>NC_084936.1:5007500-5632500 GCF_958298935.1 Phragmites australis
CACGAGCCAGTGGTTTGAACAGGTGAGACACGCACAAGCTTGGCTTGACCGCGTACGTACTCCATTGATCTCTGCGTGTCTGAACACATGTACGTGAGTAGCAGTCAAAGTCCTCGTGCTCCCGCTCCACACCGATCGGTTATAAGTAGGCGCGCCATCTCCAGCTGCATCCATCCATCATCACAAAGAGCATCCAGAGCGCGCATGATCGAGAGAGACAGAGAGATAGAGAGTAACTAAAAGAGATCATCAGATCGCCGAGAGCCCAGGCCGTCGAGCTCGATCCGAGCACAAGCAAGCCACAGCCATGGCGCTATGGTCGACTTCTCTCTCCCTCCCGATCCAGCTCCCGCGGTACGCGTCCTCCCGCCTGGGGTTGGGCGCGCTCTACGCCCGCCTGCAGCCAACGAAAGGCCCGAAGCTCGTTGCAGCCTCCTCGTACCAAGAGGAAGCAGCTGGGCGCGGCGAGGTGATCGCTGCAACGAGGGAGCCGCGCGAGGTGGACGAGGCTGTGGCTGAGCTGCGAGCGGCGGGGAGACGCGGCGCTTCTCATTCTCGGAAAGGCCGCCCCGGTCCGCCTAGGATAGGTGGCGGAGGGAAGCATAATGCCGTGGCGGAGGGAGCCCCAACGCCGCCTGGTCCGCCGGTGGAAGGACCCGGCGGCCATGGTGGAAGTACCAATTTCGCTTCTTCTTCAATCTTGAGCAGTGGCTAATGTCCTAAGGGTGCCAGAAACACAATTAAGAAGTTCTAATTCAAGAGGAGGGAGCCGCCAATAGATTAAACTCTATTGCTAAATGTATAATCAATGACTTTACATTGATCAATATGATTTTGATATTTAATATTAATATAATTGTTAGGTATTATACTTAAAATTATATATAGACTTCTAGTCGAACACTTCGAAACATGATCTATAATTATAGACCAACACATGTACATGTACTTTAAATTTTTATCTATCGAGATTTTTACCTCTATATTAAAAGATTTTTCTATATTAAATATTTATCTTTCAGATTTAAATTTCTAATAAGCAGCATCAGAACCGCACGCTTGTCTGTCATCACCTCTTGTTGCGTTTGAAGCAGCCACAGAACCCGTCCAGTTTTTTTGCTGCCGTCTACGACAGGCACACGTCAGATCAGATTGGTCAGCCAAAGTCACAGTTCCCGAGGACAAAAAAAATTGTGCTGTGCTGTGCTGCTCTGCCGTGAAAACAGGACAAACCTACTATGTGCACACGGGAATTCTACCAAGAGGAGTCAAGATTAAAATAAGGAATTTTGCAGTTATTTTTTTGACTTAATTTTTTTTACGTGCGTCCAAAGATTTACACCAAAGATAATATCAAGCAATCGAGCAGCACAAATTTACATGTTCTTCCATACCAGTTTGTTTGTATTTCATATTTATATGGTGGTTTCTATTGGTTGTGAAGGAGGATTATACCAATAGTGTGACAAATACTCCGTTATATAGCTAATCATGACTTCTTCTTCCACCGATGTTATGTTTCATTGCTCCTTGATGCTATCTGGGGCATTCTGCATGTTGTTTGAGGAGAGATTAGGATGATATTTTATTAGATTGCTTTGAGCCAATCATTATGGATGTTTTAATAACATCGTTCATGTTAGCCAAATGATTTTTAAATACTCTTTAGAGTTTGTTATTTGAAAGTAAAGATTTTACTTGAATTGAGTTCAAGGTGGAGAATTTTGAATGCAAAGAGAAGGGTTTTTTCCTACTAGATACTATAGTGTTTGCTATTACAATTTTGTTGTTTTCACTTATTCAAACAGGTCTAGCACGAACGGTTTTATACTTTGTTGATTGCACATTATGTCTTCATCTAGACTATTGTTTTAAAGGAGCAGTTAATGATCATGTCACATGATTCATATTCTTTTATGACCGTCAGTTTGGTGTACGTGATGGACATATATGCAATTTGCTCTTGCAAGAGTGTTGTTTGCTGAGTTTTGTATTCCAGGTGAAGCATATATGATTCTATGAGATGAATTCTTCATTAAAAGTTGTATTCAACATCACGGGTGATATTTTAGCTTATGCTTTTGATGATAGAGCATTGGTCCAGTTTGGATAACAAGGTCACTTGCACAAACTCAGTCTTTTGCTGGCATTATGAATTCATGAAGACCTAGATTGTTCATCTATTTTTGTTGATAATTGTGTGTTGGGACATACTGGTTATTTGCTCAATTTGGCTTTGTATGAAGTGTTTGAAGACTCAAGGAATCATAGTCATTGTTTAGCAACCCTTTGAGGTTTTTGGAGACAATTTCTTGATGAACATATATATAGGGATTTTGAGTCAAGGGAAGGTTTGCTATATATTATACCTCAAAATTACAGATAGACTCCTAGTCAGATACGCTCAAATCGGGCCTACAGATACAGGCCAAGCTCTGTACTTATGCCCTGAGCCATTATAATGCAGTTTTATTTGTCATGATTTTTTACCTTCGCATTGGAGGGCTTTTCCATGTTAAATCCATGTCTCCCAAATCCAAATTCCTAACAATAGTCAATGGACTAACATGGTTTGCTAATATGCAATGTTGAGTCCCGTAGCTGCTACATGATGTACTTAAGATTTCAAACACCATAAAGGGTTGAACATTAGGTTAGAGAAGCACTTCATAAAGATGTAATGACCTATTTTGTTTAGACAAAAAATCACAATGGTGAAAGTATCACTTGTATACAAAGATTTGTTTGCTTTGATGGTAATATTCCAAGCTAGTACCTAATTAGTCCATCACTAAAAAGTAATTTTGAACTAGTGTGACACGCACAAGCTTGACTTTTACCTCGTACATGCTTCATTGATCTCTTCATGTGTGAACACACGTACGAGCAGTCAAAGGCCTCGTGCTATGAGCTACCAGATTTAGAACACGAGAGAACTCATCAATATCTTTAGCACTAGATCTAGATATATATTCATTGTAATTGTCTTCTCCTTAGATTAATTATGGGAAAATATGACTTACAGCTACTATCCTAAGCGAGGCTTAAACCTGTATAAAATCTTATATCCTCTTCTTCTATATGCACAGTTGATGACTAGGTATTCTTACTTTGAATACGTACTTGTATAATTGACTTTACCAATCGTCGATAGCCAGAATTGTCCATGAGAATATGACAAGACATGTCTTCATCATCTAAACACATCAAGTCTTTGGCATCTGGCTACTCCGATGACAAGTTCTACAACAACTTTGGACATGACATCTATGTAAAGCCTAATGAATTGGCAGAGGTTTCTCGATACTCCAATGGAAATTTCGACCGCTAAACCCTAGGTTTTCCTAGTCAAGATGATCACTCACGTGATCATATGGCTTGTGGGTCAGAAAAACGAACTACGATTGTGGCCTCAATGATACAGATATACCTAGCTCTAGAACATTCTCCGCTGAATGTAAATCAGAAGATAAGGTGAACTTGTTTCTCTCTACATTGTTATGTGAAATAAATGAGAATTTGATGCTACCTTATAATTGACACTCCATTGTTTTCAGATATGAGAGAAATGAATCATTGGCATGCACAAACAATGTGTGGGGCTAGCGGGAGATGAGGGAGGTAGAGGCACACCTGCACAAGATAGGGTGCAGTTTTGTTCATGAAGTTCACGATACAATCAGTATCAACTCGAAGACTTCCAGTATATATGACTTACATATTTGGAAATCTTATCAAGTCTACTTTTCAACGGATCAAACGGCACATGATTTGGAGCTCTCTAGCAAAAGTTACCAACAAATAAAGACACGCTGCACAGGCAGACCGGGTGGTGCGCGAGAAACGACAAAGGTGAAGAGTCCATGTCATGTACAACTTGTGTGGATATATACTTTCTATTTCAAGAATCTTGGGTTGAAAAGGAGCCTATCTACAATTTTCCCATGGATTCAAACCTTCCAAACGAAGGGATTTGAAGATAGAAAAGATTGGATTCAATTCGGATTCGGTTTAAAACAGCTTGTACAAACCCTCACTAAAACGATCATAACTTTCGCGTCCAGACTCCGTTTTGGACGTGTGATTACTTGTTGGAAAGCTAAATTCATGGCCCACATGATGGATAGGGACCAAGACTCTAATTCCTTCTAGTTTCACCACAAAAGCCGAAACAAACCAATGGTTGTATAGATAGAGTTTCCTTTTTGTATGTATTAGATTCCTAGTTAGTTTCTAAGTCATGTAATGGCTATATAAGCCTTTGTGCATGACCCCCAGGGGTTAGCCACATTTAGTCTACAGAAAAACTCAGAGCAATTGCTCTTGTTCGCATCTAGGGTTTAGCCTCTTGCAAACCGAAATCTAGATAGGGAATTCGGAGTTACCGTCGATTGTTTTTGCTGCTCCGCTGGGAATTGAGGGAGCAATTCATCCACTTCTGTGTGGTCAAGTGGGTTAATCTGTCATAGCGTGTGGTTCTACGAATTCGAGGTGAAAGGCGTGTTGCACGGGCATCATGTTGTTCATCCGTTTTGTCGGGCTTCATGGTATATCCAGATTCAGTGTTAAGAATGTCAGGCACCCCCGCGTCACTCAACTTCTAAAATCTCTCGCTATCAAGTAATCGCCAATATAGAGAAGAAGATTTTGAAGAACAAACCTCACTTCTTGAAATTCGACGCATCTATAGAGGAAGAAGATATAAAGAATTATGGCGTCAGTGCACCTCTCCGCTGATCACCCAGATGACTGTGTCGATGTTAATCCTATGCATGAGAGACCCATCGCAAATAAAAGAGATGATGGTGCTCCACAAGGAGACTCCCATCCTCGACACACTTTTTAGTAGGAAATCAACACCTAAGGATTGACCAAATGTCGCCTTACCATTTAGTGTTCGATTCATTGGGCCGATGAGGCAACGACAAACAGTTTGCCTCTAGTACTGGTTAGCACCTAGAAGGTGTGAGAACTCTACTCTCTAATCTGCCTCAGGGAGGATTAAATACCCCAGAGGGGCACGGTGGTTAGAAGACATTGTTATGATTATCACCGATGCACAACAATAGGTAGAAGGCTCAAGGTCAGAAAGATTTACCACTCGAACTTATAGCACACATCAAAACAGTTGCAACCCACTTTCTCATAGTCGGAAGAGAGAAACTAGACCTGATTCCAAAGGGGTGCACACCCATGACTAGCGGGTATGAACCGTGACACCTCCTAACTACCACCTTGATTTAGATATACGTGTTACGAGATTAATGAGATTGGGATAGATCTCCTAGGAGAGCCAAATCAAGTTCTCGGTATCATGCTAATATGATTTCCAAAGGTCAGGGTAATGACCCTAGTTATCGAAGAGGCACTGCATCAGTTGCTGGATGTCGAGCTTTCATTCATTTTCTGTGAGCAGTACATTGACCGGATAGATTCCAACTTGGTACATTGGAGGAGTACAATAAAAATTCTAATTCGTTTTAATTCCTCTAGATATATACAACAACTATCCAAATGGCGAGTGGAGATGAGAAGATTATGGTCAATTACCACACCACGACACTTGAAGGGTCCGTCCGTTCATGTTTGACCAATTTGTTGGTAGAATGGTTGGCCAATTACCTCACCACGGCATTTGAATGGTTCACCGCAACACTTTTTAAAAATTACAAGACGAAATTAAACTTTAATAGAGATTATCCAACTAGAAGGGTAGTAGCTAGAAAATTATCGGATGTACGCATACATATTGCATAATTATGAACATGTACCATGCAAAATAATTGGCAGGTATATATGTACATCCAGTTGATTCCCGGTCCTCCGCAGAAGAGAACAAAAAAGTCCATGGATGGACGACGTGCGTGGATCGTACGTACTGCAAGGGTACTGACCGGTTCAACGCGACCGAGAGTACGTACGGGCCCCGCAGCCATGACCGGATCAAAAACATTTGCTAGCCGCTAATCCCAGTCAGCCCAAGACTAGTGAATACGTAGTTTTGAACTAGTAACACACGCACAAGATTGACTTGACTTTTAATACAACCATCTCTCTCTCTCTCTCTCTCTCTCTCTCTCTCTCTCTCTCTCTCTCTCTCTCTCTCTCTACACAAAAGTGATTCATCGAATTCAAACACCACGTACCTGCCCAAGAGCGTGCTCCCCATCGATCAATTATAAAAGTAGTGCGCCATTACCAGCTGCTGCAAAAATCCAGCGCGGTATCCACCAGTACACACTACAAGGGATCGAGTGCGCGCGAGAAAGATCGAGGGATCAGCATTTGAAACAGATATATCAAGGGCATAACCGAAAGCTTAGCTCGATCCCACCAAGCTACGGCCATGGCGGCGTCGTCGTCTCCCACCTCCCTCCCGCGCCAGCTGCTGCAGTTGGTGTTGTCCCGCCTGGGCGCCGCGCTCTACCGCCCTTCGCGTTCGACCAACCCAGCCGCCGCTGCTTATTATTGCCAAGGACAAGCAGGGCACGGCACCGACATCGCTGCTGCTGCCGCGATTGTGCCGCGGCAGGTGGACGCGGCGGCCGGCCAGCTGCTGGTGGGGAGGATAGGCGCTCCTCCCAAGGGGCGCCCTGGCGAGCCGAGGGTAGGCGGTGGAGGGCATGTTCATACCATGCCGGCGACGGTGCGCGTGGTGAAGCGAGGACCCCGCCCGCCTGGTCCACCGGCAGAAGGCCCCGGCGGCCGTGGTGGAATCGTGCATGCTACTCCTGCTTCTGCTGTTTCTTCTTGAATGTTCTTGAGTTCGTTATAGCCATTGTTGCTATAAAGAAACATTAGAAGCATTGCATGGAGACGAGGAAACAAGTACGGATGACATGAAACAGCCAACAATTTGAGTTAGACTAGTAACGGCTGCTAGTACTATTTCTGTACAAAACCGGATCAGATTATATATATATATATATATATATATATATATATATATATATATATATATATATATACACATATGGTTACACGGATGGAAAATCCCGATATATATATGGGAGGAGACAAGTCTGGGAGATATGTATCCTAACAATTGTGACTTATCTCCTAACCAATATATACATGTCTAAGTTATACACATTAACACATCTACCTTGACATTGGTACATAACTATCCGTGCAACGCAATTGCAGCAGCTACCTCGCTCACCGGTTCTTGAACACGAAAATTCCACTAGGGCATGCGAACACTTGGCTTATCATACTACTACAGAACTAGTTATAAGTATCATCTCATTAGTGCCGGTTCAGCAAAAACGGTACTGATAGAGTATCACTGCCGGTTCATAGTAAAATCAAGCATCCACTAGTCTATTCGGACAAAAACCGGCACTAATAACCAGTATCAGTGCCGGTTCGTATTAAAAACTGGCACTGATATGGTGTGCGGATTCGAAATTTTAATGGATATAGTTTTGGCTCGTGTTGTGAGTCCGACTCTTTCTTTCTCTCTCCCTTATCTCTTCCGCACGCCCTTATCTCTTCATTGGCCCCTCTCTCTCTCTCATTCCGTCCGATTCTCACCAGCCTCTCTCTCTCTCTCTCCTCACCAGCCTCACTGGCCTCTATCTCTCTCCCCTCACCGGCCTCTCTTTAAGACTTCAACTACTCCGCCACTCTCTCCAATGCATCCCCTTTTCCCCTCCGCGCCTCCCATTCTCTCGCTCCCTCTACGGAGACGGATTTGGCGACCTCCCTCCTCAAGCGATCGAGCCTCGCTCTCCCCGCTCAAGGACGCGCCGGATCAGGTGGCGGCGTCGTGGTCCAGATAGGGTATGGGGGGCTTGGCGCCGCCGTGGCCACCATTTTCTTGTGCGCTTTCTCGGTCGTGCGTGGAAATGGTGGGAGGGGCGGTCGGAGAGGTCGGCAATGAGCAGATCCGAGCCTAAGCTCCCACTACTTCCTCTACCCTGTGCTGCAACTCAGCGAGTTGGTCTAGCGGGCATTGGAGTCTTGCATAGGCCTCTCTCCTCCCACTCCTCTCTTCGAGGAGCCTCCTCCTCTTCTCTAGAGAAAGAGAGGGCATAGCTGTGGCGAGATCCAGCGTTGTGCTGTGGCGGCAGCCTTCGAAAGGCCGCATTTTGCAAGTGTGCCTGGCAGTGCCCGGGGGCAGAGGCGATGGGAGCGGTGCTGGGAGCGGCATCCGAGCCGGTTTGGATGCCACTCCCATCGCTGCCAATTTTCTCTTTTCTTATTAACTAAAAATAGCAATAGTATCGGGTAGTCAACCGACACTGATAGTAGCCAACTATCAGTGCCGAAAGAAGAGTACCGGTTGAAAATCGACAGTGAAGCCATTTTTTTTAACCGGCACTGATAAGGTGTTCTACTATAGTGTTAGGACCGTTAATTTATGTTGAGATTTGTATTGGAGGGTTTGGTAAAAAAAATAATTACTAACAAATCTTAAAGGTCCAAAAGGTTTGGCCCACTTTACTAGTAGAGGTGGAGGGAGTTTAACTTAAGACCATGTATAATGGGGTGCTCAGAGGATATGTTTTTGGAAAAACTAAGTTATTTTTTTCAACTGTACTGACGCATGTGCTTAGACGGATGACAAGATGCTTAATTAAGCATCACATATATTAGTGCTAACAAGATAGTTAACTATGTTTAAGCATTTGTAGTCTTGGTTTGCATTGTAAATTACAATTTTTATGTAGATGTTTAACACTCTTTTTTTAAACACCTAGCTATAAGCATCTATCATTGTTCATGCTTTAAAAGGAGTTATATCCTTCACTCCATTAGCTCGTATGGATGAGATGAATAGAAAAATACAAGCACGTGTTTGATTGCCTCAACGGGTCAGGCTGTGGTGGAGATGCACGATACTTGTGAATCTCATCGAAATCATATCATCTGAACCACACCGTTTTGTCTATATAGCCCAACCGATCACCACCACCACTTCAAAGAGTCAGGACCGAAGACAATCCATCTACCCATCTGTCCATCAGGGCAAAGGTGTCTTGAGACTCGGGACCGATCGAGTGCGCTGAAGCATGAGACATCATCGAGCTCGATCAAGCTAAAAATGTCACCCCACTCCTCCTAAGAATGTGTCACGAGAGATCAGGCGCGGCGACAGTACATTGGCTCTTTCGGCATGGCATGCAAACACACATACGCACGTGCAATTAATTGAAAGGTATATGTATATCAAGCTCAATCCCAATCCTTAGAGAAGAGAGAAAAAAGAAAAATATTAAATTTTTATGGCCGTCTTCTAGCTCCCGCTCGCGCTAGTCCCGCTTGCACCTGTCTCGCCTGTTGCACCCCCAGCCCACCCTAGCTATCTCCGGCGCTGAATCCGCGTCCGCCATCCTCACCACGTTAATCCGATCAATTCGCGCTCCCCACCCCATCCTAGCTCATCGGCTGTCTTTCACCGCCCACGACCAGCGACGTCCCGCTACCTCGCCCGTCTCTTCGGCTAGGCCGGCCTACATCCCCGAAGCCTCTTTAAAACGGCGACAAAGGAACTCTAATCAACCTCAAGCTTGTCCAGGGGCGGATTTACAACCTGTGCTTCCGTCTGCCTAAAACTTATTCCGCATCACTCGTTGTGTTTGCATCGATCCCAATCGTGGAGCAAAGCCTAGCAGGTGAGCAGCCCCAGACAGGTCCATCGCCCACTGTCCACCGTCGCTTCTCCCACCGCCTACCTCGTTTCCTCCCCCATGCGCGAAGGGAAAGCCCTCGCGGCTTGCGGGGCTCGCCCGCCCGCAGCGACGTCCGCGGCATCGGCCCCCTGGGACCTCCCATCTCACCGCCTCTCTGATTCACTCCCCGTCGCCGAGCGCACACCATCCGCCAAAGAACCCGCCCACGCCCGCCAGTTTGCCACCCGGCCTCGTCTCCTTCGATCGTGCGATCGCGCCAGCCACCAGGCGTCCAGGCGCCCAGACCTCCGCCCTCCAGAGTTCAGTCACTCCAATGCCTCCCGCATCCTAGCCTACTGCTGCCTGCTGCTTAACTGGTTTGCTCCTGGACTCCTGGTGTGAGGTATGAGACTAGTAGAGTACACATAACACATATGCTAAATAACTAATTTAATTTTTATGTTGCTAGGATTTCGAATTTATTGTTACATGGAGAGGTATTATAAGAAGGATGTTTCTAAGAAAAATGTCGAAATTCAAGATAGTCGTGTTGAGCAAAAAAGACCACGTGTTGAGCTTAATATGGATGACATAGTTGCTGATCCGGGGCTTCGGAAGCCGATTCATGAGTTCCATCCAGATATTAGAGATGATGTCAGGAGAGCATATTTACAAATGGGTCCGTGTAAACCATTCGGTCATAATTTTCCACGCAAACAAGAAAAAAGCCAGACGAGGGGTTTTGTTGAATCATGGTTAGGAAAATTTGATTGGCTAGAGTATAGTGTGCATAAAGATGCAGCTTATTGCTTTTATTGCTACCTCTTTAAGCCACCAAGAACCAATGATTTTGGTAATGTTGCATTCACCAAAGCAGGGTTTAATAATTGGAGGAATGGATTGGATGCTTTCAAGGAGCATGTCCAATCAATTGACCGGTATCACACTAATGCAAGGAGGAACGCCGTTGCTTTCAAAAATCCGAGACAAAGTGTGGCTCATGTGTGGAATGTGAAAGGAACGGAGGAAGAGGAGCAATATAAAACTCGCATGACTATCATATTAGGAATTGTAAGATTTCTCCTTTTGCAGGCTCTTGCTTTTTGTGGGCATGATGGGTCTGCAACATCGAGCAATAGGGGGAATTTTTTAGAGATGCTTGAATGGTACAGAAAGAAAGACCCTAATGTTGCTAGTGTGACTGGTGAGAATGCTCCTGGGAATAATCAAATGACTTGCCCAGAAATACAAAAGGATTTGGTTAGAGCTTGTGCGGAGGAGACAAGTAAGGCAATTAAAACTGATATGGAAGATCGTCTTTTTGCGGTGCTTGTTGATGAGTCTCGTGATGCATCAATAAAGGAGCAAATGGCAGTGATTGTAAGGTATGTGGCAGCATTAAATTTGTCTATATGATTTTATTGTCATTTATCTGTTATCATTTCTCAATAAGCTTTTCTTTTTGTCATGTAGGTATGTCAATGATCAAGGGCACGTGATTGAGAGATTCCTCGGCATTCAGCATGTTTCCTAGACTACATCAGCTTCACTAAGGGTAGCATTGGATGCTATGTTTGGAAAATATGGTCTATCTATTTCTAGATTGCGAGGGTAAGGATACGATGGAGCCTCCAACATGAGAGGACATTTTCATGGGTTGCAAAGACGGGTATTGGATCAAAACCCATATGCTTTTTACATCCATTGTTTTACCCATCAATTGCAACTAGTGGTAGTTTCTGTTGCCAAGTGTTGCAGTTCTGTTTTTGATTTCTTTAACTACACATCTTTGATTGTCAACACTGTCAGTGCTTCTTGTAAGAGTAGAGATCAACTTCTCCAAGATCATCATGAAAAACTTGTGGACAAGTTGGAGAGAGGTGATATTTTTGCAGGAAGAGGAAAAAACCAAGAAACTAGTCTTGCAAGGCCCGGTGATACACGTTGGGGCACACATCATAAAACTTTGGCTCATCTTCAACTAATGTGGGTCTCGGTATTGGAGGTATTGGAGAATATTAGTGAAGATGCTAATGATGGGGAAAAGAAAACACAAGCAGCCGGTTTGATAGAAAAAATGGAGACATTTGAATATGTATTTATATTGCATCTTATGATAAGAGTATTAGGGAAGACTCAAGAGCTGTCACAATGTCTGCAGAGTAAAAATCAGAATATTGTTCGTGCTCTAAGACTGATTGGGTCTGTGTTAAAGAATATGAATGATATGAGGATAAATGGTTGGGATCCGCTTTTTGACGAGGTGAAGAGCTTTTGTCTCAAAAGGAACATAATCATGCCAAATATGGAAGATACAATACCAACTAGGGGTCGTTCAAGGTGTCGTGGTGCTAAATTGGTGAGTTACTACCATCATTTCCACCATGGAATTTTCATTGTTGTGATTGATCAGATTCTTGCTGAGTTAAACAACCGCTTTGCTGAAAGATCAACTCAGTTGTTGAGATGCATTGCTTGCCTTGATCCGAACAATTCTTTTGCCAATTTTGAGGAAGACAAACTGATTGAACTCGCTAGAATATATGCTGCTGACTTCTCTGAATATGATTGTCTAGTCCTAAGGGATCAACTTGCCAAATTCATTGTTGATGTTAGAGGTGATGATGATTTCTCAAGTTGTAATGATCTTGGAAGCCTTGCTGTGAAGATGATTCAAACTGATAGACATACATGTTATCCATTGGTGTATCGTCTCATTGAACTTGCATTGATTTTGCATGTGGCAACAGCCATAGTTGAACGAGCCTTTTCTGCTATGAAGATCATTAAGACTGAGCGGAGAAATAAAATGGGTGATGAATGGATGAACAATTGCATGATATGCTATATTGAGCAAGATATTTTTGCATCCATTGAAGATGAAACCATCTTGGAGCGTTTTCAAGCTATAGGAAACCGAAAGATTAATTTGCCCCGTAAGAAATGAGTGGTATGTTTTTATTTCTGAATTTACCAACCATATTGTTATCTTGTTTATGTGAGTTACTCTAATACCTTATAAAATTTCAATGTAGATGGTGGACAAACTGGCATAGAGACATGTCATGACATTTTGGTGGACCAAATCTTCCTAATTTGGTATTTATCTACCCTGATTACTTTTTTGCATATCGATTGTATATTTTACCTATGATATCATTGAGTTTATAGCTAGTGAGATTTCTAGTCTCATAACTTAGCACCCCTTGCTTCATTCCTGGATCCGCCACTGAGCTTGTCCATGAGGGACAACGTGCGCGGATCGCACATGTATGCTGCGCGTGCGTGTGTGTTCTTGGATCGATCGCGCCGCTCGGTACGGCATGCATGCACAGCTGGCGCGTGTACGTGTGTTCTTGGATCTAACGACCCATCGACGCGCGTGGCCATGCATGGAGCATGCAGTACGTACTGCAAGGGTACTGACCGGTTCAACGCGACCGAGAGTACGTACGGGCCCCGCAGCCATGACCGGATCAAAAACATTTGCTAGCCGCTAATCCCAGTCAGCCCAAGACTAGTGAATACGTAGTTTTGAACTAGTAACACACGCACAAGATTGACTTGACTTTTAATACAACCATCTCCCTCTCTCTCTCAACGCAAGTGATCCATCGAATTCAAACACCACGTACCTCAGTACCTGCCCAAGACCTCGCTCCCCATCGATCGATTATAAGAGTTAGTGCTCGATTACCAGCTGCTGCAGACATCCAGCGAGGTATCCACCAGTACACACTACAAGGGATCGAGTGCGCGCGAGCAAGATCGAGAGATCAGCATTTGCAACAGATATATCAAGGACATAACCGAAAGCTTAGCTCGATCCCACCAAGCTACGGCCATGGCGGCGTCGTCGTCTCCCCCCTCCCTCCCGCGCCAGCTGCTGCAGTTGGTGCTGTCCCGCCTGGGCGCCGCGCTCTACCGCCCTTCGCGTTCGACCAACCCAGCCGCTGCTGCTTATTATTGTCAAGGACAAGCAGGGCACGGTACCGACATCGCTGCTGCTGCTGCGATTGTACCGCGGCAGGTGGACGCGGCGGCCGACCAGCTGCTGGCGGGGAGGATAGGCGCTCCTCCCAAGGGGCGCCCTGGCGAGCCGAGGGAAGGCGGTGGAGGGCATGTTCATGCCACGCCGGCGACGGTGCGCGTGGTGAAGCGAGGACCCCGCCCGCCTGGTCTACCGGCAGAAGGCCCCGGCGGCCGTGGTGGAATCGTCCATGCTACTCCTGCTTCTGCTGTTTCTTCTTGAATATTCTTGAGTTCGTTGTAGCTATTGTCGCTATAAAGAGACATAAGAAGCATTGCATGGAGACGAGAAAACAACTACGGATGACATGAAACAGCCAGCCAACAATTTAAGACTACTAACTGCTGCTAGTGCTGCTAGTACTAGTACTATTTCTGTACAAAACCGGATCAGATTTATATATAATGGTCTGAATTTCATTCAGAAGAGAGACGGATAAAAAATGTCCAGTAAATTAACTGTGTAGTACTCAAGTACGTACTTACTAAGTATCTATCTATATGTTGAGGAAGAAGCCTGATTCAATTCGATCTGTAAAAATGCGACCAAACTCTGTTTCAATCCTGCGCTAGCTCAAATTGTGTTTTTTAATTACGGAGTATAGAGTACCATGCATGCATGCATCTCGATCTTGATGAGGCAACAAAATGGTGTTGGCGCGCTTACATCCGACCATGCAAGTATATGTACCATGCATGCATGCATCTCGATCTTGATGGCATGCAAGGATAATGCCATGCGGAGAACTCCAGATACAGCTTAATTATTACGCCGTTCTGCTCCCTTCCTGAACTCTGTCTTTGCTAGCCTGCTCGGACGGACGCATGAGCCGCATATACGTACATACATATACACGCGCGGTACGTACGTTGAACTGTATGTGTTCTACGATCCTACGTATTTTTCACCAAATTAATATGCATTATTTTTCAAATTGATGTATACAAAAGTTAAATTAAAAAATAAAATTTTCCACCGCTCTCTAGGCGGACGGTAAGGGGCTACCCACCCTCTCATAGAACGGTAAGTGGGACGGCTAAGGAGGCAGGCCCTACTCACCCTCTGAGAGAGCGGTAAGGAGTGGTGGTGCCACCGTAGCATCTTTATTACTCTCTGAAAGGGCTCCAGGTTGACAGTATCCTGGATGCGGATGCCGATTTGAAATCTTTTATTTTTTATATTTTTATATCAAATATTTAAATAAATAGAAGATTTACAGAAATAGATAAAAATAAAAAATTCTAAATCCGCATCCGCATCAGGAAAGCCGCCAACCCGTGCGGCCACGGCCGCGCCCGATGACCCGCCGGCTGGTAACCCCATCCTGGGCCAGAACTTTCACAGAATTAGGTACGAGTTCACTGCACACCTTGGTCCAATCTTCCTCAGATTTGTTTGGATTGCAGGCGACGTGCCCAGCCATGGTAACTATGGCCAATGGCAGACCCCCACACATTTCCCATAGTCTTGGTGGAATTTTGTTCTCCTTTTCTACCTCATCTCTGTTACCATTTTTTTTACACCAAACTCTTTTTATCCGAGGTCTTTATTAGAGACTAATAGGAATCAAACCCTGACAGACTCTTTACCACTGAGCTTTGCCATTAGACTCCTTGCCCGTTCAAAAGAAAAAAATATTGTACTGCCTTTCTCACTTGTAGGCAAGGACTTCTTAATCTGATCCTACGTTGTTGAGGACCATAGATCGTCAATTAAGAGCAAGCAATTGCCACGAGGAGATATTAAGTTAATTAGAAATTCCGTACATATATATATAGAAGGTGGCCCTGAATCATTTGCACACAAAAGGATTACACATCAAGTTATTGAAAAACTTCATGGCTGGTTTGGGATTTAGTTACTGGCGGTAATCCATCAGAACCTCCCAAAAACATGTGGAAATCTATTTTCCAAATGTTGCCAACTGAACATTAGATATTTATAATACTTTGAGAAATTGGACACGGATAACAAATACTACAGGTCTTCTATCCCTTGGGTAAAGCTAATCTATATTTTTCTTCAATAAATTTAGCCATCATGTTGATCATGAAAAAAAGTCTAGATGAGTTAGCTGAAATTTAATTTAATTTTATAGTAAGTTTAACTGTTGAAACTTAAATTCAAAGACATGTAGAGGAAGGATGAGAAATCTGGTTACTAGCATTCGGTATTTTTACTAGTTATCTTCTATAACATATCCTCCAATAATTTAATGGATCAACAAACTCAAGTTTTTAACTTAGTTTTACTTGTGAATTGCAAATGTAGAATTGTTAAGACATAAAGAGGAGGGTGCCGTTGCGTCACTTTTTCGGAAACATGAAGCAAAGACAAAAAAAAAAGATCGTAGATGAAGGGCGAACTCAACAACAATAATCACATCCAGATCTACAGTAAATATTGTAATCTTATACCTATGTAAGACTTTATTTCATATTTAGACTATTTATATTGTACTTTTCACAAATTTTAAACTTATTTGTTGAATTTACGATGTTGAGAACTTTTAGTATATTTATATTGTACTTTTAGTAAATTTGATATTTATATATTGGGTTCGAAAATTTTCACCAGGCACACCCAACAATCAAATCCTAGCTCCTCCACCAGGGAAGCTTAGCACACAATTGTAGCAGTATCCATTGCTTGTATATACATATATATATATATATACATATATATACATATATATATATATATATACATATATATACATATATATATATATATATATATATATATATACACACACATATATATATATATATATATGGTTACATGGGATGGAAAATCCCGATATATATGGGAGGAGACAAGTCTGGGAGATATGTATCCTAACAACTGTGACTTATCTCCTAACCAATCTATACATGTCTAAGTTATACACATTATCGAAATGGGACTGACTCGCTCGGGAAACCATCTCCCCTGTTCAGTAACTCAATTTTAGGATTGAATACCCGGATCGAATCAGAGTTTGTGCTGTGTTCTAAGATATCTTGAATCACATCTACTTTGACATTGGTACATAACTATCCGTGCAATGCAATTGCAGCAGCTACCTCGCTCACCAATTCTTAAACATGAAAATTTCACTAGGGCATGCAGACGCTTAGCTTATCACACTACTATAGAACTAGTCATAAGTGTCGTCTCATCCGTGCCAGTTCAGTTAAAATCGACACTGATAGAGTATCACTACCGGTTCGTAGAAAAACCAAGCATCCACTCGTCCATTCGGACAAAAATCGGCACTAATAACCAATATCAGTGCCGATTCGTATTAAAAACCAGCACTGATACTATTAATACCAGTTGATAATTAGAACTGGCATTGATATGGTGTGCGGATTCGAAATTTTAATGGATATAGGTTTGGCTCATGCTGTGAGTTCAGCTCATTATTTCTCTCCCTTATCTCTTCCGCACGTCCTTATCTCTTCATCGGCCCCATTCTCTCTCATTCCGCCCGATTCTCACGGCATCTCTCTCTCCTCACCGGCCTCTATCTCTCTCCCCTCACCGGCCTCTCTTTAAGACTTCAACTACTCCGCCACTCTCTCCAATGCATCCCCTTTTCCCCTCCCTGCCTCCCATTCTCTCGCTCCCTGTACGGATCCGGATCTAGTGACCTCCCTCCTCAAGCGACCGAGCCTCGTTCTTCCCGCTCAAGGACTCGCCGAATCAGGTGGTGACGTCGTGGTCCAGATAAGGTATTGGGGCTCGACGCCGCCATGGTCGTCGTTTTCTTATGTGCTTTCTCGGTCATGCGTGGAATCAGCGGGAGGGGCAGCAGCATGAAGGGGTGGTCGGAGAGGTCAGCGATGAGCAAATTCGAGCCTAAGCTCCCACTACTTCCTCTGCCCTGTGCTGCTGCTCAGCGAGTTGGTCTAGTGGCCGCGGGAGGCCTGCATAGGCCTCTCTCCTCTCACTCCTCTCTTCCAGGAGCCTCCTCCTCTCCTCTAGAGACAGAGAGGACATGGCTGTGGCGGCATCCAGCGTTGTGCTGTGGCGGCAGCCTTCGAGCCGCCGCATTTTGCAGGTGTGCCTGGCAGTGCCCAGGGGCAGACGCAATGGGAGCGGCAGCGGGAGCGGCATCCGAATAGTATTAGTGTAGGGTAGGCAACCGGCACTGATAGTAACCAACTATCAGTGCCAAAGAAGAGTGCTGGTTGAAAATTGGCAATGAAGCCGTTTTTCAACCGGCACTGATAGGGTGTTCTACTGTAGTGTCAGGACCGTTAATTTATGTTAAGATTTGTATTGGAGGGTTTGGTGAAAAATATAATTACTAATAAATCTCAAAGGCCCAAAGGGCTAGTCCCACTTTGCTAGTAGAGGTGGAGGGAGTTCAACTTAAGACCATGTACAATAGGGTGCTCATAGGATATGTTTTGGGAAAAACTAGGTTATTTTTTCAACTGCACTGACGTATGTGCTTAGGCGGATGACAAGATGCTTACTTAAGCATCACTACATATATTAGTGCTAATAAGATAGTTAACCATGTTTAAGCATTTGTAGTCTTGGTTTGCATTGTTAATTATAATTTTTATGTAGGTGTTTAACACTCTTTTTTTTAAACACCTAGCTATAAACATCTATTATTGTTCATGCTCTAAAAGGAGTTATATCCGTACTCCATTAGCTCATGTGGATGAGATGAATAGAAAAATACAAGCATGTGCTTGATTGTCTCAACGGGTCTGGCTGTGGCGGAGACGCATGATACTTGTGAATCTCATCGAAATCGTGTCATCTGAACCACGACACTTGAAGGGTCCGTCCGTTCATGTTTGACCAATTTGTTGGTAGAATGGTTGGCCAATTACCTCACCACGGCATTTGAATAGTTCACCGCAACACTTTTTAAAAATTACAAGACGAAATTAAACTTTAATAGAGATTATCCAACTAGAAGGGTAGTAGCTAGAAAATTATCGGATGTACGCATACATATTGCATAATTATGAACATGTACCATGCAAAATAATTGGCAGGTATATATGTACATCCAGTTGATTCCCGGTCCTCCGCAGAAGAGAACAAAAAAGTCCATGGATGGACGACGTGCGTGGATCGTACGTACTGCAAGGGTACTGACCGGTTCAACGCGACCGAGAGTACGTACGGGCCCCGCAGCCATGACCGGATCAAAAACATTTGCTAGCCGCTAATCCCAGTCAGCCCAAGACTAGTGAATACGTAGTTTTGAATCACATTTCTCTCTCTCTCTCCCTCTCTCCCTGCCCAAGCGCGTGCTCCCCATCAATCGATTATAAGAGTAGTGCTCGATTACCAGCTGCTGCAGACATCCAGCGAGGTATCCACCAGTACACACTACAAGGGATCGAGTGCGCGCGAGAAAGATTGAGGGATCAGCATTTAACCGAAAGCTAGCTCTCTCCCACCAAGCTACGGCCATGGCGGCGGCGTCGTCTTCCCCCTCCCTCCCGCGCCAGCTGCTGCGGTTGGTGTTGTCCCGCCTGGGCGCCGCGCTCTACCGCCCTTCGCGTTCGACCGACCCAGCCGCCGCTGCTTATTATTGCCAAGGACAAACAGGGCACGGCACCGACATCGCTGTTGCTGCCGCGATTGTGCCGCGGCAGGTGGACGCGGCGACCGGCCAGCTGCTGGCGGGGAGGATAGGCGCTCCTCCCAAGGGGCGCCCTGGCGAGCCGAGGGAAGGCGGTGGAGGGCATGTTCATGCCACGCCGGCGACGGTGCGCGTGGTGAAGCGAGGACCCCGCCCGCCTGGTCCACCGGCAGAAGGCCTCGGCGGCCGTGGTGGAATCGTGCATGCTACTCCTGCTTCTGCTGTTTCTTCTTGAATGTTCTTGAGTTCGTTATAGCCATTGTTGTTATAAAGAAACATAAGAAGCATTGCATGGAGACGAGGAAACAAGTACGGATGACATGAAACAGCCAACAATTTGAGTTAGACTAGTAACGGCTGCTAGTACTATTTCTGTACAAAACCGGATCAGATTATATATATATATATATATATATATATATATATATATATATATATATATATGAGATTGAAAAAGGAGTGGTGTACTAGGCAAGCTAGCTACTATTTACGTCTGAATTTCATTCAGAAGAGAGACGGATCAAAAATGGCCAGTAAACTGCGTAGTACTCAACTACTTACTACACTACATCAAAACACTTTATCAGTGCCGTAACTAAAACCTTATCAGTGCCGATTTTGGAACTGGCACTCTATAAGTGGCACTGATAGTGGAAGTCTATCAGTGCCGGTTTTGGATCCGAAACTGATGAGGTTTTCCAAAAAAAGAAAAGAAAAGTGGCCAGGCAAAACGAGCCGGCTTGATACATTGAGCTGAGCCCGCTGTCGGCCCCACATGTTGGAGGTCATCATCGCCGATGACGCCGCCACAACGGATCCTTCTCCATCGTGCACAAATAAAACGCAGGGCACGAAGGCCACAACCATACAAACCGCGAATCCATCTCTGTTATGCTGAAGACTTTGGCGGCAGGATCACCGCCGTTCGCCACCTCCGCGCTGGATCCTACCGCCCCCGCACCGGATCCTGCCACCCCCGGGCCGGATCCTGCCGCCCCACGTGAGGAGAAGAGGAGACATGTCGGACAAGAGGAGAGAGAGAAATAGAAAAGAGGAGAGAGAGACGGAGAAGAGGAGAGAGGTTGCCGCGCGCGGAGAAGAGGAGAGAGTGCTGAGGAGAGAGGTGGAGGTGGGAGGGAGGAGCTGAGGAGAGAGGCTGCCGCGAGCGGAGAAGAGGAGAGAGGGCAGAGGTGGGAGGGAGGAGCTGGCGCGCTGAGGAGAGAGGTGAAGGTGGAGAGAGTGCCGCGGAGGTGGAAGAGAGAGAGGGCTGCGCGTGGATTGGATGAGGTCAAGAGAGCGAGCCGCGCCGGACATCGGTACGAGCGAAAACTCTAATTCATCAAAATTTTGGGTCCAGACGATGTATTAGTGCCGGTTAGTATTAAAAACCAGCATTGATAGTATTAGTGCCGGTTTTTAATACTAACCGGTACTGATACTACTTATCAGTGTCGCTTTTTTGTCTAAATGAATGAGCGGATATCTGATTTTGCTACGAACTGGCACTGATACACTATTTGTGTCGGTTTTGGTCTGACCATTACTAATGAGGCGTTACTTTTGATAGATTCTATAGTAGTGCTATTTACTCCGATCATAAATACATATCATTTTAAAAGTGGTTCCATCAACATTTTAAATTTTTGAATATTAATAGCTTTCAAAATATTTAGTTTGGAAACCTTAATATCATATATGCAGATTTATCTTGAAAAATACTTTTATAATATCACAAATTCAATTGAGTTTATAAATATATTCTAATAAAAAAAATAGTGATCAAAATTATGTATTAGAGATTATATCTTATTTAAAATAACATGCATTTATGACCAGAGAGAAGTATCTATCGATATGTTGAGGAAGAAGCCTGATTCAATTCGTACAAATTCGACCAAACTCTGTAACAATCCTACATGCATCGCATCCGAGCGTCGTCTCGGTTGGCAAGGATGGCGCGTGCGCCCGAGCCAGCGCGCGTTCGAGCGATGCTCGACGCGGGTTTACACCGGATTTTTTCGTTTAATTTCAGGTCTGTCTCTCGTGCGTGGAGCTAAAAGGGGATCGTGATGTACCCGTCACCTACGGAACCAGCTGGTTTCGTCGATTTCTAGAAGGACGCTTTGCTTCGTATAGATGTAGGTCTGTGTGTTTGTGTTGGGTGTGTGGTGTGGTGTGTGTTGTGCGTGTGTTTGTACAAACAGATGCTACATTTGTACCAGTCGAGAGGTGTCAAAAAAAATCCTACATGCATCTCGATCTTGATGAGGCAACAAAATGGTGTTGGCGCGCTTACATCCGACCATGCATGCACTTTGGTTACCACTTGGTTTATAAGGGATATAAACCTGTTTTATTTGGTCTCTTACGCACCTGTGTTCGATCTCCTTAATTTCTTACTCCCTGTAGAAGCGTGCATGCAAGGATAATGCCATGCAGAGAACTCCAGATACAGCTTAATTATTACACCATTCTGCTCCCTTCCTGAACTCTGTCTTTGCTAGCCTGCTCGGACGGACGCATGAGCCGCATATACGTGCATACATATACACGCGCGGTACATACGTTGAACCGTACGTGTTCTTCGATCGGCCAGCGACTCACGACCTTATACCTACACAATCTATTTAATGGGGCTCCTATACAAACGAATTTATAGAATCTTTTATACAAAGAGTATTATGGACAGTTTTAAATTAGAATCGTTTGAGAAAATAGCAACGAGCAGTTGCAATAAAGCATGACTTTATAGTACAAACGGTTATAAACTATAACCGTCTGTATTAAAGTACAGACGATTTTAAATTAGAACCGTTTGACAATAATAGTTCAGACGATTCTAAATTAGAACTGTCTGTAAAAAAAAATTAATACAAACAGTTCTAAATTAGTACAGACGGTTCTATTTAGAAGAAAAAAATAGTATAGAAGCTTCTAAACTTAGAACCGTCTGTACTAATAGTATTTCACTCGTTTTAGCATATATTTTATATAGTTTATTTCCATATAATGCTTAGCAATGAACGACAGGTGAGACACTAAGAAAAAGGTTACGTGTTTGACTTTTAAAAAATGCGCTCATGATATTTCACGTGAAAAATCGTGTAACTTGTGATCAGTGACCAAGCCTATATAATATTATAAGGGGCTCGTGTCGATAAGGAAAATATATTTTTTGATTTTTTGACTTCAAAAAACTTATTACAGACAGCTTCAACAATGAGCTGTACATACGGTTCAAGAATCGTTTGTATAAATCTGATGTGCAGAGACTTTTTTCACACATAGTTAAAAAAAACATTTTGCACGGGTTTCAGAAACGGCAATACAATTTATTTTTCTAATAGTACCGTAGTACGTACGTACGCATCGACGTGATTGTGCAAAGCAGCTCGTCGTACGCACGGGTACTGATGATCATGACTAGATCAATATGTGCACTATCTACGTGATGGATGATGATGCGACTGAGACAGGCTGGCGCATCAGATCGATTCAGTGACCGGATCAAAATACTGCTTCCAATACCCAGTCATCGGTGTAGAAGGAGCCGTTGGATTTGCAGCTTCACTTGACCTCGTGCCTCTAGTCAGAGCTACCATTTCTCTGTGTCTGAACACGCGTGCGCAAACACCACATCCTACTATACCTTCGTGCTGCGTCCGCTCCTTGTTCCCGTCGATCGATTATAAATAGCTAGCGCGCCACCCACCAGCTAACAGCAGACACCCAGCGAGGCAGCGACCATCCATCGATCAGCAAAAGGGATCGAGCAAGCCACGGCCATGGCGGCGGCGTCGTCCTCACTCCCGCTCCAGCTCCTGGGGGTGGGCGCGCCCTACCGCCCTTCGCCTTCCCCGCGCCTTGAGCCGGAACCCGTCGCCGCCGCTGGTTATTGCGACGACGACCAAGAAGAAGAAGCAGGGCGCGGCGACGAGACCGCTGCTGCTGCAGGCTTGCCGCGGCAGGCTGACCAGCTGCGGGCGGAGAGGATAAGCGCTGCTCCCGTGGGGCGCCCCGATCAGCCGAGGGAAGGCGGCGGCGGGAAAGTTCACGCCGCGCCGACGTCGGCAAAGCGAGGATGGAGAGCCCCGACGCCGCCTGGTCCGCCGAGGGAAGGCACCGGCGGCCAAGGTGGAATCGTCCATGTCGTTCGTACAGCTGCTGCTTCTTGAATCTTGAGTTGCATATATAACTAATGGAGCTAGCTGAGGGCACAAGAAGGATTGATTGAAGACGAGAGAACCATGTGGCAGATGAATATGAACAACTGATAGATTGGATTAGACTGGTAGCTAATACTAGTAGCTAGTACTTTTTTGTGTGCGTATGAAACCAGATGGATTAGACTGTATACAATATTACTATGTCACATGAATTGAAAATTGAGATAAAATGGTCTGAATTTCGCTCGGAAGGGACGAGAACCAATTCAAAATGTTCGGTCACTACGTGAAAAATAAGCAAAGAAGACACAAAATTAATAACGAGTCGTAATATGATACATCACTCATAATTTAACCCGTTACTTATGATTGACCTAAGGTGACCCATCACTTATGATAAGTAATAAGTGACAGGTCATCTTAGGAACTAATAAGTGATAGATTAAATTGTGACCTGTCATTTATAACTTAACATCAGTGATGTGTTATGGTGTGACTAATCACTAATGATAATAGTTATAGATATTTAGTTCAGTAATATTTTTTATTTTTCTTTTATTTTTTTCTTATTTTTTATCACCTAAGTAGCATTAGAATAGGAAATATTTATAATTTCTGCTCAAGTTTGATGTAAGAGATGGCAGCTATGGACATAAATGCGCGTTCTAAAAACGGTGCAGAAACTTGGAGGAGGGGGGAGGGGCGAGAACTCAATCTTCCAAACCGTTTTTGGCCTAAAAAAATTCACCGAACCCGACGATAGCACCCAAAGCCAGCAGATACACGCAGACCGAAGAACAAGGAGCCCCAGGCTCTAAGATAGATAAACATTCTTGTAACCAGCAACATCCTTGAGGGATATTCTCAACGCATTTATAGTATCCATACAGGAGTAGGGTGTTACGCCTCCGTGCGGCCCGAACCTGTCTAAACACCAGCGCATTTACTCCGTTCCGCACTAGATCATTCCACCCCACCGGCCATCGCATTCATACCTATTTTTTTCTCCGGCGAACATATTCAGGATCATCCCCCCGGCCGAATCTCTAAAAAGGTGTCCCTCAGGATCCCTGCGACAGGAGTTAACCCTCCGACAATGACACTAGGAGTTTTTTTTGGGGGGGGGGGGTCAAGAGTGGTCCCCTCTTTTTGTCTTTTTTGTTTTTATTAAGCACTTTAGCTTGCCCACTACACACGATTACATGAACGTGATCCAGTTTTGTCGTCCACAACGCACTCCATCCTCCTCCCTCGGATTGCTTAACTGAACTCAACCTTCTCGCCTGCTGAAGCTCAACTGCTTACCTGAGAGTCTCGAACTCCCGCACATACATGCCAGATCACTAACACACGTACATAGACTCACACACACAAACACACCCAAAGACATGTCTACTCAACATAAACTGTGTAGTACTCAACTACGTACTTACTACACTACAACAAAACACCTCGTCAGTTCCAAAACCTCATCAGTGCCATTTTTGGAACCAGCACTCTATAACTGGCACTGATAGTGGGAGCCTATCAGTGCCGGTTTTGGATCCAGCACTGATGAGGTTTTCCTGAAAAAAAAAAGAAAAATGGCTAGGCAAAACGAGTCGGCTTGATACATTAAGCTGAGCCTGCTACCGGCCCCACATGTCGGAGGTCATAGTCGGTGATGATGCCACTAATAAAACGCGTTGCACGAAGGTCGCTGCCATAGAAACCGTGAATCCATCTCTGTCATGCTGAAGACCTTGGTGGCCGGATCGCCACCCCCACGCCATCGTTCGTTGCCTCCGAGCCGGATCCCACAACCCCCGCGCCAGATCCCGCACCCCCGGGTCGGATACCACCGCCCCACGCGAGGAGAAGAGGAGACAAGCCGGACAAGAGGAGAGAGAGAAATGAAGAAGAGGAGAGAGAGAGAGAGAGAGATGGAGAAGAGGAGAGAGGCTGCCGCGCGCGGAGAAGAGGAGAGAGTGCTGAGGAGAGAGGTGGAGGTGGGAGGGAGGAGTTGAGGAGAGAGGCCGCCACGAGCGGAGAAGAGGAGAGAGGTCAGAGGAGAGAGGCAAAGGTGGGAGGGAGGAGCTGGCGTGCTGAGGAGAGAGGCAGAGGTGGAGAGAGTGCTGAGGAGGCAGATGTGGAAGAGAGAGAGGGCTGTGCATGGATTGGATCAGGTCGTGAGTGTAAGACCCCTCATTACCGGGGTCTCCTGTGCCCCATGTATCAGTCCCTAGATTAAATAGCTGATACACACAGTACAACAGTTGTAATATCACAGTCAAACTTCGTATGTAAATAACAAGATTCTGGGTACAAAAGACTTACAAACCATACTGAATATTACACACTTGGCCTAGCGGCCAGCAGAATACACAACGGAAGCAAAAACCCAAGCCACAAGCAGCGACGAAGCGAACGCGACCTCAGAGACTATTCTTCATCCCCGGCTTCACCTCCGGCAAAGTCAGCATTGAGTTCTTCATCTGGATGACAGCAAGAGTGAGTACGGAAGGTACTCAGCAAGCCCTATACTACTTCAAGGGTGTTGATAGATGCATAACGGATTTATCCAAGGATAGGCTCTATGGTTTAGATTTATGCGTAAAGCAGTTTTATGCAAATTATCAATTGTATCGACTATGATTGACTTCTAGATATTTTAATATTCCAAAAACCAGTGATGGGCTATGTCTGGAGTTTTTCGGTCCTGGGAGGGGCTACACCTCGCTCCGCAGACCCTTTTTATCATTTCTGGTGTACCTCTAGTATTACACAGCTTCTGGTTGATTGAACCAGGAACCTCATCATACGGACATCTAGTCCACACACTCACTCAAAAAGAATGCTCCCTAAGTCTAGTCAAAAAGGTTATGCTCTCGCATGTCCATGATTGTGGACACGGCTATTCGAATAGATTTACACTTTGCAGAGGTTGTACAGCTTTACCCATACGATATACTCAGCCTCCAACCATTGCAAGCGGAGGAGCGAATCATACCGAGATTCTCCAAACACCTTTCCTGTCGGGTTTTTCCACGAGACACGCCAAGTCCCAGAGCTGCATGTTCCGAAGGCCAGTCTCCCTTTTTAAGCCTAAGCCGGTCCCTGAAATCTCCAAACAGCGGGACAGATAGACCCTTGGCTGCTCGTTGCTCTCAGCCTCCAAGTATTATGCCCAACTCAGACTGGTGAAGGAAAAGTCAAGTCCTGCCCATTCAAGACGTATGGTTGCACGAGGTCGCTAAGGCATGTCGGCGAAATGACTCGGTCCTTAAGCGACTGGGTCAGGCATCTTCATGGGCAATGAATAACATCATGTAACTCAAGCCCCCAAGAGCATCCTCCCCGGAGGACTACTCTACCTGCCCGAGCCAAAACAGTTTTCACCCATTTTTACACATCACCTTCCATGTCCCACATGACATCAAGGATTTCCTGACCATCACGAAATTCACAACCATCAAGGAAGCCTGGTATATGAGTTATCATAACAGTAAATCTTGTCTTCGAAGAGAAGTATTTTTAAAAGCGACGTCTTCGAGGAGACGTATTCCATCCTAAGCATGCTAGATATCAAGGTGTCGTCTATTGTTAATATATTTAACAACATGTATTTCTAGGGTGATATGTATTCTGGATGATGACATGTATGGTATGGCAGTGTTGATAGGATAACTACTACAAGTGGTTTGAAAGAAAACGTAATATATAGCACATGCAATAATAAGTCCAATTTTAGTTGATCATGTATATTATTCGAAAACATAGGTTCAATATGATCAAGGAAATAGGACCCGTGGCTGCTTTCCCCCTCGCGAGCGATGGCCTGTCTTTGTGCGCGCGCGTGCACGCGGCAGAGTAAGGGGGTGGGAGTTCGGCCGGCGGCGAGAAATTTTGGTGGGGCATCGCCGAAAGGGTCGCCGGCACCGGATTTCCGCCATAGCTTCACGACGACTTGCTGATGCTGGGCTTCTACACGATACAGGGAACGCGAATGAAGGCTTGCCGATGGCAGCCAGCGACGGAAGCAGTGCCAGATCACGGCCGAAGTAAGGGCAGCGGCACGGTAAGAGTCGGGCAGCACTCCCCCTCACTGGGAGGTGCCAATCCACTTCGAAGAAAGGCCCTACATCTTCTAGACATCATGGTACGACGCCCGGCAACACGAATGGGGTTCTAACACATCGGCGGCGAGCTAAACGCGGCGGTGGAAGTCATACCAAAAGCGGCGCACGGTGATGAGCAAAAAGGGGGCTCGGGAGACGCCTACAAGCTATCTAGGGGGGTGTTAGGGGGATTGAGTGGCTCACCGAGCTCAAGGACGACAAGAAGCAAGTCGGCGATCGGTGATTCGTCGAAGAGGCGACGACGGTGCTACTCGGCTATCGGTGCGGACGAGCTCCCGTCGGGCTTCCAGTGAACGGGCAGCGGCACAGAGATGGCGAGGGTCCCAGCATGTTGACGGTGAATGGGCGACGACGAGGTCGCAGCAGCGGAAATGGCGGTGGCGGCAGAGCAGTGGCGAGGCGAATGAAGAAGAAAAGTGAGAGAAGGACCGGTCGCGCTATTTATAGACGGTGATGGAGCACAGGGAGGTGGTGCGCGCGCGTTGGCGTCATGAGGACGTCGGCGGTGAGGTGGCAGCGGCGCCCACCTTTTTCCCTGGAGCATGGGCGTGCTCTGCGCCGGCCAAGTATGGGCAGCTGTAAAAGTCACGCGTGAAGGGCATGGGGGGAAGAGAGAGGGTGCGCCTAAGTGAGAAGAGAGAGAGCTGAGAAGCGGAGGCCGGCCGGGCGTGCGCGGGATATTTCCGCGGAGAGAGGAGATGGCGGCCGGCAACGAGTGCGCGCTGGAGGGAAGAGAAAGGAGAAGGGCGCGACGCGCGGATTGATGAAACGTGGATCTTAGACAGCCGAGCGGCGCGCGAGCCGAGCGAGCGAGATGGGCCATCGGTGTTGCTGCGGGCCGGGCGCGGCGCGCGCGGGAGGGAAGAAAAGGAGACGGCTCAACGGGCCGCCGGCTGGACTGTGCGATGAAAAAGAAGAGGGAAGGGGCTGGGCCGAAAGAGAGAAGAGGGAGGAATTCGGCCCGTGAGAGGGAAAAAGAATAATTGGGAAAAGAGTAAAGTTTAAATTCAATTTGAGGTATTTGAATTTGGATTTGATTTTGAATTCAGATCAACTTTATTCAGAAAATTTGATATTTGGATCTCGAGACTTTTTGGAAGATGATTTGAATCCAAGAATTTGAATTTGACATGGATCCGAGCTAAACAGAATCTAATAGTAGGTTTGAATTTGAGAGACATTCAAGTCCAACCCTCCACATAAGAATCAAAAATCTCAAACTGATGGATATAAATCAACTTAAAGCAGAGACTATTTTAGAATTGATTCTAGAGTATTTCTAATCACCTAAGCATCTTATAGACATGATGTACATGTATACTAAGTATATATACATCTAAGTACCTAATCTCTTAACCCATAGTTAGCCTAATTAACCCTAAAAAGTTTTAATTTAGAGAGAATTTTGTAACTTGTTAACATGCTCAAGTCAGGATGTTACAAACCTACCCCACTTAAACGGAATCTCGACCTCGAGATTCGGAAGGCTCGTCGAAGAGATTCCGGAATTCTTTCTTCAGATCCTCTTTGCGTTCGCATGTAGCTTCAGCTTCTGTATGATTACTCCACTGTACTCGGCAGAACCTGACTGTTATTCTTCTAGTTTGACGTGTTGCTACATCCAAGACTCGGATGGGTCTTTCCTCGTACTGAAGATCTTATTGCGGATCCATAACTTCCAAGGGAACTTGCTCCTCTGGAACTCTCAAACACTTCTCATCAGTGCCGGTTCAAAATCGTCATCAATAGCGGGTTTTGAACCGATACTGATTACTCGGCACTGATAATTATTGACTATCAGTGCCGGGTATGGAACCAGCATTGAAAATTATTATCAGTGCCGGTTGGTGGCTCCAACCGGCACTGATACCAACCAGCACTGATAGTCGGTCTCGATTCAAAAAATGTTTCAATTTTTTTTCGTGACCAGAGGCTGTCTACGTGACCGCGTCCAATAT
Organism: Phragmites australis; assembly: GCF_958298935.1. Taxonomy (NCBI): domain Eukaryota; kingdom Viridiplantae; phylum Streptophyta; class Magnoliopsida; order Poales; family Poaceae; genus Phragmites; species Phragmites australis. The sequence goes on from NC_084936.1 coordinate 5,036,989, forward strand.
TCGTAATGTCACGTGATATTCGCTCATATGCGGCAACCAAGACTCGAACTCAAGACCTCACAGCCTGTGCACACGTATGACCCCTCTAACTATCTCAGCTATCATCCGTTCATGAGTATAGTAGCAAAATAAATCTTTTAAACTTCTTCTGACTGAACGTTTGAATAGCTATTTGGATAGCTCAATGGTCTCAAATAAAAAAGGGATCAATTGCAAAGTTGTTGATCTCATCGAGAGCTACAATTTTCATATAAAGTTTTTCCCCATCCGACTTCAGGTGAAAAAGTTATGGATTTTTTAATGTGAACTGTCATCGACCACTGCTGTAACTTTATTATAATTATTTGGGTATTTAATTACCTCAAATTAAAAAGTTTCAACTACAAAGTTGTAGATCTCATCGATAGCTATAATTTTCATATAGTGTTTTTCCCCATCTAACTTCATGTGAAAAAATTATGAATTTATTAAGATGAGTTGTGACAGTAGTAATCATCAGTGATGGTTCGTAACTAGAACCGACACTGATACTAATTATCAGTGCCGATATGTGTCTAGAACCGGCACTAATATAATCACTATCATTGTTGGTTATTATCTCATCAACTGTTGTTTGCACGTGGTAGTTTAAGAACCGATACTAATACGTCTTCAATGTCGATTACTGTGGAACCGACAGTAATAAGATGCTACATATATGGTGTTTTGTAGTATAGTGTTAGTGTTATCAATCTATATGATGAGGAAGAAGCCTGATTCAATTCGATCTGTAAAAATTCGACCAAACTCTGTAACAATCCTACATGCATCTCAATCTTGACGAGGCAACAAAATGGTGTTGGCTCGCTGACATCCGACCATGGATACACTTTGATTACCACTTGGTTTGCAAGGGATATAAACCTGTTTTATTTGGTGTCTTACGCACCTGTGTTCGATCTCCTCAATCTCTTACTCCCTGCATAAGCGTGCATGCAAGGATAATGCCATGCAGAGAACTCCAGATACAGCTTAATTATTATTACACCGTTCTGCTCCCTTCCTGAACTCTGTCTTTGCTAGCCTGCTCGGACGGACGCATGAGCCGCATATACGTACATACATATACACGCGCGGTACATACGTTGAACCGTACGTGTTCTTCGATCTACGTGATCGATGATAATGCGACTGAGACGGCCTGGCGCCATCAGATCGATTCAGTGACCAGATCAAAATACTGCTTCCAATACCCAGTCATCAGTGTAGAAGTCGCCGTTGGATTTGCAGCTTCACTTGACCTCGTGCCTCTAGTCAGAGCTACCATTTCTCTGTGTCTGAGCTACCATGCCTCGTGCTTCTAAACTTAGAACTGTCTGTACTAATAGTATTTCACTCGTTTTAGCATATATTTTATATAGTTTATTTCCATATAATGCTTAGCAATGAACGACAGGTGAGACAGTAAGAAAAAGGTTACGTGTTTGACTTTTAAAAAATGCGCTCATGATATTTCACGTGAAAAATCGTGTAACTTGTGATCAGTGACCAAGCCTATATAATATTATAAGGGGCTCGTGTCGATAAGGAAAATATATTTTTTGATTTTTTGACTTCAAAAAACTTATTACAGACAGCTTCAACAATGAGCTGTACATACGGTTCAAGAATCGTTTGTATAAATCTGATGTGCAGAGACTTTTTTCACACATAGTTAAAAAAAACATTTTGCACGGGTTTCAGAAACGGCAATACAATTTATTTTTCTAATAGTACCGTAGTACGTACGTACGCATCGACGTGATTGTGCAAAGCAGCTCGTCGTACGCACGGGTACTGATGATCATGACTAGATCAATATGTGCACTATCTACGTGATGGATGATGATGCGACTGAGACAGGCTGGCGCATCAGATCGATTCAGTGACCGGATCAAAATACTGCTTCCAATACCCAGTCATCGGTGTAGAAGGAGCCGTTGGATTTGCAGCTTCACTTGACCTCGTGCCTCTAGTCAGAGCTACCATTTCTCTGTGTCTGAACACGCGTGTGCAGCAGCAGTCAAAGTCAAACACCACATCCTACTATACCTTCGTGCTGCGTCCGCTCCTTGTTCCCGTCGATCGACTATAAATAGCTAGCGCGCCATCACCAGCTAACTGCAGACACCCAGCGAGGCAGCGACCATCCATCGATCAGCAAAAGGGATCGAGCAAGCCACGGCCATGGCGGCGGCGTCGTCCTCACTCCCGCTCCAGCTCCCGGGGCTGGGCGCGCCCTACCGCCCTTCGTCTTCCCCGCGCCTGCAGCCGGAACCCGTCGCCGCCGCTGGTTATTGCGACGACGACCAGGAAGAAGAAGCAGGGCGCGGCGACGAGACCGCTGCTGCTGTAGGCTTGCCGCGGCAGGCTGGCCAGCTGCGGGCGGAGAGGATAGGCGCTGCTCCCGTGGGGCGCCCCGATCAGCCGAGGGAAGGCGGGGGCGGGAAAGTTCACGCCGCGCCGACGTCGGCAAAGCGAGGATGGAGAGCCCCGACGCCGCCTGGTCTGCCGAGGGAAGGCACCGGCGGCCAAGGTGGAATCGTCCATGTCGTTCGTACAGCTGCTGCTTCTTGAATCTTGAGTTGCATATATAACTAATGGAGCTAGCTGAGGGCACAAGAAGGATTGATTGAAGACGAGAGAACCATGTGGCAGATGAATATGAACAACCGATAGATTGGATTAGACTGGTAGCTAATACTAGTAGCTAGTACCTTTTTTGTGTGCGTATGAAACCAGATGGATTAGACTGTATACCATATTACTATGTCACATGAATTGGAAATTGAGATAAAATGGTCTGAATTTCGCTCGGAAGGGACGAGAACCGATTCAAAATGTTCAGTCACTACGTGAAAAATAAGCAAAAGTGATACGAAATTGATGACGGGTCATAATATGATTTTCCACTTATGATAATAATGACGGATCGTAATATGATATGTCACTTATATCAAATCATGAGTGACGGGTCAAAACTTGATTCGTCACTCAAAATTTAACCCGTTATTTATGATTGACTTAAGGTGACCTGTCCTTTATGACCTAACATCAGTGATGTGTTATATTTTGACTCGTCACCATTGATAATAGTCATAGATACTTAGTTCACTAAATTTTTTTATTTTTCTTTTATTTTTTCTTATTTTTTATCACCTAAGTAGCATTAGAATAGGAAATATTTATGATTTTTGCTCAAGTTTGATGTAAGAGGTGGTGGTTATGGACATAAACGCGCGTTCCGAAAATGGTGCAGAAACTTTGGGGGGCGAGAACTCAATCTTCCAAACTATTTTTGGCCTAAAAAAATTCACCGAACCCGACAAAGTGGGGGAGAAACGGACGTAACTGAATATTCGGAGAGTTATGACGTTGGGAGTTTTTTTTGGGGGGGGGGGGTCAAGAGTGATCCCCTCTTTTTGTCTTTTTGTTTTTATTAAGCACTTTAGCTTGCCCACTACACACGATTACATGAATGTGATCCAGTTTTGTCATCCACAAGGCACTCCATCCTCCTCTTTCGGATTGCTTAACTGAACTCAACCTTCTCGCCTGCTGAAGCTCAACTACCTACCTGAGAGACTCGAACTCCCGCACATACATGCCAGATCACTAAGACATGTACATAGACTCACACACACAAACACACCCGAGGACATGTCTACTCAACATAAACTATGTAGTACTCAACTACGTACTTACTACACTACAACAAAACACCTCGTCAGTTTCAAAACCTCATCAGTGCCATTTTTGGAACCGACACTCTATAATTAGCACTGATAGTGGGAGCCTATCAGTGCCAATTTTGGATCCAGCACTGATGAGGTTTTCCTGAGAAAAAAAGAAAAATGGCTAGGCAAAACGAGCCGGCTTGATACATTGAGCCGAAACTGCTACCGGCCCCACATGTCGGAGGTCATCGTCGCTGATGATGCCACTAATAAAACGCGTTGCACGAAGGCCGCTGCCACAGAAACCGTGAATCCATCTCTGTCATGCTGAAGACCTTGGTGGCCGGATCGCCACCCCCACGCCGTCGTTTGCTGCCTCTGCGCCGGATCCCACAACCCCCGCGCCGGATCCCACACCCGCGGGTCGGATCCCACCACTCCACGCGAAGAGAAGAGGAGATAGGCCGGAGAAGAGGAGAGAGAGAGACGGAGAAGAGGAGATAGAGAGAGATGGAGAAGAGGAGAGAGGCTGTCGCGTGCAGAGAAGAGGAGAGAGGTGGAGGTGGGAGGGAGAAGTTGAGGAGAGAGGCCGCCGCGAGCGGAGAAGAGGAGAGAGGTCAAAGGAGAGAGGCAGAGGTGGGAGGGAGGAGCTGGCATGTTGAGGAGAGAGGCAGAGGTGGAGAGAGTGCTGAGGAGGCAGATGTGGAAGAGAGAGAGGGCTGTGCGTGGATCGGATCAGGTCGTGAGTGTAAGACCCCTCATTACCGGGGTCTCATGTGCCTCCTGTATCAGTCCCTGGATTAAGTAGCTGATACGTACAGTACAACAGTTGTAATATCACAGTCAAACTTCGTATATAAATAACAAGATTCTGGGTACAAAAGACTTACAAACCATACTGAATATTACACCCTTGGCCTAGCGGCAAGCAGAATACACAACGAAAGCAAAAAACCAAGCCACAAGCAGCAAGCGAGCGAACGCGACCTCAGAGACTATTCTTCATCCCCGGCTTCACCTCCGGTGGAGTCAGCATTGAATTGTTCATCTGGATGATAGCAAGAGTGAGTACGGAAGGTACTTAGCAACCCCTATACTACTTCAAGGGGGTTGATAGATGCATAATGGATTTATCCAAGGATAGGCTCTATGGTTTAGATTTATGCGTAAAGCAGTTTTATGCAGATTATCAATTGTATCGACTATGATTGACTTTTAGATATTTTAATATACCAAAAACTAGTCATGGGCTATGTCTGGGGTTTCTCGGTCCTGGGAGGGGCTACACCTCGCTCCGCAGTCCCTTTTTATCATTTCTAGTGTACCTTTAGTATCACACAGCTTTTGGCGGATTGAGCCAGGAACCTCATCATACGGACATCTAGTCCACACACTCACTCAAAACGCATGTACCCGAAGTCTAGTCAAAAAGGTTATGCCTTCGCATGTCCATGACCGTGGACACGGCTATTCGAATAGATTTACACTCTGCAGAGGTTGTACAGCTTTACCCATACGATATGCTCAGCCTCCAACCATTGCAAGCGGAGGAGCGAATTATACCGAGATTCTCCAAACACCTTTCATGCCGGCCTTTTCCACGAGACACGTCAAGTCCCAAAGCTGCATGTTCTGAAGGCCAGCCTTCCTTTTTAAGCCTAACCCAGTCCCTGGAACCTCCAAACAACGGGACAGATAGACTCTTAGCTGCTCGTTGCTCTCAGCCTCCTGGTATTATGCCCAACTCAGTCTGGTGAAGGAAAAGTCAAGTCATACCCATTCAGGACGTATGGTTGCATAGGGTAGCTAAGGCATGTCAGTGAAATGACTCGGTCCTTAAGCGGCCAGGCCAGGCATCTTCATAGGCAATGAATACCATCATGTAACTCAAGCCCCCAAGAGCATCCTCCCAGGAGGACTACTCTACCTGTCCGCGCCAAAACAGTTTTCACCCATTTTTACACATCACCATCTATGTCCCACATGACATCAAGGATTTTCCGACCATCACGGAATTCACAACCATCAAGGAAGCATGATATATGAGTTATCATAACAGTAAATCTTGTCTCCGAAGAGAAGTATTTTTAAAAGCGATGTCTCCGAGGAGACGTATTCCATCCTAAGCATGCTAGATATCAAGGTATCGTCTATTGTTAATATATTTAACAACAGGTGTCCCTAAGTGATATGTATTCTGGATGATGACATGTATGACATGACAATGTTGATAGGATTAACTACTACAAGTGGTTTGAAAGAAAATGCAATATATAACACATTGAAAATGCATCTAGGCCCCCTAAGTGGGTTTTGGCTTATTGATGACAAAACGATTAAGGAACTAATATGCTTACCAAGCAATCATTTTGTGCCATCCGGGCGTGCACCATTCTTTGATGGTACACATTATGCCGTTTGGAGGCATAAAATGAAAATACATTTAATCTCTCTTCATCTAAGTATTTGGAAGATTGTTTGCACAGGCTTTGACTTGCCGGATGAAGATCAAGAGCTCACGTCAAATGAAGAGCAAAATATGCACCGCAATGCTCAAGCTACAAGTGTATTGCTTAGTGCCTTGAGTCTGAAGGAGTTCAATAAAGTGGATGGACTCGAGGAGGCTAAGCAAATTTGAGATACTCTCCAAGTTTCTCATGAAGGCACAACAAGCGTGAGAGAGTCCAAGATAGAGCTACTTGAGGGCAAGCTAGGAAGATTCGTAATGGAAGATCATAAAACTCCTCAAACCATGTATGATTGGATGATGGTGCTTGTAAACAAGCTAAGAGGGCTCGGGAGTGAAGACATTAATGATCACAAGGTGGTGAAAAGATTGCTTAGAGCTTTTGCTCCTAAAAATCTCACTTTGGTGACACTTCTCCGAGAAAGAAGAGACTACAAAAGGCTTACACTAAACGATGTGCTTGGAAGGATACTCGCTCATGAGCTCATGGAAGAAGAAGCAAATGAAGTAAAGATTCATACCAAACAAAGCTCAACCTCCAAGAACAAGGAGGTTGCATTCAAGGCAAGCAAAAGCAAACAAACTCAAGAATCAAGTACAAGTGAAGAAGAAAGCTCTGAAGATGAAGAGATGGCCTTCTTTGTGAAAAGATTCAAAAAAATCATGAGAAAGGGAGGCTACTCCAAATACAAGAGAGACATGCCCAAGAAGAGAACATCTAGAAGAGCATGCTATGAATGTGGCAAAATTAGCCACTTCATAGCCGATTGTTCGAACAAGAAGAAGGAAAAGGACAAGAAAGACAATAAAAGCAAGCCATACAAGAAGGACAAATACAAAATTCACAAAAAGAAATACTCGGGTCAAGCACACATTGGGGAAGAGTGGGATTCAAATTCCGACTCCGACTCCGATGATGAAGGGGTCGCCACCATTGCCATCCATGAGTCAACACCAAGAAAATCACTCTTAATGAGTGATGATGATGATGACTCCCCAAGTGCTTCATGGCTAAAAGCCGCAAGGTAAAATCTCAATCTAAGCTCCTAGATAGCGATAGTGAGTATGATAGTGATTGTGATAGCTTGTTTAAAGACTTGAATAAAAATGTCATGGCTAAAATAAAGGAGCTAATGGATACAATAGATAGTTATGAGGAGACCCTTGAGAGACAAGAGGACTTGCTCATTCTTGAAAAGGAGAGAAACCTTGAACTCGAGGAGCTCTTTGCTAAAGAGAAGGAGAAAGTTGAGAAATTGTCAAATAATTGTGATTTGGCCAATTCCTCAATAGCCGATCTTAAGAGTAACAATTCTATACTTCAAGAGAAATTATCATGTTTGGATAAAAATTATAAAACTCTTAAAATGCAAATTGATACCCTTAAGAGTGGATCATCCAACTCTAATGAAGCTAACTTACTATCTAGTGCATCCACTAGCAATGGATGCTCTCGTTGTTTCAATGTTGATACAAATGCTTGTACCACTAATGTTGAATCCTTGCAAGCATTACAAAAGGAGAATGAGGGGCTAAATGCCTTAGTCAAATATGGATGCATCAAAACCTATAAATCAAAAGGTGCACTCTACAAGACCATTCAAACCAAATACAATAAGCTAAAGAGAGGTCTTGGATTTGACCAATACACGAGCAAGCCAAATGGTCGTGTGATGATGAATGGAGTGGAATGCCTCAAATTTGTCAAAGGAGGCAAGCAAGTTGATCACACGGTTCAAGCAAAACAACCAAAGGCTCATGCTCCTCAATGCACATTCTATGCCTCGTATATGCTCAAGAGAAACCACCATGGTAAAGTGGTTGCTCTCTATGTTGGTCCCCACACAAGAGATAGAGTTGTCAAAAGGAATGTGTGGGTACCAAAGGTGCTTGTGACTAACGCTAAAGGACCTAAACAAATTTGGGTACCTAAAATAAAGGCATAACTTTGTTTTGTAGGCATACTCCTCCGGAGGATCAAGTTGGGTCATTGATAGTGGATGTACAAATCACATGACCGGAGAAAAGAGTATGTTTTCTTCTTTTGAAGAAGATAGAGGACCTCATGAAAACATCGTTTTTGGTGATAATGGAAAAGGAGAGGTAATAGACCTAGGTAAAATTGCCATCTCCAATGATCACTCTATTTCAAATATTTTGTTAGTCAAGTCTCTCAATTATAATTTGTTATCCGTATCACAATTATGTGAGATATGTTATAATTGTCTTTTTACTAATGATGGTGTGATCGTCTTTAGAAGGGAAGACGCCTCAATAGTTTTCACCGGTAAGTTGAAAGGTAAAATTTATCTTGTTGATTTTTCAACTGATGAAGTGAAGCCTAAAACTTGCTTGATGGCTAAGTCTAGCATGGGTTGGCTTTGGCACCACCGACTAGCCCATGTTGGTATGAGAAATTTGTCTAAGCTTCAAAAGGGTGAGCACATCCTAAAACTAATAAATGTTTTTTTTGAGAAAAATAGAATTTGTAGTGCTTGTTAAGCGGGAAAACAAGTCGGAGCACCTCACCCCGCCAAGAACGTGATGACAACTACAAGGCCATTAGAGCTCCTCCACATGGACTTATTTGGGCCGATTGCCTACATAAGTATTGGCGGGAACAAATATGGTTTAGTTATTGTTGATGACTTTTCACGTTTCACTTGGGTATTTTTCTTGCATGACAAAAGCGAAACACAAGCTATTTTCAAGAAGTTTGTAAGAAGAGCCCAAAATGAGTTTGAAGTGAAGATCAAAAGGGTGAGAAGCGACAATGGAAGCGAGTTCAAGAATATACAAGTTGAAGAGTTTCTTGATGAAGAAGGGATCAATCATGAATTCTCGGCACCTTACTCCCCCCAACAAAATGGAGTGGTCGAGAGGAAAAATATGACTCTAATTGAGTCGGCAAGAACAATGCTTGATGAATACAAAGTATCGGATCAATTTTGGACGGAAGCAATCAACACCGCATGCCATGACATCAATCGGTTGTATCTCCACAAGATATTGAACAAGGCCGCATATGAGCTTCTAACCGGTAACAAACCAAATATTTCTTACTTTAAAGTTTTTGGTAGCAAATGCTTTATTTTGAATAAGAAAGCAAAGAGTTCTAATTTTGCTCTAAAAGTAGATGAAGGATTTATGCTTGGTTATGGATCAAATGCCTACGCCTACCGTGTTTTCAACAAAACCACCGGTTGCGTTGAAATTGCGAGAGAGGTGACATTTGATGAATCTAACGGCTCCCAAGTGGAGAAAGTTGATCCTAATATGCTAGGTGATGAAGAAATTCCAAGCAAAGCAATCAAGAAGATGGCAATTGGTGAAATCAAGCCTCTAGAACCACAAAAGTTACAAGTGGCTCAAAATGATCAAGATCAAACGTATTCATCAATGCAAGTGGAACCATCAATGTCAATTCAAGATCAAGGCGATAAACAACCTCAAGACCAAAATCAAGCCTATAATGACTCCAATAAATTCTTAGATGATGAAGTAGAAGATATTCAACATCAATCTCGTCCATCCACATTAGCCGTTGCGAATGAATTGATTATTGAGTCAATGGTGAGTAATCAGAACGGTCCAGGTTCTTGGAATTCCAAGTGCCACACCCATGTGTTCATCAAAGCATCCAAAGATATCACCCGGTAGACAACATACTTGGTGATATACAAAAAGGGGTAACTACTCGCTCAAGAATTGCAAATTTTTATGAATTTTACTCCTATGTTTCCTCTTTGGAGCCTTTGAAGGTAGAAGAAGCCCTTGATGATCCGGATTGGGTGATGGCCATGCAAGAGGAGTTGAACAACTTCAAAAGGAATGGAGTCTGGTTCTTAGTGAAAAGACCAAAACAAAATGTGATTGGCACACAATGGGTCTTCCGCAACAAACAAGATGAAAATGGGATAGTAACAAGGAATAAGGCAAGGTTGGTTGCTCAAGGGTTCACGCAAATTGAAGGTTTGGATTTTGGTAAGACTTGTGCTCCCGTAGCTAAGCTTGAGTCAATTCGCATATTATTAGCCTATGCTACTCATCATGATTTTAAGCTATATCAAATGGACGTGAAGAGTGCAATCCTTAATGGACCAATTTTTGAATTAGTATATGTGGAGCAACCGTCCGATTTTGAAGATCCCAAGTATCCTTCACATGTCTACAAACTCCATAAGACGCTCTATGGGCTAAAGCAAGCCCCAAGAGCATGGTATGAATGCCTTAGGGATTTTCTTGTTAAATAGGGCTTTGAAATAGGCAAAGCCGATTCTACTCTTTTTTACTAAGAATGTTGATAATAATTTATTTGTTTCCCAAATATATGTCGATGACATCATATTTGGTTCTACTAATCAACAATTTTGTGAATATTTTAGTAGGATTATGACAAGAAGATTTGAGATGTCAATGATTGGAGAATTAAAGTTCTTTCTCGGATTTCAAATTAAACAACTCAAAGAAGGAACTTTTATTTGTCAAACAAAGTATATCAAAGACATGCTCAAGAAGTTTGATATGGAAAATGCCAAACCTATCAAGACACCCATGCAAACCAATGGTCATCTTAATCTCAATGGAGAAGGAAAAAAGCGTGGATCAAAAGGTATATCGCTCCATGATAGGTTCTTTACTTTATCTTTGTGCATCTAGGCTCGATATCATGCTTAGTGTGTCATTTAATGGCCGTTAAGAGGATTCTTCGATATTTAGTTCATACACCTTACCTTGGCTTATGGTATCCTAGAGAGTCATCCTTCGACCTTATCGGCTATTCGGATTCCGATTATGCCGGTTGCAAAGTGGATAGGAAGAGCACCTCGGGGACTTGTCAATTCTTGGATAGGTTCTTGGTGTCTTGGTCATCCAAGAAACAAAACTCTGTAGCCCTATCCACCGCCAAAGCCGAATATGTTACCGCGGGAGCTTGTTGTACTCAACTCCTATGGATGAGGCAAACACTAAGAGATTATGGCCACAACATGTCCAAAATTTCACTTTTGTGTGATAATGAGAGTACCATCAAAATAGCTAACAACCCCGTGCAACACTCAAGAACCAAACACATAGACATTAGACATCACTTCTTGAGAGACCATGCAACAAAAGGGGATATCGACATTCACCATGTGAGAACCGAAATACAACTAGCCAATATCCTCACTAAGCCACTAGACGAGCAAAGTTTTGTGAGTTAAGAAGTGAATTAAATATCCTAGATTCTTGAAACGTGGCTTGAACTATTACATACATTTGATTGTTACAAAATTAAAGCTTTCTTAGCTAGGAGTTTGCGAAAATTGCAATTTTTGAGTGCTACTTTCAAAATTATTTGATTTTTTGATCTTTTGATCATAATTTACTACTTATGATCATGGTTATGTAATGATGCTTGTTGGCTGATCACAAGTGGCAAAATAGTCTTATATGTCCAATACTCATCTCCCGAAAAATTCCTCCTCAAATCTCATCTTTCTCTCTATTATGTCATAGTTCCAGGTGCCGGAATGTCCGGTGTTCACCGGAGTATCCGATACCTGATACTGTTCATGTATCTACTGATTCCTGTACGGACTCCAGTTCCCGAAAAGTCTGGTCTTCACCGGAGTATCCAGTAAAGTATCAGATCCGGAGTCTCCGGTCTACACCGGGGTCTCCGGGTTCTCCAGATTCTTATATCCCCTCTCTACCGAACAATTATTCTTCTTCCTCAAACACATCTTTTCTCAACCTCTCTCTCCTCAAGTGATCCCCTCCGGCGATTTTCAAGAGCAACCAAGGAGTTTCATCATCCCTCGATATTTCTCATTCGAATCCAAGGTCAGAAACTCCGGACATCCCTATTCATCGAATCACCAGAGTATTTTTTCCCTAAAAGGTACTTTTGCAAAAAATCTCCCGATCTCTCAATGCCCTCCTCTAGGATCAATTTCCTTTGGTAGAATAGCTCCTTATACATCTTAGAACTTGTTGGTCCACCAGTTTTATCTCTTATTGGTCAAATCTCCCAAAACCCTAAATCTTTGGTACTAGCTCGGGCTGACCGGAGTATCCGGTGAACACCGGATACTCTGGCATCTATCAGTTTTTCAGAATCAGCCCTGTCATCAAGCTTATCTCGCAACTTCTTAAATCATTATTTCTCATATATCTCAGGAATCTCGTCATGGCCGGAGATAGATATATGAAGGGTCACACATTTGAGAAAAAGAAGAAACAAAGAAGTGATCCTCGTGCACAAGAGCAAAGTGCATCGGCTCAATCGGAGGATAGTGGCAGCGGACATGCAAGTGGTGAATGAGTTCGAAAGGTTGTAAAGAAAGTAAAATCACCTCAAGCCTCCGGACAAGGCATTCGTATTGAAGAAAAGACTTTTGTTGAAGGATCGCAAAGAACTAGTGTTGGTCCAGGCAGGACCAAAAATCAAGCTGTCAGAGGTCGCGAAAGTGGACGTGGAAGGGGATTGGCTCCTGTGACAGCAGGAAGGGGTAGAGGTATCATGCCTTCTCGGGAAGAGAGGCAAAGGTATCATTCCTATGGGGAGTAGCTCAGAGTCTCCTGATGCAGTTGAAGAAGAGCATGAAGAGGAGAAAGAGAAAGATAATGTGATTGGGCCTCTAAAACTTCATAGACCTCTCAGAACAGTTTCACCTTTTGATACTCCGAAACAGACAGTCAACTACATGAAGCATGTTGAGAGGCAGACAAATCCTTTTGATTATGAGAAGAATGTCAGGAACTACCATTTCTGGAATGATTTTCAAGCAGATTTCTACGAGACGGTAATCCTCACCAGGAAAAAGCCTATAACCCACGTGCAATGGATAGATTAGGACTATATGGCACAGAAGAATGATCCTGTGTTCAATGAGGTTATAGCTACATGTGAGCACAAGAAGGTGAAGAATATCATGGCTTTCAAATATGATTGGTGTGAAGAAGTCATCGCATAGTTCTATGGTACAGTCTGGTTCGATGGATCAGAAAACCCTTTCATGCATTGGATGACTGAAAAAGAACAGTACAAAGTGAGCTTTAGAGGTTTTGCTAACTATTTTCGGTTTGATACTCGTGATACCCATAAGGATCAGATTCACAACAAGCATTAACTCACTTTGGAAGAGCTAGACTTTATGTATCTTAATCATGGAAGAGTTGAGTTTGGAAAACTCACCGGTATGAGGCCCTTCTACAGATGTTTGAACTCACTATTTCGACTCACATTGGCACCCAAAAGCGGGGATGCAACCACAGTGCAGAGTATCTCAAGGAACCTTCTCGCCGCTATGTCCAATGATCATGCACCTTTTAGCGTTGCATATTTTCTGTGGGAAGAAATAGTTTTCACTTCAAAATCACCTGTCCAGAGTTATGGGTATGCTCCTTACATCATGTCAATCATCGAGCGTGTATCCAAGAAGACATTTGTGAAAGAGATCAAACACGAGCTATATCGGATGAGGCCTCTAAATATCAAAGCTCCATCTCCTTCGCCATCTCCTCCTCATGTTCCCCCGAGCACAAGGAAAATTGCCTCAAGACGTGCTCCTCCACGAGGGTCATCTTTTATAAAGAGCGCTCTCAAGGCCATCTTTAATGTGTGTACTCACAATGCCACTCAGACTAAAGAGCAGAATGTCCGACTGAAGAAGATGGAAAAGCGCCAAAAGGCAATGTATGCCTCAATAAACCTTCAGCTGCGTTGCTCTCCTATTGCTTCAGACGAAGCAGAGAGTGCACCCATTGAATTTGAGAATCCGTGGGCTTGGTATGATGAAGCCCAAGCGGCTGCTGAGAGCTCTCAAGCACAACATGACGATGACTCCTCCGATGTCAAAGACATCCCTACAGCGAGCTCCTCTCACGATGGCAACAATGATGGAAGTGGGGATGATGATGACGGAGATGATATCTACGAAGAAAGCAGCGATTAGTCCCTCTCCTCTTTTTGGTGCTTGAGGCCAAAGGGGGAGAGATGTCAGCTTCTTAGTTTCCTTCCTTTTCAGCTTTGAACTCTTGTCTTTTCATCGCAGTTGGACATTGAGACTTATCTATTGTTTGTAATGAACTATGTGATTTGTTTAAAATTTGTAAGACTTTTCATGTTAGTGTGATGCTTGTCATGCCTTATTTATTAGATTGAGTATGATATATATCTTATCATATGCATCTTGAATACTCTTGTTTACTCAATCTTGCATCCCACGGATCCAAGGATATAGGGGGAGCTCTTGCAAAATTCTCTCTTAAATATGTGCATTTGAGATTAACTCAATTCTCAATCAAGGCACACATTTAGGGGGAGCTCGCCATATCTTCTAGAATTCACAATATTTTTTAGCTATCTTTTGTAAGCTTTAATCGTGTTGTCATCAATCACCAAAAAGGGAGAGATTGAAAGTGTATCTAGGCCCCCTAAGTGGGTTTTGGCTTATTGATGATAAAACGATTAAGAAACTAATATGTTTATCGAAGCTATGAAAAGGTCTTAGTCTCAATTGTGAAGACTCACGACGATTGATGCCCCTCGAAAAGAAAAGAGAAGCAATGAGTAGTACTCAATAGGATTTAAATTGTTCTATCTTTGAAATTGAGTCTAGGTTAGCTGTATTACTAAGAGGGTTGCATTTGTTAGCATTCATGGTGTCTCAATGCTCAAAATAATCCTTTAGAACCAATAGTTGAGAGACACTTTCACCCACGGACACCGGGAAATATTGACAGAGTTTACTGAGTTCGGAGTCTCCGGTGTTCACCGGATACTCCGGTCCTTAGTGTTTAGGCCGGAGCCTCCGAGAAAGACTCCGCCAGAAGAGCCTCGGTTCCGAATAATTTTAATTGTCCAGAGTATCCGGTGTTCACCGGACACTCCGGTAGTTGGTGAATTTTTCGCCGGAGTCTCCGAGGGAGACTTCGCCAGGAGTCGCTCGGTTAAGCATTTATTTTTGGTAGAAAAAGGCCGGAGTCTCCAGTGTTCACCGGATACTCCGGTAGGAAAAATTTTTTGGTCGGAGTCTCCGAGAGAGACTCGGCCAGGGGTCACTCGGTTAGTATTTATTTTTAAAAGGTCGGAGTCTCTGGTGTTCACGGGATACTCCGGTACCTAGAGAGGCCGGAGAGTCCGGCAAGTCTCCGGACTTTCTCTCTGTGGTAACTAAGTCTGGACCGGAGACTCCGGGCAGTATAACAGAACCATAACGGTTAGTTCTGACACAGTTCTGACACCGTTTTGACGCTGTTTTGGATTTTAGGCCGGAGACTCCGATGTTCACCGGATACTCCGGGGTAGGTATGTCAGAGCAGTAACGGCTAGTTTTTGAGAGTGAGCATATATATACTCCCACACCCCCCAAGCATTAAAGGCTTACTATTGTTGCTGAGTTCTACTTTCATAAAGCCTTCTAAGAGCATTTAAAAGCCCTCAAAACATCTCTAGTGCCTAGTTTTTGCGTCAAATTCGTGAGATTGTGTTTGGAGTGAAGTTGAGTCAATTGAGCATTGAGTTCATCATCGAGCATACATTGTGATCATTTCTCTTGGAGCTTTATACTCCTAGATAGCAAGGCGTCACCCGTAGAGCACTCAATCATTGTGGAGTGCCACGGGAAGTTTGTAATCGACATCGACTTGAGTAAGGAAATTCTAGCTTGATCTTTGTGGTCGCTAGAAGATGATAGGGTTGGAAAAGACCCGACTCTTTGTGAGCTCCTCAACGGAGACGTAGGCACTTCTTTGTGAGGTGGCCGAACTCCGAGATAATCTCTTGTCTTATCATTTATGCAATTTTAATTAGTTGTGTAGTTTTGGGATTTTTCCCATACAATTAGTTTTTGTGATCATCTTGCTAGTATCTCTTATTGTTTAAGCTTTGTGCTGATATTCAAACAAGTATCACCTTTTAGACCTTAGTTGTTCTTGCTTAACTTTAGTTGTTCTCAAGTTCCTGTTTAGATCGGAGACTCTGGACTAGATCGGATACTCCGGACAGACTGTGAGGGAGCACAGCAAGGCGGTGCGCGCGCGCTGGTGTCATGAGGACGTCGACGGTGAGGCGGCAGCAGCGCCTACCTTTTTCCCCGGAGCATGGGTGTGCTCTGCGCTGGCCAAGCATCGGCAGTTGCAAAAGTCACGCGTGCAGGGCATGGGGGGAAGAGAGAGGGCGCACCTGAGAGAGAAGAGAGAGAGAGAGAGAGCGGAGAAGCGGAGGCCGGTCGGGTGTGTGCGTGATATTTCCCCAGAGAGAGGAGACGGCATCCGGCGACGAGTGCGCGCTAGAGGGAAGAGAAAGGAGAAGGGCGCGACATGCGGATTGACGACACGTGGATCTTGGACGGCCAAGCGACGCGTGGGGCGGACGAGTGAGCTGGGCCGTTGGTGTTGCTGCGGGGGAGGGAAGAAAAGGAGACGGCTGAACGGGCCGCCGGCTGGGCTGCGTGAGGAAAAAGAAGAGGGAAGGGGCTGGGCCGAAAGAGAGAAGAGGGAGGAATTCGGCCCGCGAGGGGGAAAAAGAATAATTGGGAAAAGAGTAAAGTTTAAATTCAATTTGATGTATTTGAATTTGGATTTGATTTTGAATTCAGATCAACTTTATTTAGAAAATTTAATATTTGGATCTCGAGACTTTTTAGAAGATGATTTGAATCCAAGAATTTGAATTTGACATGGATTCGAGCTGAACAGAATCTAATAGTAGGTTTGAATTTGAGAGACATTCAAGTTCAACCCTCCACATAAGAATCAAAAATCTCAAACTGATGCATATAAATCAACTTAAAGCAGAGACTATTTTAGAATTGATTCTACAGCACTTCTAATCACCTAAGCATCTTATAGACATGATGTACATGTATACTAGTATATATATATCTAAGTACCTAATCTCTTAACCCATAGTTAGTCTAATTAATCCTAAAAAGTTTTAATTTAGAGAGAATTTTGTAACTTGTTAACATGCTCAAGTCAGGATGTTACAGTGAGAGCGAGCTGCACCGCACGTCGGCACGAGCCAAAACTCTAATTCATCAAAAATTCAGGTCCGGACGATGTATCAGTACTGGTTAGTATAAAAAACCAGCACTGATAGTATTAGTGATAGTTTTTAATACTAACCGGCACCGATACTACTTATCAATACCCATTTTTTGTTTGAATGAATGAGCATATGTCTATTTGCTACGAACCGGCACTGATACACTATGAGTGTCAGTTTTGACCTAACTGACACTGATGAGGCGCTACTTTTGATGGGTTTTGTAGTAGTGCTACTTACTCTGGTCATAAATACATGTCATTTTAAAAGTGGTTCCATCAAAATTTTAAAACTTTGACTATTAATAGCTTTGAAAATATTTAGTTTGGAAACCTTAAAATTATATATGCAGATTTGTCTTAAAAATGCTTTTATAATATAACAAATTCAATTGAGTTTATAAATATATTCTAATAAAAAATATTGATCAAAATTATATATTACAATTTATATCTTATTTAAAATAACATGTATTTATACTGCACCAAAATATCTCATCAGTGCCGGTTCAAAATCGTCATCAATGACGGATTTTGAACCGATACGAATTACTCGGCACTGATAATCACTGACTATCAGTGCCGGGTATGGAACTGGCACTGAAAATCACTATCAGTGCCAGTTGGTGGCTCCAACCGGCACTGATAGTCGGTCTCGATTCAATATTTTTCGGGCTAAAAAAAGTTTCAATTTTTTTCGCGACCAAATGCTATCTACCCGACCGCGCCCAATATTCACAAAGTCACGTGATATTCGCTCACATGCGACAACCAAGACTCGAATTCAAGACCTCACAGCCTGTGCACACGCATGACCCCTCTAACCATTTCAGCTATCATCGTTCGTGAGTATAGTAGCAAAATAAATTATTTTGACTTCTTCTGATTGAACGTTTGAATAGCTATTTGGATAATTCAATGGTCTCAAATAAAAAAGGATCAACTGCAAAGTTGTTGATCTCATCGAGAGCTACAATTTTCATATAAAGTTTTTCCCCATCCGACTTCGGTGAAAAAGTTATGGGTTTTTTAATGTGAACCGTCATCGACCACTGCTGCAACTTTATTATAATTGTTTGGGTATTTTAATGACCTCAAATTAAAAAGTTTTTAACTACAAAGTTGTAGATCTCATCGATAGCTATAATTTTTATATAACGTTTTACCCCATCCGACTTCATGTGAAAAAGTTATGAATTTATTAATATGAGCCGTGACAGTAGTAATAATCAATGGTGGTTCGTAAATAGAACCGACACTGATACTGATTATCAGTGCTGATGTGTGCTAGAACCCGCACTGATATAATCACTATCAGTGCTGGTTATCTTATCGGCTATTGTTCGCACGCAGGAGTTTAAGAACCAATACTGATACATCTTTAGTGCTGATTACTGTAAAATCAACACTGATAAGACGTTACATATGTTGTGTTGTGTACTTAGTGTTATCTATCTATATGTTGAGGAAGAAGCCTGATTCAATTCGATCTGTAAAAATTCGACCAAACTCTTAACAATCCTACATGCATCTCAATCTTGACGAGGCAACAAAATGGTGTTGGCGCGCTGACATCCGACCATGGATGCATGCACTTTGATTACCACTTGGTTTGCAAGGGATATAAACCTGTTTTATTTGGTCTCTTACGTATACGCACCTTGTTCGATCTCCTTAATCTCTTACTCCCTGCATAAGCGTGCATGCAAGGATAATGCCATGCAGAGAAATCCAGATACAGCTTAATTATTATTACACCGTTCTGCTCCCTTCCTGAGCTCTCTCTTTGCTAGCCTGCTCGGACGGACGCATGAGCCGCATATACGTACATACATATACACGCGCGGTACATACGTTGAACTGTACGTGTTCTTCGATCGGCCAGCGACTCTTTCAGCACGTACGGCATGCACACGTACGGCCGCATATATGTACGTACGTTGAACCGTACGTGTTCTTCGATCGGCCAGCGACTCTCGACCTTAAACCTACACAATCTATTTCACGGGACTCCTATATAGACGAATTTATAGAACCGTTTATTAAAAGAGTATTATGAATGACTTTAAATTAGAACTGTTTAAGAAAATACCAACGAGCAGTTACAATAAAACAGGATTTTATAGTACATACGGTTACAAACTATAACCGTCTGTACTAAAGTAAAGACGATTTTAAATTAGAAACGTTTGGCAATAATAGTTCAGACGATTCTAAATTAGAACCGTTTGTAAAAAAAATAATATAAACAGTTCTAAACTAGTAAAGATGGTTCTATTTAGAAGAAAAGAAATAGTATAGAAGCTTCTAAACTTAGAACCGTCTGTATCAATAGTGTTTCACTCGTTTTAGCATATATTTTATATAGATTATTTTCATATAATGTTCAGCAATGAACGGCAGGTGAGACGGTAAGGAAAAGGTTATGGGTTCGACTCTTAGAAAACACGTTTATGATATTTCACGTGAAAAATCGTGTGACTTGCGACCACACCTATATAATATTATAGGGGCTCGTGTGGATAGGAAAAATATATTTTTCAAAAAATTTAGTACATACGGTTTTAATAATAAGTCATCTGTACAAATTATACATACGGTTAAAAATCGTTTGTATAAATCTGATTTGTACAGATTTTTTTTAAAAAACATTCCGCACGGGTTTCCAAAACAGCTGTACAATTTATTTTTCTAATAGTACGTACATACGCATCGACGTTATTGTGCAAAGCAGCTCGTCGTACGCACGGGTACAAATGATCATGACTAGATCAATATGCACTATCTACGTGATCGATGATAATGCGACTGAGACGGCCTGGCGCCATCAGATCGATTCAGTGACAAGATCAAAATACCGCTTCCAAACCCAGTCATCAGTGTAGAAGTACCCGTTGGATTTCAGCCTCACTTGACCTCGTGCCTCTAGTCAGAGCTACCATTTCTCTGTGTCTGAACACGCGTGTGCAGCAGCAGTCAAAGTCAAACACCACATCGTACTATACCTTCCTGCTGCGTCCGCTCCTTGTTCCCGTCGATCGATTATAAATAGCTAGCGCGCCACCCAGCAGCTAACAGCAGACACCCAGCGAGACAGCGACCATCCATCGATCAGCAAAAGGGATCGAGCAAGCCACGGCCATGGCGGCGGCGTCGTCGTCCTCACTCCCGCTCCAGCTCCTGGGGCTGGGCGCGCCCTACCGCCCTTCGCCTTCCCCGCGCCTTGAGCCGGAACCCGTCGCCGCCGCTGGTTATTGCGACGACGACCAAGAAGAAGAAGCAGGGCGCGGCGACGAGACCGCTGCTGCTGCAGGCTTGCCGCGGCAGGCTGACCAGCTGCGGGCGGAGAGGATAAGCGCTGCTCCCGTGGGGCGCCCCGATCAGCCGAGGGAAGGCGGCGGCGGGAAAGTTCACGCCGCGCCGACGTCGGCAAAGCGAGGATGGAGAGCCCCGACGCCGCCTGGTCCGCCGAGGGAAGGGACCGGCGGCCAAGGTGGAATCGTCCATGTCGTTCGTACAGCTGCTGCTTCTTGAATCTTGAGTTGCATATATAACTAATGGAGCTAGCTAAGGGCACAAGAAGGATTGATTGAAGATGAGAGAATCATGTGGCAGATGAATATGAACAACTGATAGATTGGATTAGACTAGCTAGTGGCTAATACTACCAGATAGTACTTTTTTGTGTGCGTATGAAACCAGATTAGACTATACCATATTACTATGTCACATGAATTGGAATTTGGAACTTGAGATAAAATGGTCTGAATTTCGCTCGGAAGGGAAGAGAACCAATTCAAAATGTTCAGTTGCTACCCATATAGGTGAAGCCGAACATTTAGTTCCGGGAGCTTGATATAATCTTTGAAAACTCAAGCATCTTCTAGTGTTTTCTTTATCTATTTTTTACGTAGTGGTATGTAATTCTTCAACGGTGTTCTCTTGTTACTTGGAGCTAGCTTGAATTAATGGGGTGCTCCGAGCTAGTGATGAGAGAGAGAACACCGGTGTTCTCCGAGCTATTCTCCGATTGGTCGATCGGCTCTGCGACTCTCATGCACACGTATTTGCGCGGCTGCGTAGCTGCATTGACCCATCAACAGACGCGTGGAGGCCATGCAAGCTTCTGAGACGTACGCCCGGACCCATGGCCGGATCAAAACATTTGCTAGAGGCTAATCCCAGCCAGTCCAAGACTAGCTAGTACGCTCGTACTTTTCAACTAGCTAGGCAAAAATCTAAAATTAGATAATATATATATATACATATTTATTGAAATAGACAATATATTATTGTATTTACAATTTTAGTATTCGTATTCGGCACATCATTTATCGAAAATGGAATTTCGATACACTGTACACCGAAAAACCGCGGGTCCGATCATATTCGGTATACCGTGTACCGAATATGACACTCTAGTCTGTATTCGGCATACTATGTGCCAAATATCAACCGTATTTGGCACACCGTGTGCCGAATACGGGCTACAGTGCCATATTTAGCACACTGTGTGCCAAATATGGCCGTCTGCCGTGCGGTTACTAATTCGGCACATAATCATATTCGGCACACCGTGTGCCGAATATCAACCATATTTGGCATACGACGTGCCGAATACGGGCTATAGTGCCGTATTCGGCACACGGTGTATCGAATATGGCCGTGTGCTAAATTAGTGACCGCATGGCAGGCGTTTTATGTTGTTACTAACATGCACACATTCAGCCCGGACGGAGACACTGTTAGGTTCAATGATCTTGATGTATGAAATTAATAACATATCTATACCTTCTTTTCAATTTCTATACGTGTTCAGGGACTAATTCTTTCGATTCTTCAAATGCAGCTCTCGAAACTACGCACAAATACGTTAAAACTTGCAGAAATACATGCCCTTCAAGCATAGATTGTCAGGTTCTTCTTAGAACATATTATCAATCCATACGACGAGTTTCATGAACCGATCATGCCATCCACACGTCACAGATCTTCAGATGGCACCATTCCTTCTAGTACAGAGTATGCGATAAGAAGGAAGGCTACCAAGGGGCTTGACAACGTATTATATTTGGGCAAATGACACGATATTAATGTATGTCATCAATTACTATTTATTAATAAATGATATGAATTACTATGTATGGTGCAAAGTTGGTATCGATGGGATGGCCTTCCAACGATGATGCGAAGGAGGAGTAAGAAGCAACGGACATGAAGCGTGCCTTGGATGAGGATGAGAGACTGGCCCATCAGTTGTGCGCTACGGAGGAGCAAAAAGCTGCGTCCCGTAAGCGTGCCCAGGATGAGGAAGGTGAGAGGGTGGCCCGTCAGTGTGGTACGGAGGAGGCTGAAGGCTCAAACCGTAAAGATGTACAGGCGTCAGACTTCGATGTCTTTGACACGCCGGCGAGCCTGGAGCTTAGGCGACACTGCGGTCGATCAGGCATGGCCGGGTCCAATGCTCCACCACCATCGCCCCCCTGTCCCCGGATGTACACATGCTAACAGTCGGCAGTGCGGAGACGCGGTCCTCATCGCGGGAGAGGAAGTAGAGGGATACTGGATTGGCTGAACTCGACCGACTTTTCACGAGGTGACCTGTGAGAACTATTATGTACATATGTGTATTTGTCGATGCCTATGACTTGAAATATGTGTTCATTACTATGTATTAATAAGATGCATTTATTATTGATTTACATTAAATATATGTATCATTGCATGCATGTATTGAGAGAGAGATGGAGAGATTGAGGAGTGAGAGGGAGTACAGAGAGGACAGAGAGAGGGAGGAGGGGAGGGAGAAGAGGCAAAACACTACCGTCTGAATCTTTCTACAGATAGTGATTTCAGGTTTATCACTGCCGGCTGAAGGATTTAGCCGGTAGTGATAAGGCCCTTCGCTGCCGGTCCACCCAGCCGGCAGTGATAGTCCACGACTATCACTACCCGTTGCCCACTGCCGGCTCCAAAATCGACAGTGAAGGTGGTTTTGGAGCTGACAGTGAAGGGGCTTTCTGCAGTAGTGGCATCTGCTTGTGATGTCTTCCAAGCGCAACGTCGAACCTACGAACAACAGTCTCCAGTCGCTATCAACTCTAGATCTGGATAGGTCTCTGTTGATGTAGCTCATCGAACGATTCAACTTACTATGATCGAAGTGTCCAAATCCACTGATCGAGTTGTCGATCGCCACCATACTGCACCTTGCACAATGTCCCTCCTGGACCATGCAAGCTTTGCGTGTTGCTGAATATCTTCTCGTGCCTTCACATGATCTTTCTCTATAGCTCTGATACCACTTGTTAAAAATTTAGTGAAAGCACACCAATATCGACAAACTAAGCACAAGATCAACACACCAAAGCACAATATTTTTAACGAGGTTTGGTCATCTTGTCTATATCGTCGGAGCATGACTACGAATACTCCTCCTCTTATTCATCTGTTGTCATCCAAAGGTTATAAAGATGGTGCTCAATATTTATAGGTCTCGAAATAGAAATTGTAACTCAATTCGTAATCCCACCTAATTATAACTCTAGCATATTTGTAACCGACTCTTTTGTACATATATCCCAACACCATGTATGCACCTCATCAATCTACTCCCATTTTACCCATGCCAACAAATTCTGCGATTTGATTTACCCTGCATATACAGGTTTATTTGGCAGAACTCTGATTCTAAAAATTTTTAGAGCTAGGTACCTTTAGCTCTACGAATTCGTAAAGCTGAAGCTAAAGGTATACCCGAGTTGTTTGAGTGTGCCATCTTCTTCCTATTTTAGATTAAAAATAAAGATTTATATTATTTTATTTTAGTCTATAAATTTTAGATCTGACATATAGATAAAGTTAGAGCCATCTCAAAAGAGACCTTAGATACACGGACGGATCATGCATGGATGTTTCAACGTTTTGGAACCGCCAGCATTCAGTACGCACGTCTTTGCAGTTACGCTAATGACAGAAACAGATAAGTGTATATACTAATCTGGAGGCTGATATATATTTTTGTGGATGGGATATCCACAAGCAAGCAGACAGGACAAACAGGTAGGGCGCTTGGTATCAGGTGATGGAGCAGGTAGCTGCTGGACTGAGAATCCCAGTAGAGAGGTGAGCCATGGCTGGCTGTGGAGCTGGTGGAGATAGATGGACATTGAATATATTCCGACGAGAGTTGGTGGGCGAGTTAATCTTGCGATCCATTTCAGTTCACGCGGATGGGATCGATCGATGAGATGAGATGAGATGAGAGCGAGGACGGTTCAGTTTGTAGGGTTTGTCTGCGTCCTGTTGGTCTTTCCATGCGTCGTCCTGCTCGAGAATTCCGTCCTGTTCTCGCGCGCCTGTTTCAGGAGCAGGTGTGGTCGCCACGGTGGCTCTGTCGCCGGTCATTGTCAGTCACCCATTGATCCAATCGAGCGAGCGCAATTTACACCCACGTCATGCTCTCGTCGATACTAGTGCGAGCAGTAACTTAATTTCTTTTCTTTGGGAGTGTTTTGTTTTGTAAATACAGTGGTAGTATTAAGTACTAACTACAATGTGCCTAGTTAAACTCTGCTATTGTTTAGAGCTTGTGATTCTTTATTTTTTTTTTAAAGAAGAGTTTGTGATTCGGCAAAAATGAAAATGATGCGGGTGAATTCGTCATACATATAGTTCTGTACTATTACATTTCCTGTAACATTCAGATTAAAAAAAAAAACGTAATTTTAGTCAAAGAACATTTGTAGTCCACTTTGAAAAAACTCAAAAGAACATGTCAAGATCTTCTCCCTTTTTTTTGCCTAGAGAGAGTAGTAATAGTTAGTAGCAGCATTCAAGGGCATTGCTATATGTCGTGCGTGCGGTGCCTGCCCTTCTTCTCCTCCTCCGGTCCACCATACATATATAGCAGTCAATAAATAGATGGAACGGCTGGCTCGGCTCATTCCTCACTGCTAAATCTGCAGTGCCCTACTGGGGAGGAGTAAATCGCATTGAAAACTACGAGCTTATCGCATACCAAATAGAAAGAGGAAGAAGAAGAGAAAAACAGAAGCCTCCAAGGAGGAGAAGAGGAGGACGACGACGAATCAGCCATGGAGACGGCGGCCTCTTCGTCGTCCATGTTTTCTGCACACCCATGCTTGCTGCTGCAGTACATCGTCCGGGCTTGCGCAGGCTACCTGCTGGGTCTGTGTGGTGGTTCTGACGGTGATGGCGCACAGCCTAGCACTGCTTCTGATACCGCGGCTACCTCTCAAGGAGAACTCTCGGAGGGAGGCAGCAAGCCGACTGTTGTAAGTGCTCCTGCTTCTTCTTTTTCTCGTTTTAAAAAGCGGGAATTTAAAATTAAAAAAATAGACATTTTAGTGAATTAAGTTGTTTCCCTTTTACGACGGAGTCCTGTTTGAGCCCAAAATTCTTAGGTGTAAACGCTAGCATCAATTTATAATCACGAGCATCCATGTGGGCAGAGGCCGGGGTTTGCATTTGCTTATTCTATTATGTAAAAAAAAAATTGTTATCACAACAATACATATATAGAATTATTTCAACGATGCGATCTTTGTTAAATGAGTTTATGAGAAAGAAAAGTAATCAATTAAGATCGAGGCAAACATGCACCAATATCTCAAATATTAACTATTTCGCTTTAAGATTCATAAACTTTTTCTGAAATAGGTGTATTGAAGTAAACTCCTAACCATCAAGCTAGAGCGTCGTTTGGGATGTTCATCTCGGAGACAATGATCGAGCATAAATATTTGATTTCGTTTAAATTCCCCATAAGCTGATATGCTAGTTTATGTATGTATATATATGTATACATATATATATGTATGTATATACATGCATACATATACATATATATGTCTATGTGTGTGTGTATATACATATATGTATATGTATATATACTCACATATATGCTGCCTTTATGTGACAAATATATGTGTTTCTGAAAAGTTCAATTAGTTTGTTTGTGTTGTTGTGAGCAGAGAGATTTGGCTGGCGCTCAAGTGCTGGCTAGAAGAAGAAAGCCTCCAGGGAGGCCCGGTGGCCCAAGAGAAGGGAGAGGTGGCAGCGGTGGGTCACACAACTAGCTATGCAGGCTTAGTCCTCTCAAAAAAAAAAAGCTATTCAAGTTTAGTATACTGGATGTATTTCGTCAAAAAAATAATATACTGGATGTACATACAGATGTTGTCGGGTACTCGGGTGTATGTACGGATTACGCGCGGGATTCGTTCCTTCATGTTTGCAGTTTTAAAATTGAAGCTTTAGGGGTTGGGGGATCGTCTCATTTCAACAAAGGAAAAACATGATTGCCAAGTACTTCCTCCGATCCTAAA
Organism: Phragmites australis; assembly: GCF_958298935.1. Taxonomy (NCBI): domain Eukaryota; kingdom Viridiplantae; phylum Streptophyta; class Magnoliopsida; order Poales; family Poaceae; genus Phragmites; species Phragmites australis. The sequence goes on from NC_084936.1 coordinate 5,063,535, forward strand.
TTTAAGTCTATTTAGAATTGTTGTTGGTAGACCAAAATATAATTGTTGTTGGTATTTAAGCTTTATCATCAATGTCTAAAAAAAATAGTATAGGTTGATATAAAATATTGATGTTACTAGAATCATTATGAATCATTCCTTCATACTATATAACTCATTATATTTAAAATAATATATTTTTATAAAATATTAATAGTCAAAGTATTATAGTAATAGAGAACATGTTGATGTCCTACTAGGTTTATATTGGGGATCGGAGGGAGGAGTATAACTCTGCGCATTGTTTGAATGCCTTGGTTGGCTGCAAACATATAAAAAGAGACTTGCCGAATCTATAGGATACTACTCCCTCTATACACTACTTTAGGCACCAACGTGCTCACCAATACACTACTTTGACTACTAATTATTAATATAAAATATATACAAAATATAATAAAATTGTAAAACAAAATCACACTACCAAAAAACACTCTTCATTGCCCCCTATCACTGTCGATTCGAATATAACCAGCAGTGATAGTGTATTACTACTAGTTCTTGTGAAGAACAGACAGTAAAAATAATTATCACTACCGGTTCGTGTCCAGAATAAGCAGTAATACTTTTATTGTCTGTTTTTGATATGAACAAGTAGTGAAAATAGTTTTTATTGCTGGTTCATGTTATGAATCGGCAGTAATAGTGAAGGGAGTATCGTTGTTGATTTTTGTTATGAACTGATAGTGGTAATAGTAGATATCTCATCTTCAAAAATTCATAATTTTTTCATCGAAGTCGTATGGAGATAAACTTTATATGACAATTGTAGCTCTTGACGAAGTCTATAACTTTGTAGTTGACAATATTTTCATTTCAAATAATCTATATTCCCAAATGATCATCCAAAAATTTAGAAAAAAACAAAAGAATAAACTACCCCGTAACCATCAACTAAAACTATGATGTGAGATGGCAAGAAAACTTCACGTGAGGGGTGAGGTTACGGTTTCGACTCCCACAAACTGCGCGTTCAACCCCACAAACTTCATACGGGGATTTCGTCACAAAAGTAAAGCCGCGGAGGATTCGTCAAGTGAAAAAAAAATGTTTTTAGTCCAAAAACATCATATTTAGGATTGTTTATTTTTACCGGTTTATCATTGTCGGTTTTGAAACTAGCAGTGATGCCAATTTTAAATTAAAAATGATGATTTTTTATATAGCAGTGTCAGAACTGTTGAACATTCGAAAACGAAGCCATGTCGGAACGAAGACATACCAGTATCCGTCGGAAACCTAATTCACATCGGGAACACTGCACCACAGAATCGTGAATTCAAGTGTTTGACTTGGCATACGCATTCATACAAGCCCACAAGCATTTATACTGCTACTTGCAGAACATCAGAAAGAAGGAAAAGAAGAAAAGAGAAACAAGAAGAGGAGGAGTAAGGACTGGGCTGGCCCAGCCCATCAGCCAACCCACCATACCCCCTTCCCTTATCTACTTCCTCCCTGTATCGCTCCCGTGACGCCGTCGCCTGCAACCCACAGGTACGTGTATATGTGGCACATGGAGAATCAATCATGGGCAATTTTCTGCCGCAGGGGACACTGAGCCGAGTCGCATGGGAATCTCGTAGAGCTCATGCACGCTCTACATCACATGCAGTTTTGGGTGTTGAATCTTCAGTCACAGCCTATAATATTGAATCTTCGGATGGTATTCTCCAAATAATAATAATAACGTTGGATGAATCCTGTCTAAGAACAGCAGGTTCTGGTTCTGTACTTTTTCTCGAACATTGTGCCTTCCCTGCCGCCTTTAAACCTCAAAACAAGTGACGACACGGTCTAAAAATTCGTCTATAACCGATAAAAATTCGTGGTAATTAGGTATCTCGATTCGGCTTGGTTTCAGAAACCGAACGGTAACCAAGTTTAAATTAAAAAATTCAAAAAAATAAAAAAATTCAAAATAAATCCTTAAAAAAATAGACACAATTCTAAGACCATCTGTGAAAAAGTTTTTTTAAAAAAATAATGTCGTTTGCATCATATTCTATAGGGAGAAAGTTTGAAAAAAATGAAAAAAGTTGAAGCGGACGGCTCAGTAATTAACTCATGTTAAGAAAAAACTTAACATGCAAACACATATTTTTTTTTGCATATTACGTATCTTAAGAGGATCTTTAAAATTGATTTCACTTCATTTAGAGTTTTATTAATTTCTCTATGATTTTTACAAAATTCACAAGCATAAAGTGAATACGTTAAGAAACAGTACTATAATTAACTTTTTCATATCTACTATTATTTTTCATACATAAAGCATAGTATAAATAAACTAAAAAAAGTGGTTTCATTAATTTTAGAGGTGTGATGGGTCAGTTATGAATTAATCTAGTCACAACATATTTACACAATCCTGTATGTTACAATAACTAATTCATGAGTTCATGTATTTTTAAAAAACATAGCATCTGTCGGAGAATTAACTCCTTTCGCAGGGATTCCGAGAGACCCCTTTTTAGAGATTCGGCTGGGGGGTGATCCTGAATAAGTTTGTCGGAGAAATAAATGGGAATAAATGCAACGGCCGATGGTGGGAGTGTCGACCTAGTGCAAGAAAAAGTAGATGCACCGAAATTTAGACAGGTTCGGGCCGCACGGGGGCGTAATACCCTACTCCTGTATGGATGCAATAACTGTCCTGAGGAAGTCCATCAAGGATATTGCTGGTTATAAGAATATTGGCCTAACTAAGAGCTTGAGGCTCCTTGTTCTTCGGCTGGAACTGTGCTCAACCTTGCTCACAGTGTCTACTCTCGCTTGTGTTCTTCGTTCTTGGTGCTGTGTTTTGTCTTCTCCGAGAGAGTTCGAGTCAGTCCCCGTCCTGCTTCTGTGTTGCTGGCTATTTTAAGTACCCGCCGGCCGAGACATGCCCTGAACGGAAAGGAGGGGGCACAAGTTCCAAGACGCCATGACTTGGAAATGCGTCATCATTTCTTCTGGGTGAAGTGACCGGGGGTGGAAAATGCGTCGCACGCCCGGTCACCTGTCACCATAAACGTCCTGGCAACGGGCGCTGTGGAGAGGGCCCACCGGGCAGCCGCAGAGCAACCCGACGTGCCCGTCCTGTCTTGTTCCTCTGCCACGGCAGTGCGGCAGACGGAACGCCTTGATGCTCACGATGTTATCCCAAGATAAGCCAGATGACACGGGACGGGACACGTGCAATTAATAACCCCACGCCTCTCTGCCAAAACATGGCAGGAACTGACGCTGCGGCGGGAGCAGTTGGAGGTGTGAGGCCACGCACGCTCATTAAATACGGCCTCGGACCTCTGACTGATTGACACCTCATCAGCGGGCCCCTTGGGGGCCTTTCTGGGTCATCGGGGCACCGAGTGCTCGGGGGTACTGTTCACCTCCCCGAGCACTCTCTCCCGAGAATGCCTATCCTTGTCCTCGGGGTACCGGGTGCTCGGAGGTACTGTTCACCTCCCCGAGCACTTTCTCCCGAGCACTCCTGCACGAACCTTCAGGGAACCGAGTGCTCGGGGGCTGCCACGTGCAGCCCCGAGCACTCTCTCCCGAGCATTCTTGTATGGATCTTCGGGGAACCGAGCACTCGGGAGCTGCCGCACGCAGCCCCGAGCACTCTCTTCCGGAACTTAGCTCTTCTGATCGTTGGGGGACTAGGGTACTCGGGGGTGACCGGGCACCTCCCCGAGCACTTTCTTCCCGGTACTTAGACTCCGTGGATCATCGGGAAACTGGGGTGCTCGGGGACCACTGACTGTGGCCCCGAGCACCTTCTCCCGGGACTTGATCTTTTCTCATCCTACAGGAGAAACCTCGCGGGATGGCGTCATGTGGCGGGTGGCTGGCCTGGCCTCGGGATTCAGGGACCCTCGGTTCCTGATACACCGACAGTAGCCCCCGGGCCCATCGGCAGGCGATGGCCCAGAGACTGCGGATGGGCTCTTCGTCGCGAACAAGGCTGCAGCCTAGAGGTGGGGTGCAGGGTGCAGGGTGCGCGATGCTGATGGGATGGGTGGCTCGGCCTTGTGAAGCTCAGGCACGGGAGAGAGGCGGGTTGCGTGTGCTGGGCTAGAGGGGAGGAGTGGGGTTTGGGTGGGTCGACCGTGAAGAAGAAGAGAGAGATGGGCTGAGAGGGAGAGAGCCCGAGTGAGTTTTCTTTTTATTTTATTGTCTTTTCTCTTTTCTAAGCATTTCTCTAATTATTTTGTTTCCAATTTTTGAACACATTAATTCACTTATTTGATTTATCAAAAAGGGACATTACGGACATCTTTTAATATTTTCTTGAGAAATTTTTATATGGCAATTTTGGGTTGTTACAAATCCTATCCTCCTTGGGATGAATCTTGTCCTCAAGATTCAAGTTGACTGGCAACATATGAGGAGATTCCTTCTCTAGATCTTTCTCACACTTTCTCGTAGCTTGGCTTCTAGGTAGTTGCTTCACCATAGGCATTTCTTCAGCTAAGAGACATGGAGAATGTCAGATCTATTTACATGCTATTTCACTTCTGCTGCTAGAATACTAGCTATGATTTCGACTCTGACTCCTTCTCCATTGGTCAAGGTGACTGCTCTTCGCTCACAATCTGTTACTCCATTGTACTTGGCCAACCAATTCATTCCGAGAATAACGTCTATTCCATCAGACTCTAGGACTAACAGATCCATTGGGAGGTCTACCCCCTTAGATTAAGGTTTACCCTAGGACATGAAAGGGTAGCTCTAATTTCTCCTCCGGGTGAGCTTATGAGCCAGTTGTGTTTGAAGGCAGCTACATGCATACTTGGAGGATATGAAGGAATTGAGCAACACTACCACCCACTTGTACCATGCAACCCATACCATCCTCTTGCTAGATTTCCTAGTCCATGTTGTTAAAATATTATCACCAATTTTATCTCAAGTTACATAATATCATTATCATGATTATTGTATGAAGTGTCATGACCAAAATTCCCAGGCAAGGCTAACCATTACAACCCTTGATCCCACCAAAACCGAGGCAACAATGTAGATATAGAGAAACTATGTCAAGCCTAACATGGGTTTCCCAACGACACCATTTAGCATGCAATCTTTGCAAAAACAAAAGTATTTAAAAAATTAGGATCAAAATGCATCAAGGTTAACTTGCCTTCTCCCTGATGCTTAGAGGGTTCCTCAAGCTCCTAGTATTGTAGTCTTGGAAACTCCTCTTCCAAGACGTTGGTGACCAATCACAAAAAAAAAACAAGATAATAAACACCAAGAACCAAAAAAGAGCAAAAACACACAACAACAACTTAATTATTTATTATTTATAATTTTGGTGAATTATTGGAGAAGGAAATTATTAGATCAGAGTTACAACAGTGGAGATATGACCAAAAGATGAAATAAAGGCATAGAAAGTTTCCTAGAATGTTTTCTACCAATTATTTGGAATTAAAAAGAATTATTAGGAATTAATAAACACTAAAAAGAATTAAAGCAAATTATTCCAAATTACTTTATTATAGGAAGTCCTATTTTCTAATTTATCAAAATTATTTATAATTTCCTAGAATTTAAAACATTAAAAAAAACCTATTTAAAGGGTTTATCGGTTTTTTGGATTATTTTCCTATTGAAAAAGGGCTTTATGACTGGGCTGATGAAGACCGACACACAGGCATTAGGGCTGATGTGGCACCTGTGTGGTGAGGTGACGAGGCACTGACGTGGCTGCTGATCCGATTGGTTGACATGGGTGCCACGTCAGACTGGTAGGTAACATGGCAGCACACGCTGCTGAGCTGAGTCAAATGGGGGTCATTTAAATCTCGGACGTTTGTCGGCGATATGACGGATTCGATCAAACAAAGGTGAAGGGATATAGGGCTACTAATCCTAGCCACATACGCAAGATCAGACAGCTAAGGTTGCACCTACCTACGATCCGGCAACAGGCGGTGATGATGATAAGGCTTCACGGCGGCGCGGGCTCGAGTGGTCACCGGAGTTGGGCTCCGATGCTTGGACTTCGACGTTGAGCGGCAGAAATGCTCCCTTGGACCTGACGAGTTCGTTTGAAGCACACGTGGACGTCGGGGAGGTCTCATGTGGCTTGTCGACGGTGAGGGCTCATGTCGACAGCGGGATCTCGATGGGAGGCCTCTCGGGTGGCGCTAGCGCTATGGGATTCGAGGGGAAATACAATAGCGTGATGAGGCTCTAGGGGAGGTTTTTTTTTGGGGAGGGGGGTATATATAGCTCGGGAGTGCGGGGTCGAAGTTCGATTAGGATTCAGTGGCCGGCGAGAATTCTGCGATGGTTTCGATCCTTCTAAGCTCCAATCCTAGCGTGGATTTGATCCTCTTTCCATCCCTTTGGTCATGCTTTCCATGTGTGCTATCGCGGGAAGATCTCCTTCCATTTCTCAGCATGGATTGACCTGGAGTGTCTGGCGTGCTACAGAGAGAAGAAAGAGGAAGGGATCGGGAGGTAGAAGTTAACTTCAACATGCGGGCCAAGAGCGAGAGTGAGAGAGGGAGAAGGAGTGGGAGCGCGGGAGACTAGGCAGGGATGCGGTCGAGCGCTTGGGCCGGTGCGACTGCGGCCTAGAGGCAGGGTCCGGAGTACGCAGCGCTGATGTGCTAGGCAACTCGACCTTGTGGAGCTTTCTTTTTATTTTATTTTATTTTCTCTTTCCCAAGCATTTCTCTAATTATTTTCTTTGCAATTTATTGAACACATTAATTCACTTATTTGATTTTTCAAAAAGGGACATTAGGAACATCTTTTAATAGTTTTCTTGACATTTTTATATGGCAATTTTGGGCTATTACACCACCCCTCTCCCACTTCACCTTCGCCTTCCACCGAATGTGTCCCAGATCACCATTGCTCCTGTTGAAAATGTGTCCCATGGGCTGCACGCGGATGATGATGGTTCTAAAACCTTAGTCAGATGATTATGGTTTCTTTCGTGGATCTTCGATGGGTATGTGGTTTCTACCCGACTAGGCTTGATCTTTCGTGACTTTGTAGATCTTGTAGGCATGAGCTGCTGTGCTATTGAAAGGCTTGAAGGCTTGAATTGATGAGGCCTGGACATAAGCTACTCGTACTCCTCCGAGCGTATCTTTCTTGTATTGTAGATCCTTCGGACATCTAGGAGAGATCTGTCAAATAAGAGAATAATTTTCTTGTTGGGTATGATTAGTTATCCGATATTTATCTGCATGTCTTAGATACTCTATGGTGATATGGCGGTTATGAACTATACTGGAACAAGTAAAAGATGCGTGCAGCATGGATATCCTTTGTAGATACATCATATTTATAGAATATATAAGAAATACTTATATATCCTCATTAGGGTGCATCGCGCATTTGCTCATTTAGTTTTGTAAGATTGTAAGGAATAGTTGCACTACAACAAATCTGCTATTCCATGACCATAATCTTTCGTCATTGATTATTGAATATTTATCGTGGCATGAAATTTGTGACGGTTGTATGACGAAAAATTATTTGTAACCTTTCTTGCGCCTCAAATCAAATTCAGTGACAAATTAAAGCTTCTTCGTCATAGAAATTATGACGATATTGTATCGTCACTACTTTTATGATGTTATGCATTGTCACTGTTGAAACAGAAAACATCACAAGTTGGTGGTTGCGGTGCTGCCACGTGGATAGCGATCGTCATAAATTCTGCAACCTAGTGATATGGATCTGACGTGGCAAAATGTTGTGACGAATTTTGTCGTCGTGATTTACCGAAAAGCCCATATGATTGCTGAGTCTATGTTGATTGCTGAGCCCAAATACTGTGGGATCAACTCATTTTGAGGCCCAATTCGGTTTTGACCGAACACATTTTGAGACCCAATTCGGTTTTTTGCTAAACCCATTTTGAGGCACAAAATGCTATCACTGGACTATCCGTTGAATGCAATCTTCAGAAACCCTATAATTCAGGCTTTGTTCTCACCGGATAAATCGGTGTGAACAAAATGCTAGTGCCAGAGTTTTATGTTTACGCGGTACAATTACTCAGAAGAGATTCGGGAAATCCTTCTTAACACCGGATGTTCCTATGACCTACCGGAGTTTTGCTCTTTGTTCGGTGTTCACAATCTTCTGCCGCATCTCTTCTCCTCCATATTCTATACACTGGATGATCTGGTGATGACACTAGAGTATTCATTGGACTAAAAGTTAGAGAGTGAACTCCAATTTAAACTCACCGGATGATCCTACGTTTAAAACTAGCTATCACTGGACTAACTGGTGTTCGCATTAATTTTAAGCCGAGCCAAATTCGAGTGTCAACACTAATTTATAAGCTCTAATTCTACAATTCATATGATTTACAATTGCATTGCTCCCACAAACCAAAATACAATAATAATGTTCACAGACCCTAGATAGAATGAAACAACCACAAGTTCGCAGAATATTCTGTCTCCCAGGGATGAGTAAGGCCATCCTTTCCTGGAGAACTCGGACCAGGGATGAGTAAGGCAATCATTAAGTTGGATTATTCCATAAATTCCCATGGTGGCAGGTTGTAAGGCACAATAAATACTGGCCACATGCTGTATGAGGAGGTCATGTTGCCAAATGGATTGAAACCATCAGTTGCAAGGCCAAGTCTCAAGTTCCTAGCATCTTCTGTAAACCACCCAAATTTTCTATCGAAGTCTTTCCATGTCACACCATCAGCTGGATGACTAAATTCATTCTCCACCGGTTGTCGCTTCAACTTCTGCCATTATGCCTCCTCTATTTTTTTCTTAGAAGCAAACATCCTTTTCAGCCTTGGAATCAATGGAAAATGTCTCAATACCTTCTCAGGAATGTGCTTGGTTTCATCCACATATTTCTATCTTGATGCACCACATACTGAGCACTCATCATTTTTTGCATACTCCTTCCGAAACAAGACATAATTATTCTTGCACATATGGATTGAATCATATCCAAGTCCAATGGAACAAACAAAGTTCCTTGCTTCATTGTAAGATGCTGGAAGAGAGCAAGCCAGGAATGCTAAGGATAACAACTTCAATCGTGATGTAAATGCAACATTGCTGATCCGATAGAATGACTTGATATGAAGTAACTTCACAACAAATGAAAATCTAGTAAAACCATCACATCTAGGGTAAAATTCACTCTTTAACTCTTCTATTACACTTGCAAACATTGTTTGCCTGCCACCATGGATTTTAGTTGTGTACATCTCCTCTATCATATCAGGAATTCTATCATCAGTGTCTTCATCCTCATTGAAACCAACATCCTCTTGACCACTAATATGTTCATTCTGATGGTGTGCATTTTCATGAACTCCAGCATCAAATGGTTCTCCATGATGGATCCATCTATTGTATGTGATTGTCATCCCATAAATATATAAGTGATCCTCCATATGTCCTTGAAGTCGATGAATCCGATTCAGACATTTATGGCATGGGCAAAGTATTTCTTCATCCTCACCAAATCTTTCTCTAACAAACTTCATAAAATCGCTGACCCCATCAATATGTGTCTTGCTAAATTGTCTGCCATTTATCCAACTTATGTCCATCTGTCAAACATTAAATAAAGAAAAATTAATAGCTCATTACAGTACTCAAAATACATCAACATTATTGTGCATGCTTTATAAATCTTTATACCGTGCAACATAAATCAACAAAAAATGGTTCCATGACAGAAGAAATCATAAAATCCACAAACACATTCTCAATTCAGTTATTTACTTGAATATACTCAAATTAAACAATGTACTATCTGAAATGGCATAGACATGTGCAACAGTCTACAATATCACCAGTATTCAAGCAAAATCTAGACACTGAGAAGCAAGGGATATTACCGAAACCAATACCGACTGGAGGCCATCCATACCTTCATTAGAAGACTGATTGGACCAGCTGTTGTAGCCGGATGGTGGGTCGCGTGGGCAAACGTGGCTGCCGAGGAAGATAAGCCCTTCTAGGGCTACTGTGTTGCCCTGGAGGTGTGGCTACAACGCCGGCCTACACTGCAAAGCAGCGCCACCGGAGGGCACCGCCGTCTCATCCGGTATGTGTCGCCTGGCTGTGCCGCCGCGGGGTACCACAAATCTGCGCTGCGAGGTGCGCAACGTCGCCTCTAGTCTGCGCCACTGGAGTGTACTGTCGTCGTCGCCGTCTCTTTTTTGGGGGGGTGGGGTGCGCCACCATCTCAGTGCTGGGGCGCGATCTGTTTTCTCGCCAAGTGCCAAAACAGACTTGTTGCTCTGGCCTACAACTGACAGGTAGGCCACAGATTTATGTATATATAAAATTTTAGATATCAAGGATTTGAACTCCCTCTATAGCTCAATGATAGTGTTGACCCTCCTCATCCGATCAGTCCTAGGTTTGAACCTTGGGATGTGTTGTTTTTTTTTTCTATTATGCTTTCCTACTTTTCACCTCATACTTACATGTGGGACCTTGGTTGACTGGTGGGCCATGCTTGCTTTATCCACGTCAGAATTTATGACAATAGAACTTTGTCACAGGTGTTAACCGAACTCTTGTGACAAAATTGCATCATCATAACACTTTAGTGTATCGATCTGTGACGATTTTTGTTTAGCTTTAGTGATGATTGTATCACTATCCGTCACTAAAATGCAGGGTTACAGTTCCAAATAAATTCTTATGACACTTTTAGAAAAAAGTCATAAATCAATGATGGTTTATAGTATTATCATATAGTTTTCGTTATAGATTAGCAGCTTTGTTTGTAGCGTTGGCAATAGAATGTAGCTTCTGATTAAGGTCTCTAAAACTCTATGCGGCTTTTTAAAGATCGCTATGATTACTAATGATCTTATTATATCTCTCTCAACGGCCGCGGTGTAGCACGCCTCCCAACCTAGTATTAGTTGGAAGGTTGGTACTATTGTCTTTTAACTTTTTTCCCTTCTGAATAAAGAATTCGTAGAGTTCAATGATCGAGTTGGCAAACTGCTCTTAATATACTCGATGATTCTAAAAAATGCACGCCATATAGTTTGTCACTATATTATTTTGAGTAGTTGCCCTGCTGTCGCGATGTTGGACGACGCAAATTAATTTAATCAGGCGGTCGAAGTTTAGTTACCTGGATGATTGGAAGTTTAGTTACTTGGATGATTGGATGACCAGTCGCCAAGTGAATTCAATATGCATCATTCAACGCATACGTAAGGTGGGAACAGAAATAAGTCCCAGTCCACGCCGACCATTTGTTATACTTCAAAATTTTGGAACCAAGAGGAGTGTCCGAGTGTCGTCTGGTCCGCCGTGGCGGAGGGAGCCCCGACGCCGCCTGGTCCGCCGGTGGAAGGACCCGGCGGCCATGGTGGAAGTACCAATTTCGCTTCTTCTTGAATATTGAGCAGTGGCTAATGTCCTAAGGGTGCTAGAAACACAATTAAGAAGTTCTGATTCAAGAGGAGGGAGCAGCCAATAGATTAAATTAACTCTATTGCTAGATGTATGATCAATGACTTTACATTGATCAATATGATTTTGATGATTAATATCAATATAGTTGTAAGATTAACCTCAAAATTACATATACATTCCTAGTAAGATGTGCTCCAAATATAACCTATAATTATGAACCAACATATGTGCTTATACTCTGAATCATCTTAATACAGTTTTATCTGTCAAGGTTTTTTACTTGAATTTTTTTTCATATTAAATCCATATCTCTCATATCAACATTCCGAACAAATAGTATCAGAGCCTGCGCGCTTGTCTGCCGTCCTGCCGTCACCGTTTGTTGCGTTTAAAGCAGCAACAAAAAACAGAAGTTGTGCTGTTCTGCTCTGCCGTGAAAACAAGAAACAGGACAAACCTGCTACGTGCACACGGGAATTCTACCACGAGGAGTCCAGATTAAAAAAGGAATTTTGCGGTTATTTTTTTGGCTTAATTTTGTTTGCATGCACCCGAAGATTTACACCAAAAACAATATCAAGCAACCGAGCAACGCAAATTTGCGTGTTCTTCCATACCAATTTGTTTTTATTTTATATTTATATGGTGGCTTTTATTGGTTTTGAAGGAGGATTATACCGAGTAGTGTGCCAAACACTTCGTTATGCAGGTGATTGCTGATCATGCCTTCTTCTTCCACCGATGTTATGTTTCATTGCTCCTTGATGTTATCATTGGTGCAATATATTGAGATTGTTCTGCACGCTGTTTGAGGAGAGATTGGGATGATATTTTATTGGATCGATTTGAGTCAATCATTATGGATGTTTCAATAACATCGTTCATGCTAGTTTGATGGTTTCTAAATACTGAGTTTGTTATTTGAAAGTAAAGATTTTGCTTGAATTGAGTTCAAGGTGGAGAATTTTGAGTGCAAAAGAGAAGGGTTTTTTATACTATATACTAAATAATGTTTGGTATTGTAGATGCAACATGGTTTTGCTGTCTTCACTTATTCAGAGAGGTCTAGTACAAAAGGTTTTATACTTTGTTGATTGCATATTATGCCTTTATCTGGACTATTGTTTCAAAGCAGCAGTTAATGATCATGTCATGGGATTCATATTCTTGTATGACCGTCAATTTGGTGTACGTGATGGACACACATGCAATTTGCTCTTGCAAGAGCGTTGTTTGCTACGTTTTGTGTTCCAAGTGGAGCATATATGATTTCATGAAATGAGTTCTTCACTTAAAGTTTTATTCAACACCACGTGTGATATTTTGGCTTATGTTTTTGATGATTGAGCATTGTTCTAGTTTGGATAACAAGGTCACTTGCACAAACTCAGTCTTTTGTTGAGGTTATGAATTCGTGAAGACCTAGATTGTTCGTCTGCTTTGTTGATAGCTGTGTGTTGGGACATACTGGTTATTTGCTTAATTTGGTTCATATGAAGTGTTTGAAAACTCAAGTGATCATAATCATTGCTTAGCAACCCTTTGAGGCTTCGGAGACAATTTCTTGAGGAACATATTTATAGGGATTTTGAGTTAAGGGGAGGTTTGTTAGATATTATACCTCAAAATTACAGATAGACTCCTAGTCATATACGCTCAAAACAGGGCATATAGATATGGGCCAACCTATGTACTTATACTCTGAGCCATCATAATACAATTTTGTCTGTCGTGGTTTTTTTACCTCCGCATTGGAGGGTTTTTCCATTAAATACGTGTCTCTCAGATCCAAATTCCTAACAATAGTCAATGAATTAACATGGTTTGCTAATATTCAAGGTTGAGTCCCATAGCTGCTACACGATGTACTTAAGATTTCAATCAACATAAAGGGATGAACATTAGGTTAGAGAAGCACTTCATAAAGATGCAATGACCTATGTTGTTTAGACAAAAATTCACAATGGTGAAAGTGTCACTTGTATACAAAGATTTGTTATCTTTGGTGGTAATATTGCAAGCTAGTACCCAATTAGTCCATCACTAAAAAGTAATTTTGAACTGGTGTGACACGCACAAGCTTAACTTTGACCTCGTATGTGCTTCGTTGATCTCTTCATGTGTGAACACACATACGAGCAGTCAAAGGCATCGTGCTATGAGCTCTGAGATTTAGAACACGAGAGAACTCATCGATATCCTTAGCACTATATCTAGACACATCTCTATTGTAATTGTCTTCTCCTTAGATTAATTAAGACGAAACATGACTTACATCTATACAAAATCTTATATCATCTTCTTCTATATGCACAATTGATGACTAGGTATCCCTACTTTGAATATGTATTTGCATAATCGACTTTACCAATCATCGACAGCTGGAATCGTCCGTGGAGATATGACAAGACATGTCTTCATCAACTAACACATCAAGTCTCTAGCATCTGGCTACTCCGATGACATGTTCTACAACAGCTTTGGACACGACAACTACGTAAAGCCCAATGAATTGGCAGAGGTTTCTCGATACTCTAATGCAAATTTCGGCCGACAAACCCTAGGTTTTTCTAGTCAAGATGATAACTCACATGATCATATGGCTTGTGGGTTAGAAAACCTAACTACGACTGTGGCTTCAACTTCTGAAAGCTCTAAAAATTCTCTCTACGCCAGATGGTCTGGCATTGAAGTGTTGTACACGTCGGAACTTTTATCTCGGCGCTCTTGTACACGCTAGATGATCCAATGAAGTGAAGTTGGTTACGCAGGAGTATCATTCAGAAGATAGATTCGAGTTTGTACACGTCGGATGATCCGGCGTATACATCAGATGCTTCACCGAAGTAAAGTCCAGAGGGTTTTTGTTCACTAGAAAATGGACTTATACACGCCGGATGGTCCGGCGTATTCGTCGGAGGCTTCGACGGAGCATTTAGTTCAGTAATGGCTAGTTTGGGTGGATGATTCACGCCGGACGGTCCGGTGTTTGGAGTCTGTGCATGCAGGATCATCCGGTGTTCACAAAAATTATGGGTGATTGGGCAACGGCTAGTTTTGGACATCTAGCCCATATATATCCCCCATTTCATCTCCCTGCATACCTTTGCCATTCAAAAGAGCTAAAACACTTAATGTGAGGTCAAGAGTCAAGGGGGTGCACTAGAGTGATCTGCAAAGTTCTTAATTGAATATTAAGGACATCATTAGTGCGAGGAGAGTAGCAAGTATGCATCCAGCTGTAGTTTAGGCTTGATTTGGGTCAAGTGAAGCTATTAGCTTGTTACTCTTGGTGGTTGGCAATACCTAACCGGTTTTGGTGATTGGAGGTGTCTTGATGAGCTCTTGGAGATCTTGTGGGAGCCTCAAGAAAGAAGGTTTGTGTTTGGTTTGAAGCCCACCAATTCGGAGATGGAGAAGTGGCTATCACTAGAGAGCACTTGAGTCTTGGTGGCTCAAGAGGGAGCGATACCCTTAGTGGGTGCTCCAACGAGGATTAGAGGGAGTGCCAACTCCTCGAAACCTCGAGAAAAAAATTTGGTGTCCTCTTGCTTATCTCTTTACTTTTCTGTATTTACTTTGACCATTTACTTTCTTGCAAGTTAAAATTCCATCTAATTCGGTATTTGTAGTTGCTTTACTTTCCTTTTAGACTAAGGTTATTTACTTGTTCTAGATTTTATTTAAAAATAATAAAATTCGGACTCAATTCACCCCCACCCCTCTTAAACCATTCGATCCTTTCAAAAGTGTTCTATGCACGTAGCAAGAGGCTCGAGGTGGCAAGTTGGACCGACAGTGGTGATGCGCGGCAGGCAAGACGGTGAGGTAGGGCACAGTTGACCGTGGGTGATGGAGGACAGTTAGTTGACGGTGTCGACAACACAGATGATGAAATATAGAGTTGGCAACGCCACCACGGGTGGCATGCGCGGATACTGCGGTTGGGACACCGCTAGAGATGAAGGGAGGTGGGAGGAGCAGGGAAACAAGGAGAGGCAAAATGCTGAGAAAGTGCGTCGAAGGAGAGAAGAAAACGACAAGAGGATGAAGAAGAGACGCATGGCGCGTTAGAAGACAATCAGATGGGTCAATATACATTGACTGTAAAGTTGTTTTTTTTTTCAGTCAACTGTAGTCTAGTTCCTCCCATATATGTATGCATCATTGTGTCTATGTACGCTAGGTGGAAACATATACCACTCCAAGCAAGTCCACACCTAATTGTGTTGCAAATTAGGATCTATCTGGCAGAGTTCAGTTTCAAGAACTTTTGGTGTTTGGTATTTCTAGCTATAGTAATTCGTAGAGTTAAAGTTATGGATATACTGAGGGTATTTAGTTGAATCATCTTGTTCATATTTTAGAGAAAAATAAATATTTAAATTATTTTATTTTAGCTTATAATATTAAAATCTGATGTAGTGGTGAAAACTAAAGCTTTGTCAAACAAAACCTTAAGGACAAGCATGGAACGGCGCCGACATCGCTGTGGCTGCTGCCATTGTGCCACGGCAGGTGGACGCGGCGGCCGGCCAGCTGCTGGCGGGGAGGATAGGTGCTCCTCCCAAGGGACGCCCTGGCGAGCCGAGGGAAGGCGGTGGAGGACGGCGGTGCGCGTGGTGAACCGAGGACCCCGCCCGCCTGGTCCACCGGCAGAAGGCCCCGGTGGCCGTGGTGGAATCATCCATGCTACTCCTGCTTCTGCTGTTTCTTGAATATTCTTGAGTTCGTTGTAGCTATTATTGTCGGTATATAGAGACATAAGAAGCATTGCATGGAAACGAGAAAACAAGTATGGATGACATGAAACAGCCAGCCAACAATTTGAGTTAGACTAGTAACTTCTGCTAGTACTATTTCTGTACAACACCGGATCAGATTATATGTATCAGATTGAAAAAGGAGTGGTGTACTGGGCAAGCTAGCTACTATTTTTTTTTTGAAAGATCCGAACCGGCTTATATTAATTAAGAAGGAGAAGTTAGGCAACATGTAAGATACATACTGCAAAGCACACAGGAAAAACACACTCAAGCAAAACAGCCGACATTCACCAGGTTGATGCAGGACAGCTGAGATGATAAGAGGATTACTCGCTAAGCAATAGCAACTAGAGGCCGAAAACAGAAACAGAACAGAAGCTAAGGCGTTAAGACGCTAAGAGGATGTAAGGCTTCGGTGTCGACCATTGCTGGCAGTATGAATTGCAGATCTTTTGCACCTGCCAGTACCCACTGCTGGACCTCATCCTGCAAATCAGACACAACACGGCTTATGGATTTTCCTTGCTTGTTGAAAACTCGATTGTTTCGCTCCTTCCAGACAGTCCAAAGGACTAGAATGCAAAGCGAGCGGAGACCCTTTGCTGCTTGTCCTGATGCACATTGAGTGAGGGATTTGTACCATTCTATACCGCAGGACCCAGATGTGCTCATTGGCCAAAGACCTGGTGCTATGTTGGGCTGCTGTGCCCAATAGGCAATCCTGGTCCAAATCTCTTGCGTAAAAGCGCAATCCATAAACAAGTGATCCACCGTCTCAAGATTGCGCAAACACAACTGGCAGAAGTAGCAGTTCGGTCATCCACGTCGTTGTAACCGATCGGCAGTCCAAATACATCTCTGGAGGAGAAGCCAAAGGAAAAACTTACATCGTGGGGGAGCCCAAGGCCACCATACCATGATGTCCATCTCAGACATTACCGCACCTTCGAACTGGAAGAGATAAGCTAATCTGGCAGAGTATTCTCCTGAAGGAGTATGCATCGAGGTGATTGTGTCCATAGTAGTACCACTCGTATCCAGGTGCACTGGATGAATAAGAGACCAAAGGTCAACGTAATCAGCTAGAAGAGGCATGGTAAGATTGTGGTCTAGATCCCGAATCCATCTGTCATCAGTGAGGGCATCAGAAACTGTGCAGTTTTTGCGCTTGCTGTGATGATACAGGGAGGGGAACAAGGACACCGGCGCTACACCCTTAAGCCAACTGGACAGCCAGAAGGAAGCCTTCTTTCCATCACCAAGCTAAACCAAAGTGGCAGCATTAAAGGGAGCAACATCAGTCGAACTGACCGGTAGATGCATACCTAGCCAAGGACATTCCAGTTGCATCCACTTGAACCAAAGCCATCGGAGACAAAGCGCGTGGCCAAAGAAATCCAGATTCGTGATTCCCAGGCCACCGTATTTGGTGGGACAGCATACACGAGCCCAATTCACTTTACACTTGCCCCCTGTGAGCTGTTGGTCACCCGCCCATAGAAAACGTCGCCGTGCCTTGTCCAAATCCTTAATGAATTGCTTCGGCGGCTGAAGAACCATTAGGAGGTAGGTGGGGAGTGAACTCAGGACAGTGCGTACAAGCTCTCGTCTTCTGGTAGCTGAAAGAAGTCTCCCTTGCCAACCCGCCAAGTGCACCTTGACCTGATCTTTGATCAGCTATAACTGTGCAAGGCAAAGCCGGCCGAGGGAGAGTGGCAGGCCGAATTAGGTAATCGGAAAGGGAGCCCGGAGACCAGGGAAGTTTTCAAGTGCTGCCTCCATGTCCAGACCTTGACAGCGGATAGCTGACACAGCACTCTTAGCGAGATTGATATGCAGGCCCGTAGCTCCTCCAAAATAGCGCATAATTTCCATCATCATGTCAATGTCATGCTTGTTTGGGTTCGTGAAGACAACTGCGTCATCGGCATAAAGAGATACTCGAAGTATAGCATGACGACCCCGGAGTGGGGTGAGGGCTTGTGCTTCTGTAGCCAGCTCAAGGAGACGTTGGAGGGTGTCAATGGTGAGAATAAACAAGTAGGGGATAAGGGTCCCCTTGCCTCAGTCCACGTGCATGAAAGATCTCAGGGCCGGGGACACCATTGAGTAGGATGGAGGAAGACGGCGACGAGAAAAGGGCAGCTAACCAGTTCCTCCATGGTGCGCTAAAACCCCTATTCTGCATGCTAGCTACTATTTACGTCACTTGGATCGAGTTCAGATGAAATGGTCTGAATTTCATTCAGAAGAGAGACGGATCAAAAATATCCAGTAAACTGTGTAGTACTCAACTGCGTACTTACTAGTATCTATATATATGTTGAGGAAGATGCCTGGTTCAATTCGATCTGTAAAAATTCGACTTAACTCTGTTTCAATTCTGCGCTAGCTCAAATTGTGCTTTTTTATAGAGTACCATGCGTGCATCTCGATCTTGATGAGGCAACAAAATGGTGTTGGCGCGCTTACATTCGACCATGCATGCACTTTGATTACCACTTGGTTTGCAAGGGATATAAACCTGTTTTTTTTTTTTTTTGTCTCTCGTACGCACCTGTGTTCGAATCATCTCTTACTCCCTGCATAAATGTGCATGTAAGGATAATGCCATGCAGAGACAAGTTCGTCAGAACTCCAGATACATTTTATTTATTACGCCGTTCTGCTCCCTTCCTGAACTCTCTTTGCTAGCCTGCTCGGACGGGCGCATGAGCCGCATATACGTACGTACATATACACGCGCGGTACGTACGTTGAATCGTACAGTACTGGAACCTATCACACGTGCGTACACGTACGTGTTCTTCGATCGGCCAGCGAGTCAGCCATCTTTGGGAACCTAGGGCCGAAGTTAGTGAGTATTTGGTCGAGAAAAGCCATTTTCTATTCATTTAGGTAGTACTATTTGTTAGTGAAAACTTACCGTTTGAGCTTTGACCGTTGTCCAGGATTGCTTGGCGGTGGCTCCATCATTATTATTGATAACATAATTTGACAGGTCGTGTTTTATGTGTAGGATTAATTGTATTATATTTCAAAACCGATTTAGATATGATTTACAGTCGATTTAGATACAGATTAACGTAAACCAGACCCTGTATAAGTTAATGGGGATGGTCAATTCACGGATGCACAGGCCAATCCAATTCAATCGTTTTTTCTTTTTACCTTTCTGTTTTACATCTAGGTTTAGAGTAGCGTGGCTTTTCTCCTTCCTCCTTACCCACTCCGCGCCGCCACTGCTGCACGTTGGAGTTCAAGAGCTTCACGCGACGATTTGCGCGTACTATTGGTCTATTGCCGTTAAGAACCTTTACAGTACACCATGATACTAGATAGTGGAGAGTATCATTGTTGTGATCCAACCGTTTATTTTAGTAGGTATTATTGTAATTATTTTGATACCCTTAGAGGTAATTATGTCATTAACTGACCGGACTTCGGAACTTCGCTACCCATCATCGACCGACCGACGGATGGTGGAAACTCTAATAAATGAAATGAACAGAATAAGTGAAAGCTTATCCGAAGAATAAACTAATATTTTAATATTTCCTAATTAAACATATAATTTACAAATTTATCATGGTTTTTTTTTTCCAATCCTACCCTTATGATACTCTTTAATGATACCCATGATACTGATAGACGATAGAGTATCATTGGACCAATCTAAATCACTAGATAAAGAAAATGAATGATATACACTCATTTAGGTGTAATGTAAAAGTCCTCGTTGCCGTTTGCAGTACGGTGAGATTCCACCTCCGCTTGGTATCTGCTGTCACGCGTGAGACCGTCCTCTCGGTGCCGCTCTGCGTTCACCTCCCCATGGATCGTACTGCTGCTGCGCCCTGTGCTGGTTCAGTCGTATCTGGGACCCGCGACTGTGACAAGGAGCCGACCGATTCTTCTGTTGGGTGCCTGCAGGACGCCGGTCACTGTGCGTGAAAAGAACAAATGTGTTCGGTGAAGAATCACAAGGTCACGTGAAAGTTGAGGTGGGACTTAGGCCGGACCTAATTAAGGTGGTTCATAGCACCATGATTTGGCACAGTTTATGGTACAGTTCGGTATGAGAAAAATTGGATTGGGTCGGTATGATACAGAGATACGGATACGTGGGTCGTGCTGTGTCCAGTGTCTTGACAAGGTGAGTGATATGGCCCGGCCATGTACGAATGGGTCCGATTCCTGTAGAATTGTTGGTTAATAATGGAAACGTATTGTTATTGATGATAGCTCAAATTAATATAAGTGCTCGGCAGTCGACATATCACTAGCCTCGTAATCTTTTATTCAAATCTCTCATTATGACGCTAATCAATTGAGGTAAGGGAGTCTTATCTATGTCCATAAGGAGATCGAAGTTTGTTTGCTAGATATTGCTAATTATGTTCATACTTGTCTTCGTTCATCGAGCATAACAATCGTGTCGTAACAGCCAGATCAAACTTTTAACAGTGTCTAATTGTGCAGCATCGACTATATATAAGTTTATAAATAAAAGAATCGTGCCTAAACTGGGACAACACGACAACGGCACGTGTGCCATGGACTGTGCTTGAACCTAACCGTCAGCTTACCGTGCTGGCACGATATGGTCTGACAAGTTGAACGGACCGAAACCACGAGACGGCACAAAGACTCAAATCCCTCCTCTACTGAAAGTGCAATCAATTGTCCTAGCCTCAGTTCTCATCACGTGAATAAAAAAATCGGCCGTGACGTGACCAACAGCGGCTGAATTTTTTGTGTTCGCGACCCTCACGTGGACGTGGGTACTGTGCTGCATATCAGAAGCAATCATACCGATAAAAAAAGGCACTTCAGATTGAAAGTCAATATTTTACTATCTTCGTTATTAAATAGATATCATCTTATAATACATGTAGTTAAATTTTAAAAAAATTGACTACTAATATATACAAAACTATTAGTATTTGGCACATAAAAATAATAGTAGTAAATTTATCATGAAAAATACTTTGACATCATCTAATTTTTACCAACTTTTATCAAGAGATAGTTATCAAAAGTAATGGTTAAACGTATTTGTTGAAGACTGTGTTGATGTCTTAAACGTAAAAGAGAACGAAGATAGTAGGTGTTGCGTAAAATTTGTGCCAATAACTATATCTATCGACCCGTGCATTGACATGGCCGTACAAAGCAACTCGTCGTACGCACGGGTATAGGTGGGACTTGGTCGGACCAAATTAGGACGGTCCATGATACGACGATTTAGCACGGTCTATAGCACGACACGACATGAGAAAAATTAAGCCAAGTCGATACGGCACGGACACGTAGGCCGTGCCATGCCTAAGGTCTTGGCACGGTAGGCAACACGGTCCGACTCAAATAATGGACTGTGCCTGGATCAGCCCGGCACGAATAGACCCGATTCTTGCAGAGTTGTTGGTTAGTGATTGGAACGTGCTGCCATTGATGATAGGTCAAACTAATACAAGTGTCCGACAGTCGACATGTCACTGGGCTCGTAACCTTTTATCCAAGCCTCTCATTATAGCGCTGATCAAAACTTGTTTACTGGTTGTTGCCAATTATGTTCATGTGTGTTCCTATTCATTGAGCATAACAATCGTGTTTGCCAATTGTGACAGCTAGATCTAATCTTTGACGGTGCCTAATTGTACAGCAGCGACTGTGTACGAGTTCACAAATGAGAGGATCTTACCTGGACCAGCACGGTACGATAGCGACACGACGTGCCATGAGTCGTGCTTGGGCTGGCCGTCAGCTGCTGTGCTGGCACGGCATGGCCCGACAGACTGAATAAGGCGAGTTTGCTCGGCACGAGGCGGCAAAGGCACAAAAGGACCGTGCCGTGCCAGCCCGGCCTGACCCGGCCCAAATCCCACCTCTATCCACACTGCAGCAGCAGCCTCTGCCGCATGGTCCGCTGCCAATCGCGCCGCCTCCGTCACCGTGGTCAGAGGGGAGTGGCAGCACTGCTGATGATGACTGTCAGTTCTCGGTGGAGGAGGCCGACGACGACGAGTCGCTGACGATTGCCGCCATACTGCAGAGCTTCCAGCATCAGAACGCTCCATCCGCATCCTCTGCTTCTCTGTACTAGCTGATCAATCCCATGTAAGAAGAGAATATAATCGTGATCGCTTAATTTGATCAGGAATTTGTGAATCTGAGCCCAGTGCAAACTTGATACATAAGACGACTTAGCCAGTTTCAAATGAAGCAGGACAGGAGAGGGATCATGCAACAGTTTGTGTCACAGAACTGAACATGGCGTGTAGTCTATACACAATTCATGGAGAGGAGAGGAAAATCGCTTGCACCGTCTCCCTTGATTGTTCGGAAACTGAACGAGTAGTAATTACTTCACTCTTCCTATTTTTCAGGACCCCCTCTGAATGCTCCTTTTTCTATATTTTTTTCAATTTCCTCGAGCCGCGGACGACCTGCTTCCGAGAGAGAAAATATAGGTGAACTATCGTTCATGCTAACCGGCAATGACTTCCCAAACACTTAGATACTTTTTTCTACTTGAAACTTTTGAGTTGGAGTTTTTTTTTATTTGAATTTTTTTTGGTTTCATATTTTTTAGTGGATTCAAACTATGCGGGGAAGGGGGGTCGACCGTGTCGAATGCCAGAAAAAGGAAAGGTTTTTGTTGGGATTTCTGGTTCGCGTACTTGCGTGCGCTGGCATATTAGGTGCCCCGAGATCGAGCAGCTGCATGGGCACTGGGGACCGCAGGTACGGTGTGCGAGTTATTGACAACCGGAAGTGAAATCTTGTTTTTTCTTTTCTTTTTTCAACATGGAGATCACGTATTTCATTATATTTCATTATATATATCGATTAACTCACATAAAAGTCTAAATTGATAGAGAAAGACTGTTATGGTAAGATATGATTACTTTTTATATACACTAACACATTAAGATATTTGAATCACCAACCAAAAAATCTTTTTTTTTAATTAATATCCTCTGCCACTTCAATCCTGCCTTTTTTATATCCTAATATAACAACATAAATCCCATACAAATAGGATCTTTAATTTATGTATCCTCATGAATAGCACACAAGACAGCATAAGCAGCGTCATTATTTTCTATTGAAAGATATGAACCCGAGAAGTGCTTCTATACTTGCCGGAAATAAAGGCACGAATCACAAAACACCTAAACCACTTCCGTCTAATTACGCAGTTAAGGGTCGTTTTGAGGATTCGGGCCATCGGAGCCCGGACCGGAAGCCCATATGGGCCTGAACCGTCCACACAGTCGCCACCTCCCCACGATCCCCTTCTCTCGGTCTTTCGCCTCCCTCCCCGCCCGATGCGACTCACCGCCGCAATCCAAGTCCGGCAGCCGCCGCAGTCCCTTGATAGCAAGCTCGCATTCCGGCAGCCACGGCACATCCGCACCATCGTGCTCCCCGGGACGCCGGTGTTCCTTTTACCTCACCCGCATCTCTTTCGGTCATAGCCAGCCACCGGCGTCGCCCATCCGAGCAGCCTGCCTTAATCTCTCGTTGACAGCAGCTGCATTCGCCTCCCCGCACCTCGTGACGTGGTGCCACTCCGCCGCCGCCCGTCCTCGTCACGTGGTGCCGCTCCTCCGCCACCCGACCTCGTAGCGTGGTGCCGCTCCTCCGCCACCCGACCTCGTAGCGTGGTGCCGCTCCTCCGCCGCCCGTCCTCATCGTGTGGTGCCGCTCCGTCGCTGCCCGTCCTCGTCGTGTGGTGCCGCTCCGCCGCCGTCCCTCGCCGTCTCTCATTGTCCAGCTCCCCTGCAAGGCGAGATCGAGAAGCCCTCTCCTTCCTCCGCCGTCTCTCCCCTGGTCCAGCTACCCTCGGTGAGGCCCCCATATTCCCTCTTTTCTTTTCTTTCCTTCAGATCGAGTAGCATTAGCCATGGAAACAATAGTTGTAATTTCAATTTGTCATTTCATTTTTGCTATCAAAGTGCTAACTATCAAATGAGGTACACTAGTGTTGTTCTAGACTAATTCTTTTTTTTTTTCAGTACTTATCCTAGTAGGTTTGTAATGCTTGCACTTTTCCTCTCTCTGTTAGCAGGTAACATTTTGCACTCAGAATAATCAAAATATTAGGAAAGAGAATGAAGAACTATCACTATCAAAGACGAACGAACGTACTTAGCAGTTGAGCCCAAATAATCGCCTGTCACACGAGGATCATTCAGTCTAGCGTGCAGTTAAAAGCTGTATTTGGACGGCCCATAGGCATTTCAGAAAGAGCATTCTGAATGAAAAATCAAACTGCAAGTTGCACAGCTATGATTTGGAACCAGCTAGTTCAATGCAGTTTAGGTATGGCAAATTTGGTTTGATATCCTTGACTAGGTATGGTAAATTGAGTGGTCAGATTTTTCAGATCGCATGAAAGTGTAACTAACTGTTGGGTTGTTAATATTGTTTGTGGAAACACAAATATTCTCTGATATGAATCATGTTTGGTACAAATGTAGTTACGCAAATGCATGACGCTTGATATCCTTTTGGTATCCATTTTGTGAAATCTGCATTCTAAAGGAGATACAATTTGCCTGATTCAAGAACATTGATGAAGCGCATTGTAACATGACAATAAAGTTGTTTCATTTGGTAAATAGAGCTTGATTGAGCATGTTTTTATGACACGGAATGGAGCATGATTTGTAACGAAATTGTGACTTTGTTCACGTTTGCAGCCTGCAAGTCTGTAACTTAGCTGCTTCTAGCTACTGGTTGCGCCTCTTGCTGCTACTATGTCAAGTAATAGTTGTAGGAATGTGAGCTTATTGTGATCAGAAATCTATATGCTTCCTTTGTTTTTCATTAATCATTGTGAGCACTTTTTGATCGGGCATACCATACATTTTTGTTTTTCATTCATAGGAAAATGGAAGTAGTGGTCAGTCTGATGACAGTGAAAGACGCCGTGGTGGGTTCTGTGACGTTGAGGAAAGTAACGTTGCTCTAGATGAGTTCTGGAATATAGCACAGATAACGTTTGGAAGCGAGGACGAATGTTACAATTTCTATAATAAGTATGCTAGAGATAAAGGTTTCAGCATAAGAAAGAATATCGTGAGGACAATATCTAAGGAAGTGAGGATGAGTTCTGGAATATAAGGACGAATGTTAAAATGGAAGTAGTAGTGAGTCTAGAATGCTCTTTTCAGAGAGGTAGCTGGTGAAACAATATCTAACTGTCAAATCGTCTTTTTATTGTTACGTTAGGCCGAACTGGATTGTTTTGTCCTTGTGTGCTGTTTGGGCGCAACGTTGAGGCTCTCAGAGAGGATATTCCTTAGACAACACCTTGCGTTTGCCATGCAGTCTTTGTTGAAGGAGGGATCGCGCTGGCAATTCTCACAGCAATATTTCATGGTGTTGATCCAAGGACATCATTTTTGATTGGAGAAGGTTTGGTGTTGAGTTGGTGGTTATGTGACACCTATACTGGCATTTTTCGTCAAGAACTTCAGAGGACATATCATCTCAAGGTGAAAATGTGAAATCTCTCTGCACTGCTTTCTTCATTATGTGATACGCATCAATATTTGTAGTACTTGACATTTGTTGTTTTGTTTGTACCAGAACTCTCCCTGTGATCCTTGCATGGTACACTGCTGCCTGCGCTGGTGCGCGAATTGTCAGGAGCACCGTGAGAGGATGGGTCGCCTTGCAGAGAACAGTGCTGTGCCGATGACCACCTCCAGTGCAGGAGATGAGCATGTCAGATAGCCATATTCCTGCGGCTCCGGAGAATGGAGCAGCCAATACAGAGCAGAAAGCGGCAAAGAGTGAGCACGATGATGTGGAGGTCATTCCTCTTATAGGTCTACAATCAAATCTATCAGAAAACTTGGATACTAGGATGGATAGCATGAGTATCAAATCCGTTTTGATTTTCTTATGTCAGAAAAGAACCGGACCTTCCATGGGAGCCATCATAACACAGACAGAAGTTGACCGAGTTTTTCTTTTTCTTTTTAAGCGTATGCTTACTTAGTACTTTTTGAGGTCCTATGGTGTTTGTTCGCATGATATCCGTGGTTTTAATAGAGGAGCTAGCCTAGCTTCCTGGCCTGCCTCTGCCTCTGCCTCTGCATCTGCCTGGTACCCAAGGTTCAACTTACCGACCGGAGGTCGGTTACCGAAAACCGCGGTAACCGCGGTTACCGGTCAAAAATTCAAAAAAATTCGGAGAAAATTTATTCGATAAATTTTGAATTTTTGCGAAAAAATCGGATTTTTGAGCTCTCGGTAACCGGTCGGTTTGTACCGGTTACCGAGCGGTTTGCTCGATAAATCGAGCGGTTTGGGCGGTTACCGACAGGTTGAAAACCGAGCGCATTTGTGCGATTACCGATCAATTTTTAGCGATTACCGACATGTGTGGATGCATTTTTAATAATTAAGGTGAAAATCATAATAAACAAATAATTACCCACTAAATCATGAGGAAAAATAGTATATAATTGCCCACTAAATCATGAGGAAAATCATAATAAACATAACCATGATATGTTTTCTAATATCATATAAAATTTTGGCATGACCTTTGCTAATTTTTTATGTTTCGAAGGCAACAAACAGATAGTAATAGCAATTCAAGCACGAAAATATAATTATTGTTTCGAATATATGCGTATATTACATATGCAGCGCCTGAAATTAATAAATATATATGGAATTATCATGACATTCGAAAGGAAATCTACATCACCTTTAGAACCACCAGCTTGGGGGCCGATTACATTCGGCCATAGTGTACTCATCGGTGGACATTAGCATTAGTCGTCGTGTCGATAGTAACTCTGCTTTGAACTCAGCCCATGTTTGTTCTGTCCATGCAGAAGTGGTTGACCATTGTCCTTGCAAAGTGGCATAAAACTTAGGGTCTTGCCACTCATAGACCCACTGAATAGGAGGCTCTGAATGAGCATCGGGGGCAGGATAGTGGTATGGATACGATCCAGAACTACTCTCCATGCCATAGCTGCTGGAATAGCTCGCACTATCTTGTGGTCCATTGTGGCCACCATGTGTTATATGCCTTAGTGAGGATGGAGCACCGTGGTCCTGATCTTGCGTGGCATGTGAAAACTGACTCTCACCAGTGAATTGCACAGGAGGAATGACAGATGTTTGGCCTGGATGAGCATCACCGCCCTGACCATCATCATCACTGCTGTCAGTCTTTGAGCTGCTGTCATTCGATTCTTGGTAAGTTGGGCTCTTTGGATCACTATTCGTGCTCTCATCGCTTTGCACTTGTCTTTTGCCCTTGCCCTTTTCTTTGCGTCATTTACTTCTTCCTCTTTCCCGTGTGTGTGTCACCAACCGTTGTAGCAGCCCATTGTTGCAAGTCAGGTGTGTTCACTATGTCTGTCACCAGGTGAGTAGGCAAGGGTACGTCGCTATCTGTGTCCTCCTCGTCAAGCTCAGGGGCTGCATTTGATCTCCCGGTCTCCATCCAGTCCCGGACCGGATTGTTATCCTCATTCAATGTGAGCTCCATAAGCCGCTGAAATGGATCATCATCAAGAGTTGACCTGATACCTGCATTCAAGTTGTTCTGTATTCTCAGGTTGTAGTTGACATACACCAACTTATGGAGCTTCTTGTAGCTTAATCGGTTGCGAACTTTGGTGTGGATGAAAGCAAATGTACTCCAGTTCCTCTCACAACCACTAGATGAGGCGCACTGTGACACTAGGCGTCTAGCAAGCATTGATAGTGTAGGTGTAGATGAACCAAACATGGACCACCATTACGCTGCAAGTAGGTATAGTGATATGAGGCTCAGAAAAGGAGGTAAAATGACGGATCAGATAGATATGTAAAAATCTTTGTACCCGGATGAGTCCTGCCGTCACAAGCCATCCGTGCAGCTAGAGGACCTGAGAATGAGAGAGACTTTGTCCGATACGTTTCAGCCTCAATAAGTGCTTCCGCGGCAGTAGTAACATCAGTCAGCCGCTCAAATGCCTCACGGAGATCTTCGAACAAGGTTGGACCTGTGCCATACGCGTAATGCGTGCGGGGGTTCAAAACGGCCGCTGCAAGTTGACGATCAAAACATTAGTACTAAAAGCATTAGAAACACAAGCATTTGAAAAGTGGTAGGAGTGTATTACCGGCATTCATGTATGTCCCATTGGCTAGATCATTCATTCTACGATCGACAATTGCCATGTACTTATCCAAAGAATCCCTATCATTCTTATACAATGATTCATACTCATGCTTCACAATGGTGTATCTCAGGAGTACCTCACTCAATGTTGGCACTTTGTCCTGATCCGCAAAACGGAGGAATGCATACAATGGCTGGACGGAATCGACAACCATTTTTAGATTGTCCCACCATGGTAAGCTGGATAGGCAACCATGTGCATATCTTCCAATATCAGAACTAATGTATCGAGACTGCTGGATGCCATCCATTGTATGAACTTATCCTTTCGTCGTAGAAAGCTATCAAGAAATAGGTAGTTAGTTCCAAATCTTGTGGCATTCCACCTCACCAACTCTCCACCAATTGCTGCCTTCATCATTTCATGTAGTTTCGAATGATTGTACAGCCATCGTGATATAGCCCTTGCACTTTGGATGACAATGTCGTGTTCTCTAAAATCACCAACCGACTTTAACATTAAATTTATCGTGTGTGCCACAAAAGGCAGCCACGTGATAGCAGGATATTCCCTTCTCAAAACCTGACATGCCTTCTTATAGTTGGACCCGTTATCAGTCACAATCTGTACAATATTTTCTGGACCCAAATTAGTTACCACTGCTCTTATCTCCTGCATAAAAGAATGAACCATATAAATATGCAACAATTTAAATACTATGTTACCAACTGAGAAAAATAATATACCTTATTCAAATATTTTGCATCTTGACTGTAGCTGGTCGCATCAATAGACTTGTGAAAAAATATATGACCATTGCAATATATGAGGAAATTAATAATGCTCATGTGCGTCGGTTCCGTCCACGAATCGCATATTATAGTAACATCATATTCTGGCCATTCTAGCTTCCACTTGTCAAATATTTTCTTTAAAGCATTTTCGTTCTCGTCCAGATACTTACCATCTATATCCCGCCCTGTTGGAGATGGTACACCCTCGCCTGTTACAGAACAAATGATCAGACCTCAAAAAGAAATAAGTATGACAATAATAAATTCATTGCACACTAAATCACTCACCCCATTTTTGTGTTTCTTTAACTGCAGCGATAAAGAATGCATCGTCCGCCTTTCTGCCAGGAATGCCTGAAGTGTGAAAAAATTTGGACCATGCCACACCAATAGCTTCCTTCGCTTTCTTTCCCTTAGCACTCCATGACCCGGTGTTAATCCTCAGCTGCACAGGGGATTTTGATAAAGCAACATTGTAATCCTGGACACTTGGTGGTGGCTCCCTTGTTGACGATGCTCTTCTAAGCATCCTCTTTAATACAGATCCCCCTCTGTCAGTACCACTACCACCTCCATGCTCGTAGGACTCGCCTGCCCTCCTCCTAAACTCTTCCTCATCCCTCGATTGACCTATGGCACGCTACACCTGTTCCTCTTTCATGTCCTCATTGTCGCTTGTCAAATCTACTTGAACTCTAGCTGATTCTTGCCTCTGAAGCCTCTCGTCTGCCTTTCCCTTCCTCTTATCTTTTGCCCTATCCAGCTCACGTCTGAAATAATCGCGTACATCTGGAGGCACCCTATCACAGTGTACAACATTTGATCCACGCCCTGCCAAATGTTCTTTCAATCTTGTGAAACCACCGCCTCTCTTCGACTTATTGCAATAATTACACCTAAAACCCGGAGCCAAATTATCCCCATGCTGCCACACCACATCTTTATCTGTCATTGATTAGTTTGCAATTTCTCTGTACGAAGAAATAATCTCGAAGATTAGCCTACTAATACATATGCCCACATGTGTTCAAATCGTTACCCAACTCAATTGAACAAAAATTATCAATGCTTACCCAACTAATAAACTTATTTGACCGCATATTAGCATCATATACACCTACATAACCGATTATGTAGCACATATGTTACCATCATTCACATGTACATGAACAATTCAATGTAATAAGGTCTATAGCTCAACGATTCACCTGAGCTCATCACCGAACAATGCATTTTACATGAAAGAACTACTACACAATTCACAACCGAACTAATAATGCGTTGCATTGTCAAAATAACACGATACCGATAGTTAAATTGCTAAAATCGAGCTAACTACATCGGTTACCGACCTCTAATCTGCAAAAATCGCGCCCTATTTAACGGTTACCGAAGGGGAAGAAACGGTTACCGACCGTGCGCCAATCTCCGCGCCCGAGCTGTTGAAGCTGTCGGTTACCAAATTAAATCGGTCGGTAACCGAGTTTGAATCTGTCGGTTACCGATTCTTCACCGCCGGAGTCGCGCCGTCCTTCCACGGATTCGATCGGACTGTCGCCGGTGCCGCTCTAGGAGCTCCTGAATTCGCGATGGGGAAAGTGGAATGCTGCCTGGACGCGCATACCGACGCCAGCTTATCCATTCGCCGTGGGCCAAAAATGGGCCAAAGTCCACTGTTCATTCGGCCTAGAACAGAAACGAGCCCATTAGAAATATGTCCGTAGTTTGCCCATCAATTTGGATGTCGAAACGATATTTTTTTTCAAGTTTCGTTTTCACAGATACTCTTGAAATTACCTCTAGTTTTTTTATCAGATTTGTTTTTGGATATTTTTATTTTTTTCAAATTCGGTCTGAATTTTTTGAATTCAAATTCGGTAACTGAACGATTTTTGAAACCGAGCCGCAGCGGGAAGGTCGGTAACCGCGATTTTTGGGCGATTACCGTCGCATTTTTGAACCCTGCTGGTACCTCTGGGTGTGTTGTGATTGAGTCCATACGTCATGTACTGATTTCTGCTCCCAAAAAAACTGTTGTGCGTTGTGGCTTTGTAATCTGTACGTGAACAAGCCTTGGCGCTGCTCCTCCACGCCAGCGTCACCACCAGGCCTGAGACGCCAGGCGGTGCTATCCCGTAATAACGTGTCAGAGTGAAGATTGTAGTGTACGTGCAGGCCCACGGGCATTTGGCCCGCGCTCACGGGAAGGCGAAACTGAAAGCAGGAGCGGGGCTGGGTGGGTGTGAGCTGATGCCTCGTCGGGGAGTTTGAGGCGGATCGGAGGAGTTCTGGTCGGAGACTCTCCGCCTCGCGGCGGCCGTGGTGGGACAGCGGCATGAGCCACACGGAGGCCCTGGGGTTTGAGCGAGCTCCTCGAGCTACGCTCCTGTGGGAGCTGCGCCTGCAGGTGCCGCCGAATACCGTCGGCGGCGCTGGTGGGCTGGTTGGAGTCACCTTGGCCGCTCGTACCTCTGCACGTACACTACAATCCTCAAAAACTTGCACGAGGCAAGGGGGTGCGACGTTAAAGCGGTCAGATGGTAAGAGATCATCTAACCATAACGAGAAAAACAAGGAGATCGCTGAAGTAGAAATTGAGAGATAGGAGCTAACAAACAAGTTTGAATTTCGAAATACGATACGTTGGAGATAAACCTAGAGAGTTAGTTAGCACAGGGTTGTTTATCTATATAATAATACATAGATGGGATAACCATGTCCTAGCGTTGTCATCATTGTAGCGAGTCCCTGCAGAAGAGCCTGCTCGTCAGATCAGAACACACCTTGATCGCCAAGAGCGACGACCTACTGATCGGCAACAACGAACTAGTAAGCAATATAACTCTTATTTGGAGGCATGTCATTTCCACTCACTTGTAATACACGGTAGTTCCAAACTGCAGAATTTGTTAGCGTCGTCAACATTCTGGTTTGCGAAGACCTGGTAGATGCATCTGCATTGTGCTGCGACAACCTGCTTGACGAATCTGCCGCGCTCTCAGATCTGCAGTAAGAAATCCAGTAAGCGTTCTAGTGAATCTGCCACTTACTTTTTGGAATTTTTCTGTAGTTCAATTGAAATCATATGGAGTGAGATCATTAGTGATATCATTGAGTTTTCCCCTATTTTTGTTGAACATGGAAGGCAGACATAGAAATTACAAGTGTTGTTTTGAAATCGCTGTGATATCATCTAGGGGGATGAAGTGCTGAACATAGAGATCAACAACCAAATAGTTGCATTGAAGTAAACATAACCAGCTCTCTAGTCCAATTTCATATCCAATGTTAGACAGCAAACCTAGGAAAACACAAACAGAATTAGCGTACAAGCATATAGACAATATCTGGCCGAACAAATAGTGACGCACAAAACCTACTGACCCAAAGGGTGAAAAGTTCTGTGTTCTAACTATGTAATGGGCGTTACTGCATTCATGGAAAAGTGAAAAGAAATATCCAAAATTTCAAAACTGTGCTACTTCAAGCCAGTTGACTGCCAAACCCATACCACAAGCACTAGAAGACTCTATATGACAAATTGACAACCTTTTAAACAGGACTGAAATTTGAAGTGTGGCTCTCAGTTTACAGGGCTTAACAGGAAGCACATGCTTCTCAAAAGGTTAACTCTATGTGCTTCATAACTTGCTTCCAGATAGAGTGCTGCTAAATAATTAGGTATCAATCTCCAAGCAATCTAAAGCATTAGAGATGCATAATAACTAGGTAAATGGCTGCTAGTCCTTCTAGTTCTAAAACATCATCAGTGACAGCAACAAGTTAGACTATGTGTAGAAACTGAACTGAATGAAAAGTGGTCTCATTCATCAAGTTGCAGAACATGTCCTGTTAAAATTGATCCACAGATGAAAATTTTCTCACGTCATTATTTCCCAAAAGAAAAAAAGAATTACTGTGGCAAAGCTGCAAAAGTGCAAATTATAAGGTCAGAGTCATGATCAGATTAAAAGCTAGAAAAGAGTTGATTGGTCCCTAATATTGTGTGCTTAATAGACAAGAGTAATTTTAGGATTACAAAACATAGTTAACGCCTGCACGAGGAAGGACCGAGCAGCACCAGGGAGGCGTCACAGCTGCAGTCCAAAGCAGGGGAGGGGCCTCCCAGCATGTCACTGCATTCAGCCCGCCACACAGAACCCGCGCGCCGCCGCCTCTATTTTGGCGCTGCACAAGAACCCCCTCGCATGCTATACAAATGAGAAATTGTCAATCATGTAGGACGAAAAATGATCTAAACAAACCTTTCCAACATAACTGCACGTAGATAATACAACAGATAAGAAAAACTTGGTCCGCATGAAATTAAATGTGCAATCTAGTTTCTGTTTCTTGAAATTCTGTGCATCGCATGGGGGCTTACAGTTACAGCTAACATAAGATGAATCACTCAGAACAAAAGAATCTTGTAAAGTACAAATTGCTAAGCATATCCTATCAAAGCGTCAAGCATCCTGCCATTGGCTACTGAAGGCAGGGAAAAGTAAGGTGTACTTGTGCAACAATACATGAAGGCTCTTACGGTACTTGCAAATATTTACAGAACAGTAAACAAGGACTTGGAAACCCTTCCCTGCCCTGGACATCCTCCACTCCTCTTATTCTTCTCATAACACAAGATATGCCTGCATTTGCGCCAGTCATGACCGTGAAGTTCCTTGCTTGCACCAGGGGTCCACCCGCTAAAGCCTATAATTCAAATCTATCTCTTAAACCGAATGCTTAAAGTAAAGGGAGAACATTTTACTTTTGTCTGCTTAGAGGAAGATGAATTAAAATTGTGTTTAGATGCATTGTATAATCTAAGCAAAGTATTTGATGCATAATGCATCTGTTTTTTGTAAAGCCTAAAGGAACCCTCGAGGAACACTTTGGTACACTTACAAGTAACGTCAAAAGAAGGGCATTTGTTTTTTTTTTTCCTTAAAAGAGATACCGTCACATGGACACAAAAAGAAGCTACCGTGTACCTTCCTTTTGTTCTTCAATAAAGTTTACTTGCTTCCTGGGCAAATGACTAATCCGTCTATCTCAACAACAGAAACGTCTCACAGCTCATTCATTTTCATACCAGACAATGCCAATGCTCTACTACTTCTAAAAGAACATTAGCTAAAAGAAGTCTGACGGCCCAGCATTTCAGATACTTTTTGCGCACTAACCCTGCATACCTAAGCGAATTTCGTGCCAAGTATTGTCCACAAAATGACTATCTATAGTAAAGGGACAGGGAATGAGGGGAAGACCTGCGCTTGCTTGAAGGAGGCCATGGCGTTGGGGTCGAGCCCGGGCGGCGGCGGCGGCACGGGGAGCGCGGCCCCGCCGTCGGGCGCGAGCGTGCCCATCAGCCCACCGAGCGCGCCGCCCTACACGGCCCCAACAGCGGTGGCCACGGCGGCCTCCACGTGGGTTGCAGCCCCTCACAGCATGGACGGTCCTCTCATTGATATTTTGGGAACGACGGCTTTGGAAGGGTTGATTGGTCCTCTCATTGATATTTTGGGGACGACGGCTTTGAAAGAGGGCGGAGTTGACGAAGAGGAAGCGTGGGACACGGATCCTCTGCAGTTGCCAGTGGCAACTGCAGAGAGCTACAGTGTTCAGCATTAGGAGTACTTCGTAGCTCTTGATTTGGAGTGGATGGATTGGATCAATCACTACAGTACTCTACAGTACCCGATGCTACAGTACGGATTCGTGCTACAGTACAATCGGACACTGCATCTACAGTATTCGCAGCAAAACAGTAATTAGTTAATGCAGAGAACTGTAGCAGCAGACTCATATTACTGTGTAAACAGTAATCCTCTGCATTAATCATCGTTAATGCAGAGGATCCGTGTCCGCGTGGGTAGGAGGAATCGTAATGTGGCAACTGACCCGGAGAGAAATCGCGCGTGGGGGTTGCTGCGTTTGTGGGGCGTCAGGGAGCAGTTGCATTTGGTTTTTTCTTTTCGTCATGGTTTTCTTTTGGTTTTTATTAGGTAGGAGTTTGGATCTGTCTCTCAAGGGAGGGGACAAAATAAACAAAGCATAATTAGCAGTAATTGCCATGTTTTTAAAAAAAAATTACATTATGCATATTCTTTTGCTGAGATATACTGTAATTGCCATGTTTGTTTTTCAGAGATGGATTTTGCTTGTTGTACCGAGCCTCTGTGTGAACTCTTAAACCATCTGAACAAAGAACAAACTAGTGTAGTTAAGAGTCTAGGATTTGACTCTATATTAAAAATTAAAAAAATTCAATTGCGACCAGCACTTTTAAAATTTCTAATTACCAAGTACAACGTACAAGATGGAACTTTCTCCATAGAAGGAAAAAAAAAATCAAAATAAACAACTGGGATGTAGAATACATATTAGGTCTTTCTTTTATGGGACATATCGCGAAGTATGTGAGACCAGCACCCTCTGCTTTGGTTGAGAGGTACACCGATAGGAAGAGCGGGAGGATATTAACAAAACATTTAGTGAAAGAAATACAGCATCATAAGGATGCAGATGACCACTTCGTTAGGGTATTCATGTTAACATTATTGGGAACGCTACTAGCCCCTATTTCACGTGAAGAAGTCCCAACAACATATTTGAGTCTCTTAGAAAATATACCAAACATAAAAAGCATCAATTGGAATGAGTTCACATTGAGGTTTCTGATGGACAACATCAGAAAAATGGCAAGTGCGTGGAGTAAGGAAATCTGGATTCAAAAAGTGGCCCAATGGGAATTTACTATTGTTGCAAGTGAGTCCATGTTTGCTCGCCTAGAATTTTTGCAAGTGAATGTCTAAAATTATCCATATATTTCATGTTTTCTTAATGTTATGAAGCTTTGGTATTGGGAACACATCCATACCTTAGATCCGGATGACATCTATCACGCTCCTGTTTTCCCATTAATGGCGCGATGGGATTGTAATTTAGCTTTAAGGAGAGATAATTATGACATGGACCATGGATATGGTATTGGAAAGGTACCCCTTATAGTAGGATTAAAAACATGTCTTTCGAAAAGTATCATATATTGATATTACGTTTTTCTTATGAATAGTTGCCATAAGTTGATGATTTTTGTATTTTTTTTAGATTTTAATGGATATCAAGCGTCCTCTTGATAATGAGTCTGGGTGAGCTCAACCTCGAACCAAACAAGCAACGTGGGATGATTTTCCTCAAGTGATCAAACTCCTCCAAACGCTCAACAACAAGGTTGATGATGTAAATAGCATGGTGTCCGCCTTAGACCGAAGAACTTCCGCCATAGAGTGGATGGTGGCCAAGCTTGCTGCAAAAGGCGAGGTACTCTATTTCAGAACAAAGTCACTTTTATATTATGTATTGCAACACTTTAATGTTTGTATAACCATTTTGTAATGTTTACTCAGGACAACTATGAAAACAAG
This sequence comes from Phragmites australis, assembly GCF_958298935.1. Taxonomy (NCBI): domain Eukaryota; kingdom Viridiplantae; phylum Streptophyta; class Magnoliopsida; order Poales; family Poaceae; genus Phragmites; species Phragmites australis. The sequence goes on from NC_084936.1 coordinate 5,100,100, forward strand.
TCATTTGGTGGTGACACTAATGAGGTGCATAGTGCGAAATTTCGTAGTGAGGCACCTAAGGTGTGTTTGGATGGCCTGATGCGCTCGTGCAGACTCCGCTTGTCCGTATACGTGTGATGAGTTGAGTGTTTGGTTACCCGGACGGGAGTTGTGCGCCTGCATCCGCCCGTGCTGCATCCAACGTACATGGGAATCAACTGTATGTCATGTGCAGGCTCACTGGATGCAGCGCTGTGGAGCTGGGCTCACTCATCAGCGACAGCGAGCTCCATTGTGCAGTCTCAGATTCAACATATCAAATACAAACTCAAATTCAACATGCATCTGTCGATCCAAACAACCAAACACTCTGCTTTTCTAAAATACAGCTCCCCTCAGCCTGTTTTCTCTCATCCAGAATATACGATGCAGCTCTACGAGACACATGTAGACAACCAAACACACCCCTACTGAAGAATCAATTCCAGGTCATGATCAAGGTGATGACAATAAGGTAGACGAGAATTTTTCTAAGGATGTGAACACTATTGAAGTGTCAGGGGAGGCAACATCTTGACTTTTTTTTTATTTTAGTCTTTATAAAACTAATATTTTAATAACAGCCCGTCGAAATCTAAATTTTCAGGAACTAGCCTCTTTTGTCACGCCAAAGTGTCTGGCGTGACTCCTCAACGTAGTCACGCCATATTCATTAGCGTGACCAAAGTGGCCACGCTGATGGAAACCCCGACGCATTTACACATGGGTTCGACGTGGCAGCCTGAGTCACGCCAAATTGGTTAGCATGACTCGGATGAACAATGTTTTCTGCGGTTTCAATTGGTCTCTTTCCGCTTTCTCTATTTGAGCAGTGGGGTTGTCGTACTCTAAAATTTATGAAACTTTTTTTGTATGTGCTATAATTCATGATGAATCCATTTTAAAAGGATTCACCTCAATACCCCATCTAGGTTTCAAAATAAAAAACTCCAAAAATGGTTACTTTTAGAAATTCTAGTAATTTTTAAGGCCTCAAATAAATTCCCAAAAATCTGAGAAAATTCACTAATATTCCTCTCATGTGGAGTAATAATTTCTAAAATATTTTCAACCCTAGGTTACTTGGTGAAAAAGTGAGTTCCTTTGCAATGCTCCATTTATATGCATTTTTATCATTTCATACTATTTAGCCTTATAAACGCCCTCTAAATAATTAGCAATTATGTTCGATTTTCCTCAAAAGTTTTCCAGAGCTTAATGCAACATGTACATGTCCTATTTGCAAACATGCACATCCAATAGAGTCGTAGAATTTGAATTATTCAATTTCGAATGTTGGTATATGTTACAATTTGTTCTATAACAATAATACTTAGGTGACTTGTGGAGCCAAAAAGAATTGACATTTGCAGTCTAAACCATACTAAATTTATTGTATGGATAGTTCAGAATATGTTTTAGCCGAATCACACATATGATTTTTACGAAGACTAATAAACTTTAAATTGCGCATGTTCAAATATGGCTAAGTGCTATGGCTACCCACAGCCTTTGAGACTACATGGTGAATTAAGCATTTTGAAACGTACATTTAAATTAGGAAATAATTTCTAATTTTGTTGAAAGTAGCCAATTGATAACATTAATGTTCTTAGGTTTAAGCCATGAGATATGTTCATCAAAAATCTATACACAATTTAGGTTACATTGAATGAAACAGTGGTAACCATTATCCATGAGTAGTTTAACTGTGGATTGGATTGAGCCATCCGATGGTGATTACACGACAGAGCTTTTAGCATGAAATGACAACACATCTGTCGTGACAAGATTATCCGAATATATTCTGGATGACAAACTAGAAAAGGTTCATAGACTTGATTTTGTACTATTGGATCAAGAGGTATCCACAAACATTAGGTACTTTAGAAAAAAAATAAAAGAGTATACATCATTTACAATAATTTTCTATGCAAATGTATAGGAAAATGCAATGGAAGCTCAAGTGTCACAACGCCATGTAGATCAATTCAAGCCACACCTTAGAGAAGGAGTTGTATATTTCATAAAGTTTTTCCAAGTGTCCCAGCTAAGAATAATTATCGAGCAGTTGACTACATATACATGATAAAATTCACGGGTCACACTGAGGTAATTGAATTCCCTGGTGCTTCTCCAACGTTACCCAAGTATGCATATACTCTAGCATCCTTTGATACATTAAGGACCAGAATTGATTACACTAGAGACATATCAGGTAACTATATATTCATTTATATATTACATCTACCATTCCTAATATACATTTTATCTATTGTAATACCATCATATAACTTTAATAAAATAACATATAATCTAACATTATACATTCACAATAGGACAAGGGGTCTCTATTCAACCTGCTACAACAACTTATGTCAAAGGTATTAAAAAGACAATACGACACCTCTACATTTCGGATGACAGGTATAACTACATAAAATAACTTATTGTAATTTATATACCAATCTTTACTCTTTTTCATTTATTCTTTCTCTTTAGTCTACTTATTTAAAGTTTATTAGCCTTCCTAAAAATCATATTTGTGGTTCGGCTAAAACATATTCTAAACTATCCATACAATAAATTTGGTATGGTTTAGACCGTAAATGGTAATTCTTTTTGGCTCCACAAGTCACCTAAATATTATTGTTATAGAACAAATTGTAACATATACCAACATTCGAAATTGAATAATTCAAATTCTACAACTCTATTGGATGTGCATGTTTGCAAATAGGACCTGTACATGTTGCATTAAGTGCTGGCAAAATTTTGAGGAAAATCGAATATAATTGCTAATTATTTAGAGGGCGTTTACAAGGCTAAATAATATGAAATGATAAAAATGCATATAAATGGATCATTGCAAAGGAACTCACTTTTTCACTAAGTAACCTAGTGTTGGAAATAATTTTAGAAATTATTACGCCACATGATAGGAATATGAGTGATTTTTCTCAGATTTTTGGGAATTTATTTGAGACCTTAAAAAATACTAGAATTTCTAAAAGTAACTATTTTTGGAGTTTTTTTTTATTTTAAAACCTAGATGGGGGTATTGAGATGAATCCTTTTAAAATGAATTCATCATGAATTATAGGACATACAGAAAAAGTTTCATAAATTTTAGAGTACGAGAATCTCACCGCTCAAATAGAGAAAACGGAAAGATAACAATTGGAACCGCAGAAAACACTGTTCATCCGCGAAAACACTGTTCATCCGAGTCAGTTTGGCCTGCCTCCGACTGTCACGTCGAACTCACGTGTAAAGACGTTAGGGTTTTCACCAGTGTGGTCATTTTGGTCACGCTAATAAATATGATATGACTACGTTGGGGAGTGACACAAGATATTTTGGCGTGACAAAAGGGATTAGTTCCTGAAAATTTAAGTTTCGAAGGATTGTTATTAAAATATTAGTTTTAAAAAAGCTAAAATAAAAAAAAGTCCAACATCTTCGGGTGAACAGGGAAATATGCAAACAGAAAAAAGCAAAAGGGGTCCTGTTATTGATTTGACCGTTACCTCTATTTCGGTAGAGGAGATCAGCTCAACCATTCCTAAGAGTGTCAAATACGGCGAGAGGCATATAAAGGCCAACAAAAAGACACGGTCTCCTTTTGTACTAACACTCGTGGAAAAAAGATCCAAGGTGATGATAATTTATTGCTCTAACATTAATTACTATTTATTTATTTTGATGTATCTAAAGGAATAGTAAATATAATAAGTGATTCAAAAATTTGACTTCATATTTGTCAATAGAAGATGTTTGCATATTGTATATCACAGAAATATACAATTCAAGTCCAAATACTGTTGTAGTCGATTTTGGCATGGTGTATGCTATTTTGAGGGTCACGGATTTGAGACCTTTAACATTTGGACCACTCCGTGATGGAAAAACCAAATATCTAGGTGATCAGGTACGTACTCTAATAAAGTACTATTTCTTGTATATGTTATTCGTGTGTGATATTAGTGCAAAAACTTAAAAAAATTATTGCAGGTAATGGATGCACGTGGCAAACTAATGATGCATTGCGCTGCTAAGGAAAACACCGATGATAGAAGTTTTTTAATCGTTGGCGTCAACATGTCCCAACTATTTCTTAACTCAAAGTCCTTTCTTCGATATACGGAACATTATGAAAACTTTACGTTAGACATGATCCACAAAGATTTGGTAAATTAACAGCACTCAGTTTTCAATTTGCTACTAAGAGTTACTGATTTTATTTATCAATTATGTGTAGGTTTTTATGCTCTTAATAGTACAACAAGGACGTATCAAGCACTGGATCCTATTGGTGGTTAACAACAAGAAGAGAGAGTATCAAATTTTAGACTCCTTGTGGCGTCTCAAGGATTACAAAGAAAAAATAGAAAAATTGGTACCATATCTTATTAATTTTTTGAATTACTACATTTTTAGGTTTTTATGATTTAAGTATAATTGATTCCATCTATATAATTTGCAAAAATTATAGATTAATGTCATAAAGATTTTGGTGGACATGACAAGGAAGAAAGGACTCACTAACCATGACGTCACCGATTGGCCGCTCAGGCAATACCACAACATACCAAAACAATCTGAGGCCATTCCCAAAGGCTTCCCTTTGCGAGCCAGATTTCTGTCGTGAAGGGGATTCTTGTTCCCTTCAGCGCTTCAACGATTTCCCTTTACGGTTCTCTTCACGACGAGATTCTCAAGGGCATTCCTTTTAGAACAGGATTTTCTCTTCTTTCCCTTCGCGATTCCCCTCGAAGGAAAGCTGTTGGAGATGAGAGAAAATAAAAGGAATGGAAACGGGAAAAGGAATCGGAAAGGAAATGAAATGAAGGGAATATGGTTGGAAATAGTCTCATTGGTGTTCATGTGGACTCTATGTCCTCAAGTACATGGAGTTGTGGACTGGAGAGGAGCTAAGAGCAATTTTTACACAGGTCTGTGTGTCATCATTTATTACTTGTTATCTTGTTCTTTCATATTTTTTTTCAAACTAGTTATTTACAGAAGTATTAATCTTATGCAGGATGACATTCACACCTTTAGGAAAAACTTACTCGTTGAGTTGATTTTCTCACCATGTTGGAGGTGCAAGCGATGAAGAAACTTAAACACCCTGATGGATGTGTTATCTACTTCGATATAGTTTCGTTAAGTAATTTGGATATGTTATAATAACGGAAGATTAAAATAGATAGTCTATTTAAATTTTGTACCACGAGATTAGCTAGTGGCCTATTTGGTAGTTTTCTTAAGACCATCTCCAACGGTTTCCCTTCAGGGGCTAAAATCTCTTCACGACGGGATTTTCGTTCCCTTCAGCGTTCCAACGGTTTCCCTTCACGGTTCCTGTCACGACGGGATTCCCAGGGTCATTCCCTTTAGGACGGGATTCTCTCTCCATTCCCTTCACGATTCCCCTCGAGGGGAAGCTGTTGGAGATAAGAAGAAATAAAAGGAATGAGAACAGGGAAAGGAATCGGGAAAGGAACGAAATGAAGGGAATATGATTGGAGATGATCTTATATCCCATCGCTCCCTCCCGAAACCGCCCGCTTCTCCCTCCTCCGCGACACGCGGCCGTTCCAACCGTCCAACCCGAAGACCCGATCCCCTCCCCTTAACTCTTATCACCGCCCCCCCTTCCCTCACCTCGCCTAAACAGCCCACTCCATGCACGCTCGACGGAGTACGAAGGAGCGCAACTGCAGATCGTACACTATCTACCTCGTTCTCCCTAACCCTATCGCCACCCAGCGCAAAAGAGAGCAGGCGAATTTGTGCGTGGGCGCGCCAGCAGGTGACTGAGTTGACTTCCTCCAGTCGCCAACACCATCGCCTCCACGACCCACGTTGTGGGAGACTGGGAACCGCCTCCGAATCTTTTTCCTTTATGCGCCTCCCAATTCCCTTACCATTCTGTCCACTCGTCGTCCCCTTGCCCACGCTTGCCCAGCATGGGCTCGCCTGAGACTGCCTCGGGGAACGTCTGCATTGCCGCGGTGGCGTCGATGCTCTGGGTCGCAGGAGGAGAGGGATGGGAGGAGGCGGCGGACGGAGAAGAGTCCGGGGCGCGGTCGAGCTTCAGCATGCGGCCGGCGGCGAGGGAGGGCACGGGTGATGAAGAAAAGGAGGACAGTGAGGTGGGAGACGGCATCGGCGTGGTCTGCTCTCCAACCCCTCCAATCTGGCACCCAAGGTGTTCAACGATTTGCCACTTGATGAACTTGACTACTTTGTACATCTCCGGCGCCATGGGGAACAACTACGGTGGCGGCGCAAGGCGGATGCGCATCCACCCCTCGGCGGCAGCGGCGAAGATCCCATCCATGGCGAGGAGCTACGGCACCTCGGCGGCAGCGGCGAAGATCCCATCCACGACGAGGTTGGCGAAGGAGATGGTGGCGGGCCCCTCTCGCGCCGCCAGCCACATCCTCTGCGCATCCGCGGCCCACCACCTCAGTCTCTTCCTCCCGCGCGCTGCCTGCACCTCACAATCTCACGAGTCACGACTGCTTCGATGTCCTAGGTATGACTTCTTCCCCAATTTTTTTTTTGGAAAATAGTTTGCATACACACCTTGCGTAGATTGATCTCGGATGATGATGAACAAAAGTTGAATTAATGGGATATTGGTGGGATTCTCTCTTCTGTGACTCCGTGTTCTTGTTACTCGGTTTGTCCTGCCATCCACACCGCCGGTAAGTCTTCTCGGAACTAGATGACACAGCATTGTTCCAGCCATATTGGCGGGAAGTTCCACCTCTTTGTGCCGTATGGAGGAGGGCCCATCGGTGGTACTGCACCTCAGGCCACCTCAACACACTCATGCTCACCAAATAAGCATTGGTCCTTAACTGTGTCTATAGTTCTTTGTTATGTTTTTGATGATTCACCGTGTTGCATTACTGGACAATTGGGTGGCAGCAGCAGCAGCAAGGTAATAGTGGTAGTATTTCTTTTTCATTAGAACGACCCACTTTCGATCGTTGGAGATGTGCAGAAATTTTCCGTCATTAACCACAAGATGGACATTGAAAATTATCTACCTTTGGTTTGAAATCTTCCTTGTAGTAGTTTATTTTAAATAACCAATCAATGGAATAAAGTGTGTTTAATCTCATGAATCATCAGGCAACAGGCATTAGGATTTTGACTCTTGTCAAGGGTGGGTTGACCAGTTTACTTGTAGCCAACTCAAATGGACTTTGACTCTTGATTTATCCATTTTTAAGTTGATACTTGAGAGTATTATTATTTGTGTAGGCAGACTTGGTTGTGGTGAATCCATTTACATGGTCCATGGTCCCCTTGCATGACAGGTGTGAACTACAGTGATTTGTTTATTTATTCATAATGGGTTTTGTGCTGGGATTTTTTGTTTATTGATTTTTTTCACTCTGATCGTGTATGCGTATATACCTTCTTTTCGTACCTATTTGTCAATTTCTGTCTTCTAGACTTTTATGGCCATAATTAGCAAATTTTGTTGTTACTTGATTTATGTACAGCTAGTTATCTAGCCTATAATGTTGCGAGTTGTGACAATGCTGGGCTTTTTCGTATCATTGCTATTGGCATAACACCTACCTTCTTCGTAATATGCAGCACTGCCAACATTGTCTATTGCATGAGGACAGAGAATATTGAATCTGTTATGTACAATGGTTGGTGGATTATGAAGGATCATAAGATCATGACGGTATGTGACAGTCAGAGCTGAAAAGAAAAATAAATACACAGGCACTAGACGTCGAACATACTAGATATGCATGAGAACATACTTGGTATGACCGGTGGTTCTCCCTAAATTCTCTTTTTCATTTTGTGACAGGTCTTTGGTGTAGCCCTGCCACAAACTAGCTTAATTAGGGAAAGCCATTCTTGAACTTGGAAAATTATGTGCTGGAGTACTCTGCAGATTTCTAAAGATAAGGAACTTGAAATGGCAGCCATTTTTCGTCACTCCAGACCATGTCTGTACTAAGTAGAGAACAGAGATAACTAAGATATACCACTGATAGTATCTCATGGCTGTTTTATTTCTCTGGTCCAGGAGGAAGTAATTTCGTCAGCTGTAAAAAGAGCAAATGACCTCCTTGCTCGAGCTGGCATCAATCTCCCAAAAAGGATGAACTATGTGTAGTATCGATATTGCCGTCTCTTCATGCATTGCTGCAATGCGGCTTGCTGTGTTGCAGAGCAAACTGGCCTGGCAGCGTTTGTGCTGGTCTTCTTCCACTTCTTTTGGCTGGCTTAGCTGCGGCTTTTGGATGATGTTTACAGGATCCTCGCCATGACCTTGTTTTCTGTTCATATCAGATCTCTTGAAAGAATTGTGCAGTGGCATGTCTGGCTTCTGGAATAAAGGCACCATGGAGGTCTCAAATTGTATTAGTTAAATAGTTGAAAGTTGATATCTTCCATGGTGATAATGAAAGTTGATATCTTACATCAACGGGCCATCTGGTGCCTTTCTTTCTCCTGATGCATTTGTAGGCTGTTTGAGTCCAGAATCTGTTCATGTGTACAAATACTTTTTATGTCTTGTTATTTAGTAAGCATGTTTATCTCTTCATTCTCTTGACCGAAGCATTGTCGTTCTTGTGTGTCGTGCTGATATTCATATGGCTGGGTGTTTTGAAATGAGTATCACATGGCCCAATAGTTTCCCTGCGGGATATTTGCTTATTTGCCACCCAATTGGCATGCCCCTCTCAAACTACCACTAATTCGGTATGCAATTCATCAACACCCAGACAACGGCGAATTGATTATTTCTTTGCCATTTTCTTTTTTTTTTAATTCGTTTAACCTCATGTATCCATCGGAATATGAATGAATTGCCCTCTTAGCCAATACATGGTCCAGTTGAACCTGCTCGCACCCTTTCTCAGCGCCTCTGGTCTTCTTCCTCCTCCTCTCTCAGCGCCTCCCTTCTCTGCTCGCAAGACCGCCGCCGCCCCTTATCGGAACCAGCCGAGGTAGCCGAGCCATGTCGCAGTCAGCTTGCAGCGTGCGCAGCCGTCGCTCGTTGCCGGAGGTTCCGACCGGGTTGCTGCTGATACGGTGCCCGACATGCAAGTTGGCGACGGTGATAGAGCTCACTGCAAAGAACACACCGAACCGGGGGAGGAAATTCTTCAAGTGCCCACGCAACCAGCCATATGTGAGTATATTTAGCTCGATTTGTCGCATTTGATACATATGAAGTCCAGTTTTGTGTTTAGGGTTGAAGGCAAAATTTGTCCCAATCTGAAATCTCCCAATTTGATACGTTTATGTGCTCGGTATGCAGATCCCAAATGGTTGCAATTTTTATGCTTGGTTGGAGGAGTACGAAGAAGTGGTAGCAAATGGTGGGATGCTTGTGGATTCAGCCTGGAGACCCAATGCCATTCCTGACCGCACTGAATCAACGGCAGAGAAATTGGAAGAAGCATCAATGAAGAAGGAGGCGGAGAAGAAGGAAGATGTAGCATCAGTGAAGGAGATTGCAAGATGGGGAAAGGCAATACTGGTGTTGGGTCTGCTTAATTCGATGCTCATGGTGTTTTTGCTGGTTGCTGTCTTGGTCAAGTAGAGTAGGACAAGTCACTTTGGTGGTTCTGGATCAAGTAGAGTTGTTGTCTTGGTCAAGTAGAGTAGCACAAGTCTTTGAGGTAGTGTCCTTGCTCTGTGTAAAAGCTTGAAGCTACTTGGTCCTGTGTAAAAGCTTGAAGCTATTTGCTCTGTAAAAGCTTGAAGCTACTTGATCATGTTGCCCCTGTGTAGTTTATATGATTTAATTTGCATTGTTCAGCTCTTACAATATCACTCCGAAGTCTAGCTCTTACAGTATCAGCTTGAAGCTTTCGGTTGTATTCCCTCTTTAAGCTTTCTGTTGTACAGGTTCAGAAGTAAATTGTACAGAAGTATGCATTATTCTGGAAATGCAAATTGTACAGATTCTAGAAATGCCCAAAGCAGAAAGACCATAGAGGTTCAGAGCCTTAACATTACACCACGAAGATTTATAACCATCCATCTAGGTTCACAATCCTAACATAAGTTAACCACCCATCCAGGTTCACAAACCTACCATAAAGATTACAAAAGGCGCCAAAATATTACAGTACAGATAAAAGCATTCATTTTTTCCCCTTTCTGGGAGTGAGCTTCTTCTTTGCAGTGGCCTTTGCAGGTGATATTGTAACTCTGGAAGGGGTTGCCAGCAACTGACTTGGTCCTTCACCACTCAATGATAGTGCCAATTGCCTCCTTGTGACAGGCCTTGGACTAGAACTTGTAGCCTGAGGCATTGTAAGCTTTTGCCTTTTGGGTGTTGTGGCACTAGATTCAGCTGCACCTGTTTTTCGCCCTGGCTGCATCTTCTTGGACTGACTCTTCCTGCAAATACAAGTAGTTAGTATTCTGTGCTACTAGGAATTGATGACACAAATGCATATACTTGATTTATCTTTTTTTTTGTTCCATTATAAGGACATTTTGGGGATGTCTTTCTATGCCCCATCCCTCCACATCTTGTGCACTTGACCTGCCATGCACCCTCCCCCCTGGATTTGCCTTTCTCCAAGCATCCTAAAATCCTTTGCTTCCTTTGTCTTCCTGTAGATCTCTTTGACAGAGGAGGCAACACCTTGAACCCAAGATCTACTATAGGCCATTGAGACTTATTTGTCATGGGCTGAATTACTCCTGCATATGCTATTTTAAAAGTCCTCACTGAATAACATGGATGCAGATAGTCTTCCATCTTAAGGTTTCTACTACTAGTTATTAATGCCAAGGCATGTTGGCATGGCTTCCCAGAAAGTTGCCATTCTCTACATGTACACTCATGACTATCTAGATGCACAACATGCCTAAGTAGTTCTTGCTCCACAGTCCTCTCAGTGACCTCTGCTGTATTCTTTGCACCCTTAGTAACCCTCAAGTGCCCCAAACCTCTAGTCATTGCATTCAGTTGTGTAACTAGTGCTGGAAGCATAACACCTTGTAGTCTCTCACCTATCCTTCTCCTCTTCTCAAACAGCTGCATTATCATGGACCTTAATGTGTCAGCAAGCTCACACACTGGAAGGTCCTTGATGTCCTTCACCCACTTGTTAAATGATTCAGCCAGGTTATTGGTAATGTAATCACATTTGATCTCCTCTGAGAATCTGCACCTCATCCAAAGAAGATTGTGCCACTTATCTAGGTAGTTAGCAACAGTTGGATCTGCTTCAAGTATGATGCCCATATAGTGCTCAAACCTATCAGCCTTGTAAGCTCTGGCTGCAGGGTACATGTTACCATAAACTGGCCCTTGGAACTTCTTAATGAAGTTCTGCATCAAATGTCTGAAACACTCTCTATGCTCTGCCCAAGGATACACCTTCTTCATAGCACTCTCAAGCCCCTTACAAGCATCTGAGCTGATGGCTAAATCAGGTGGATTTCCAATAGCCTTCTGCAGTTGATGCATGAATCAAGACCAGTTATCAGTGGTCTCTGCATCAAAGAATCCAAAAGCAACTGGAAACATCCAATTGTGTCCATCAAGGGCAATAGCTGAAGCCAGATGGCCATTCCATCTCCCATTCAGGGCAGTTGAATCTACACTCAAATATGGCCTACAACCATTTAGGAAACCATCAATACATGGTTTGAAGCAGCAAAAGAATTTGTCAAAATAAATCTCATCTCCAACCTCCTTTACAGCTACCTCTACAACACTCCCAGGGCTCCTCAGCTCGACCTCTGCCTTGAACCTGTACAACATCTCAAAACTGTCTTCCCATGAGCCAAAAATCTGGTCTGCAGCCTTCTGTCTACCAGCCCATACAGTATGATATGACAATGTCACAGTGTACTTCTCCTCCAACTTCTCCTTCAGACCCTTTGCACCAATATTTGGGTTCTTCCTCAGAATAGGTGCTACTTTCTCTGCAATCCATGCCTTAGAAGCCATCTTGGTCTGAATTCGGCCAGTTGATGCACAAGTATGTTCAAATCTGTTCACTGAAACCTGCAAGATACAATAGTGACATATTAGTACATTACAATCCACAAAACAAATAATTGGGCAAAGTTAGTAGTTAGTACCCTCAATGTCTTCTTATCATGTGTCAGCCTAGCCACAATCGCCCATGGACAACCCTCAGATTTGCAGTAACCCCTGTACCTATCAGTATCTGATTTCTCTATTCTCACCTCAAACTCACCTTTGATAGCATGCTGCCTCACAGCCAATCTAAATTCTTCCATACTAGGGTATGTGCTTCCTATAGTCATTGGTGGATCTTCCCTGTCATAACGTACTATTGGCTCACTAGGAATCAAGTCATCAACTGCTATTGCAGCACCTTCAATGTCATCACAAGGAATAGGAGGTGCTGCTGTAGGTGGAGGAGCATTTTCAGCAGCACGCCTAGCATTCTCATCTCTCTCATCCTCAGCTCTTAGACCAAGCAAGACATACTCTTCATCTTCCCCAATCACCGGCACTGCACTACCAATGTCATCTACTGGAATTGGAGCAATTTCCAGTTGTCCCAATCAATCACAGGAGGTGCTTCAACATCCACTCCAACATTACATGCACTACCTAGTTGGCTACTCTCTGCTACTGCTATTGTTGCAGATGATGACATAGCAGTGACTTTCTGTGTGACAACATTATCCCTAACCACTTCAACCACATCACTCTCCATTGTAACAAGTGACCTACTGAGTTGCCGCTCAACTTTGTCCTCCACGGTAACATACAAAGGGAGCCTTCTTTCCTCGAACCTATCACTCATTGCAATCATCAGATCCATGTTGTTTTTCAGCCTCATTTCTTCAGCTTTGCCCTTCTGAATGGTTGACACCACTATGTCTTGCTTACTACCCCAGTTCACCCTTTCTGCCAGGTCTCTACGCAACATTCCCCAAGTGTATTTGTAGTAGTCCACAACCCATTCATCATCCATGGCTGGCATAATCACTTCTGTGCGGTCCTCGAGCTTACAAGTGAACTCAGCTATGCGAACCAAGAGTCTAAACGCAGCATCTGGGTCAATCCTACCGGCCCGAAAGAGAGAAAACGAGAACAAATCGGAAGTTAGCATTCGATCTAAACGTTCTTCGTGCTCCCTCACCCATTTTCGCCAAAAACGAACCCATTTCCCCCAAAATGAGCTACTGCAATAGCCAAATGAAGGGGGCAAGGTGCCGAGCTCTTACCTCGACGGGATGTCTGCGAGATCCATGGATCCCGAAGCCGACGTCGCCCCTCAGTCTTCACCAGATCCGGAGTAGACGCGCCGCCACCACCCTCCGTCGCCAACTTCAGAAAACCTAGCCCAGGGCTGCGTCGTGCTCCAGCGACTCTGAACTAGGGGCAAGTACGTTGAAGAGAGGGGCAATATTGGCAAGTCAAGTCCCCTGGAAGGCAAAACGAATTAAAAAAAAGAAAATGGCAAAGAAATAATCAATTCGGTGTTGGCTGGGTGTTGATGAATTGCATACCAAATTAATGATAGTTTGAGAGGGGCATGTGAAAGTGCATCTAGGCCCCCTAAGTGGGTTTTGGCTTATTGATGACAAAACGATTAAAGAACTAACGTGCTTTGTAAGTATTGAACAGGTATGAGCATTAGTTGTGAAGGCAAGTAACGTTTGTCGCCCGTCGAAACAATTGAAGAATCATCGAAGGATATTAAATAGGGCTTAAATTCTTTTTACTTTTGCAATTGAGTCTAGGATAGATTTTTTTCCTAGATGGATGAATTTATTTTGCTTGATTAGTGTCTCAATGCTCAAGAGATCCTTTAGAATCACCAAATTGAGAGACACATTCACTCACGGACACGAAACTCTTTCTGAAAATTCTCTGAGTCCGGAGTCTCCGGTGTTCACCGGATACTCCGGTACTCAGCGCTCAGCCGGAGTCTCCATGCTAGCCTCCGGCAGAGAGTCTCGGCTTCGGGTTAATCTTTCCAAGAAAAAGACCGGAGTCTCCGGTGTTCACCGGATACTCCGGTAAAATGTTTTGTTTGCAGTCGGAGTCTCCGAGGTAGACTCCGGCAGAGGCTCTCGGTTAGCTTTTAATCTTTTTGATATTTAATAGAAAAGACCGGAGTCTCCGATGTTCACCGGATACTCCGGTACCTGAAGTTGCCGGAGGGTCCGGCTAGTCTCCGGACTTAATCTTTTTGGAAAGACTGTCAGGACCGGAGACTCCGGTGTTCACCGGAGACTCCGGCAATTAAACAGAACCGTAACGGCTAGTTCTGACACGTTCGGTGACCGTTCTGACGCCGTTTTTGGATTTAGGACCGGAGACTCCGGTGTACACCGGATACTCCGGTAAGCTCTGACAAAAACAGTAACGGCTAGTCTGTGAGAGAGTGCTATAAATGCCCCCTCTCTCCATAGCATTTAGAGCTGGCTGTGGCTGGTTTCCTTGAGACCTCTTGAGCACTTTAAGAGCATTCAAAGCCTCTCCAATCATCTCTAGAGCCAAATTTGCAAAAATTTGAGAGTGTGGTTTTGGAGAGAGTTCAAGCCACTTGAGCATTGAGTTCTTCATCGAGCAATTTTCTGCGATCATTTCCTTTGAAGCTTTGGGTTTCTAAAAGGAAAGGAGTTGCCCGAAGAGCACCCAAAACTTGTGGTGTGCCTCGGGAAGTTTGTAAGCACCTTCATATTGAGTAAGAATTTCTAGCTTGATCTTTGTGGTCGCTAGAAGAGGATAGGGTTGGAGAAGACCCGGCTCTTTGTGAGCTCCTCAACGGAGACGTAGGCACTTCTTTGTGAGGTGGCCGAACTCCGGGATATATTCTCGTGTTCTATTTTGTGAAACTCACTTGATCGTGCACATTTAATCATTTGTCATTTAAATTGCTATAGTATCAATCTTGCTAGTTTTATTTGTTGTTCTAGCTCAGTAACATCTTCTTGACCTAGTGCATCTCATAGAATCTAGCTGTGATCCTCAGTGCAAATTTATTCTAAGTTTTCCTGTCAAGCCGGAGACTCCGGACTAGACCGGATACTCCGGACCATACCGGAGTATCCGGACTTCACCGGAATATCCGGCAGTTTAATCCACTGTTTTTAGTTTTAAATTTCAGAAAAGCCTATTCACCCCCCCTCTAGGCACTTTCAGCATGCCAATTGGGTGGCAAATAAGCAAATATCCCTTTGCCTGCCTACATACACAAGAGCCATGAACATACCATTCGATTCTTTTCGAAACAACTATTTGATTCTGGAACACCAAAATTTAGAATGTTAATAATGCCAAGCGAAATTCAATGGGGACGACTCTTCCTGGGTCGATTGAAAATTGAGGAAGTTTTAGTCAACACACCAGCACCTCGAACCCCTCTTTGGACACTGTCTTCTTTCTTCTTCCTCTCAATTTCGTAGCTTCTGTCTTCTTACGTGCGCCAGCTTTGCCGGTCACCACGCTCTCCCGCCTAGCCCTCCTCCTTTGTCTCCGTTAGCTAACCGGTGGTGCCTGTATGTCGATTTCACACTCCTGCCTGATCCCATCCACCACCGCGGCCAGCTGCGATCCGTCACCCCAACCCGACGCAACTGCCGGGTGACAAGGACGATGAGTGTGGCGAAGGCGACGGTGGCGACAACCTGAAGTGCGAACATGCCGAGGTCAATGATGCTGCCAGCGAAGTAGTAGGATGGCACGTCGACGACGAACCCGCCGCCGCCCATTTCGGCTTCAGCAGTTTAGCCTATGCCGAATTAAAACCCACCAGACCAATACAAACACCTCCAAACAGGTCCTCTGGCAAACCCCAGCGCCGCCGATGCAGCCTCCCTACCGCTCCAACGTGATCTACACACCACCCGCATTCTCCCTCCGCCGCCGCCGCCCCTGTCCTTGTCTCCAGGCATCCGCCACCGCCTCACACCGCCTCCTAATTCTCCCCAAAGAGCCACCCCCGTCGACCTCCATCGCGTTTGCAGGTCCGACTCCTGTTGCTGCTCTGTTCCTGGCTCGGCCTTTGCAGTGACCTTGCTCCGTCATGTGGTCGCGAAATCAAAGGAGCCGTCAGCGAAGGACTAGGACAGGGCTGCTTGGATGGGCGACGCCGGCGGCGGGCTGTGGCCGGAAGAGATGCGGGTGAGGCAAAACGGAAAGCCGGAGTCCCGAAGAGCACGGTGGTGCGGATGTGCCGCGGCTACCGGAATGCGAGCTCGCTGCCAATGGGAGTGCGGCGGCGACGGGACTTGGATTGCGGCAGGCGAGTCGCAGAGGGCAGGGAGTCGCATTGGGCGGGGAAGGAGGCGAAAGACCGAGAGAAGGGGATCGTGAGGAGGTGGCGACTGCATGGACAGTTCAGGCTCATATGGGCTTCCGGTCCGGGCTCCGATGGCCCGAATCCTCAAATGATGACCCTTAACTGTGTAATTAGACAGAGGTGGTTTAGGTGCTTTGTGATTAGTGCCTCTCTGTTTCAGTCATAAATGCTATCTGGAGTAGTATATCTTTCTTGCAATACTGGTCTGCCTCACCGCCTTGTTCATCGTCGGCGATGCCTGCAACCAAGTCCCCTCCTTGAGATGGGACGACGCATGGCATACGTCACGGTGAAGGGATCGGTGACGTTCTAAGAAGAAGATAAATTAGGACACTTAGAATCTATTTAGCTCAAAAAAACTACACAAGATAAACCGATATTAATTTCTATCTAAATGTGCTTTAGGTTATCTAGTGAGCCTACTCTACCAATCAAAAGAACTTGCAACCTATCTAGAAAGGTAAATTGCAAGAATATAAATACGGAAACGTAAATAAGGTAGAGAGAGCAAACTCGGCACAAGGATTTTTATCCCGTGGTATCGATGACATGAATGCCACCCCTAGTCCACGTTAGAGCTCCACAAAAGATATGCTCCCGGTCGGCACCCGATCACGGCCTTTGAGCCACAAAGTCATAAAGACAAGACCTCCACCCGGATGAGCCTCCAAGACAAGGTCTCACCATTAGCCTCTCTTCCAGTTCCTCGCCACCATGATCACTTCGGAGCTTGAGCCACCAAGGAAAGGGTCTCCGCGTCCCCGTACAATCGCCTTGCTGACGCTCCACACGAAGTCGGAGGGTCAACAAGTTTGCTGACGAGTTACCAAGACTCCAAGGTGCCAGTGTACAAAGAGGTACAAGCTTGGATCACTTCTTGATCCACTCACTAGGCAGCAATCACCTAGCAACACACTCTCTAGACCTATAAGCACTAATCACTCTCTAATGGTGTTCTTAATCGCCTTTAATGATCACTTTAAGCACTTTGGTGGCTTGGATGTCTTCTCAGGTGTACATGAACTTCTCAGGACTCCAACCCTCTCAAATGACTGAGTGGATGGGTATTTATAGCATCAAACCCGCCAACTAGCCATTTTTCCAATGACTCTACTTTACTGTTAACACCGGATGATCCGGCGTTGACAGTGGTACTAACACCGGATCATCCGGTGAGTACTTCCTCAGAAACTAGCCGTTAGCACCCACTCAAATCTTCTGTTAACACCGGACACTCCGGTCTATACAACATCCTCATCATCGGACTTTCCGGTGAGTATACCTTAGCCATCCGAGCCAACATTTTCTCTGTGTAAATTGCTCCTGTGACTTCTCCGGTGCACATCACTTCATCATTGGACCATCCGGTGAGTTGTCTTCAGCCAGCCGAACTTCTGCAACCCTCGCTGGAAATAATGCTCCGGTGTATTCATCCTTCTCAACACCGTACCATCTGGTGGGTTGAGCCTTCTCCTCTTTTATCTGGAAATGCTCCAGTGCAACTCCTACTGATCACCGGACTATCCGGTGAGGCTTAGGCTTCATTATTCAGCACAGTATCTTCTCTGGAGGCTTAGGCTTCATTATTCAGCACAGTACCTTCTCTGGAAGAATTGCTCCTGGCAGCACTCTGCTTAAACACCGGACCTTCCAGTGAGGTCAAATGCCTTTGGACACAATGCTCCGGTGTGTTCAACTATGTGAACACCGGACCATCCGATGAGTTCATTTCTCCTGGGACTTTTTTCAATTCAACCAAACTTTGTCCCGATTTCGGTGGCTTCTTCATGTATTGCATCCATGAGATCTACTAACATATATTCTTGGCAAACATGTTAGTCCCAATGACTATGTTGTCATTAATCACCAAAATCACAATCATAGCCTAATAGGGTCATTTTCTTTACAATCTTCCCCTTTTTGGTGATTGATGAGAACATAACCAAAGCAAGTGACAAATAACAAATGATACCAAATGTAAAAATCATAAATGAGCACAAAGTCTTACCACATTGCTTGGATACATGTTCTTACCACTTTGTCCCCCTTTGTTGTGGCTCCCCCTTTATCCAATTCCACTATCTCCCTTGATTGACCTAAGCAAGAGCTTCTCCCCCTTTGTTAACCTTCATATATCTTGCACTTGCTACAATATCCCCACCTTTGTTCATCTTGCATTCCTTACTTTGGTCATCAAACTTCTCGCCCTTTGTCAACAATCTTCCAAAAAGGACTATTTGCACATGTTGAACTCAAAGGAAGAACATTAGAGCACATAGGAGAGAGCTTCACAAATCATGATCCAATAAAAATGATGCCAATTGTAATGATACCAATTGTAGAAATATCACAACAAATGAATAATACCAATTGAAAGCTATGAAAGCACATGGATCTTAATTTATGAAACTCACATAATATAGTCTAAACTCCCCCTATATGTGTGCATACATATGTTGAGAAAAAAATATATGCACAACTAGACAATATGTAAAGATAGGAAGTTTAAGCTATATTATGCATGAAGGTAGTTTAAATGAATAAAAGATTTGATAATGATACCAATTGAAGCGTTTAAACATTGCATACCTCCGGAGACATATTGATTTCTCCATGAGACTACAAAAGATACAACTTGCAACACATGTTAGTCTAAAAAATCACAACCTATAGGATATACCCTCCCTAAATTTGTGCATATAAGTGTTGAATACTTGTGAGATATATGCACTTGTTATTGATAACAATGGGGATTTATCCTATACATTGGATCATAGCATATAAAAGATATCAAATGTAAAACTAGTGCCATATAAGAAACCTACAACTAATAAACTATGTAGGTTGCTCATAGATTAGAGAGAAACACAAGCAACCTATCATATGAAAATCTACACTAGGCATTGCAATATATTGAAATAAGCATATGCAAACCTAGTCAAGGTAACTGAGCTACATCGAATGAAATGATTTTGCAACTAGCTTCATTACCTCTTTTACCTTTGGATAGGGATTTGGGTATGTGATGATCATGATCTTCATCAATGCGCTCATCTTGTACACTTGGCTCTTTTTCTTCTTTTTTTTTTGCTTGAATCTTCACTCCATCATGTTGGTGATGACTTCCTTGGGCACCCAAATAGGTTGGTTCCACCTCCGATCCTTTCTTCCAACCATGTATGCAACTACCTTGCTATTGTTCTTCTTCTTAAGCTTGTAGTGGTTGTTCTTGGTATTGATCTTGTAGTTAGGCTTGGTATAGAGGTTGGAGGTCTTGTTGGCGAGGTTCATCATCATCTTCTTCTCCTTGGTCTTCTTCTTTACTTGCTTGCATTGGAAGGACTTATGACCTTCTTGATGGCATTTGAAGCATGTGACGGTTGACCCCTCCGCAAGCTTCTTCACCATGGAAGCGCGGTTATCTTGAGGTGGTTGGACATGTCTTTTGCCCTTCAATCTCGCCAAGTCCTCCTTGAGCTTCTCCACTTCTTGTTTGAATTCATCATTTTCTTGTCCAATGAGGTTGTTAAATGATTCTACAACAACATTCTCAACACAAATCTCATTGCAAAGGGGTGAACTAGATAAATTGATTAAATCATCACAAGAAGTGGAAGCATCTACCTTAGGATTGTAATTGAAAAGAGAGGTAGATTGCTTCAAAGGGACCTTAGTTTGAGATTCAATGCACTCAAATTTAGCCTGAAGCTCTTCATGCTCTTTGTTTAGCAAATTAAATTTACACAATAATTGTTCATAATTAGAAACAAAGTTAGTATGAATGTCATTGAGAGCATTGAATTTCTTAAGCTCTTTTGATTGTTTCTTACAGGCCCTTTGTTGGTCATTGATCAAATGAAGGAGTTCATCATACTTAATAATTACCATATCCGGGCACCCTAGGGTTTCCCGCAATTCTCGGGGCGTGTCTCTATCTCCAGGAAAGGGATCCCAACATGAAAAGAAACTACCCGTAGGTACCCAAGGCATCCCGTAAATAGGAAGATTTATCTCCAAGAACGGGAAGGAGTCCAGAGGATGTACGACATCCCCATATATATACGGAGCCAGGAGGTCCTGTGGGAGGGGGGTCGAACAAGAGCCAATACAAGTCGAAGAAGTCGCTCAAACCTTTCGATAAACCAGAAGACACCAAAAGCCGAGCAAGGAAGTCGCCGAGTAGGTTAGATCCATCTAGGCTAGCCACATACCCCCTTATAACAGGATCAGATCAATACAAGATAAACAAGACGTTGAGTCATTATCCTCAAGGAGGCCCGAACCTGCATAAAAAACCCCGTGTGATCTCCTGTGATTCGTCTACTCAAAGCATCCCCTACTACTTCAACAAGTTCGTTAGATAAGTGGTTCAAAAAATCGTCAACAGATTCCAATTGAAGTAGAATTAGAAGTTGAAGATCTCCTTTATGAATTCCAATCGAAATGATCTTCCTTTTGAGAAGACCTTATCTATGAATGAGCCAAGCATCCAATACATCTCTATTGTACCTAAAACTTATTCAAGTACAATTCTTCGAATTCATTAGGTCCATAAAGGTTAGCAAAAACCTCAACATATAGAGCAAACTCTTCCATAAACGGTGCATATGAATATGAAATAGATACCAATTGAAGTTAATGAAAACTCTATACACCTTTTAGCCATTAAAAGCTTTTAAGAGAGACATACTCTATATGTTGGATCAAATAAAACAAACATGCTATATGTATTAACAATTAAATTAAGCAAGCATGCTCATCACTTTCAAGATCCAATAAAGATATAATTTGGACAAAAGACATATAAATCATAAAAGGTTGTCCAAAATACATATAAGGTGCAAGATCAACAAAAGATCATTCACAAAGTTCAACAAATGAACTAAACAATAATGTTGATCATATAATAAAATGAAAGTATTACATTCAAGTTCAAAAGCTTATCTCAATCAAGTATATTGCAAATGATACAAGCGTTGAGATAGCAAAACCTTAGCTTCTATAAACAAGTTTCACAAAAGAAACCAATCAATAGAAGCACATGGTTGAAAGGAAGATGAAGAACAAATATTACCACTTTTATAATTACCAATTGTAAGTAAATACAATGGTATATCAAGATATCTCAAATTGGTAATTGTAAAATTACATAGTTTAACTTTCTTTCAGCAAAGCATGTGATGAAATTTTAGAATTAAGCACAATGTTTCAAGTCACATTCTTCACAAGATCAACTAGCATAAGTAATTTTTCATAAAGCTATTAGTTGATTTGATCCGAATGAGAAAATGATTCCAATTAAGATCTTGAGATTAAAAGAGAAGCATAAAACATAATGAAGATCTCAAGTTTTAATTAAAACCACACATGCATCAAATAATGGATATTTTGTGACTCTTATGTGAGCTTTCCATACCACATATATGCTAGATAAACAATTATATCAATTTTAAGTGGTATTCCTCAATTATTCACAATTCATAAGTAATATGCGCAAAGCATAATAGTCTTCCATAATGTGATAATCCATTAATTTCTCTAAAGAGCCAAAAAGATTTCAATAAAACGAATAAGATCAAATAGGCGCTGGCGGTCGGACCAGGAGAAGGCGCGGTCAGACTGTTGGAAGCAAATGACTCATAAACCTTTCTGTGTAACTCTGGCGGTCAGACCGGCACCCTAACAGTCAGACCACTGGAAGTAGAAAATCTATAATTTTTTAGTGAACTTGAGATAAGGGTTAGATTTTAAAAACAATACAAATGGGATGATTTTTGACAACTCCACTAGCAACTCAAATCAAACATAACCATAGATGGAGTGTCTCAATTCAAAATTTTGCATAATTTTGGCATGATCATGAGAATCGCATATAAGGAAAAATGTGAGCATGCAAAACATGATATGATACTAGATAAGCAAAAATCACAAACTATTATTCATGCATAGATAAGCAAAAATCACAAACTATTATTCATGCATAGATACAAAATCTACACATGCAAAGAGCTAGAGCGGCGTCCATCAGCCTAGGCATTTATTGCCGGTCACTTCCTTGCAGGCAAAGCATGACCGGTGCTCCCCTTCCGGCAGAGTAATCCTAAGGCCTACTGACTCACCTTGCAGCCTCCAGGATGTCAGCCCGAGCAGCTGGAGACTGGGGCGTCGGGAGGCATAGCTTCGGGAGGTGAAGGCTTCGAGAGGCAGGACTCCGGAAGGTCGGGGCTTCGGGAGGCCAAGCCTTTGGGAGGCCGAGCCAGTTAAGCCAAGGGAAGGCTTCACGGGTACGAAGAGGTACCGTGAAGGGACCTGATGCATTCGGAGGTCGAGCCTTTAGCTGAGGGTCTGGAGATCAAGGCTCCGGAGGGACCTGGATAGTAATCTTTAACCATTATCCTCAGGCTGGTTCATTTTCCCCCCAACACTGAATATAATCGAACTCGCAGATCTGGTTCGCATGCCAATGCATATAGGTCGTCACTAACCTCTTCTTCCTTCATGTAACGTAGTGTTGCAATCTGTACAACAAAAATATGCAGCATGGTGAACACCTATATACTACCGATCGAAGTTTCATCAAAATTTGTGCAGAAAAAACTCACATGCTTCTTAAACTGTGTGCCAAATGCCTTCTCACGCCTTATTTCAAAATCTTGAGTACCATCTTTCACTAACTCTTGCCTGCATAGCCTGCAATACCATAGTTAATTCAAAATTAGACCTAAATCATAGGTTGTATAAAAAGATTCAGAAGTGTACAAGGGATTATATACTCCATATATGGCTCAACCTTAGGACAATTGTTTAGCACATACCAAACCATCTTGTCATAATCAGCTTCAAGATATGTAACCCTCGAGGCTCCAAGTAAATCAACACCATTCTGGAAAACAGATAGATCACCTTTTCCTTAAATCAACATGCTCTCTATTCCTGCCCTCCTGATTGAATTGTGTCTCAACATCATCAAAGTACCTTGAGCAATATGTCAAGCAGTCATTTGCAACATATGCTTCTGCAATGGATCCTTCAGGTCTTGCCTTGTTTCTCACAAAATGCTTCAATGTACATAGCCTTCTTTCGACTGGATACATCCATCCATATTGTATTGGGCCTCTAAGGATTGCATCATCAGGTAAATGAGCAGCCAAGTGCACCATAACATCAAAGAAGGAAGGAGGGAAAATTTTCTCAAGCTTGCACAAAATGATTGGGATCTCAGCTTTCAATTTATGCAAAACATCTAACTTCAGAGTTTTACAACATATTTGCCGTAAGAAGTTTCCCAATTCAGCAATTGCTTCATATATCTCCTTATCCATGATTCCTCGGACAGCAGCAGGCAAAATCCTTTGGAGAAGGATATGACAATCATGAGTTTTCAGTCTTTGGATTTTGCATCCATCAGCAGCAATACATCTTGCTAAGTTAGAAGCATATCCATCTGAAAATTTGACCTCTCTTATAAATTCACAAAAATGCCTTCTGTTGGTTTTTACTCATTGTATACCAGGCTTTTGGCACACTGTATGAATCTCCATCAGGCTTCAAATGATACTCTGATCTTGTGCCCATGTTTTCCAAATCAAGCCTAGCATTAAGCGTGTCCTTTGTCTTCCCAACAATGTTGAGAAATGTTCCAAGAAGGTTTTCACATATATATATTTTTCGATGTGCATGACATCAAGATTATGCCACAGCTTCAAACTTGTCCAATATGGCAAGTCAAACAAACAAACCCTTTGCCTCCAACATTGGTAATTGACTCTTCGCTTCCTTTTCTTCCCTCCAGGATGCTTTCCTGGTCTAACATCTTTGACCTTATCCAGTTGCTCCAGCAGCTCCTCTGTACTAAATTCCCCAGGCTTCTCACGTGTTTCAGTCTGACCATTAAAAACATTCCTTCTTCTCCATGGATGTTCCCGTGGAAGGAAACGACGGTGCCCAATATAACATATCTTGTTCCTTATTTTCATTGAGCAAGGATCTTTGTCACAATGCACACAAGCATAATAACCTTTTGTGACTCGCCCTGACAATGTGCTCAATGCTGGATAATCATGAATGCACCATATAATTGCAGCATGAAGCCTGTAGATCAAACATTCTACCACTAAATGCATCGTAAGTATGGACACCCTTCCAAAGCTCAAGCAACTCTTCAATGAGAATCTCCAAGAACACATCAAAACCATTTCCTGGAGAACTCGGACCAGGGATGAGTAAGGCGATCATTAAATTAGATTGTTCCATACATTCCCATGGTGCCAGGTTGTAAGGCACAACAAATACTGACCACATGCTGTATGAGGAGGTCATGTTGCCAAATGGATTGAAACCATCAGTCGCAAGGCCAAGTCTCAAGTTCCTAGCATCTTCTGCAAACCACCCAAATTTTCTATCGAAGTCTTTCCATGCCTCACCATCAGCTGGATGGCTATGTTCATTCTCCACCAGTTGTCGCTTCAACTTGTGCCATTGTGCCTCCTCTGCTGTTTTTCTTAAAAGCGAACATCCTCTTCAGCCTTGGAATCAATGGAAAATGTCTCAATACCTTCTCAGGAATGCGCTTGCTTCCATCTGCATCTTTCCATCTTGATGCACCACATACTGGGCACTCATCATTTTTTGCATACTCCTTCTGAAACAATACACAATTATTCTTGCACACATGGATTATATCATATCCAAGTCCAATGGAATGAAGAAAGTTCCTTGCTTCATTGTAAGATGCTGGAAGACAGCAAGCCAGGAATGCTAAGGATAACAACTTCAGTAGTGCAGTAAATGCAACATTGTTGATCCGATAGAATGACTTGATATGAAGTAACTTCACAACAAATGAAAATCTAGTAAAACCAACACATCCAGGGTAAAGTTAATGCTTTAACTCTTCTATTACACTTGCAAACATTGTTTGCCCACCACCATGGCCTTCAGCTATGTACATCTCCTCTATCATATCAGGAATTCTATCATCAGTGTCTTAATCCTCATTGAAACCAACATTCTCTTGACCACTAATATGTTCATCCTGATGGTGTGCATTTTCATGAACTCCAGCATCAAATGGTTCTCCATGATGGATCCACCTATTGTGTGTGCTTGCCATCCCATAAATATATAAGTGATCCTCCACATGTCCTTGAGGTCGATGAATTCGATTCAGACATTTACGACATGGGAAAAGTATTTCTTCATTCTCACCAAATGTTTCCCTAACAAGCTTCATGAAATTGCTGACCCCATCAATATGTGCCTTGCTAAATTGTCTACCATTTATCCTACTTCTGTCCATCTGTCAAACATTCAAATAAGGAAAAAATAACAGCTCACTATAGTGCCCAGAATAAATCATCATTATTGTGCATGCTTTACAAATCTTTGTCCTGTGCAACATAAATCAACAAAAAAAAAAATGGTTCCATGACAGAAGAAATCATACAATCCACAAACACATTCTCAATTCAGTTATTTACTAGAATATACTCAAATTAAATAATGTACTATCTGAAATGGCTTAAACATGTGCAACAAACTACAATATCACCATTATTCAAGCAAAATCTAGGCACTGAGAAGCAAGGGATATTACTGAAACCAATACCGACTGGAGGGAATCCATACCTTTCTTTGGAAGACTGATTGGACCAGCTGCTGCAACCGGATGGAGGGTCGCATGGGCAAATGTCGCTACCAAGGAAGACAAGCCCTTCCAGGGCTACTGCGTTTCCTCAGAGGCGTGGCTACTGCATTGGCGTGCACCGCAAGGTAGCGCCACCGGGGTGCACCACCGTCTCTACTGGGATGCGCCGCCTGGCTGCGTCGCCGTCGGGCGCTGCAAATCTGCGCTGTGAGGTGCGCACCATCGCCTCTAGTCTGCGCCACCAGAGTACGCCGTCGTCACCGCTGTCTCTTTTTTTTTGAGGGGGTGCACCGCCGTCTCAGCGCTGGGGGCACGATCTGTTTTCTCACCAAGTCCCAAAACAAACTTGTTGCTCTGGCCTGCAACTGACAGGTAGGCCACAGATTTATGTATATATAAAATTTTAGATGTCAAGGATTCGAACTCCCTCCATAGCTTAGTGGTAGTGCTGAACCTCCTCATCCAATCGGTCCCAGGTTCGAACCTTGGGCTGGGTTGTTGTTTTTTTTCTATTATGCCTCCCTACTTTTCACCTCATATTTACTTGTGGGACCCTAGCTGACTGGTGGGTCACGCTTACTTTATCCACGCTATAATTTTCTGACAATAGAACTTTGTCACAGGTGCTAACCGAACTCTTATGACAAAATTGTTTCATCACAACACTTTGGTGTATCGGTCTGTGACGATTTTTGTTTTGTCACAAGTGCTAACCGAACTCTTATGACAAAATTGTTTCGTCACAACACTTTGTTGTATTGGTCTGTGATGATTTTTGTCTGGCCTTAGTGACGGCTATATCACTATTCGTCACTAAAATACAGGGTTACAGCCCCAAATTAATTCTTATGACACTTTCTAGAAAAAATGTCATAAATCAATGACGGTTTACAACATTGTCATATAGTTTTCATCATAGATTAGCAGATTTGTTGTAGTGGCAGTGTTAAGGGTTTCTGCAGTAGTGTCGCTAGGTTGTGACTTGGCCGGTCAAACTCCCAGTCAAACTCCATAGTCAGGAGTCAGACTGCCACTAGGGCCGGTCTGATCGCCAGGTCTACTCAGTACCATTTTCTTCTCTATTCGACCCCCACGGTCTAACTACCACTTGGGCCGATCTGACCGCCAACTACTCCGTACACTGCGACCTTAGGTTGTCTTATACGAGGTTCAAACCTCTTTTAACCCAATCGCTTAACTGTTCTTTTACAAATTTTTTCGAAGGATGGCGCATTTCATCTCGTTCATGATCATGCATCATAAGCATACATTTCCATTCATTCAATTATTTATTCGATGCGTTCTTAAATGATTTAGAGAGTGATGCATCGATGGTTCAAGTGGTCGAGGCCGACATCAACCCGGAATTGTACATGAGTGAAGCACCGGAGCAATAAGGCAATCATCTAAGCATATTTCACCATTTACCTTGGATCGTGTGGTGTCTTATTTGATAAATTGTCGCTTTATGTAAGTTATGCATGTTAGCAAGTCGATGTCGGGAATTGTGGGTAGAACCTATGTTGATGCATCGTTCCTACCTTGAACTATTGATGATCACTATCCTTGTAACCTGGGTATAACTATGTTCATGTCTAACTTAAAAGTTATCCGAAATGCTTAGCAATGCCTAGGTCATTGGTAGAAGTCGAGCGGTGGTTCGACCATCAATCACGAGCTATAGGGCTAATTATTGAATTCATAATGAAAATGATGTTGGGATGTATGAGTTGTGATAATGAGGCGAGATATGAGCGGTGCCAGGGGTAGTTCGGGAGAGGAACTCGAATGCTATAGACCGCTTGCATCGATTAAGCACCGATTGTTGTTTGACGTTGGCTTAAGCTCTTTCCGTACTTCCACATATTCAATAAATGTACGAATGAGCTGATTATCATATGTTGTGCTAACGCTTGACTTGCGACCCTATGACGCGTAAGAGAAAAAGAATGAGAAGAAGCAAGGTGGCAGGGAGCCGGAGGTGTCCGGGACACTCTCGCGGTAACGCTGGTGCCTTAGGGACATGTGCAAGTGGGTAGTTCTGGGTATATGAGAAATGTTGTCTCAGGGACCAAGAGGATGGACCTGAGTTGTGTGGGTTATGTACCCCCCTGCAGGGTGTAAGATCAATTTGAATTGCCGCGCTCTCGGCTATGAGCATGCTTATGACCATCCGCATCAATCGTAGAGTTCCGATGTTGGAATGTTTGTGTTAGCTTAGGTTGGGAAGTGGCTAATGTTAGTTATGTTGAGATGAGTATGATCATGTGGCAGATATGTTACGGTTATGATCTCATGATAGGAGGGTACAAGTTGTAGGTTTTAGATGCTCACACTTGAGTCGATAAAATGCTTTTGCGTTCAAATTCATTTAACCTTGTGGCCGATTCTTTGCTACTCATCCCCGAATGCATGATGCTTGGACTCAGGTTATTATATGTACCCAATATGGAATAAGTCTTGCGAGTACCTTCGTATTCACCTTGCTTTTGTTGAGTTTTGCAGGTGAGGAAAATATTGTATGGTTACTTCATGCCCGCTGATGTTGGTGATGGGCAAGAGTAGTATGGGCTACTCATGTTGTTTTGGGGTGGTGCCTCAGGGCCAATGGCGCCACCTATCTTTTGCTGTTGATAAACTTTAATTCCACTGCGTTGTAACTCTAACTGGACAGGAGGTGAAACTGTTAAGTTTGGTTCTCCTAGCGTTCGTCATTCTGTAAATTGTTGAACTTGTAATAACTTAAAGACTTGTAATATATTTACATTACTCGCTCTTTGTTATGCCTCAATGTGATACAACTTGTTATAAAGGCGTGTGTTCCAATCTTGGGCATAAAACACATGCCGGGACTACCGGAATTGGATTCTGGTTAATCATTGTTGGACGCGATCGTTAATGATCGTCCTAATGATTAATCCGAATACAATTTGGACGGTTCCTCACAATATCCCTGTTCTTGATTAGGTATGACACACATGTATCATTTGTATATTTGTTATTTGTAAGGGTAAATTTGCCATAACTTTGTATTTGTCAAACCATAGAATGTTTTGTTTTCTGTGACTTGTATCTATGTTGTCGTCATCTTTTACATTCTTATATATTTTTTTGAAAAGTTTATGCAATGTAATCACTATAGAATGTAATCATCTGAATTTAGTATGGTAACCATTCTATTTTGTTAGGATTGAAATGGCTACAAAATTATCATTGCTTTTCCATTGAAATTATTTGTCTAAATTTATCTATTTTAGTATTGTAATACTCTGTGTCTATGAAATTATCACTCAATTGCAATACATTGTTTTCAGTTGATTGTTGCAGTTGTCTATGAACTTGACACTCATGCTAATTGCAATTTTTGCCCTACAAAATTGTTATTAAATAGTTGTGCAACTTTTATATTTCAATATCCGCTATATTTTATTTAAATATTTGCCATAACTTTAAGAGTGTTTTACTGGCAAGTTATAGATAATCCAATTATCTTTCCATGGAGGGCTACGCCAAATTTGGACGAATATATAAAACGCTATGGTGGTGTTAGTTTGTCTGTTGTCCAACGCAACAGGGAAGCTGTGTGATCAACTTAGGGCTCAAATTATGCATGTTAATCAATGTAATTAAATCTTATGGACAACACAAAAGATATAGGACATGTTGTGCAGATTATCATAGCCTACTCATTTGATACATATGGAGCTGTATAAAAATATCTATAAAAATAAGAAGGCATCGATACTGCATAAAACTGATTCTACGATGCTGCATAAAACTGATTCTACGATGTGTTTCATCAGTTGGAGTTTTAAAAGGTAATAAAAAAATAAAAGGTGGGTAAGCTACAGTAGCTCCGAAAGTAAGGTTGATAACTATGTTTATGGCACTGGATGTAAGTCGTTGCAAGCTCCATAATACTTGGACAACAAGCCAATTAGCTTCTGAGGTGGTGGAATGGAGTGTTTAAGGGTAGAAACACATGATTACTTTTTCTGATGAGGTAATCATTGTATTGAGTGCTCCTATATATTATTTTAACAGGAAGTATTGCCCCCAACCGTGCCTAGGTGTGGTCATTAGGATTCATCAATAAAAGGTAAGTAACTTAGCGGTTGTGCTTTCATTCATTGAGTTAAGCCTTATTGTTGCATATTTTTGTAATTAAATATGTGATACTACAACAATAAGGCTTAACTTAAAGATGCATAATCATGGAGTAAGGAATTTCATGTTTCCAATTTATACTGGATGTGTGTTCGTTGTCATGACGTGATTTGTCATCTTGTTTTGCCTGACTGAATTATACACAAGGAGATTGTGGTTTACGAATTAATGGTGTGGTTTACAATATATTGATGTGGTTTATGAATTAATGGTGTGATTTATGGTTTAATGGTGTTTTGTGGCATGACGGTGCATCTTGTTCTATTCATGTCATTGTACAACATAATGGTGAGCTTCATGATTTAATGGTGTGGCTTAAGTTTTATGGTTGTGGTGTGGCTTAATTGTGTGGTTCATGGCTTAATGGTGTTTTGTGGCATAACCGTGCATCATGGTTGCATCCACGTCATATTGCGTATGCATTCGTATGGAGAAAAAATGCCAGATTGTCGCAATTAGCCGCAACCTTGTACCGGTATACTATGGAGTTTACATATTAGCTTGGATGTTGTCCATAGAGCTCTTGTTGTTCATGGCATGCATAATTGTATCTTTGCAACATTGCAATGCCTCTTAGTTGGTGTTAATGGAGTCAAAGGCGTGGTCTTTTTGGCGTTGGCTTATTTGGTTTATTGAAACCTAATAATGAATTGTATGTGAGGTATGACTGCTTCACTACGTGCCGTTTACTTGCTTATTAGATGTATATCTTACTCTTTTTTCCACAAGTTTGGATGCTCTAAGACGTGCATGATGTGGGAGTACATGGAACACCTACACAATCATACAACAATATGAGTTTTTAATACATTGTTGTAATTATGTAATTTTTATAATCTTATTCTCTAGGTTAAATTTGCTTTTTTACATAATAATAAATGCCAAATTTTTATCAAAGGAGATGAAGTTCATGTAATGAGTGTCAGTGGCATCCTAGGGTCGTCTGTGGAGGACGTGGCGTTATAAGGACACCAATTTGGAGAGACCAAACTACAAAACTGCAGAGAATAGATAAGATTTCTTTTTTAATAATATTATTTTATTGGAAAATTGCAAAAATAATACCCAAAATCATAAAATTGAAAGAATAGGTACCGATCGGCACACCGAGTGCCGACAGGGGAACTCCGTGTGCCGATTTCCTACATGGCAGTGGCCCAGGGGGCCTGTCGGCACTCCGCATGCCGACAGGTGGTGGGCATGTTGAATCTGGGGTGCCACGTTGGCTTTCAAAGGACCCCGAGGGCCTGTCGGCACGCGGAGTGCCGACAGGTCCCACGTCATGTCCTGTCGGCACGCGGAGTGTCGACAAGTGCCATGTTAGGCCTGTACCATGCACGATATTTGACATGGTGGTACCATGCAGTAGTTCCAGGCTGCTTTGACGCTACGTTCGGCTCGACGCACTCCCTACCGTACAACTGGTTCACAGTTCTGCCTGACGAGGAGGGCCCGTCGCAGACAGCGGGGACACCTCTACCGACGCAGCCGTCGCAGGCTGAACCTATCACCCCTGCAGAAGCTGCACGGCCTCGCCACCCTTCGTGTGAGCCCCTGATGTACTCCATCAACCACGTGCGTCACAGAGCAACTGGACGGCGTAGGCCGACGGGTGTGCACAACAAGCGTGCCTGTGGCCATGGTGACGCCCCTTGACTACGGCATTAGACATTACTTGGACATGTTTATGTTATTTCTATTATGTAGTTGTCATTTCATATAGGATGTTTATGTCACCACTGTGTTATGAGCCATGTTTTTATTACCTGTGTTCTCGTTCCATCCCAAAGCATAGCATCGTGCAATCATATCCGCTTTCAAACCATATCAGCGTGCTGTCCTGTCAAGCAATAAATCGTATCAGCGTGCCGTTGTGCAAAGAAGCGGAACTGGAAGCACCACATGAAAGAAGGGGGAACAAACCTTGGTCCACACAGTAGGATCTATTGTAAATCATTCACTTGCAACTTTCCAAATAAGAACCCTTCGCATTACAAACCCTACTACTACTATGCGTGCAACCAGAATACAACATTATATGACGGGGTACAATTTGTTCAATTACAAACAACACGGTACAAGGAAATATAACATAAGGCTAAGGCAACACATCGGGATACATTGCTTCTAGTCATACTAACTTAGAATGAACTGCAAAGACTCTCCTGACTCCCAGCATCCCCCATCACCATAGTGCGCCAGTGGTGGTGGAGGAGGATGAGAAGGAGGAGGAGGAGGAGGAGGAGGAAACTTTTGGTGATACGGGCAGGGGCACCAGGGATCGAGGCATATGGTATGATCGTCGATGTGGATGACCAACTCGTCCTACTCGTGAGGGGTTGGAATAGCATCAACCTCACACTACAGGTTGAAGATACGATCATGCATGTGATGGATGTACTCCTAGATGTTTTGTTCAACGGGAGGATTGACCCATCTCGTGTAGTGGCAACTCTCGTCGTCATTTGACTCCTGCAAATACATAGAAATTTAAGATTAAAATGTCCTGAAATACGATACTAAACTTGTTGGCACTCTGACCCTTTCAAGAGGACATTGGAAGAATCGACGGCCTCTGTTAATGTTACCATCATACATCTGCACAACACAGTCGTATCCATGGGAGCACTTCGGCCACTCCTCTTTCGGGTGGTCGTAAGTCCTCAAATGATGGGGTGGTCGAAACTCACTCTTCCCCTGCAAAGGGAAGTTCTCGAGTGGCTCCTCATACGCACTAGGACCAAAGGAACCCGGCCATATCACCAATGCCCTCCCCGTGCCAGAAGACCCTCTAGTTCTCCCTCTCATTGTGCCTACGGTTTGAACTATACAAACCCTTTTATAGATGTACTACCATGAATTAATTATGCTAACATTACTGTTAATCCTTAAGTATGATGTTTATCATAACGTTTAACCCTAATCCAATGATTTGAGATATAGCCTTTTTAGACATATGCTTTTTAGAACTAAATGTTTTTCAGAACTAGCCTTTTCAGAAGTAGCCTTTTCAGACGTAGCCTTTTCAGAAGTAGCCTTTTCAGACGTAAGCTTTTCAGATGTAGGCTTTTCAGATTTAGCCTTTTTAGATGTAGCCTTTTCAGATGTAGCCTTTTCAGAAGTAGCATTTTAAGACTTATATTTTCAAGCGAAATCTCCATGGACTCAGTCCATGAACCAGCACTGATTTTTTGTATAAATAGCAGCCCAGGAGGCAACTTGTCCAAACAAACCAAAGCCTTCTCCTCTTACCAAATGGCCTCTGATACTCGCCCGAAGAAGTCAATGCCAGATCTTCTGCCTGCTGGGGTCGATGTTCCGATGTGCTAGTGTGGAGACATGTGTAGGTTAGGAAGTCCAATGACTTATCGGACACCTACGGCAGGAAGTTCTTCATGTGCTCCAACAATGAGTACGACCCACCGAAGGGGCAGCATCCGTGGTGGCTACCGCAGCCAATACTCACATATTGCAAAACTAAAACACAACTAACTGCAGTTTACCACTTATTAATTTTTCCTTCTTTGCTAGACTCCGCCACCACTATGCGACTACATTCAATGGATCAATATTAAATAGAGTCAAGCAGATGTGCTCCTCCTGCACAGCCAACACAGGGTGGCATAGAAACGATTCCATGAAATGGAAGCCGACGAGAGGAGTGAGGCAACCTGGAAATGCCTATAGGTTGAAGAGTAGAAGACGAGAGAGGAGCGGAACCATCTCAAAGCGGAGGCGCATGAGGTAGATAGGGAGCAGAAGTGCGAGGGGGCATGTCAGGCTCGTGAAACTGGACCTGAGGCGGCAAAGAAAGGAAAGTACCCATGCTGCACTCAGTAGAGTGTCAGTAGTAATCATCTAGTTTCCATTCCCTAAGGCATGTTAGGTTTAGAATCGATACATGTCTGAGTTACTTTCAGAATTATACCGTACATGCCATTGTTGTCGTTACTTTTCGTATGTTGCTTCTTTAAATTCTCTAAGGTATGTTAGGTTTGTCATCGGTACCTGCCTATGATGGAATGAAAAAAGTACCGAACATACTATCGAATATCTAATTATGGGGTATATGCGCATAAGGAGTATATCATATACGGACAGGGTATGTCCAACACATATTAAGAAGCTTTAGATATCATAGAACCAAATCAGCAGTACCTGATACACCCGGAATCAAGGAAGTACATATCACTAAGGTTTCGATTGGTTACCTAACTCGATACGATTAGTACTCAAAACAGATTTATCTACTTGGACATCAAGGAAGACAACTCCCTATCGACCACAGCTGGATAGGAGTTGGTACCTCACCCCTATATAAGGCGAAAAGGCTGGGGGGGGGGGGGAGAAAGAGAGGGAACTCGAGGCAAGCATCAAGACCCTAGCAGAGAAGATATTCGACGACTTTAGCTTTAGGTTAGATTAGATCTGATATACTCTCTGTAATAGTTTTAGCCACATTGCTTGTACTCAAGATCATCAATATATGGCAGCAACACCCCCACAGGACGTAGTGTATTACTCCAATCAGAGGCCCGAACCTATATACATCGATGGTCTCATCTTGTGATTAATCCCTGCACTCGAAGGTACCCAGTCAATTTATGAACATATTGTCAGGAACTAATCTTCGACAGTTCGTGCGCCAGGTAGGGGCCTTCTTCTGTTTTGCAGGAATAATCATGTCTCGGGCTCACGTTTATGTTGGATTCTCCGACAACGGCTTCTACGACTACTTTGAGTCGACAGCGGACAGTTTCGAGTCCTCTATCGTCGACTTGGAGATCATCTTCAGAACTATGGTTTTCCGTTGGGACGGCCAAGGTGGACTGATCCACACCGGTACCCTCGAATCCAAACCAGTGGATGCGTACCGTGAGGTGGGACATCTCGAGTGGGATCCCGCGGAGCCTAATGTTCTCCACTGCATGGACACTGATAGCGACGAGGGTGGTGACGGTGATTCAAACGCTAGCCAGAGCAGTCAAACAGATCGATTCGTGTAGATGGCTAGAAGAAATGATCCCCCATCGGCTGACCCAATGGCGATAGATCCAAAGGACGTGGTCGACCACGACACGGAAATTCCCAAAGATCTGGCGACAGCTGTCGCTACCAACGGTACCGGTGCCGAGTTAACACCAGAAACATCCACAGCTAGAGCCTTACATGCACCCGACACGACCCTTCACCGGCGGACCACGGGAGGGCAGATGCCTCCTGGCCTCTCCCGACGACTTCCAGTGGGTGCACCTCCTCCCGTGACAACTCGCGGCTCAAGGGAGAAGCTCCCACCGAACAGTCACCATGAAGCTTCATCGGCTCAGCTGCCACCGAGCCTTGGTAACGACGTATTCAGTGCTCCGGACACTAACATACAAGGAGCGCATCTGATCCTCCGATCCCTTCTAGAGTTAGATCCGGTGAATCCGCTAACTCCTATGGTCAATCAAGTCAAGACCCTACTCGATGCAGCTCAGATCCAAGTTGCTCGAGCAAATAATCCCAGCGATTCCAGGCCCCCCAGTCGGTACGGTCCCAGCTTGAGGAGCCATGGGTGGGAACGCTCTCGAGTAGGGGAATCTCAGACAGGAAGCTCAGGTGGTGGAGCCTGAATACGACAATGTGGGCTAAACTATAGCTGCCCTGTCCATAGGTGCGGAAATCAGGAAGACCTGAGGAATCGTATTCCTCACAATTGGCATGATCTACGGACGGTCATCGAAAACCACCGTGAAGAACGTCGTGAAGATGATCGCCGCTACTATGACTGTGGATCTACAGGATGAGATGGTCGACATCACTCCCCTGCTCGAGGAGGCAGGCGTGACAGTCCCCCACCACCTCCTCCTAATGAGTTCGACGGGGGCCACGAGGCTTTCGTGCACGAACTTTGGTCAATTCGGTGGCCCGAGAAGTTCAAAGCGGGCCTGATCCAGAAATATGACGGGAAAATCAATCCCAATGAGTGGTTGCAAATCTACACCACTATTATTCAAGCAATCGGTGGTAACAATCGAGTAATGGCCAATTACCTGTTAACCGCCCTTGATGGACCCGAAAGGTCCTGGTTGCTAAACTTGCCACCCAACTCGATTAGTTCGTGGGCAGAACTTAAGCCTTAGTTTATAGCTAATTTTCAAGGTACATTCGAGCGTCCAGGAACGGAGAACGACCTCCACCAGCTACACCAAGGTGACAATGAATCTCTTTGAGATTTTATCCGTCGGTTCAGCGACAAGCGTAATACGCTCTTGGATATCTCCGATGAGTCAGTAATCATCACCTTCAAACGAGGTGTTCAGGACACAGATTTACGTGGAAAGATGGCTACTCGAAAGATCCGTATGGTCAAAGAGCTTTTTGAGTTAGCCGACAAGTGCGCAAAATGAATGGAAGCGCAGGTGCGCGCTAAAAACCTTCAATATAGCAAGGACAAACCCGAGTCCTCGAAGAGTGAAGGAAAGAAGACCAAACCCGGTGACAAGCGCAAGGGTCCTGATACGACTATAGCTGCGGTCAACAGCAGCAAATTGCGCAACACTGGGGAGAACAAAGGCCTCAGTCGAGGTGGCGGAAAGTGGTGTCCCATCCATCGGAGCAACCAGCACAACTTCGACGAGTGCTATGTGTTCAAGAAGAAGCTTAATGAAAAGATCAAGGCGAATGCTGAGCGTGGCAATAAGCAGGCTAAGTCAAATATTGAAGGTAATGAGCCCCAGTTCCATGAGGCAGACCACAGCTTGGCGCACATCTTCGGAGGATCCACCACGAACGAGTCCAAAAGCAGTACAAGGCAGTCGAGAGAGAAGTCAA
Organism: Phragmites australis; assembly: GCF_958298935.1. Lineage (NCBI taxonomy): Eukaryota > Viridiplantae > Streptophyta > Magnoliopsida > Poales > Poaceae > Phragmites > Phragmites australis. The sequence goes on from NC_084936.1 coordinate 5,137,063, forward strand.
CTTGGCCCTAACTAGGCCCACTCGGTATCTCAGGTGGTCAGAACAGTCGATCACCTTTGATCAAACCGACCATCTGGTCATGATACCACATCCTGGTCGATACCTGGTCATGGTTCAGTCGACCATACTCAACATCAAAGTTTCCAGAACTCTGGTCGATGGTGGTAGTTCACTCAACCTCATTTTCTCCAAAACTTTGGACAAGATGGGAATTCAGAGATCAGAGCTTAAAACAGGAGTCAATCCTTTCCACGGCATAACTCCCAACTCATCGACCATGCCTCTCGGCCAGATCGAGCTGCCGGTCACATTTGGCACACCAGACAATTTCCACATAAAAAAGCTGACCTTTGATGTCGCAGACTTCGAGATGGCGTACAATGTGATTCTAGTCCGCCCAATGCTGGGCAAGTTCATGGTGGTAGTTCACTATGCCTACCAAACGCTCAAGATCCCGGGTCCTAAGGGGGCCATTATAGTTAAAGGGGATCAGCGCGCAGCGATCAAATGCGACAAGCAAAGCCTGGATATGGTCGAACACTTCGGTCGAGTGGCTATCACTCCCAAGGACCCAAATTCTAAGCGTCAAAGGCACCAAGGTGTCGTCGAGGCCAAAGACTCCAGGATCGTAAGTCTTGCTGGCACCTCTGACTTCGACGACACCAAAGGCAAGATCAACAACGGCGTCAACAACAAGAAGACCGATGGTTGCATCAAGGTAGTGCCCCTCAACCCATTTGAACCATCCAAGGCAGTCAAGATTGGGGCCAATCTTGATCCCAAATAAGAACTCGAGCTCATCACCTTCCTCCAGGCAAACCAAGACGTGTTCGCATGGCAACCGTCCGATATGCCTGGGGTCCCCAGGGAGGTGATCGAGCTTCGACTAGCTGTTAAACCCGGTGCCAAACCTGTGGTGTAGGAGCAGCGAAGATTTGCAGAAGATAGGAAGTAGACCATCCAAGAGGAGGTCGATAAGCTCCTAAAGGCGGGCTTCATTCGAGAAGTGTGCCATCCTACATGGCTCGCGAATCTTGTCCTCATCAAGAAGGCCAATGATAGATGGAGAATGTGCATCGACTTCACCGATCTCAACAAGGCTTGCCTCAAGGGTCCTTTTCCTCTCCGGCGCATCGACCAAATCATCGACACTACGGCAGGCTGCGAATTGCTATGTTTTCTAGATGCTTATTCAGGGTATCACCAAATTAGCATGGGATTAGAGGATGAGGAGAAAACAGCTTTTACTACTCCCTTCGGTGTATTTTGCTATGTAAAGATGTCTTTCGGTTTAAAAAATGCTGGTGCTACGTATCAAAGGTGTATTCAAAACTGTCTACAACCCCAAATTGGGCGCAATGTAGAAGCATACGTCAATGATGTTGTAGTCAAATCGGAAACCAGAAACGCATTGGTTGATGATCTCAAGGAAACATTCGACAACCTCAGGAAGTATCGCATGATGCTCAACCCCGAAAAGTGCATGTTTGGTGTGTCGTCCGGCAAGCTTCTCGGCTTTCTGGTGTCAAGTCGTGGCATTGAGGCCAACCCACGCAAAATTGAAGCTCACGACCAGATGCGGTAACCTTGAACACTGAAGAAGGTTCAGAAACTGACAGGTTGCATCACTGCTCTTAGTCAATTCATTTCCAGAATGGGCGAGCGAGGAATGCCTTTCTTCAAGTTGTTGAAGAAACAAGACCGATTTGAGTGGACAGAAGAAGTAGAGCACGCCTTCCAGGACTTAAAAAGGTACTTATCTTCTCCATTAATTCTTACACCGCCTAACGAGAAAGAGGAGCCCTTTTTGTATATTGTAGCTACCCCACAAGTTGTATGCATGATACTGGCGGTCGAACGGGAATGTCCCGAGAAAAAGGCCAAGTTCCAAAAACCTGTTTATTACATGAGCGAGGTTCTACACGATGCTAAGCTACGATACCCGCAAGTACAGAAGCTGATATATGCAGTCTTGATGTCTTCCCGAAAATTACGGCACTACTTTCAAGCGCACAGGATCACGGTCATGACGACGTATCCGCTGAACGATGTAATACACAATCGGGAATCTACTGGACAAATCGCGCAATGGGTGGTAGGACTAAATGAGTTAGACGTAAGCTACGCACCATGCACAAGCGTGAAATCCGGAGTGTTAGCAGATTTCATCGCCGAATGGACAAGCGTTGAAGAAACAAGGCCAAACATGGTCGAAGATCACTGGACGCTCTTTTTTGATGGATCGCTCACACTCCAGGGTTCGAGGGTTTGCATTGTGCTCAAATCTCCAACGGGCGATGAACTTAGGTACATTGTTCAATTAGACTTTAAAACTTCTAATAATGTTGCAAAATATGAAGGACTGGTAAACGGGCTCTGCATAGCTACATTGCTTGGGATTAAACGACTTCTTGTGAAAGGGGACTCACAGCTAGTCATAAACCAAGTTTCAAAAGGAGTACCAGTGCTTGGACGACAACATGGCGGCTTACTTACTCGAGGTACGAAAGCTCGAGCAAAAGTTCGAAGGGCTAGAAGTGACGCATATCAGAAGGAGTGATAACTCTGGTGCGGATGAACTTGCTAGACTCACTTCTTCTCGAGCACCGGTACCCATAGGGGTCTTCGTTGAGAAACTCCTTAAGCCATCTGTCCCGATAGTTCGGCGAACGGTTGCTGCCCAACCCGACCAGCAGTCTGGGTAGGTCAGTGAGGTAGAACCCGTAGACACGGATGCTGCACTACTCGAACGGAACCCGACTTGGATGACTCCGTACCAAGCGTATCTTGAGAGTCGAGACATCCCTGATGATGATGCGTCTGCAGAGAAAATTGCTTGTAAATCCAAGCTTTATGTTTTGGAAGACGACAAGCTCTACCGAAAGGGGAGTAATAGAATCTTGATGAAGTTCATCACTCAGGAAGAGGGAAATATAATATTTCTTGATATCCATGGAGGCACGTGTGGTAATCATGCGTCTTCTCGCACCTTGGTCGAAAAAAATTTCCGCCAGGGATTATATTGGCTGACTGCCCTCCAGGATGCTTCCGAGCTGGTCAAAAAGTGTGAAAGCTGCAATTTTTCTGAAGGCAGACCACTCGACCAGCCTTAGCTCTGCAAACAATTCCTCTTTCTTGGCCTTTCTCTGTCTGGGGCTTGGATATCCTGGGACTGTTCCTAAGGGCCCAAGGTGGTTATAAGTTCCTATTTGTGGCTATCGACACGTTCACCAAGTGGATAGAGGCTGAACCCGTAGGAAAAATATCCGCAGAAGTGGCCAAGAAGGTCATGCGGAGCATAATTACTCGATTCGGCATTCCGCATCAGATAATTACAGATAACGGTAGCTAGTTCAGAAGCGAAACCTTTTATTGTGTTCTGCGAATAATTCGGCATTAAGACTTGTTTCGCCTCAGTAGCTCACTCGCAAAGTAATGGTCAAGTTGAGCGTGCTAATGGTATAGTCTTGCAGGGTATCAAAACTCGGGTCTTTGACAGGCTAAAAGCCTATTCGAAATGCTGGGTAAAAGAGCTTCCCTCGGTACTATGGGCCGTTCGTACGTCGACTAATAGGGCCACCGGTGAAACTCCGTTCTTCTTGGTTTATGGAGCGCAAGCGGTGCTCCCGACTGAGTTGCAGTTCGAATCACCTCGAGTGGAAAGTTACTCTGAAAAAGGGCAGGAGCACATACGAGCGGATGACATAAATTTACTCAAGGAGTACCGAGATCCAGCATCTATTCGAGTGGCTAAGTATCAGCAGGCATTGCGTAGATATCAAAGCCAGAAAATTCAACCTAGGCAACTCGCTGTTGGGGACCTCGTCCTACAGAAGGTGCAGAAATAGGCCCAGCGCCACAAGTTATCGCCTAAGTGGGAAGAACCTTACATATTAGTTGAGGTTACTCGACCTGGGTCGGTACGGCTATCTACTCCAAATGGCGAGATACTCGAGCACTCGTGGAACATCAATCAACTCCGAAAGTTTTATTCATAGAAAAGGTAGGTTACAGGTAAGTCGATTACATTCGATTCGGTTGGCTACTCGATTACATTTTTTTTCTTTTTCACTCTAATCCATGTGGCTAGTGCCCATTGCCTTACACGTTTATGCTCTACTACTTGTTCCGATTATCACATTGAGCATTGAGTCAAGAGCTACATCATGTTTTTCGATGCTTTTCCTTCGTTCTACGATGTTAGTGTTTTTTACACTCGAATTCAGTCATTGAGCGAAAAGACAAGGGCCACACCAAGTCTATATTGATGCATATGCTCTACTCTCTGTCTTGATTACCACATCAAACAGAGAGTCGAGGGCTACATCGCATACTTTCGATGCTGGAGCTTTACTCTTTGTTCGACTACATTATCGAGTACATAGTCAAGAGCAATAAAATTACTTTCCGATCAATGGTACAGGTATGTCCTTTTTTACTCTCCGATCGAGTAATTTCTTCTTCGACCATAGAGTTAGGGGCTACATCATAATACCATATTTCTGTTATATGTTTTTTGCAAAATTTTATCTAGTTCTGCGTTGATCACATTGAATAAAACCAACAGAGACATGTGTTGGGTCGATGACGAACAATTATACCTCAAGAGGCATAACGACATAGAGATTGTCAGACATCTCACGCCTAACGGCCAAAAGGGTTCTGAAGTCCTAGTCTGCCTTGCGTGTGCTCTCTAATGAGTTCATATTTATATGCTGATTGAATGTGCAAGTTGATAAAAGTTCACAGAAAATTCAATATGCTCTTTCTTTTTCTAAGCTCTGTATTAGTCTTTTCCTTACTATTACAGTCTTCTCGAGTACTCGAGCGCCGCGCATCTAATAGCTTATCTAGTTAAAATTTCAGGTTGACAGATGCATAATCGTATGGTCTTGAGAACGATGACAACATGTATCTATCAGTTATTGCATCTACCTATGCTAATCCTATTTCATCGACAAGGAAATAGCAGACAAAAGAATAATAGACTGGCAAAGTGTAGCATTGTTGCGGGTATTCTCAAATCATAAAATATATTTTACAAGTGCTAGAATAGGATGGACCACAGTGTGAGGGACTCTCCTCACTATCATCACTAGGCAAACTAAGACTCAAAGACTTGACAAAGGCTGGAACTACCAGCTGGACGCTTTCGACAAGTTTTGCGGCCTCCTCGCTTGTACAATTAAACCCGACTGTCACCAACGAAGTATCAAACACAGGATTGTAACTCTTGAGGATATCGAGCAATGTAGCGGCGCTTACAGAGGCTGATTGGGTCATGCGGTCGAGTGTCTGTTCCTTTATTTCTTGAAGAGCCAAGACAGCAGCATCCCGCTGAGCAATGACAACATCCCTTTCAGTCATCAACAAAGTAAGGGAATGGAAGGCAGTAGCATATTAGACAGGCAAAATATTAGTAATGACTCCATTGCATCAGTCAAAAATCCTAACAAGAAGCCTATTACTCAACTAAGGAAAAAAGTTTCGGTGATATACATTTACAAGAATGCCACTTGAAATTTCCTTCAAGGGACTTTACGGTTCTGGACACTTTGTCGTAGGAAACTTCAAGCACGTCATAATCATCTTGGTCATAAGTTGAGTTCGTCCGGCGGAAGCTCATAATTCGGTTAGGATTGGTAATCCCGGTGAAGGGATCGGTGAGGTCCTAAGAGGGAGGGTGAATTAGGACACTTAAAATTATTTCGGTTCCAAAAAGACAACATAAGATAAACCTATATCAATTTATATCTAAATGTGCTCTAGGTTTATCTAGTGTGTCTACTCTACCGATCAAAACGCTTGCAACCTGTCTAAGAAGGTAAATTGCAAGTAAGTAAATGCGGAAACGTAAATAAGGTAGAGAGAGCAAACTCAGCACAAGGATTTTTTCCCGTGGTATCGATGGCATGAATGCCACCTCTAATCCACGTTGGAGCTCCACAAAGGATATGCTTCCGGTCGGCACCCGGTCACGGCCTTTGAGCCACCAAGTCACAAAGACAAGGCCTCCACCCGGATGAGCCACCAAGCCACCAAGGCAAGGTCTCACCACTAGCCTCTCTTTCGGTTCCTCGCCACTGTGATCACTTCGGAGCTTGAGCCACAAAGGCAAGGGTCTCCACGTCCCTGCACAATCGCCTTGCCGCCGCTCCACACCAAGTTAGAGGGTCAACAAGCTTGCCGGCGAGTCACCAAGACTCCAAGGTGCCAGCGTACCAAGAGATACATTGTTGGATAACTCCTTGATCCACTCTCTAGATAGCAATCACCTAGCAACTCACTCTCTAGGCCTATAAGAACTAATCACTCACTAATCTTGTGATTAATTGCCTTGGATGATCACTTTAAGCACTTTGGTAGATTGGATGTCTTCTCAGGTGTATATGAACTTCTCTAGACTCCAGCACCCTCAAATGACTGAGTGGAGGGGTATTTATAGCCTCAAACTCGCGCACTAGCCATTAACCCAATGGATCTAAAAAGCTGTTAACACCGGATGATCCGGTGAGAACAGTAGTACTAACACCGGATCATCCGGTGAGTACACTCTCACACACTAGCCGTTGGAACCGCACTCAAGCCTCTGTGAACACCAGATACTCCGATGTTTACTGCAACTCCATCACCGGACTATCCGGTGAGTTATCTGAGCCATCCGAGCCTCTGCATCTCCTCTTCACAAATTGCTCCGTTGCCTTCTCCGGTGTGCACATCTTCATCACCGGACTATCTGGTGAGTTTACCTCTGCCAGCCGAGCCAAATGCAACCCTCTCTGGAAAATATGCATTGGTGTACACTTCTTCAGAGCGCCGGACCTTCCAATGAGGTCAATACATTCTCCCCTTTGTCAACAATATTCTGGTGCTTTCTTCTGGTGTGTTCAAGTCAATCACCGGACTATCCGGTGAGGTCTTCTGTTTCTTCTTCGTCTTTGCACTATTCATTATCTGGTGTATTGTCCGTTGTACTCTTGCTACATCACCGGACCTTCCAGCGTGTTGATCTTCGATCTTCCACGGCTGCAACCCTCTCTGGTAGAAATGCTTCGGTGTGTAGCCTCTTCTGATCACCAGACTATCCGGTGGGTTGCTTCATTCTTCCTTCTAAGAAGGAACACTCCGGTGTTGCCAACACTCGATCACTGGACTATCCGGTGAGGCTTAATCTTTATTCTTTAGCACAACACCTTCTTTGGAAGAAATGCTCCGATGAGTTGAACCATGTGGGCACTGAACCATCCGGTGTAGTCATTTTTCCTAGGACTTTTTCTAATTCAACCAAACTTTGTCCCGACTTCGGTGGCTTCTTCATGTATTGCATCCATGAGACCTACTAACATATATTCTTGGTAAACATATTAGTCATATTGACTATGTTGTCATTAATCACTAAAATCACAATCGTGGCCTAATAGGGCAATTTTCGCTACAATCTCCCCCTTTTTGGTGATTGATGACAACACAACCAAAGCAAGAGGCAAATGATACCAATTGAGATCTACATGAATTCAAGAAGTTTTCAAAACCATACCTCTTTGCTTGGATGCATGTTCTTACCACTTTGTCCCCCTTATGTTGTGGCTCCCTCTTTCTCCTATTGCCACTATCTCCATTGATTGACCTAAGCAAGAGCTTCTCCCCCTTTTGTCGACCTTCATGTATCTTGCACTTGCAACAATCTCCCCACATTGTTCATCTTGAATTCCTTGCTTTGGTTGTCAAACTTCTCCCCCTTTGTCAACAATCTCCCAAAAAGGACTATTTGCACATGTTGAACTTAAAGGAAGAACATTAGAGCACATGGGAGAGAGCTTCACAAATCATGATCCAATTGAAAAGATACCAATTGAATGGATATCATTGCAAATGAATGATACCAATTGAAGGCTATGAAATCAAATGTAAGCTATGAAGCATAGGATCACAATTTATGAAACTCACATAATGTAGTCTAAACTCCCCCTATATGTGTGCATACATATGATGAGAATAAAACATATGCACAACTAGATAATTATGATAAGATAGGAAGTTTAAGCTATATTATGCATGGAGGTAGCTTAAATGAACAAAAGATTTGACAATGATACCAATTGAAGCGTTTAAGCATTGCATACATCCGGGGACATGTTGATTGCTCCATGAGACTACAAAAGATGTCAGTAGCAACACATGTTAGTCTCAAAATCACAACCTATAGGATATACTATCCCTGAATGTATGCATACAAGTGTTGAATACTTGTAGGACATATGCACTTGTTATTGATAAAAATAGGGATTTACCCTATACATTAGATCATGACACATAAAAGATACCAAATGAAAAGCTAGTGCCATCTAAGGTACCTACAACTAATAAACCATGTAGGTTGCTCATGGGTTAGAAATAAACACAAGCAACCTACCATATGAAAACCTACACTAGGCATTGCAATAAATTGAAATAAGCACATGCAATCCTAGATGAGATAAATGACAATAATTAAGACATTTTTTCATATAGCTCAGTTACCTCTTTTTAGCTTTGGATGTGGATTTGGGTTGATGAGTTGTTGATTTGGAATTTTCTCTATGTTCTATATTCTGCATGTTTGGTTTTGGTTTTTGATTAATCTCGTGCTTTTATCAAGATTCATCTTGGTTTAATCCATCCAAAACCTTGCTAGAATATCTAGTGTTTGATCTGAGAAAATTTTGAGTGGATTTGGTTCGATCTCGAGTAGCTTTTTGTCAACTCGACTAGGTTTCGATCTACTCGATTCTAGTTGACACAGTCTGCTTCGACCAGGCATAATTCTTGATCCACATATCCGATTTACTCGATTCTTGTGGGTTAGTTTCGTATTTGAATCTAGTTTATGCTGACCAAAATTGAGAGTAATCCGACCAGCAGATATTTCTCTACATCATTTTTACTAGAACGTGTATAATCTGTTTCGAGTGGAGTATCGAGTTTAAATCGAGTTTTGATTTGGACGAGTTAATCTTTGAATTTGGTTTCCGCAATCATTTAACCCCCCTCTGATTGGGTATTTTGCGCATATTCAATCCTACAATTGGTATTAGAGCCTTAATCCTTTCTAATTGATCTTAATCGGTAATTAGAAACATGGCTTTAGATAGGTATTCCACAAAACCTTGTGTTTTCGATGGAGTTGATATTTAGTTCTGGAAGGCGAAGATGGAGGCCTACATTCAAGCACATGGCTCTTCAATTTGGGAAAAGGTCTACAAGCCATATGTGGTCCCTGAGAATAATGAAGTGACGGCATAGAATATGTCTCATGTCGAGGCGAACAGCAAAGCAAGGAACCTGATCATCCAAGGCTTGGGAAGGAGCGACTTCGATCGAGTATTACATCTCAAATCAGTGTACGTGGTATGGAAAGCACTCTATGATTATCATGAAGGTTCAACTACTATTAAAGAGGTACGTCAAGATTTATTTGAGAAAGATTACATGTGTTTTGAGATGAATTCTGGTGAGTCACTAGACGATTTCTTTGCTCGGTTTAATAAAATTCTTAGTAATTTGTGTGCTGTTAATATTACATATACTGATGCTGAGAATGCATGTCAATTACTAGGAGCTTTAGATATGTCAGTATGGGAGATGAAAGTTACATCTATTAGAGAATCTACTGTAATGAGTTCACTTACATTAGATGTACTTTATTCTAAATTGAAAACTCATGAGCTAGATATTTTTGCTAGGAAGAACGTTAATAAATCAATTGCTTTGGTCTCTCAACCCAACATATCTCATATTGAATCTTCTTCATCAAGTTTTTCATTATCTTCTATATCTTCACTAACCGATGATCAGCTTGAGTTGATTCCTGAAGAAGATTTAGCACTACTTTCTACTCGGTTCTCTAAAGCATCGCAGAATGTGCGTATGAGGAAGAGAGGAAGTGGAGGTCCTCAAAGATGCTATAAATGTGGTGATCTCAACCATATTCATTCCAATTGTCCTAAGCTTGTAGATAAAACATCAAAAGAGGAGAAGGAGAAAAAGAAGCGATCGTTCAATGACAAGAAGAAAAAGAGCTTCCTCAATCTCAAGGTTATGCATCGAGTTCTTTTAGCGCTCGAACAAGTCAACTTGAGTGATGTTGATTCAGAGAGCAGCGAGGATGACACAACATCTAAGAGAAAGACATTGCGTGATTTGACTTGATTGTATCTCATGGCAAGCAACAAAGAAAGCTCAACCGAGGATGAATTTGACAGTGACGGTAACGAGGTATTAACTACTTATGATGATCTATCTAATGCTGTTGTTCGTCTTGGTATACTCTTAGAGAAACGTAACAAGAAAATTAAGAAACATGATGTTTTAATTGAATCGCTTAATTCTGAAATTGTAAGACTTAAGACTTTAATTCCTGATGATGATGCTTGCAATTCATGTGACTTAATTTATTCTGAGCTCACTTCTCTTAGAAATGTTCATGCTTCTACTCTTGAGAAACTTAGAGAAGAAACTTAGAAAAATGAGAAACTTGTTGTGTTGAATTGCAAACATGTTAAAAATGCAAGTTGTTCAACATCTGATTTGCATGATTCAATTTTCTGTTCTAATTGCTCAATTCTTGAATTGAAGTTGCATGATGCTAATACTAGAGTTTCTCAAATAGCTAATGACATGATTACTCATGAGGTTCTTTCATTCTCTAACTGTCGTAAACAAAAGAAACCCATCAGTGTTGCTTGTGATAAGTGCCCAGCTCTTTCTAAACAGGTTGATTACTTGAAAGGAACTTTAGAACGTTTTTCTAGGGGAACGAAAAATCTGAACCTGATTTTAGATTCATCTAAGTCAAGAACATGTAAACAAGGTTTAGGTTTTGATCCTTATGCTCGTTCTAAGACCAATGCACCCACTGTTATTAGAGCTATTGGTTGTGGTAAATTTGAAACTCTTGCTGAATCTGAACCTAAGAAGGTTGTTTTTAAGTTTGCTGGATTTTTATCCTCTACAATGAATGCAAATACTGCTTCTTCTTCAAAATCCATGCATCGGGTTAAGTACATTTGCACTCATTGTGATAGAGATGGATATTTAGTAGATTTTTTCTTTAGACTAGCTAAACAACAAAAGAAATAAAAGTCTAAGGCCAGGTCTAATTTGCGAAAGGCATGTTTTACCCCTCGTGAGGTTGTGGCACCTCATTTTGTGCCTCAGGTGAAACAGTCATCACTTTTTACTGCTCGTGTAACTCAAGTTGAGCCTACTCGAGCTTCTCGAGTTGAGATTACTTGAGCTGCTAGTGCTTCTCGAGTTGAACTCACTTGAGCTTCTCGAGTTAAGTCTACTCGGGCTACTCATGTTTTGCCTACTCGTGTTGTTGGTTGAGTGACTCAGTACTGGATTCCTAAAAGCTTTATTACTAACCCCAGTACTGAGGCCTCAACATCTTCTGTTTCCCTTGAGGCTTCTCGAGCGAAGAAGGAGAACATTTGGCTAGTCGATTCCGGATGCTCACGCCACATGTCCGGTAATAAAAATTGATTCTCCCCCCTTGTACGTGCATCTCGTGCTGAAAGTGTTACTTTTGGAGATGCTTCTTCTACCTCAGTTGTTGCAAAAGGTACAGTGCAGGTAAATGACAAGTTTATGTTCAAAGATGTTGCTTTAGTCGAGAACTTGAAATTTAACTTGCTTTCTGTCTCACAAATGATTGATGAAGACCTTGATGTGCGCTTTAAGAAAAATGAATGTAAAGTATTAGATGTTTCAGGTGATCTGGTTTTTAGAATATCACGTTTTGGAAGAGTGTTTAAGGCTGACTTTGATAAATCATCTTCTTCTAAGCTTAGATGTCTTGTTGTTAATGTTTCTAAAGATTTATTGTTTTGGCATCGTAGACTTGATCATGTTGGTATAGATCATCTCACTCGAGTTAGTGATTTAGATCTTATTCGTGGCTTGCCTAAGCTTAAGGGTGATAGCGAGTTAGTTTGCTCTTCTTGTAGACATGGTAAAATGAATTCAGGTTCACATCCACCTATTACCATGGTTATGACAAATGCACCCGGTCAACTTTTACACCTTGATACTGTTAGTCCTTCTAGAGTACAATCTTTTGGAGGTAAATGGTATGTGCTTGTTATTGTTAATGACTAATCTAGATATTCTCGGGTTTACTTTATGGCATCTAAGGATGAAGCTTTTGGTTATTTTAGAAGTTTAGTTATTAGATTGTCTGTTGATCTCCTAGGATCTTTGAGAGCGATTAGAAGTGATAATGGAACATAATTTAAGAATTCTTCTTTTGATCTCTTTTGTGCTGAGAAAGGTATTGAACATCAATTTTCATCATCTAGAGTTCCTCAACAAAATGGTGTAGTTGAAAGGAAGAATAGAACTCTGGTCGAGATGGCTAGGACCATGTTAGATGAATTTTCTACTCCTAGAAAATTTTGGGCTGAAGCTATATCTACTGCTTGTTATGTTTCAAACTATGTTTTCTTGAGATCTAAATTAGGTAAAACTTCATATAAGCTGCAATTTAGACATAGGCCTAGTGTATCTCACTTTCGAGTTTTTGGCTGCAAGTGCTTTGATTAGTTAGTAAGTGCGTGTGGTGCATGTGTTAGTGAAGCGAGTCCTCCAGTTTGTTAGCTTCATATGTGTGAGGAGGGAGTGGAGTCTGGGTATGCGTGCATGGCGTGAGTCCCGGATAGTTTGTTGCTCCGTGTGCATGTCAGTGAAGCTTTATAAGCCGTGTACTCGCTTGATTAAGTGAGTCGAATATAGAAAATAAAAAGGGTGTTCGTCGCTGCAACTCTTGTGTTTGCGTGTTTGTCTTCCGAGAGCAGCACCAAAAGCATCTCTGCTCAAGTTCGTCTCCTTCCGTCCAGTGTCACGTGAGTTCCATCGAGGATCGGGTGTGTTCGCTAATCCATCTACGTGGCTGGAGGTCTACCACAACACAGCAAGCATGGGTGTGCAGAAAACATGGACGACGAAAAGGCCGCCATCTCCATGGCTAATTCGTCCTCCTCCTCCTCGGAGGCTTATGTTTTTCTCTTTCTTCCTCTTCTATTTGGTATATGAGAAGCTGGCTGTGTTCAATGCAATTTACTCCTCTCCAGTAGGGCACTGCAGATTTAGTAGTGAGGAATGAGCGGAGCCAGCCGTTCCATCTATTTATTGACTGCTATGTATGTATGGTGGACTGGAGGCGGAGAAGAAGGGCATGGACCACTACTACAGAAACTATTTTCAGAGATGGTTCATAACTAGTTTTCATAGACATTTAGCGCAACCGCTTATGATTGAAGGTATGTGAAAATGAACAATTTCCACAAACACAAAATAGACCGCCTGTGGAAATTTATTTCCACAAGCGGTTTAATTAAGGAACAGCCTCCACAGGCGGTTCCTTAATACAACCACCTGCGGAAATATATTTCCACAGGCGGTTCCTTAAGACAACCTCTTGTAGAAATATATTTCCACAGACTGTTCACTTAAGGAACCGCATGTGGTAGCGTCCACCTATAGATAGATAGATTTCTATAGGCGAGTGACAAAAGGATCCACCTATGGTATATATTTCATTTAAAATTAATAATGAGCGTATATTTTATTCCCTCCAGATTTTAACACATTTTCAAGACATATTTCAACAACATTTGAATCAACACAAGTCCAATATTTAACACAAATACAATAATATTCACAAGTACAATATTTTTACATTACAAGTCAATTTACATCACAAGCCAAATATTCAACACAAGTATTGTTTCATCTCCCACTCACAAAGCCTCGGATGGCTAGCCAATTCACCTCCGAGGTCAAAGAACTTGCACTCTTGTGAATGACTTCGTGCATGATGAACCGACACATGTCACATTGGACATTTTGGATATCTTCGTCTTTGAGTGAGGTGTGGGTACATTCGATCATCCGTGCCTAAAATAAAAATACAACTAAAAGAGCTAAAACACTACTGACAACGGAAACAGAACCAAATAAGAATGTGCAAGCGCAATGATGACTTACGTCCTCGGGGTTCGTTGTCTACCTCCCGTTTACCCTAAGAAACTGGCAAGCATAATATCCACAAAGAACGGTGTTGAAACCTTGCTTGTGGCACTTCAAATAAAAACGTAACATATTCGTTAGTTCAATAAGACTCTTAGTCATAAATAATGAGATACAAGCATTAGAAGTGTGTTATTACCGGAAAGTGTGTATGGACCGTCATCGCATCCGGCTTGGCCGTATCGTGTATCCCACCTTTCGTTACGTACCACTTGTAGGTCCTATTAGAATGTCAATAAGTAATTATCAATTCATAAATGATTTATAAGAATTTTCTGTATGTGGATTTTCTTTACCTCTGTATAACATCGATAAGATATTGGTAAGATTTTTGGGGGATATCGGCTGAGTCAAGGACTACAAGTATGCTGGACTTCGGCATCAACATTATACAAATAAAGTGATTGCTACATGAATCTTTATGTTAGGTTCTTGATGAACCAATTAAATTGAATAATTATGTTAGGTTCTTGACGTATCACACTTACTTAAAGTTGTAGGGAGCTATGATGTAGTCCTTCTTTTGCATTTCTAGCATAGCCCTTCCTATGTAGGTTGACATGTCAAGCCTGCGTGATTTGGTCATTTCTCTTATGACCATTGCTTTCTCATTGTTACTCTTCCCCTTAATCTGGGGGTCATCTGTCCTCAGCTTCACGACCAAGTTGGGCTGGGAAATTCGTTGCGGATTAATGAATTCGACCGATACCTTCAACTTTTCTGCGTCATTAAATTGCATTCTACAGAACAAGTTGCTAGTCATTAGCTTCTATAGCATATATTGGTAGATATATGAACATAGGGGTAGATTGTATGCACTTACAGGCACCACACACTTATGAGATTGATGTCTAGTTTGTTGCGGCGGAACAAAGCGTGCATGTCCTTAAAATCCACCATGAGATAGGAGTCTCCGCTTAGAAAATCATTAGCAGGGACAGAAGCAGTGATTATGGAGAACCCCGCACAACATGCCCTTATATACCATTCGTGGAATCTCCTCATCTCCCATGGACCTTCTTGGAGTTGAAACAATGGCAGAAATGGCTTCCCATTCTCATATTTCTCAAGAACATCCAGTGTAGGCAAGAAATCCAACTGACGGGTACTTAATGTTTTGCCGGTCTCTTTTGTGAGATCGCCCTTCGTTGGAGATTCCGGAGCGGATGATGCCTTTGCTCTGGAGGACAGAAGCCACCTCTTCACCAGAGATGTTAGAGTCTTTTTGTATGGGGTAATCATGATAGGGACTCTCTGATTCTCAAGTGAAGGTGACGGAGGCGCAGACTCTAGAGGCGGAGATGCCAGAGTCGCAAACGCTAGAGGCGGAGGTGCCGGAGTCACGGACGGTGAAGCATGATGCGAAGATGCCTAAGGCGGAGATAATGGGCACGGGGGCGAAGGTGCTAGAGGCGGAGAGGCTTGGCTCTGGGGTGGAGGTGCCTAAGGCAGAGAGGCTTGGCTCTGGGGCGGAGGTGCCTGAGGCAGAGATGCTGGGCGCGGGGGTGGCCGTGATGCTGGCGATTGTGACTTCTGACGACTGAAGATGATATCCCTTCTGGGCCACAGAATGAAGTTGCCAACAGCCTCATCGAGAATCTCGATACCCTTAGGTGTCCTGATGTCTAGCTTGTACTTCGTGAAAAGTGGTTATACCAAGTCCACTTGTACCTTGGTGTAACCGGCTGGAATGTCTTGATTGTGAAACATACGGCCTAGAATGGCCTGGCCTATGGCAGCCTCGATAGTGAAGTCTCCCTTGCTGACCGGAACATGTAGCATGCAAGGGGTAGCCTCTATGATATCATCCACAGGATATCTCTGGTTATCGACCTGCGTGGATCCAACACTGCTCCGAAAGCCTGCGTATCTTTATTTTTTCTTTCACTGAACCTGGATCATAATTTATTTATCTTTATTTTTGTTATGATGACTCGGTAGGTGCCATTTGTTCAACTGTAGATGCCTTGCCTTTTAATACTATCCTGACAGCCCACTTAGCTAACACTTAACATATGCAGTTATTTAAAAGATTTCATGGTTAACAAATGCATTATTATCTCTTCAAAAGTTCAAGCACTTGAATTTGGTCCTGTTATTTTAGTGTACAAAATTAAAAATTTCAGCAACATTTAATTACTAGGTCACATATTCATCACAAACATAACAGCTGCACATAGAGCAACATATATATCACATCCTGGACCCCTCGTGTCAATTACACACACACAAGCGGCCTCCGTATGTCCTACGCCACATGGATAACGCATATGCAGTTGCCCACATATTGACCACTACTGGACCCCTCGTGTCAATTAAACACACATGAGCGGCCTCCGTGTGTCCTACGCCACACGAATAACACATACGCAGTTGCCCACGTATTAACCGTCCTGCCGTTCCGTACGGGATGTTCCCAAGCAAGCCGCGCCTTAGGTGCATGACCATGATTCGCATCACATGGCAAGAGGTCCACAATCACCATCATGTGGCAGATGTTCATACGTCCGTGAGAACGTATTCACTTACCGGGAGGGAACGATGGCGAAGGGCTTGAGGTCGATGACTCCGATCAATCCTACAAAGACAATGCGCGATGAAACTACAATACATACCAAATACACCCTCATTTGGGATAAAAGCAATTAATCAGTGAACTATTTCAATTTTTATATATTTTCATGAACTATTTCAGCGACAGAATGCATTTCACTGCTTAGAATATTGAAGTCTCACTTTGTGCTATTGAATCAAATCAGTAATATATCCAGAGTCACTAACAAATTTGCCGAAACAACAGGGTGGAAACATTCACAGTACAAAAGGAGAGGGAACTATACCAAAAAATATCACATAAATACTCCATCAGAACCGCAAAGGATTATAGCGGAAGACAATCGAGATATAAATTTACTCTATTTCCAAAGCACGCATTGATTTTAATTACCTGTGTCCCTACACAAAAACCTTCCAAAAAGTAGCCACTTTGAAGTGGGAGCATCTTCCATGAAAGTGACAAAGAAATAAATTTCTACTTTAGTGAAAATCTTATAAAGTGTGACAGATTGGACCTTTCAAAAGAGAGATTAACTTTAAGCATGTAATCTTGAATTACTTTGATTAAATTGCAAAGAAGGTTAAGTAGCTTTGAGCAACTTTTGCACAGCATCTAAACAGTACATGGAGCTAAAAACATGTTCCAGGATGCAAAACTCCCCTGTGTCTTCAGTACAAATTTTGGTACGCGTAGTCTACCATTTTAAATTTAGCATTGTTAAATTCTACAGCCTCCCCTAAACTATAAGAAATTTTAGGCTAGGATTGTGATGAATTAATCGTGTTTTCCACATTCACAAATAAAAATTAACTACGTATAACATAGCAAGACAAATGACATAACTACTTTATTTGGCAGTGTCCTTGCCTCCTTGGTTTGCTTAATAGCTAGGAAATTTCATCAGTTTCCTGACGCGTTCTTCACCAAATAAAATTTTTAAGTAATTATGCCAATGTACACTACTGCGTAAGCCTAATAATGTTTTTCTTTCGAAAATACAATGGAGAGCTGTGTAAAGCAAGGAACAAAACAATGTAAGAGCACCGGCAAAGATGAATGCAATTCGCAGCAGTAGAGGCATTTGCATCATAGTTTCATATACCTTTGTGGCTTTGCTGGCTCCACTCCTCGTCGGCCATCGCCGTCGGACTACGGGACGGCGTCGGCATCGGCGTCGGCGTCGATCGGCGTCGGACTCCGGGACGATGTCATCGTCGGCGTCGTTGGTGGTGGACGGCGGCGGAACAGAGGCCGGAGGGAGAGGGCACGCCGCTTTGAGGAGGACTAGAGTTCAGCGTCGGAAGGGGCGCGGTGCACTCCGGGACAACGTTGGCGGTGGCAGACGGCGGCAGAACAATGGCCGGAGGGAGAGGGCTCGACGGCGGAACAGAGGACGAAGGGGCGCGGCGGCGGAACAAGGCAGCCTGACGGCGTGGGCGTGTAGCGATGTGTTCGTCAATGGGACTAGGGTTTTGAGGACCTCGCGCTGCTATATATATAGAATGCATTTCCACAAGTGGTTGACTTAAGAAACCGCATGTGAAAATGTATTTTCCACATGCGGTTGACTCAATGAACCGCCTGTCAAAATCGTTTTAAATATATATTTTTAAATTTTTTCCCAGGTAAAATTATTTCTAGATGCATATATTTAATACGTATCCTTAATACAATCTCGTATATTAATTAAAGCATTTTAGTACTCCATACATGCCCTCGGTATTAAGTTACATAACATGTATGTCACATTGGAAAAGAAATTGCATGACATGAAAATCACACTGGAAACTAAGCTACTTAACATGGCACTATTAGCCTTGAACTGTTTTTCCTACTCCATCAAAACGCATGTAGGGCATCACAGATCTATCGAGGGTGGCTTCTACAAGTTTGATCTTTTCTGGATCTTCGAAAGGCGGCATGTCGTCGAACTGATTGTATCCTTCCTCATCCTCCACATTCTCAACTCCAACAATTCTTTGTTTTCCGTCAACAACTATGTGCTTCTTTTCATTTACAGGGTCGTTTATATAGAAAACCTGTGCGACGTGATCAGCGAGTACCCACGGTTCATCTTTGTGGCCTATAATGCTGAGGTTGACAGTTGTGAACCCGTAGTTATCCACCACCACGCCATTTGGGTGTTTGACCCATTTGCACCGAAAGACAGGGATCTGCAGATTCACTCTATAGTCGAGTTCCCAGATTTCATCTATGAACCCATAGTAGGTGATCTTTTCCTCCCCTGCTGTGTCATAGGCTTCTATCCGAACGCCGCTGTTTTGGGTCTTGCTCTTCTTATCTTATGCTTTGGTATAAAATGTGTACCCATTAATGTCATACGCTTGCCATGGCGTAACTAAACTTTATGGGCCACAAGCCAATATTTTCACATTTTTTATCTACAGATTCACCATCTGGAAGGTTTTGGTTCTTGAACCATGTGGTGAAACGACGCTTGTGCTCTTTCAAAATATAATCATATGAGCGGCCTTTATTTTTTGTGTGAAGCTCATTCAAGTGTTGCTCGACGTACGACGCCACTATCTGGAGCTGCTACAAGATGGTGAAATGTGCTTCTTCCACTGATTTGTAATCATGATCGATGAATCTTTTCTTTCTTTTGGTCCCTCTCCCAGACAACCTTCCATCATGTCGAGATACAGGTACACCAATTGGTTTAGCATTTTTTATGTAATCGATGCAACACTCAATAACTTCCTCAGTACTGTAGCCCTCGATCATGGAACCCCTCTGAGTGAGTACGATTCTGTACATAGCCCTTGAGAATGCCTATGTACCACTCAAACACATACATCTGATGTAAGAATACAGGGCCCAGTGCAATTATCTCATTCACGATGTGAACCAAGAGGTGTACCATGATATCAAAAAAGGATGGAGGGAAGCACCTCTCAAGTTGGCACAGAGTCTCTACCAAGTAACTATGTAGAGCACCCAGTTTTTCAGCATCGATCACCTTCTGAGCAATTGCGTTGAAGAAGTGACACAACCATGTGATGACCCCTGATTGCAATAGGGAGCATCTGCATCATCATAACATGACAATCGTGAGACTTCATGCTGATTAGCTTCAAATCTTTCATCGAGACTAGTTTCTTGATGTTGGATGCGTAACCAGTCGGGACTCTCACCCCACATAAGCAATTGCACAATGGATTTCTCTCCTCAGGTGTCAGAGAGTAGCTAGTCGGGGGAAGATAATATTTCCCATTTGGTCTGTCTTCAGGGTGTAGCTCTGGCCTGATTCCAAATTGCACCAAGTCCTTACGTGACTTGATTCCATCCTTTGTCTTGCCCGGTATGTCCAATAAGAGGCCAAGGATGCTATCACACACATTCTTCTCAATGTGCATGACATCGATGCTGTCGCGAACGTCAAAGTCCTTCCAGTAGGGAAAATACTTAAAGAAAATTGACATCTTCTTCCACAGCATGCCAGTTGGTGTCTCACTTTGGGCCAGTACCTTGCACAATCGTGTTGTCAAAATGTTTGTTCATCTTGCGGTATCTATGAGTTTTGAGTAAGTACCATTGGTGTCGCATATACACTACTTTCTATGAGTACGGAAGGTACACAGACGCGATTTCATCCAAGCACACTACACATCCTTGCTACCCTTTAACCTGTCCCGATAGGGAAAAAAGGGCTGGATAATCTCTGATGGTAACGAAAATCATGGCTTTCAGCGTGAAGTACTGTCGTCAGAACTCATCCCACACCCAGACCCCATCGTTCCACAGTTTTGCCATATCTTCCATCAGTGGTTCCAGAAACACATCTATATCGTTGCTAGGTTGTTTCGGTCCTTGGATAAGAATGGACAGCATAAGGTACTTCCACTTCATGCATAGCCATGGATGAAGGTTGTAGATGGCCAGGACCACTGGCTAAGTGCTATGTGAGGTGCTCATGTCACCTAAAGGATTCATTCCATCGGTACTCAATGCGAACCTTACATTCTTTGGTTCTTCAGCGAAATCTGGATATATGGCATCAAACTTTCTCCATTGGCTAGCATCAGCGGGGTGTCGAAGCTTAGTTCCATCCTTCTTGCGCTTATCGAAATACCAACGCATCAGTTCAGAGTCCATAGGGTTCGAGTACAAACACTGCAAGCGGGAGATCACTAGCAGGTACCACATCACCATGGTAGGACTTTTTCTCTTCTTCTCCGCATCGGAAGAAGTGTCTTCTTTGTCACGACAAGCATTACTCTTCTTCTTATTTGCGTTGGTGGAAGCATCTTCATCCTGACAATCATCATTCCTCTTGTACCGACTCGCATTGCATACTAGGCATCTATCCATGGCTTCGTACTCTTTACGGTAAAGGATACACTGGTTCAGACACGCGTGTATTTTTTTACATCCAATGACAACAGGCAGATAAACTTCTTCGCCTGATAAGTGGTGGTGGGCAAGGAGTTAGGCTTCGGAAGCATGTTTGCCAAGAGACTCAACAGATCCGAGAAACTATTGTCGGACCATCCATTGCTGGCCTTCAACCTTAGAAGTTGAAGCACTAAATGCAACACCGTAAACTCCTTATCACAGCCCTTCGATTCCTCATACAAAAGTTCCTTCGATGCCTTCTATAACACCTCGAAATTATCTAAACCTCTCGTGTCCCTTAAAACATGCGGTTCTGCATGGCGCAACATTTCCTCCAGATCGAAATTAATATCATCATCCACCATAACATCAATGTCGCCTTCGACTCCCTCATCATCATCATCCACTTGATCAGCAGCGATGTCATCGTTTGGTTCGCTTGCATGTTGTTCGTCGTGATTGTACTAACATGTGTAATCCTCGACAAAACCTCTCAAGATCAAATGTGATTTGATTATGCTTGATTTGACCCATAATTTCTGGTTCTTGCAGTCAGAACATGGACAATATATTTCCTTTGTCTTCTTAGTCAAAGCGTCTTTCTCGGCGACTTTAATAAAAGCATAAAGTCCTTTGATGTATATTTCTTCATGTCTTGGCGCATCGTACATCCATGCTCTATCCATTTTTAACTTCAACCACAAAATTAGATACATAAATTAATTAATTAATAATAAAATCATAATTTAAAAAGATTTTTTTTAGAATATAGAAAAAAAATGGGCATGTTATGATTATAATATGTATATGCAATTGAATCTATATTGGCATAAATTTATGGCTCAAAACAATGTGGATTCATTACTCTCTCTCCCTCGACATCTACATCTAGATCCAAAAAAATCCCCATTCATGATAAAACCTCCTAGAGGTTTAAAAAATATCAAATTGAAGCTACATTTTTTAAATATAATGCTAAAATCATGTGAATCTACACAATGAAATCAACATTGCCACAAATTTTAGCTAATTTAAGGATCTAAATGGCTAGAATCATGAGCAATCTAGAACATATTCAAACCCTAAATAAGCAATAAATCTAAATCTATACTTCAAAAAGATGCTACCTAGGGATGAGATACTCTTACCTTAGATGTCTTCTCCAAGGAATTCAAAAACAAAACCTTCCACCTTTGTCTTCAAATTTCGCGGCCACCTCTTGAGCTGTACTGTTTGAACAACAGTGACTCGGTCTAAATCGAGCTTACTATGGACAGGCACTATTTATGAAGTTATTTTCACAGACGGTTCACATAACGAACCGCCTGTAGAATCTAATTTTCACAGGCGGTTCCCAATGTGAACCGCCTGTGAAAATATCTCCATTTCTACATGCGGTTCACATAAGGAACTGCCTTTAAAATTGGATATTTTTCGAGCGGATCCTTATGTGAACCGTATGTAAAAATGGAGCTATTTTTATAGACGGTTCACATAAGGAATCGTTTGTGAAAATTAGTTTTTATAGACCGTTCACATTCATACGGAGCCACAGGCGAGTATTCAGACGGTTTATTATATAAACCATCTGTAAAAATGGAACCTAATGTCTTGAAAACTAATTTTTTTAAGTAGTGCACCGCACTCATGACAGGATGGATTGGCAGCAATGCCCTTGAATGCAGCTACGAATTGTTACTGTAGGTGTCATACTTGATGGAGCCGTATTACTCTCTAGGAAAAAAGAGAGAGAAGATTTTGACATGTCCTGAAACAGGCGCGCAGAAAAGACGCATGAAAAGACCAACAGGACGCAGGCAAACCCTACAAACTGAACCGTCCTCGCTCTCATCTCATCTCATCTCATCGATCGATCCCATCCGCGTGAACTGAACAGCACAGCTAGCAAGCCTGGAATTGAATGGATCGCCAGATTAACTCGCCCACCAACTCTCGTCGGAGTATATTCAATGTCCATCTATCTCCACCAGCTCCACAGCCAACCATGGCTCACCTCTCTACTGGGATTCTCAGTCCAGCAGCTACCTGCTTCACCTGACACCACGCGCCCTACCTGTTTCTGTTTGTCCTGTCTGCTTGCTTACGGATATCCCGTCCACAAAAATATATATCAGCCTCCACATTAGTATATACACATATCTGTTTCTGTCCTCAGCGTAACTGCAAAGACGCGCGTGCTGAATGCTGGCGGTTCCAAAACGTTGAAACATCCATGCATGATCCATTCGTATATGTATATACAGGGTAAATCATATCGCAGAGTCTGGCTGGCATGGGTAAAATGGGAGTAGATTGATCAGGTGCTGACATGGCAGCAAGCTATTTACTCCTACTGAACATCTGACCATATCACTTTCTAGTTTTACTGGGATTCAGAACATTTTGGCGTGGCGTACCTGAACGTTCAACTACTCGTCCAGCTACTCCCACAAATGCACTGTACAACACATCTTGGAATCGCATCTCATCTTATCTAATCTAATCGAAGCAGAAAATGTACTAGTCGTGATCGAATATAACAACTGGCGGATGAATTTTACTTGCTCTTTTACTTGGTTTCATCAATCCTCTCGTGTCCACGTCGCCCTACGGCTCAAGATGATGAAGAAGACAGCGATAAAGAGGAGAAGGAAGAAGAACCAGCAGCATGCATGGATGATTCCAATGCCACCGCCAGTCCCTTCTTTCGGACCACCCGGCTACGCAGGTTTTAATTTCCTCCTCTCTGCTAGGGTACGTAGCAGACTAGCCTAGCTCGCTATACCAATGAGCCCAAATCTCTATGAGCTTGCTATAGACACTGGTCTAATCGGAGCCACGACGAAAGTTCTGAACCAACTCAACTCAAAAGATTAGCATAATAGGTGAGTGACCCTTTACCTTTTAAGTTATGTTCCTTTATCATCAATTTTTGATGTGGACTAAATTTGACACTCTCCCTGACAGGCAGCAGTTGTAGCAGCTATATACTCGGCCTCACAAGATAAAAGTGCCACAATTTTCTGCTTTTGTGAACACCAGGTGATGAGGTTTCCTAACAAGAAATACACCATCCCACTTGTGCCTTTGCGGCCATCAAGATCACCAGTAAGATCACTGTTGCAAAAACCCACAAGTCCTCCCGTCTGCATTTCTTTCTTGAAGGTACAACCATAATGCAAAGTTCCTCGGGCATACATCAAGATTTGCTTCACAGCATCCCTGTGCTGTGTTGTAGGTTCCCTATTGCTCCTAGGTTCAAGGGGAGCAACAAGGTCGGTTTAAACTTTGGTGAAAATTTACACGAAATAATCTAATTTGGTCACCGTGATCCATGAGATCAAGATATAAGTATTATGAGTATCATAACCAAATCTGAAAGGGTTGAAATGTTATACTCTTTTTCTCTTAGTTGAGTTTTGTCCCACTGAGTTTTCTCAACATAAGATTTTTAATAAGGCAACATGTGCAATGGTAAGATACGCGAGCTATAAACTCTTTTCTCTTTATCATTTTTCCCACTAGGTTTTTGAAAGAAGTTTTGAGGGACATTAGCATGGCGTTGGATAAGTGAGGGAGTGTTGTGATATATACCTTTAGGCATTATGTGGACACTTATATCTAAATGAGCCTTTAGGCCCATTAGCAGGTGCAGCCCAAGAAAAAGCCTATGTAGGGGTAGGAAGTTTAGTCACATATTGCTTATTAATATAATAGGGGCCTCTCCATCTCCTCATATAATAAGGGAAGGGGTTCCTAAATTGTACATACATAAATCAATAAAGTTGAGAGATATTGGACTACATCTTTATGTCTTTGTGCTTTTCTTTAATTTATTGTTTGGTGGATGAGTGCACAGTAACGTGATTTCACAACGAAGTGTGCCAAAAGATAAAGAACTCACTGAAAACTATGTTACAACATCACCTTGCAAGGACAGAACAAACAATTAGGACTTGTTTGGAAGCAAGGTGAGGGAAACCAAGGGGAAGGAAATCCTCCAGGGGGATTTAGGTGGCACTTTGTTTCCCTGAGGGGAATTACCAGTGGGATTTATGTTCCCTGCTGTTGTTTGGGAACTGTAGGGGTAAAAATCCCGGGGAACAAAAATAGTTCCAAAAATTCAGAAAAAAAATTTGAGGAAAATTAAGAAAAATTTAATAAAACGAGAAGATCAATGTTCTTAAGTTCTGATGGCCAGAACAATAACGTTGGCAAATTGACTTCTCCTCACGCCATTAAAGAAATGATGAAACGACTCTTTGTGGAGCCAATACCAGTGTGAATCTTGCTTGACTGCGAAAGAGAAGCGTGCTTTCCCGATGACAGAAGAGAGAGTAGACTTGCAATGGCTAGATAAAAAATAGTAAGTTTTCCCTTTGAAAATTAGCACTTGAAGTCTTGAACAAGAATGATTTTTTTATAAAACTGGAGGGGCAAAGCGCCTACAGATTGTTGGTAATATGCGCAAAAATCTAATTCCAGATTTTATACAAAGTCATATTTCACAATCTATAACATTTGAACATACTTCTAACCCTAACAGCAAGCAACAGTACCAAAAATCCATCAGTTTCATCAAGAACTCACAGTCGGGTTGATGAAGGGATGAAGTTGATGATGTGTCGATTTGCTGCCGTGCAGATCGAAGATGAAGCAGTGCAGAGCGGTCGCACAGGTGCGCTGCCCAGAAACCTTATTGCTGTCTCTCATGCGGGCTTCACGACGGCAGAGGCTCGGAGATACCGCTCACCCTCCAACCTTGTGCATGGCAAGGACAAGGGCCGGCGAGATCCGGCAGCACAGCACACAGGACAGTGATCTAGATGGGTGGAGAAGAAAATGTGGAGTAGAGAGATCTGTGCCCAAAAGCCTGGACGTCTCCAGGATTTCTAGGGAAATGGCTGCCCTCTTGGAGCCGTTTTCTCTCATAAAATTCCCACAATTGCAGCCTCCATAACTGACCAATAACCCTCAGAGTTAAGGCATTGATCGCGATTAAAACGATTGATTATGGCATTGATCACAATTAAAAAGGGAGAGCAGCAAAAGGGCTTGCAATTTTGTGCTGCCACGCCACGCCACGGCCGCGCGTCACAAGTCACAAGTCATGTGGATATTCACGCGAAAAATACGCGAATACGCGCGCGCGCGTGCATGTGAATATAGCAAAGTATACTCTCTCTTTCTCATTTTCTCTATTTCAAAGAGGCCAGAGAACTCAAGTATTTAAGTTGGTCTACATCCCCTTGCCTGGCAATACGGGACTAAACCTTCTTGCTTTGCATTCTCATGAATGGGATTTAAATGGGCCACATTCCAACAATCCCCCAGCAATGCCAAAGCGAGAAAAAGAAGGAAAAAAGATCACTGTATTATAGTGCTGTTAATATACCAGTCTTTTAGTATAAGTCCCGTACGGGTTGAACTTACACCTAGAATATCAAGATTCAACTTTCCACAACTGATGAATGGACTATGCCTTGAATTCACAGTTTTGTGTGGGCAGATTTCACTTGAAATCGCAACTGATACTAGGCTGCTAAAACAACCTCGCCTAAACAGAGCGTTTATGGTCTGCTCCCATATCTTCTCATGAGCATTCCAAGAGAATGCCCTGTTCTCATGAACTGCGACCAAACAGTTAGGCTCAAGTAGGTGTTTTCATTCAAGATATCCTACAGGCTAATATCTTCTGCAACGAAAAACATTAAGGCTTTACGCCAACCTTCCATGCAGTCAAGAGTACTTTTATTTTGAACATGTGTAATGTACTCTTTGGTTACATCATCAATTTGTTTTTCCTATTACCTAATAATCACGGGATCTCCGCTTAGAAGGATAGGTTACCATTGTGATGCATTAACTTAAATGGGCCTCATTCCCATGTCCTTGGACATCACTGAAATTGCATTTCATGGTAATCCCTTTGTAAAAGGGTCTGCCAGATTTTTCTCAGTACGCACGTAGCTCACAGCTATTACTCCGGAGTTTCTCATTTTCCTGACAGATTTAAGTCTACGCTTCACATGTTTGGAGGACTTGGTATTATCCTTAGTACTCATAACCTTGGCTAGCACAATTTGGTTATCGCAGTACATAAGGATTGGTGGTATTGGTTTCTCAACCAATGGTAAGTCCAATAGAAGCTCTCTTAGCCATTCAGCTTCAACAGTGGCTGTCTCTAGTGCAACAAGTTCTGCTTCCATGGTTGACCTCGTCAAAATGGTCTGTTTACAAGACCTCCATGAAACTGCACCACCTCCAAGTGTGAATACATAGCCACTGGTGGCTTTGATCTCATCTGCATATGAGATCCAATTGGAATCACTATATCCTTCTAACACAAATGGATATCCTGTGTAGTGAATCCCAAATGCTGTTGTGCCTCTCAAAAAGCGCAACACTCGCTCAAGTGCCTTCCAATGATCATCTCCTGGATTTGACGAGAACCGACTTAATTTGCTCACAGCAAAGGAAATGTCAGGTCTCGTTGCACCAGCCAAATACATAAGGGATCCAATTATTTGTGAATATCTCAATTGATCTATTCCTTGTCCTTCGTTCTTTCGAAGTTTCACACTCGCATCATAAGGAGTCGGAGAAACTTTACAGTCTTCAAAGCCAAATCAGCTAAGAATCTTCTCCGCATAGTGGGATTGATTTAAAGTGACCCCATCTTCACTCTTGATCAATTTAATATTCAAAATAACATCTTCCGCACCCAAATCTTTCATCTCAAAACAACGAGACAAGAAGGATTTGATTTCATCAATCACGGCAGTATTTGTTCCAAAAATTAGTATGTCATCAACATACAAGAACAAAATTACTCCTTGACCCCCACCAAAGCGATAGTATACACACTTGTCTGCCTCATTGACACTGAATCCAGCAGATGTTAATGTGTTATCAAATTTTTCGTGCCATTGTTTAGGTGCTTGTTTAAGGCCATACAGGGATTTTAACAATTTGCACACTTTATTTTCCTGCCCAGAAATCTGAAAACCATCTGGTTGCTCCATATAAATTTCCTCCTCCAACTCTCCATAAAGGAAAGCTGTTTTTACATCCATTTGATGAACATGAAAACCATAGGAAGCTGCTAAAGCAAGAAGCACTCTGATGGTAGTAATTCTTGCGACAGGAGAATAAGTATCAAAGAAATCCTCTCCCTCTTTTTGGGTATAGCCCTTGGCCACAAGCCTAGCCTTGTACTTTTCAACAGTACCATCGGGCCTTAATTTCTTTTTAAAGATCCACTTACACCCAACTGGTTTACACCCGCTTGGAATATCAGTAATCTCCCAAGTCCCATTAGACATGATAGAGTCCATCTCGCTATGGACCGCCTCTTTCCAATACTCTGCATCAGGAGATGCAAAAGCCTCCGAAAGAGTTTTTGGCACATCATCGACAAGATATACAATAAAATCATCACCAAAGGATTTTGCAATCCTTGGTCTTTTGCTCCTCCTAGGGGCCTCATCAACTATATTGTCATCCTTGTCAGATATCTCATTATTTGATTCAGGTGGTATAACGGTTTCAGAGTATCTACATGAGTTTCATTATACTCATTATAGTTAGAACTGCATGCTGCTCTCATGGGATAAATATTCTCAAAGAATGAAGCTTCTCTAGACTCCATGATTGTATTAACACAAATTTCTGGAGTATCAGATCTCACTACTAAAAATCTATAGGCCGTGCTATTTTGAGCATAACCCAAAAACACGCAAACAACTGTTTTGGGTCCCAGCTTTCTCTTTTTCGGCGTAGGTATATTGACTTTTGCCAAACACCCCCAAGAACGCAGAAAATTGACATTGGGTTTTCTTCCTTTCCATCCCTCATATGGAGTGACATCTCTATTCTTTGTCACAACTCTGTTTAGGACGAAAGTGGCTGTTAAAATAGCTTCCCCCCACCATTCGTAAGGCATACCGGCACTCTCTAACATGGCGTTCACCAAGTCTGTAAGTGTCCGGTTTTTCCTCTCAGCTATCCCATTCAACTTGGGTGAATATGGTGGTGTAACTTCATGGATAATTCCATGATCAGCACAAAATTGAGAGAATTCATTTGAGATATACTCTCCTCCGCGATCATCACGTGATCGCTTAATTTTCCTCTCAAGTTGGTTCTCAACCTCGGCCTTATAAATTTTAAAGTAGTTTAGAGCTTCGTCTTTTGTTTTTAGTAAATAAACATAGCAATAGCGTGTTGCATCATCTATTAAGGTCATGAAATATCTCTTGCCTCCTTTAGTCAACAATCCATTCATCTCACACAAATCAGAATGGATAAGATCTAGAGGTGCCAAATTCCTCTTTTCCTCTAATCCTTTAAAAGGTTTTCGAGGTTGTTTAGCTTGAACACACGATTGGCACTTTGATCCTTTGACAAAATCAAATTTCGGAATTAATTATAATCTGGACATTCGAGCAATGGTGTCAAAACCAATATGACAAAAACGAGAGTGCCAAGAGCTGGTCTCGCAAATATTATTCATGGATGCAACATTCAAATTATAATTAGACTCAATAGTACTTAGGCGGAACAAGCCTCCGCTCTCATAGCCTTTACCAACAAAGTTCCCGAATTTAGACATGACAACTTTATTGGACTCGAACACTAACTTATAACCATCCCGACAAAGCAAAGAACCACTAATAAGGTTCCTATTTATTGTTGGAGCATGCTGCACGTTCTTCAAATGGACAATCTTCCCTGAAGTGAGCTTCAGTTCGACCGTACCAACACCAAGAACAGAAGCAGCAGATCCATTTCCCATCAGGACGGAGGAAGACCGCGCTCCCTGGTAAGAGGAAAATAAGGAAATATCAGAACACACATGTATATTGGCACTAGTATCAACCCACCAATCTGTTGATTATAATACTGAAAATACAACTGGTAGATTACCATACCCAGAAGATCCAGTCTCATTGCCGTTGTTGCCAATAGTAACATTCACAACCTTCTAGTTTGGCTGTCCATCTTCTCTAGTTTTGCGGTAGCGGCAGTTCTTTGCAAAGTGCCCATCTTTGCCACACACAAAACATGCTTTGTCCTTCAATTTCTTCTCAATGTTCTTCTTTTTGAAGTTAGAGGTTTTCTTTGGCTTTCCACCATCCTGCATCTTGCCCTTGTTCTTGTTGTACAATTTTTTCTCTATGATGTTTGCATTAGCACCATTTTTCGCTGCCGCGGATGTAATCGGCATGTCCTTTGCTCTTGCCTTTTCCTCCACATCAAGGGCTATAATAAGATCCTCGGTGGAGATCTCTTCCCTCTTGTGTTTCAGGCTAGTGGCAAAATCCCTCCATGATGCAGGAAATTTGGCAATAATACCCGCTGCCAGAAACCTATCAGGCAGGACACAACCCAAACTTGCAATCTCCCCAACTAGAAGCTGTAACTCATGCGCCTGTGCAACTATCGACTTCGCAGCATCCATGCTGTAGTCATAGAATTGCTCACAGGTATAAAGCAAGCGACCAGATTCGGAGACCGCAAATTTGCGCTCAAGTGCATCCCACAACTCTGTGGGGTTTGTGTAATTCATATACACATCGTACAACTGATCTGATAACAAGGTCAAGAAGCAACCGAGTGCAGTGTCTCTTGCACTCCCAAAGTTGGTATTCTGATCAACCGTGAATGGCATCTGTGGATGGATTACCCACCACAGTCCCAACGCCATGAGCCAAAACATGACTCTAGTCTGCCATCTACAAAAGTTCATGCCACCAGTAAACCTCTCAGGTTTCATTGCATCCGAAGCACCAGCCATTGCTGAATAAGAATTAGCGCGATAAGGTTTCTAGAGTGTTGGTAATATGCGCAAAAATCTAATTCCAGATTTTATACAAAGGCATATTTCACGATCTATAACATTTGAACATACTTCTAACCCTAGCAGCAAGCAACAGTACCAAAAATCCATCAGTTTCATCAAGAACTCACAGTCGGGTTGATGAAGGGATGAAGTTGACGATGTGTCGATTTGCTGCCGTGCAGATCGAAGATAAAGCAGTGCAGAGCGGTCGCGCAGGTGCGCTGCCCAGAAACCTTATTGCCGTCCCTCATGCGGGCTTCACAACGGCAGAGGCTCGGAGATACCGCTCACCCTCCAACCTTGTGCATGGCAAGGACAAGGGCCGGCGAGATCCGGCAGCACAGCACACAGGACAGTGATCTGGATGGGTGGAGAAAAAAATGTGGAGTAGAGAGATCTGTGCCCAAAAGCCTGGACGTCTCTAGGATTTATAGGGAAATGGCTGCCCTCTTGGAGCCGTTTTCTCTCATAAAATTCCCACAATTGCAGCCTCCATAACTGACCAATAACCCTCAGAGTTAAGGCATTGATCGCGATTAAAAAGACTAATTATGGCATTGATCACAATTAAAAAGGGAGAGCAGCAAAATGGCTTGCAATTTTGTGCCGCCACGCCACGCCAATGGCCGTGCGTCGCAAGTCACAAGTCGCAAGTCACGTGCATATTCACTCGAAAAATACGCGAATATGCGCGCACGCGTGCGTGTGAATATAGCAAAGTATACTCTCTCTTTCTCATTTTCTCTATTTCAAAGAGGCCAGAGAACTCAAGTATTTAAGTTGGTCTACATCCCCTTGCCTGGCAATACGGGACTAAACCTTCTTGCTTTGCATTCTCATGAATGGGCTTTAAATGGGCCACATTCCAACACAGATTATATATATATTGAAGGAGAAACAAATAGAAAAGCTGTACAAAAGGGAAGCTAAGGAGGGAAGAAAACAAAATAAAACCAGGAGATTACATCCTTGTGTTTAGCCATCGAACAAACAGATCATAGTACCCTCTCTTAATTCTATGAGACACTAGGCTTAGTTCATGCAAGAAGCTGGCCTTGCTTTTGGCAACTGTGGGCTCAATATTGCTGAAAAGCCAATCATTCCTTGATGTTCAGATACTCCAACACACAATGATAATAAGCTCCTTGTAAAAGGAAACATTGATCTTCCTTTTGATGTAAAGCCAGATGTGCTCAAGTGGAATTTGCTGAGGTAGCGCAACCCCAATGTAAAAGCAAACATTGATCTTCTAGGCTTAAATCCCTCATTTCCTCCATAGAGTCCAAGAGTAGAATAAGAAGCTTAGTGTTTGAGAAACCAAGTGGAGAAGTACCTTGGTTTGCATGTGATGAGCCATTGACAATGGTTGGTTTGAGTTGAACTTGGTTGGCATGAGTGTGTTTATGCATGCTCTTGCTTATAGCTAACCAATGTTGGAGAGTACAATGGAGTAGGCGTGAGTCCAGGAAAAGAGTGCTCACTGGCCAATTCGGTGTGAGGAAATTAGACCTCACCACATAGTCCGGTGTTCTGAAAAAGCAGATGTCGGAGCATGTTTGTGCAGAAGCCAATGTGGAGTTGAAAGCACCAGATGGTCCGGTGAAGGGCAATAGGATCGCCGGACTATTTTGTGCAGAGAAGAAATTCTTGGCGCCAAAATTCAAATGGTACACCGGATGGCTCGGTGTTGACCCACTGAATACACCAGAGCATTTCTTGTAGAAGGTTTGTGAAATGGAAGACTGGTGGAGTTGAAAGTGCCGGATGGTCCGGTGAATGGAAAGTTAACACCGGAGGCATGCACCGGACTAATTCTTACAGAGAGCAAATTTTCAGTATGCAAAATGGAGTTGCACTAACCGGATGGTCTGGTGTTTAGAGGGTGAACACACCTGAACATTCGGTGTTCACGTTTTCTGCAGAATGTACAATCAATTGTGGTTTTTGATTTTGGCTAACCGGAGATAGTTGTGAGAAACATGTTTGCTTATCTCATGGTGTGCAGGTGACAGATGTAACTTGGTGGTCGGTGGTGGGGTGATCGGGACCAAGCAGGGTGCTTGGTGCCGGACGATCAAGGAGGCCGGGCGGAGTCAATGGTGATCCTAGCGGTACAAGCGGAGGACAAGCAAGGCATGTGATGAAGGTTGATGAAGACGACGTGTTGACAAAGTCAAGCGAAAGGGATGTCGGTGCAAGTGACAAGGCGGTTCGAGGGATTGGGAGTGGGAGAGACTTGTCGGTGGTCAAAATTGCAAGACGGAGGACACGCATCGACATCGGAGCGTTTGCTTGAGGAGAAGCAAGTGGCGGCTAGTCATGCTTTGAGAAGCGTGCTAGGGTTTCATGGTTTGGCTTCAAAACTGCGGGAGGATTGGAGGTCCATGTGCCATCATCGTGAAGCTTGTGTCGAGGTGAAGCTAAGTCGTGAAGAAGCCACAACCATTCGATGGATGGAGCGGAATCTAGACCAAAAATACCCTAGTGGTAGGTAGGAGTGCATTACCGGCTAAGGGCATTTTGGTAACAAGGAAAAAGGGCTAAGGCGCCTCCCTAGGCCTATAAATAGAGGGGTAGGGCTATAGGGGAGCCTTGAGCTAGCCATCTTGAAAGCCTAGTGATAGGTTTTGGAGGAGAAAAGAGGATAGGATTAGCTTTTGTAATAGGTTAGAGCTTTTGTGAGAGAAAAATCTTTGTAATCTGCAGAAAATAGGGCTAACCTCTGAATGAAATGAATATTATTTTCTTGCATATGCTCGTGTTCAACTCCTTCTAGTCTCCTTTTAGTTCCCTTGTTTTGCTTGCATGTTTTGTCTTTATGGTTGTGATTTTCGTCTTTGCTTTGTGCTAAAAAATTTCGATTGTGTGGGAGTTGATGTTCTTGTTACTAGAGTCATACGAATAATATATGAGTTGGTCTTGAACCTTCTTTGCCTCTGAAATCATCAACTCGAAGATATCCTTCACCGGGTGACATATTTCCTTGAATCGAAGTGGTTCTTTCAAAGTTGCTATCTTTTGTAGCGATGATTTGTGGGTTGAGTGCCAATGGAATCTAGAGTTCATTTATACCCATGAGAGCCATGATTTTTCTTGGAATTCTTCATAGAAACTGAGTTTTTCTCCGTTTTGCTTCCGCTTGTGGTTTGAGGCGCGTTGGGTGACCAAAATAGGAGAAGGCCATCAATTTGGAAAGAAATTTGTTGAGGCGCCTATTCACCCCCCTCTAGTCGCGATTCTCGATCTTAAAATTGGTATCAGAGCTGGTTTGATCACTTGTTGACCCTAACCGGCTTTGTGATCTGTAGGCGACATGCAGAGAAGTGGGAAGATTCCTTTGTTCGATGGTCAAGATTTTTTCGTACTGGAAGGTGCTCATGGAGGCTTATCTTCTAAGCCAAGGAAGTGCAATATCAGAAATAGTTGATTCCAACTAAGCAATCCTTGCTGCTCGCACGACTTGTGTTCAAATCGAATAGTATGAGGCCAACAACAAGGACAGAAATATTTTGTTCACAAGCCTGAGTCGGAATGAGTTTGACAGGGCGTTCGTGGCAGCTCTCAGTGACATCGACACCTCATCAAGCAAGGAGGAGAGCTCGGAGGAGGAGGAACCGTAAGTGAAGAATAAGAAAAAAGCCAAGGACTCCATCGGCCTCTGCTTCATGGCGGACGACAACGACAACAACAGCGACCCCGAGCTTGATCCCTCTGAGGTATTGCCTTCCTACGACCAGTTTTTCGTCTAAGTCGATACCTTGAATGATGCTCTTGTTGGCCAGGATAGGTTACTTAAGAAAGCTGTGCATGAGTTGAAGGAGCTTAGGCCTAAGTATGAGTCTATGTCTACTGAACTTACTTTGCTTAGGTGTAGGCCGGATGTTGAGGAGTGTGAGAGCTATTTGATTGTCATGGCTGAGCTTGCCGACCTTCGGAATGTACATGCTCAAGAAGCTCCTTAAGGAGGAGTCTAGGTCTACTCTCTTAGGCGCTTGCAAGAATTGCCCTTTGCTTGCAAAGGATGTTGAACTGAAAGACAAGCGCATTAGAGAGCTAGAATCTAGATTGGAGAGTGTTGGGTATTCGAAAGATGTGCACCAAACTATTCCACCTGCATTGTCTTTCAGGACAAGCTCATCTGGGTTAGAGGGCAAGTTCAGAAGCTCCTAACAGAAAATGAGTACCTCCTTTCTCTAGTGGAGAAGTGCTCAGAGGGAAAAGGGAAAATGAATTTGATCTTGACTAAGACCAAGATGTGTGCTGACAAGGCGGGTTTAGCTCTTGGGTTGGGTTTTGAGAGGGTGGCTTACAATGGGGAGAGTAAGATTGTGTTCATCACACCTACTACCCTAGAAGCTGAAAAGTCCAAGATTGATGCCACACCACCACCCAGCAAAAAGAAATCCACACCACAACCCATCAAGAAGGAACCCACACCACAGCCTAAGAAAGCTTCACAACCTAAGGAGAGAGCCTCTGTGAGAGAGCCCACAGTGACTGGCAGTCAAGCTCTCAAGAGACTTTACTATTGCACCCACTGTCAGAGGGAGGGTCACTTGGCGCTTTGGCGGACCACAATTTCCTCTTTGTGGTACTCGCCCTCATCGTGCTAGACCTGTTTTACCTACACCTGCTTTTACTGCTTCAGGGCGGATGACCCAGTACTGGATTTCCAGGAGGTTTATGACTAACCCCATTACTGAGCCATCCACCTATCTTTGTTCTCATATTTAGGTGACAGGCAGAGGCCCGGAGAACAAGTGGCTTTTTGACTCCAGTTGTTCATGCCACATGACCGGAGATTCATCATGCTTCTCCAGCCTCACCCTGACGAAGAGACACGAGTACATCATATTCGGGGATGATCGAAAAGGTAGACTGAAGGCCAAATGAACGGTAAAGGTAAATGAGAGTTTCACTCTCAAAGATGTGGTTTTGGTTGAGCATCTGGGATACAACTTGCTTTCTGTATCTTAGTTGCTAGATGAGAACTTGGAAGTGCGCTTCAAGCGCGATACTTCTCGAGTTCTTGATTCTTCTAGCGCTTTGCTTTGCAAGATTTCTCAAGTTGGGAGAGTATTTGGAGCTGACTTTTCTGAATCTTCTGATTCTTCTCGGTGTTTACTTGCTCAACCTTCTTCTGAGCTTTGGATGTGGCATAGGAGACTAGTGCACATGAGTTTTGATTTTCTTACTCGTTTTAGTGCCCTAGGCTTGATTTGAGGATTACCCAAGCTTAAGTTTGAGAAGAACCTTATTTGTGCTCCTTGTCAGTATGGCAAGATGGTTGCCGCTCCTAACCCACCAGTTAATCTAGTGATGAATGAACGACCAGGAGAACTTCTCCATATGGATACTATTAGTCCTTCCCGGGTTCATTTGGTGGGTGAGAAGTGGTATGTACTTGTCATTGTTAATGACTACTCTCGCTACTTTTGGGTCTTCTTTCTAGTAAGTAAGGATGAAGTGTTCTCACAATTTCGAAGCTTAGCCTTGATATTGCTCAAAGAACTCCCTGGTGCATTGAAAGCAATTCGCAGTGATAATGGCACCGAGTTGAAGAACTATTTCTTTGATACTTTCTGCCTTGAACATGACATTGAGCATCGAGTTTCTGCCCCACACGTTCCTCAACAGAATGACGTGGTTGAGAGAAAGAACGGGACTTTGGTGGAGATGGCTATGACGATGCTTGATGAGCATAGGACTCTTAGGAAGTTTTGAGCTGAGACCATTAGAATAGCGTGCTACATCTCCAATTAGATTTTCTTGCACTTGATCTTGAATTTGACTTCTTATGAGTTCCGTTTTGGGAGGAAGCCAAAAGTTTCGCATTTGAGAGTGTTTGGTTGTTGGTGCTTCATCCTAAAGTGTGGTAATCTTAACAAGTTTGAGTCGAGATCTTCGGATGACATTTTCCTGGGGTATTCTCTTCATAGTCATGCTTACAGGGTTTACCATCTTGACACTAACACCATCATGGAATCCTGTGATGTAACTTTTGATGAGTCAACCCCCTGTGCTAGTTCTGTCTTTGAGTGTGTAAGTGATCAGGAGATGAGCGAGAGCATCATTTTAGATTGCGACCTTTCAGCTCTCGGTAATGATGAGGATGATCCACTACTTCCCTCGACCACACCTGCTTAAGAGATGGCCCCTACTTCTTCTACTCCAGCAGAGGGTCCTGCAGCCTCTACATCCACTTCAGCTGCTCCTAAACTTGCACCAGCTGTGTTTTAAGAGGAGGTTCTCTCGCGGCGTGAGGCCCCTCAACACATTCAGTGGTGACACCCTCCACACATGATGATCGGAGATCTTGATGAGAGGGTAACGAGATCCAAGTCCGCTTCTCATGCTCATTTTACTGATTCTGCATTCGTTGCTTCTTTTGAGCACCATGATATTGGGCATGCTTTATCTGATTCAAATTGGGTTAATGCCATGCATGAAGAGTTAGAAAACTTTGAGAGAAACTAAGTTTGGGTCCTTGTAGAATCACCTCCCAATGTTCACACCATAGGTACAAAATGGGTTTCAAAAATAAACAGGGGGGATGGGTCTGTAGTGAGGAACAAAGCTAGACTTGCAGCCCAACGTTTCTCTCAAATTGAGGGGATAGACTTTGGAGAGACTTTTGCACCTGTAGCTAGGTTAGAAGCCATTAGGATCCTCCTTTCATTCGTAGCATCCTAAGGTTTCAAGTTGTACCAAATATATGTCAAGAGTGCATTCCTAAACGATTTCATACAGGAAGAGATCTATGTCAAGCAACCCATAGGCTTCGAGCATCCCAAATACCCACATAGAGTATACAAGCTTCAGAAAGCTTTGTATGGGCTTAAGGAAGCACCTAGGGTTTTGTATGATAGGCTTAGGTCTTTCTTGCTAGAGCATTGGTATGTCATGGGGTCGGTGTATAAAACCTGGTTCACTCTTAGGTATGGAAAAGATTTCCTACTTGTTCAGATTTATGTGGATGATATCATCTTTGGTGGCTCATCTCATGCACTTGTGGCCAAGTTTGCAGAAACTATTAGGAGGGAGTTCGAGATGTCGATGATAGGCTTGGTTTGATATGTGGGTGTTTGCATAGCCTGTCGAGTTGAACTTGGTTGCCTAGTTTGAACTTGTCATAGCACTAGCTTCCTTAATCTTTGCACTGATCATGAAACTGTAGATGTTTTTATGCTGACGTCTCTTTGATAATTGAACAACATGATCAAAACTTGCTTCACTCCTGGTGCTTGTGACATGGAATCACTTTAAGACTTTGTGCGCCTTTGAGTTATATTGTTTACTCCTAATAGTGCTTTGACATCTCTAGTCCTTGTAAGTGCTTTGTGATCTATATGTGAAGTTTGTAGGTTTGCATCTCATTTGCACATTTTTTGCCAAAAGGGGAGAAGTTGTCTCAAGGGGGAGTAAAAGGACCAAATTGTATAAGAAAGGGGGGTGCTTTTGCATTCATTTGTACACTCTTTGCATTCATGATGAGTCCATTGTCAACAAGGGGGACAAAATTGAGAGATAAGCTCTTTGTCAACAAGGGGGAGTTTAATTTTGGCGTTGTGCTCTTGTATTCCATTTTATGGTAAGTGATATTGTTCTTGCTTTTCTTTGGCTTCTGGATCACTTAGATATGCTTATTTGTTCTCGTGCTTCAACCCTTTCTTTGATCTTCTTGTGTGTTGTCAATGGAATCATCAAGGGGGAGATTGAGAAACCAAGTGGAGAAGTACCTTGATTTGCATGTGATGAGCCATTGAAAATGGTTGGTTTGAGTAGAACTTGGTTGTCATGAGTGTGTTTATGCATGTTCTTGCTTATAGCTAATGAATGTTGGAGAGTACAATGGAGTTGGCGTGAGTCCAGAAAAAGAGTGCTCACCGGACAATCCGATGTGAGGAAATTTCACCTCACTAGAGAGTTTGGTGTTCTGAAAAAGCAGACACTGGAGCATGTTTGTGCAGAAGCCAATGTGGAGTTGAAAGCACCGGATGGTCCGGTGATGGGCAATAAGAGCGCCGTAGTATTTTGTGCAGACAAGAAATTCTTGGTGCAAAATTTCAAATGGTACACCAGATGGTCCGGTGTTGACCCACTGAATACATCGGAGCATTTCTTGCAGAAGGTTTGAGAAATGGAAGACAGGTGGAGTTGAAAGCACCAGATGGTCTGATGAATGGAAAGTTAACACCGGAGGCATGCACTGGACTAATTCTTGCACAGAGCAAATTTTCAGTACGCAAAATGGAGTTGCACTCACCGGATGGTCCGATGTTCATAGGGTGAACACACTGGAACATCTGGTGTTCACGTTTTCTACAGAATGTGCTATCAATTGTGGTTTTTGATTTTGGCTAACCGGAGATGGTTGTGAGAAACATGTTTGCTTGTCTCATAGTGTGCAGGTGACGTATGCAACTTGGCAGTCGACGGCGGGATGATTGGGACCAAGCGGGGTGTTTGGTGCTGGACGATCAAGGAGGTCGGGCAGAGTCAAGGGTGATCCTAGTGGTACACGCAGAGGACAAGCAAGGCATGTGATGAAGGTTGATGAAGACGGCATGTTGTCAAAGTCAAGCAAAAGAGATACCGGTGCAAGTGACAAGGCGGCTCGAGGGATCGGGAGCGGGAGAGACTTGCCGGTGGTCAAGATCGCAAGACAGAGGACACGCGTCGACATTGGAGCACTTGCTTGAGGCGAAGCAAGTGGCGACTAGTCACGCTTTGAGAAGCGTGCTAGGGTTTTGTGGTTTGGCCTCAAAACCGCGGGAGGACTGGAGGTCCATGTGGTATCATCACGAAGCTTGCGTCGAGGCGAAGCTAAGTCTTGCAGAAGCCATAGCCGTTTGATGGATGGAGCGGAATCTGGACCAAAATACCCCAGTGGTACGTAGGAGTGCATTACAGGTTTAGGGCATTTTGGTAACAAGGAAACATAAGGACTGAGGCACCTCCCTAAGCCTATAAATAGAGGAGTAGGGCTGTAGGAGAGCCTTGAGCCAGCCATCTTGAGAGCCTAGTGATAGGTTTTGGAGGAGATGAGAGGATAGACTTAGCCTTTGTAATAGGTTAGAGCTTTTGTGAGAGAAAAATCTTTGTAATCTGTCAAAAATAGGGCTGACCTCTGAATGAAATGAAGATTATTTTCTTTCACATGCTCGTGTTAATCTCCTTCTAGTCTTCTTCTTTTGGTTCCCTTGTTTTCCTTGCATGTTTTGTCTTTACCGTTGTGATTTTCGTTTTTGCTTTGTGCTGAAATTTTTTGATCGTGTGAGAGTTGATCTTCTTGTTGCTAGAGGCATACAAATAACATATGAGTTGGTCTTGAACCCTCTTTGCCTCTAGTATCATCAACTTGAAGATATCCTTCACCCGGTGACATATTTCCTTGAATTGAAGTGGTTCTTTCAAAGTTGCTATCTTTTGTAGCGATGATTCGTGGGTTTAGTGCCAATGGAACCTAGAGTTCATTTATACGCATAGGAGCCATGATTTTTCTTGGTGTTCATAGAAACTGAGTTTTCTCCATTTTGCTTCCACTTGTGGTTTAAGGTGTGTTGGGTGATCAAAATAGGAGAAGGCCATCAATTTCGAAAGAAATTTGTTGAGGCAGCTATTCACCCCCCCTCCCATCGCGTCTAGTTGCCATTCTCGGTCCTACAGTCTTAGAAATGACAATGTTCAAATTGGAAAGCTTGGACTGCCAGGCCCTGAGAACTCTTCTCAAAGTTTTGATCTTATATGAAAATTATAGCTCTCGACGAGATCTACAACTTTGTAGTCGAAAACTTTTTGATTTGAAGTCGTTTAGGTATTCAAATTATAAGTTGAAGTTTAATACATAAGTTTCGATCAAACATATGCTACCACAAGTCCTATTAATACAAGTAAACTCAAAAATAAAGAGAATAAAAAGATTACTACCAACTTTAACATCTCCGACAAGATCAACAAGAAGAAGATCAAAGACCCTACTATCAACAACAAGACTTGATTTACAGAAGTACTAGTGATAACAATAGCATCAAGTGTCATCAAGCGTCAATACGGCCACAAATATTTTTTATTTTTATTTTATTTTTCTTTTATTTTTCCTCACCTCAGCAGCACTAGAATAAGAATCATTGTACATTTCTACTCAAGTTTGATGTAAGGAGTGACGGCTACGGACACAAACGTATAAGTGATGCCATCTTCCAAGCATGTGCCATGTACTTTTTGATGGTCGCATGCTCAGGTCGTCTTCTTAATTAAGATATTGGCTGGCAACTCGCAGCATGAGCTGTCCCTGTAGGTCGGCTCCTTGGACTTGCTTTGCTTCGATGGAGACAGATTACCGGATTATATATTAGCCACAATAATCCCATGCATTGCGATGGAGAATGAATTAGTTTCCCTGCCAGTCAAAACAAGAGATTGGGTCAGATCCCTGCACAACATTAAGTCAGCAAAAAGTTAAAAGGATAAAATATTTTTTCATGTAATGACAGTAATATTCCTCACATGTGCTGCGGACTGGACATAATATTCGCACCATGTGTCTTGATTAAGTGGACATACTATTCCTGAAAGATCAAGTAACTTGGAAAAAGTCCGCTGCATGTTGTATTGTGGACATACATTTTTCTTTCTTTTTGGAGAAAACGGTGGTCGCATATGGAAGTTGTCTTCTGAAGAAATGGTTCGTCACAAGTTGCGTTTACGCCAACAATCGGCAAGACGGCAGCTTAGACCCTTGTTCGTATCTGCTGAACCAAAGGCATAAATAGCCCCACGATCAGGCTTCCATGTGTGTGCCATCTCGTACCCAAAGCAGAAAGGAAACACGGGGAGAGAGTGAGAGAGAGAGATAGAGTAGAATGGCGGCAGCGTGTGCAGATGGTCCTCGCTCCCACCATGAGGAAATGAGGAAGCCTGCCCCCT
Organism: Phragmites australis; assembly: GCF_958298935.1. Taxonomy (NCBI): domain Eukaryota; kingdom Viridiplantae; phylum Streptophyta; class Magnoliopsida; order Poales; family Poaceae; genus Phragmites; species Phragmites australis. The sequence continues at coordinate 5,178,816 of NC_084936.1, forward strand.
TCCACCCGACTCTGTGGGGAGATTTCTTCCTTTCTTACCAGCCGCCGACTTCAGCAAAGGTAGTATTTTGCTCACACCACACTCATATAATCCACAATGTGTCGCACTATCACACGTCCAGAATACACATACCACTATAGATACATATGCTTAAGCGTGGATATCCTACAGTTCTCGAAAAGAAAGATAGATACATGCTTAAAACATTAAATGCACTCTGTAAATAAGAAAGTACTAGGATTTATACCCTAGTGGGTAGAATGGTAACTCCACGACTCAATCCCACCTTGAGATGGTTCCCGTGTGTTTTGTTTCTTTTGCTAAGCATGTCCCACAAATCAAGATCAGTGACTCCTTTGAGCATTTTTCAAATCTAGGACTCACTTGCACCCACATTGCAAGTTGTTATACATACAATGCAATTTACTCTTTATGGATATATTAGACTATATGTACAGGACATGATCTGCAATAAACAATATTAACCATAAATTACCATAATTTCATGTTACCAAAACTTACGAAATATACTTTTTGTGAAAAACGTTTTCTCATATCACGTCTACTTTTCATATCACAAATCTAGTCAAAGTTGAGGATGTTTGAGACACAAATTAAAAATCATTCTATATGTATATATATTTCTAAGTGGAGGGGGTGTTTTGCTAAAATTCTGAAAGAAGCCACGATGAAATCCATGGATGGCTCAAATTAAAGAAATGCTTATTGTGCCATACTTGGGTGGTCGGGCCAGGCCTGGTTTGTTTCGGGCTCAGGAGGTGCCTTCCCAGACATGGCCCTAATTTACTTTTGCGGGCATAATCGGCCGGGGCAGATGTGCTTAGGTACACTCACAAGACAGGAAGCTGTAATACCCTTTGCCTGTCTTTGCTGAAGGAATCTCAAATGCGGGAAAGGGCTGGAGTGCTAAGGGAAGAAGTGAGGAAGATAATCAAAGGCTTAAACGATCTGCCAGAAATGGTGGACCTTATAATCACGCTGCAGCGACTTGGTCTTGACCACCACTACGAGGATGAGATAAACAAGCTGTTGCACGTTGTTTATAACTCCAATCACGATGGCGGTAATCTGGACTTTGTTTCGCGCCGATTCTATCTTCTGCGTAAAAGTGGCTATAACGTGCCATCCGGTGAGTCCTTATCATAGATACTGAGCTATATTACATCTGAGAATGTATTACAAATAATGTTCATTGTCTCAAATATTTATGCAGATGTATTTCTGAAGTTTAAAGATCAAGAAGGGAATTTTGTTGATGCTGATATTGGAAGCTTGTTAAGCTTATACAATGCAGCGTACACGAGGATTCATGGAGAGACATTGCTTGACGAGGCAATTGCTTTCGCTAGAAGATGCCTTCAAGATGGATTGAAACGTTTGGAATCACCACTGGCAGAGGAAGTGTCTTCTGCCCTTGATACACCTCTTATCCGAAGGTTTGGAATTTTGGAAATGAGGAACTACATTCCTATTTACGAAAAGGAGCCTAAACGAAACGAAAAAATATTGGAGTTCGCAAAACTGAACTTCAACCTTACGCAAATTCTTTATTGCACGGAGCTAAAAGAGGTCACGCTGTAAGTTTATTCAAATCCCACTTCGAAACCTAAAGTGCACATTTCAATCATGATGGCAATTTATTTGTTCTTGTGTACATTGTAGGTGGTGGAAGGAACTCAGCGTCGAATCAAACTTGAGTTTTGTTAGGGATCGGATCGTAGAGGTGTATTTTTGGATGAGCGGGGGATGCTACAATCCTCAATACTCTCATTCTCGAATTATACTTACGAAGATTGTTGCTTTTATTACAATACTAGACGATACCCTTGACACATATGCTACCACTCATGAGAGTATGCTGCTTGCGGAAGCAATTGACAGGTAACGACTTTCTTGAGCGCGTCCAATGATTTCTGTGTTTCAAAAAATATATATATATCTGACATATAACTATTTAATAAATGTTGGCAACGGTCGCATAATTTTGATTTATTTAAGCATGAAAAGAAAGAAACTGAAGTCTTAACTATGATGCAATGACTTATATGTTGTAGATATGTCGTTTATAACATACTGAATTTTGTTGTGATGTTGTAGCTGGCCATGTTATGCCTTGCTCATAACAGAAAGGAAGGGGACTGGAATTACATAAGAATAAGCCTAGAACGAATTTTGGAGACATAATTTATAATATTTACAGTGGAAGGAAGAACACGAGGGAAAGTATTAAAATAATCCAGAGTTATAAAGGGAACAACATAAATCATTCATGTGTTCCGCCAATAATCGTGTTTGTAAAAAGTTAGAATCAAATTGTCAAATAAGGCTAAAATTGAAAGGAAGTCACATAACACAGGAGTATATTATTATTATTGGAAGTAACCATACTAAAAAAAATGGAAAGCAAATTCAGTTCCCATATTTCTAGACATGGTTTCTTTTGATTTTCTTTGAAAAGAAGAAATATTTTCTGTTGTAACCTTTAGCATTTACTTTTAAGATAGGGATTTTGTTCTAACATAATAAAATGCAGATGGGATGAAGGTGCAATATCTCTCCTTCCAGGATACATGAAGGATTTCTACTTATATTTATTGAAGACATTTTCTTCATTTGAGCATGAGTTAGGACCAGATAAGAGCTACCGTGTGTTTTATTTAAAAGAAGCGGTAAGTATTCTATTTGATCTTCCCTGACTGTTTATTGTTTATAAATACACGTACATGAAAAGTAATACATATCCGCTTATAAATATATAGTGATTGAACATTACCAAGATATAATCACAATGATATAGCTCTAGAAATGTTATGTCCTTTTGAATAGAATTATATGTGTTACTGACATTAAGAGAAAACAGAACCACATTTCTGTAATAATAGAATATTAGGTAAATCTGTATGCCAGATAAAAAAATGGATTCCTTTATGCATGATACTTTGAACGATCATAAGTTATTCAATATTCTTAGCTGACTACATGTGGGTGTTGAGCTTTCCATGGAAGGCCTTATTCTAGTAAAAAATTCTGATGTATATTCCCATAAATACATTAATTAATAAAGGTGTTCCTAACAAAGGAAATTATCAAGTACAAGCATGACAAATCATGCAAACTTTCTTCGTTTCAATTAATCCTATTTAGGCAATGCATATCATTTGGCAACTATATAAGCTTCTAAAATGACTTGACACGTTTTCTATTCAATATAGATGAAGCAATTAGTTCAGGCATACATGAAGGAAATAAAATGGCGTGATGACGGTTATGTGCCAGAAACAATGAGCGAACACCTTGAAGTTTCACTTATAAGCATTGGGGGTGTCGCGGTGCTATGTGCCGCATTTGTTGGAATGGGCGATATAATAACAAAGGAGATCCTCGAATGGGTTTTGAGCGACGCTCAATTTGTTAAGGCTTTTGGTATATTTGTACGGCTCACCAATGATATTGTATCAACCAAGGTCTTCCTCTATCCTTAAACAAGTTTAATTTCATGCAGAAACTATTTATAAATTTGAACTCATTTAAACCTCTGGAATTAACTCATGCATATATCGGATTCTGTTCGTAGGCATATAGATCACGTAGGTTCATGACAACGTTCCACGGTTTTAGTGAATGAAGATGGGCACGACTCCATACATAAAACTTTTCATATGCATCCACAGAGTTTGGGATATCAAACTAGCAATTTTGTTAATAAAAATTCCTAACATCGTTTTAACTGCCACAATTTGCAGCGTGAGCAAACAGAGAAGCACTGTGTCTCCAATGTTCAGTGTTACATGAAGGAGCATGGAACAACATGGCATGATGCATGCCAAGAGATGAAAGAAGTTACTGAAGATACATGGAAGGATATGATACAACAATCCCTTGTATTGACAGAACAACCAAAGGTCGTGGCACGGACAATTCTTGACTTTTCAAGAACTACAGATTACATTTACAAGACAGCTGATACATACACTGTTTCCCATACGATCAAAGATACGGTGAAATTGCTCTATGTGGATCCAATACCAATATGAAGCATGCTCATCTTCGTTACCAAGAATACCTGTATGAAGCTTGCTAAAAGGACGTATAAGTAATTGCCAACTATATTGTACTTCTTAAATAAGAACCAGTCATGTTCAAGGATGTGGCCTGGTGATATTACAAAAGAAATGTATTTTGCTCCCTTTCAACATGTAACAACAGTACTAGTTGTTGTTTGCAGGAACTGTTGGAAAATAGAAATATGTTACCATCAAATAAAATGTATTGTGTTTCCTCGCAAATAAATAAATAAAATGTATTGTGTTGTGTTGCACCCTCCAGTAATTGATAATATGTACCTCTTTCCTTCCATACATTGCTCTGTGTCCAAACAATAACTCTACTTCAATTACAGAATAATGGTGCATGATGACAGCATAAGTGGTGATCCAAATTCATGGAAAATATGTTCGATACCATCCACATGAGCTGTATCAACTATCAACGTGGAATGCCCACCTTCACAACTAAACTTTGTGTTTATCTAAAAAAGGTGGAACTTCGTGGTAGTTTTGAATTGTACTGGAGCAAATGAAGAAACCAGGGAAGTCAAGCCAAGTAAACCAACCTGCTCACATTTATAAAAAAAAAGAAAAAAGAAAAATAAACAACCTGCTCAGCCGACATCGCCCGCTGGTTGCCTCGGCGAGCCATTAGAATATTCTAAACTGGTCACCGCCGGGATCTGAATCCCTCGGCTCTGCTCCTGGAGACATAAGACAGATAATACACGAACTCCTAGTCCTAAACCTTGAAGTACTACAAAATAATAACTATCTCCAACCATATTCTCTTTATTTTGTTCCCTTCCTGATTCCGAGGGCATCTTGGTGTTACAGTTGATACATTTCATCGAAATGAATCCAGACTCCGGCGTCCCCGTGGAGGAAATCACAATGTCTGTATTGGAACGCGAACATGCATCTATCGGCCTTCGACTGTTCCAAGTACCAGGCATGGAATCTCCGCATTTGGGTTGTTAGCTCCGACAGGGACTCGACTAGTGGTTCGCCAAGCTTAAATTGACATTTAGATTTTGCCTTTTCAACCTTGGACTCGTCATAAAGTGCTTCTTTTGTCAATCCGACCTCATTTAGAAAGTTTTTTTTTTCTAATACTTCTTGTTGTTCTAGCGCTCTTTGTTTTTTTACCTTCTTGATTGATGCATTCCTCAACTATTTTTTACTCATGATACGCGCGTAGTTAGATTTTAGCGGTGGGTCTACAGATCTTGCCAAAGTTTGAAGAAACTTGGCGACTATTGCTGGATCGATAGCACTCTTCTCTGGCTCAATACGTTTGAAGTGTTCAGTGACATCGGCATTCACTTTCCTTCTGATTTCCTCATCAGTTTTATCATAAGGCAGAGGAGATGGCGGCTTCTTAGATGCTGACTGCCGCTTCTTAGCTGCTGCTCGCTGCTATGATGAAGTAGATTTCTGAGATGACATCGACTTCCGAGTTTGTGCAGGTGCTACCGGCTTCTGAAGTGGGATAGGCGGTGGCAGCTAAGGGGTTGGAGATCTTCTTGGTGGCTGTGGAGGCGACGACGGAGGTGGGGATCTTCTCGGTGGCTGTGGAGGAGATAGCGGAGGAGGTGGAGAGCTTCTGGGTGGTTGTGGAGGCGACAGCGGAGGAGGCGGAGATCCTTTGGGTGTGTCCGACGACTCTGAACTAGACCCAGACCCGTCTGTGTCTTCGCCAAATAATATGACGCGCTTGCACCACAGGATGTAATGGCCTACATTTTTTGAGAGCCTTGTTTCCCCCGCCTCTCCAAGGTAATCCAACTTGCATTTATGGTACTTATGTATTGCACTATCCACGCGTACCCTGGCATATCCCTGTGGTATCGAACGACTGTTGAAGAGGGTCTCTTCCACCCATTGCTCTGCCAAACCCGTAGCCACTGTGGTGGGAACACCCAAGACTGGCACGACAAGCTTGCATGGTGTGCTTTCTGTGATGTCGTCCATAGGGTGACGGATTAAGGCTTCTCCTGGAAGCCCCGTGGACGTGCAGCTGCTCCGGGGACCACCAGGGATCGGCACCAAAGCATTATCTGCGATGACTAATAGCTCCTGCCTCTCTTGCTGCCTGGCTTGCTGCATAGCTGCTTCTATTTTTGCGTCTGTCATTCGTCTCTCCTCTGCAAGTTCTTCTTTTAGAATGGCCATCATTTCTGATATATTTTCTTTTCTTCGTTTCTTGTAAGTGTCGGTGTTTTGTTCGAATACGACCTTCCAAGGCCTCAAACCCTTGCCGCAGGTGTGACCAGTGTGCTCCTTATTTCCCAATGACAAGGTTAGCTCGTCGTTCTCCCTGTATGCCTGGAAAGAGCCCTAGGAACACTGGACGTGGGCATCTCAAATCTTCTTCGAGACTTCCAATTCTCGTTCACTTTTGAAGCATAACCTGCTATCAGTCGCAAGAGTTACCCCTCTCCCATACAGGTAGTTCTTCACTCATGGAATCCACTCAAGTGTCACAGGTGTGACACCGCTTTTAGTTACGTCTTCTTCCATCTTCTCCCACTCGTCAAGTTTCCTAAAGTACCCGTGCGAGCCGGTTCTATGGGGGTATAAGTTCTTCTAGGAGTTGGTCTTGTTTGCTTCACTTATCTTTTTTGCTTCCTCCAAATCCCTATACTTCACGAAATCATTCCAAAAATCTTTCACCATCGAATAATCATCCCAGTCCGGCGTTCGCCCCTTAAAGTATTAATCTCTGTACAATTTACCCTTAAAATTCTTAAAAATTCTGCCCATTATTACTAAGGCATGATGCTTCGCTATGGCCATGTTTCATCCTTCAAGGTACTCGAACTTTTGCGACAACTGCCCCACATAAAATCCTTGATGCTATCGGGAACCACCCACTTGTCACCTCGTTTGCCTCTCCAAGTTCTATAAGTGATTGCGATGTGGTCCCTTACGAGACACCTGCATACTGTCTTGAACAACCCGAGTATATCTAGAGGTTTTATAGGCTCCCCGGCTGAATCGACCTTCATGATGACAAAACGTTCCTCAGGCATCTTGCTGGGAACTCGGCCACGCCTCGGTTCTTTGGACGACTGACCATCCCGCGCAGCATCAGTGATCGGAGACGAGAGCGCATCATCAGTGATTGGACTCTCCAGAGCATCAGTGTCAGGTTGATTCAAGTTGAGGTATGCATTCGGGCTTCGTTCCAGAGCATTATCCGAGACTGGATTCTAGTTAGAGGAAGGGCCTTGTATTGGTGGGCACGTCCGTGGGCGGCGACTTGATTTTGTACGTGTCATTCCTACATAAAAATTCCATCTATTCAAATTTGTTGCAACATCGACATTAGCATATATGACAGCTAGTTGATACATCAAGAAATAGCAACTAGTAGATTATGCTTAAATGCATCAAATAGACATTTCAGCATACTACTTAGGATGACCAAATAAGAGAACACTAGCTGAATGGCCCGTGCGTTGCTACGGTAAAACAAAACACAACCAACGGGGTTACCAAATAAGAGAACACCAGTCCACCAACTAATCATTCAGTAAATCACACTGATTGCGCTAGTAAAATTTAAGGAAACAAAGAGTAAAGTGCACATAACAATGAAGCTATATGATTAACATTTGCTCACATAAATAACTTGTCTCAATTTACATCATTGCAAAGAATTGTGTGAAACTGCCACTAAAGTTACTAAAGTACGAGGGAGAATCAAGCGACACAACACTGGAAAACCCAAGTACACACTAAAGGTCTACAATATGTGAACACTCGCAAGAATAGTTGTTTGATTGAACAAAAAAAATGAACTACACTCAAGATCTCATCTACGTAGCAATGATACATAAGCACAATCAGATGTTCCAAACACATTCCCGAGTAGCTGAGTCTCATCTGTAGAGGCAGAAGATACCATGGAACCGTCAGGGCTCTACAAAATAACCAAAAGGTATAGCAACTATTCTCTAGAAAATATTTATGATTCTCGAGGCAAAAAATTATTAGTTATTGGAACTGAATACTGAACACTGAAAACTATTTCTTAAAGTTTTATTAATCCAGCTCATCTCTGGTAGACAACAGCATCATCAGGAAATCATCAATAGAATGAATTATAAAAGGCATGCAAGCAGAGACATATGCTAGTTTCTAGGGTCATAAAAGGAACAGAAATGGGAGCTTGAAAGCAAAGTATTTAATTAAACATATCTTAACAGAATACAAAACACATATTGATCAGGTCCATACAAGCATTATACATTCAAATTACGCATCAGATTCACTCGGCAACCACCAGTACTCATCACTATCATCGCCTGTCATCAACCTCTCAGGAACGTTGTAGTCATAAGGAACAACGTAGTTCGGGTCCACGCTAGAATGTGCATCATCGCCCTCAAGGTGGCCAACATCTTGATGGTCCAGCAATTCGGCCGATTGAATGGCCAACTTTTGAAGGCTATTCACTACCTCCTCAAGTTGGAGTACAAGCCGGTTCGCATCCATGGGGCACTTGCACGAACATGGATCGAAGCTTTCGTTAGCTATCTTTCTTAGGTCTACAACTATATCATCGATCTTTTCGATGGTCCATGCCCATTCATCAGTCATTGTTCTACAACCATCCAAAAGAAGCATGTTTTGTCTGAATCTTATAGGAAAACAACAGTTTTTTCAGTTAACAAGGATAGGATAACACACTACTACAGAATCAGCTTTATATGCCGATCCATCACTGCCGATTCGTAAGCCGCGCGCAAATAATCTGTCATCATGGCTTACGTACCAACAGTGATAAGGGGCATCACTGTCGGCCGATTGCTTGAGCCGGCAGTGATGCCCAAATTGATCATCACTGCCGGTTAAAGCGACGGACCGACAGTGATCCTAGTGCCAGACCCGAAATATTTATTGGATTCAATTGTTTGTTCAGGTCCTCGTGTCCTCGCGTCCGCTCGCGTCCCGTAAAAAATGCTAAGTCTCATAGCCCCCCTCTCTCTCTCTCGTTCCCCATTGCTATATCTTCTCTCTCTCATTCACCACCGTACCGCCCCTTTCCTCTCTCTCTCATACGCCTAGATGAGATCCACAGCGACCTCCACGGCGAGCACGGTGGCGAGGAGATCCACGGCGAGCGCGGCGACGAGGGGATCCACGGCAAGCACAGCGGTGAGGAGATCCATGGCGAGCACGGCGGCAAGAGATCCATGGTGAGCTCGAGCATAGCGGCGAGGTGATCCATGGCAAGCACGGTGGCGAGGAGATCCACGGCGAGCACAGCGGTGAGGAGATTCAGGCAACCATGGCGACCACCACGGCGATCTCAACGACGAGGAGCTCAACCATAGCGACCTCCATGGCAAGCATGGCTGTGAGGAGATCCAGGCGACCACGGCGGCATGAGAGGGTTGGTCCCAGGTCTCGCGCGTTCTCGGCTAGCTTGTTCTGTGAATGTTCTTGGCTAGCTTGTTCTGTGATTGCTTGTTCTGTTGCGTACTGTCGGTTCCAAAACCAGTAGTGAAAGCCAGTTTGAAACCGGCAGTGAATGGCTATTTTGTAGTAGTGACAATTAACAAGGATTGACAATGCAAGAATCACACAATTCCATATAGCTCTCCAATTTGAAAGACACATAAACATAATAGGTTGAGTATGCATATATGCTTGCCTTGATCACACAATTCGTCAATGACCAGCTCGGATTCAATCACGTGCACGGGATCAACGCTCTCCGGTTCGTCAGTCTCTAAAAGAATGAAATGGTGCAATGTAAGAGAATGATGGTCATGACATGAAAGATAAACCAATGAGCATGAAATTTGGTATGGAGATTGGGTACTAAGTTATGAAGTAAATAGAACAAGAACAACCTCGATCATTTAGAAAAATGAAGCTCTCACAATAAACAAAGTAGTAGAGATTAACATGGAAAGGGACATTGGACTATAATGTTTTAAAGAGCGTACTTTCAAATCTAAAGTTATCATAAGGATGAGTCTTGTACCAAGTCAAGTATTTTTCCAATAAACTACAACTGAAATGATGAACTTTGGTTTTGGATTCACTTCATTTGGAGTTATACTTAATTCTATGCAAAAATGACAGTTCAAAATCTCCTTACTATAAAAAAATTCAAATGGTCTTTCACTCATTCATCTTCTAGTGTAAATCAACAAATGATTTAATTTTCTGATGTCAAACATTGTTTCTCTATATTAAGTTGAATGACAAAATGTTTTTCAGTCAGCTAGTTTGTCAACCACAGGGAAAACTACCTAGAGTGAGGCCCAATGAAGCGAAACAAAACTCAGCTATCCCTTTCATGATCAGAATTCATATGTAGCAGGCCAAGGATAGAAGGAGCTCGCTGGGATCCTAATGTCCAGGCATACATTTGGAAGGTGAAAGATGAATGAATTACCGTGATAAGCTATAGTTGTAAGGATAGTTGGGTGTGGTTAGTTTTGCACCAAAGTTAAAGGGGTTGTATGGCATTTTTCTAAAATGTAAACTGCCAGCTTGTTATCATTCTTGAAATTGAATAGAAGTGGATTTCTGTGCTTGGCTGGTGGTGTACAAACAGCAGCAAATTTAGATTATATGCATTTTTTGCACCAAAATTGAAGTGCCTGTATGGATGTATATATGGACATTTTTTCTAAAATATAAACTGCTAGCTTGTTGTCAATCTTGAAATTGAATAGAAATGCCTGTATGGATGTATGGATGTATGGACATATAAAAAAAATTCAACAGAGATTTATATAAACAAATGCATTTTATTTTTTTAGATGGTTTCCTTGAATATTAGTGGTGCTTTCGCCAGATCATGGAATCAAATCCCAAGTGTCCACGCATGCCTAAACAGAAATTAGTAGCTCAAATGCAAGCTGATGGGGTCTGCCTTGTACATTGGGCACAGCTTTAGACATCTCATGAATTTGCATACAGACTTCAAGATAAACAATGTCGAATGAATCAGCAAGATTCAGGACACATCTTCAAGGAAATTTTTTGGCCAAATAAATTAACTTCAACATCCTAAAATAAGGACTATGTACAGAAACAAAACAAAAGGTCGAGAATTTTGTGCACAACCCCTTTTCACATCTAACATCAAGGTAATATCTACCAATATTCCATTGACAAAATGGCACGGCTGAACACAACAACAATCTATATGTTCCGCAAATGTGCAACTATACACAAAAGGCAAATTTTCATAGGCGCTTGCTTACGTGAATTGCCTGTGGAAATAGGTTGATTTTCACAGGCGGTTCACATAAGAAACCTACTGTGAAAATAGGATGATTAACACAGGTGGTTCAGATAAGAAACCGCCTCCGAAAATAGATAATAATTTATCTTAAAAAATTCATAACTTTTTCGTACAAACTCGGATGAGGACATACTTTATATGAAAATTGTAGCTCTCGACGAGATCTACAACTTTGTAGTTAGAAACTTTTTGATTTGAAGTCATTTAGGTATTCAAATAATAAGTTAAAGTTTAATACATAAGTTTCGATCAAACATATGCTACCACAAGTCCTATTAATGTAAGTAAAGTCAAGAATAAGGAGAATAAAAAGATTACTACCAACTTTAACATCTCCAACAGGATCAATAAAAAGAAGATCAAAGACCTCACTATCAACAACAAGACTAGACTTACAGAAGTACTAGTGATAACAATAGCATCAAGTGTCATCAAGTGTCAGTACGGTCACAAATATTTTTTATTTTTATTTTATTTTTCTCTTATTTTTTCTCACCTCAGCAGCACTTGAGTAGGAATCATTGTACATTTTTGCTCAAGTTTGATGTAAGGAGTGACGGCTACGGACACAAACGCGCATTCTGAAAACGGTGTAGAAACTTTCGGCGGCGAGAACTCAATCTTTCAGGCCATTTTTGGCCTTGAAAAATTCGCCGAACGCGACGGCACTTTGAAGTTGGGGAGAAACAGATGTAACTTTTTCTGTAGAGTCAAAAAATGTTAAAATCATAGTTCGTATGCAAAAGTTATGCCCGTTTTACCGAAAGCACTCCGGGTCATTGTGATGCTTCGGTAGAAAAGGTTAAAAAGATATTTTATCCATTTTCTATCATAGGTACTTGATAGGTGAGCTGGTAAGGAGGTTCGCGCGCAAGCGGAGTGTCCCGGGTTCGATTCCCGCCTAACGCAATGGCTGAAAATAGTGTGAAAAAAATAGCGTGGCTTGTGAGTTGCGATGCACGACAGCGAGGGTTCCTCGGGTGAAAAAAATTGATTTTTCCGGGTAAAAAAATGTTGATTCGGGGACCGACTACCACAAGCGGTTCCTACCGCCTGTAGTAATCGAATTTCACATGCGGTCCGCATACGCCTATAGTAATTGATTTCGACAGACGGTCCACTCACTACTACATAACACCATGTGTCTTGACTTTAGAATCCTTGATTGGCCACATTACTTGTCAGTTATTAGAAGGTTGCAACAGTCAATCTTATGCCAGTATAGTAGGCAAAATATTTCCTATGGCATGGGCAGATTGACAACAAAAATATGTGTACGGCACCTCATGATATATAAGTGATGCCATCTTCCATGCATGCGCCATGTACTTTTTTATGGTCGCATACTGAGGTCGTCTTCTTAATTAAGATATTGGCTGGCAACTCGCAGCATGAGCTGTGCCTGTAGGTCGGCTCCTTGGACTTGCTTTGCTTCGATGGAGACAGATTAGCGGATTATATTAGCCACAATAATCCCATGCATTGCGATGGAGAATGAATTAGTTTCCCTGCCAGTCAAAACAAGAGATTGGGTCAGATCCCTGCACAACATTAAGTCAGCAAAAAGTTAAAAGAATAAAATATCCCGCTCCCTTCAGAACGCACGCGAGGATGATGTGATAAGGCTGCTACATGCGCGAGGGTATGTCGTGAGTTCGATTTCCACGGAACGCAAAGTATGAAAACAGTGTGAAAATTTGCAAGGGACACATGGCGAGTGGTGATGGCACTAAGTTAGGTTGGCTCGGTTGAAAAAAATATTATTTTTGACTTTTTTCGTGTCAAAAAACGTGAAAATCGTTCATCAGTCATAAGTGACGGGTCATAGTTGTGACCCGTCACTTATGACTTGTAATAAGTGACGGGTTAGAGTTACGACCCGTCACTTATGAGCTTTATTAGTGACGGATCAAGTTTTAGTTTATCACCAATGATCTAATTAGTGACGGGTGCTTATCCGTCACTTATGACTAATCATCAGTGAAGCATTCGAGATAAGCACTTGTCACCCATGACGATTATCACCTGTCACTTATGATATTTTTTCACGTAATGACAGTAATATTCCTCACATGTGCTGCGGACTGGACATAATATTCGCACCATGTGTCTTCAGGCTTCATTAAGTGGACATACTATTCCTGAAAGATCAAGTTACTTGGAAAAAGTCCGCTGCATGTTCTATTGTGGACATACATTTTTCTTTCTTTTTTTTCTTTTTGGAGAAAACGGTGGTCGCATATGGAAGTTGTCTTCTGAAGAAATGGTTCGTCACAAGTTGCGTTTACACCAACAATCGGCAAGACGGCAGCTTAGACCCTTGTTCGTATCTGCTGAACCAAAGGCATAAATAGCCCCACGATCAGGCTTCCATGTGTGTGCACATAGAGATCAACTTGTGAGAAAAGTAGCCACAATCACCAGCAAACAAATAAACCAAATACACTAAGAACAGAGCACAAAACAAAAGAACAACAAGATAAAAACTAGCTAAAAAGAAAGGGCACTGAAAAACGAATTGAAAAGTTCAGGGGCTAAATTGAAAAATTACCAATTAAAGAAATTATTAGATTTATTTTTATACTGAAAAAGGTTTGAATTACTGACTGGGTAGCTCTGGCTGATGTGGCATGGTGACAGGGGTGACACATCAGCAGAAAGGTTGAGGTGGCAGCTGAGGTGGATGGGTGACATGGCATGGCTGCTGACTGGGTTAAGTGGCAACACGTGGCAGCTTCTGGTTGGTTGACCGAAGGGGTAAGAACAGATCTAATCTGGGCCGAAGGCTTCGGATCCGACAGCTGGGGAAGGTTTGGGCGGTCGGCAGGGTGGTTCTCGACGGAGCCAAGCTCGGGCACGGCGGCGACTCACCGGAGACAAGCGCTAACCTCGTCGCCGGCCTCGAATCACGACGACAAGCGGCGGAACACGACGAGAAGGAAACGGCGATCTCGTTTTGGAGCTTACCGAGGGCGGCGCGACAAGGGAAGGTGGTCGGCGACGGAAGGGGGCGGCGGCTGCTTCGGGAACTCGTCGGAGAAGGCTCTCTGGCGGCGCAGAGATCAAGTCGACGACAGGAAAAGCTTCTGCGGTGGCAGGCACTCGCGATGGTGGGCTAGGGATGCGCTACAAGGCTCTGGAACGGCGCGGCGGCGAGCTCGGTCGAAGCGGCGGTGAGGGCGGCTCGGCAAGCTCTGAACTCGGCGTCTAAGGCTCAGGTTTTGGGCAATTTCTGGTTGAGATGCGTTCGGGGAGGGAGGCTTTACTTATATAGGCATCTCGGGGTGTCCAGGGCGACGGCGCAACGAGATCAACTCGGACACGGCGACGGGGAGTTGTATCCGAGCTCAATTCCATGATTTCTTAGAGATAAGGCCGGCTAAAGATAGAGGGGATCGGGGATTTGATTTGGCGGTTCTCTAGAAGTTCTCGGGTTCGGTTTGGGCTCGGATTCGAACGGAAGACGGCGGCCGGTGCGTTCTCGTGTCTGCGTCGGAATCCAACTGAGGAGGAAGAAGGTCCTGACATGCGGGACCCGCATGTCAGCGGCTCGGGTGAGGCAACTCGGCGCGTAGGCTGGCGTGCGGAGATGGGCCGATGCAGGCGACCCGGGTGGGAGAGGAGGTCAGCGGTGGCTGGGCCGAAGCCGAGGAGGGGCTGGGCCGAAAAGGAAAAAGGCAGCCCGCGAGAGGTTTCATTCTTTTTTTCTTTTTCCTATGAATTCAAAATCCAAATTCAAATTCAAAATCCAGGCAAAAACTCTTCAAATAAATTCATCAAAACTCAAATAAAATACTACTTGCCTAATTCAGCATGAATGCAAAATATTCACTTATATCCTATGTCATTTATAACTTCTTTCATATAAAATAGGATTTTCTCTCTCTTAAAATATTTAAACTCATTTTGAACTTAGCAAATTTTGAGAAATTTTAGAATTGGAAAAATTAGGGTGTTACACTAAGCAAGGAAGAGAAGATCAGCCTGTGCAGTTGCTTGTATAGAATCAAAGTTCCGACCGGTTACTCCTCCAACGTAAAGAGATTAGTGAACATGAAAACTTTGAAGTTAGTTGGCATGAAGTCCCATGATTGTCACATAATGATGATATAGTTGCTTGCTGTTGCAATTAGAGGTATTCTGCCGAATAAGGTATACATTTTATACGAGAGCACAAGACAACAAGAGAACTAACCAAAATAGTGGCGTTCGTATTGATGCTTACGACCGCGATGGTAATAAGGAGACCTACTATGAATTCATAGTGGAGATTTGAGAGCTTCAATATGGAGAACAATTGAAAATCCCCTTGTTTAGGTGCCAATGGGTCAGACTCCCAGGTGGAGTGAATACCGACAAGTACGGTATGACTACCGTCAACCTCAAACTTATCGAATACAGAGAACAACCATTCGTACTTGCCAAAGATGGTACTCAAGTCTTCTATGTAAAGGACACGGATCTTTTGCTCACCATGGATCTCTTGCCGCCGTGCTCGCCATGGATCTCCTCACCGCTGTGCTTGTAGTGGATCCCCTCATCGCCGCGCTCGCCGTGGATCTCCTCGCCACCGTGCTCACTGTGGAGGTCGCCGTGGATCTCATCTAGGCGTATGAGAGAGAGAGGAAAGGGGCGGTACGGTGGTGAATGAGAGAGAGAAGATATAGCAATGGGGAACGAGAGAGAGAGAGGGGGGCTATGAGACTTAGCATTTTTTACGGGACGCGAGCGGACGCGAGGACACGAGGACCTGAACAAACAATTGAATCCAATAAATATTTCGGGTCTGGCACTAGGATCACTGCCGGTTCGTCGCTTTAACCGGCAGTGATGATCGATTTGGGCATCACTACCGGCTCAAGCAATCGGCCGACAGTGATGCCCCTTATCACTGCTGGTTCGTAAGCCACGATGACAAATTATTTGCGCGCGGCTTACGAACTGGCAGTGATGGATCGGCATATAAAGCTGATTCTGTAGTAGTGTGTTATCCTATCCTTGTTAACTGAAAAAACTGTTGTTTTCCTATAAGATTCAGACAAAACATGCTTCTTTTGGATGGTTGTAGAACAATGACTGATGAATGGGCATGGACCATCGAAAAGATCGATGATATAGTTGTAGACCTAAGAAAGATAGCTAACGAAAGCTTCGATCCATGTTCGTGCAAGTGCTCCATGGATGCGAACCGGCTTGTACTCCAACTTGAGGAGGTAGTGAGTAGCCTTCAGAAGTTGGCCATTCAATCGGCCGAATTGCTGGACCATCAAGATGTTGGCCACCTTGAGGGCGATGATGCACATTCTAGCGTGGACCCGAACTACGTTGTTCCTTATGACTACAACGTTCCTGAGAGGTTGATGACAGGCGATGATAGTGATGAGTACTTGTGGTTGCCGAGTGAATCTGATGCGTAATTTGAATGTATAATGCTTGTATGGACCTGATCAATATGTGTTTTGTATTCTGTTAAGATATGTTTAATTAAATACTTTGCTTTCAAGCTCCCATTTATGTTCCTTTTATGACCCTAGAAACTAGCATATGTCTCTGCTTGCATGCCTTTTATAATTCATTCTATTGATGATTTCCTGATGATGCTGTTGTCTACCAGAGATGAGCTGGATTAATAAAACTTTAAGAAATAGTTTTCCGTGTTCAGTATTCAGTTCCAATAACTAATAATTTTTTGCCTCGAGAATCATAAATATTTATGTGAGCAAATGTTAATCATATAGCTTCATTGTTATGTGCACTTTACTCTTTGTTTCCTTAAATTTTACTAGCGCAATCAATGTGATTTACTGAATGATTAGTTGGTGGACTGGTGTTCTCTTATTTGGTAACCCCGTTGGTTGCAAGAGTTGTTTTGTTTTACCGTAGCAACGCACGGGCCATTCAGCTAGTGTTCTCTTATTTGGTCATCCTAAGTAGTATGCTGAAATGTCTATTTGATGCATTTAAGCATAATCTACTAGTTGCTATTTCTTGATGTATCAACTAGCTGTCATATATGCTAATGTCGATGTTGCAACAAATTTGAATAGATGGAATTTTTATGTAGGAATGACACGTACAAAATCAAGTCGCCGCCCACGGACGTGCCCACCAATACAAGGCCCTTCCTCTAACCAGAATCCAGTCTCGGATGATTCTCTGGAACGAAGCCCGAATGCATACCTGAACTTGAATCAACCTGACACTGATGCTCTGGAGAGTCCAATCACTGATGATGCGCTCTCGTCTCCGATCACTGATGCTGCGCTGGATGGTCAGTCGTCCAAAGAACCGAGGCGTGGCCGAGTTCCTAGCAAGATGCCTGAGGAACGTTTTGTCATCATGAAGGTCGATTCAGCCGGGGAGCCTATAAAACCTCTAGATGTACTCGGGTTGTTCAAGACAGTATGCAGGTGTCTCGTAAGGGACCACATCGCAATCACTTATAGAACTTGGAGAGGCAAACGAGGTGATAAGTGGGTGGTTCCCGATAGCATCAAGGATTTTATGTGGGGCAGTTGTCGCAAAAGTTCGAGTACCTTGAAGGATGAAACGTGGCCATAGCGAAGCATCATGCCTTAGTAATAATGGGCAGAATTTTTAAGAATTTTAAGGGTAAATTGTACAGAGATTAATACTTTAAGGGGCGAACGCCGGACTGGGATGATTATCCGATGGTGAAAGATTTTTGGAATGATTTCGTGAAGTATAGGGATTTGGAGGAAGTAAAAAAGATAAGTGAAGCAAACAAGACCAACTCCTAGAAGAACTTATACCCCCACAGAACCGGCTCGCACGAGTACTTTAGGAAACTTGACGAGTGGGAGAAGATGGAAGAAGACGTAACTAAAAGCGTGTCACACCTGTGACAGCTGAGTGGATTCCACGAGTGAAGAACTACCTGTATGGGAGAGGGGTAACTCTTGCGAGTGATAGAAGGTTATGCTTCAAAAGTGAACGAGAATTGGAAGTTACGCAGTAGATTTGAGATGCCCACATCTAGTGTTCCCAGGGCTCTTTCCAGGCATACAGGGAGAACGACGAGCGAACCTTGGCATTGGGAAATAAGGAGCACACTGGTCACACCTGCGGTAAGGATTTGAGGCCTTGGAAGGTCGGATTCGAACAAAACACCGACACTTACAAGAAACGAAGAAAAGAAAATGTATCAGAAATGATGGTCATTCTAAAAGAAGAACTTGCAGAGGAGAGATGAATGACAGACGCAAAAATAGAAGCAGCTATGCAGCAAGCAAGGCAGGAGCTGTTAGTCATCGCAGATAATGCTTTGGTGCCGATCCCTGGTGGTCCCTGGAGCAGCTGCACGTCCACGGGGCTTCCAGGAGAAGCCTTAATCCGTCACCCCATGGACGACATCACAGAAAGCACACCATGCAAGCTTGTCGTGCCAGTCTTGGGTGTTCCCACCACAGTGGCTACGGGTTTGGTAGAGCAATGGGTGGAAGAGACCCTCTTCAACAGTCGTTCGATACCATAGGGATACGCCAGGGTACGCGTGGATAGTGCAATACATAAGTACCGTAAATGCAAGCTGGATTACCTTGGAGAGGCGGGGGAAACAAGGCTCTCAAAAAACGTAGGCCATTACATCCTGTGGTGCAAGCGCGTCATATTATTTGGCGAAGACACAGACGAGTCTGGGTCTAGTACAGAGTCGTCGGACGCACCCAGAGGATCTCCGCCTCCTCCGCTGTCGCCTCCACAACCACCCAGAAGCTCTCCACCTCCTTCGCTGTCTCCTCCACAACCACCCAGAAGATCCCCACCTCCGTCGTCGCCTCCACAGCCACCAAGAAGATCTCCAACCCCTTAGCTACCACCGCCTATCCCACTTCAGAAGCCGGTAGCACCTGCACAAACTCGGAAGTCGATGTCATCTCAGAAATCTACTTCATCATAGCAGCGAGCAGCAGCTAAGAAGCGGCAGTCAGCGTCTAAGAAGTCGCCATCTCCTCTGCCTTCTGATAAAACTGATGAGGAAATCAGAAGGAAAGTGAATGCCGATGTCACTGAACACTTCAAACGTACTGAGCCAGAGAAGAGTGCTATCGATCCAGCAATAGTCGCCAAGTTTCCTCAAACTTTGGCAAGATCTGTGGACCCACCGCTAAAATCTAACTACGCGCGTATCATGGGTAAAAAATAGTTGAGGAATGCATCAATCAAGAAGGTAAAAAAACAAAGAGCGCTAGAACAACAAGAAGTATTAGAAAAAAAACTTTCTAAATGAGGTCGGATTGATAAAAGAAGCACTTTATGACGAGTCCAAGGTTGAAAAGGCAAAATCTAAATGTCAATTTAAGCTTGGCAAACCACTAGTCGAGTCCTTGTCGGAGCTAACAACCCAAATGCGGAGATTCCATGCCTGCTACTTGGAACAGTCGAAGGCCGATAGATGCATGTTCGCGTTCCAATACAGACATTGTGATTTCCTCCACGGGGACGCCGGAGTCTGGATTCATTTCGATGAAATGTATCAACTGTAACACCAAGATGCCCTCGGAATCAGGAAGGGAACAAAATAAAGAGAATATGGTTGGAGATAGTTATTATTTTGTAGTACTTCAAGGTTTAGGACTAGGAGTTCGTGTATTATCTGTCTTATGTCTCCAGGAGCAGAGCCGAGGGATTCAGATCCCGGCGGTGACCAGTTTAGAATATTCTAATGGCTCGCCGAGGCAACCAGCAGGCGATGTCGGCTGAGTAGGTTGTTTATTTTTCTTTTTTCTTTTTTTTTATAAATGTGAGCAGGTTGGTTTACTTGGCTTGACTTCCCTGGTTTCTTCATTTGCTCCAGTACAATGCAAAACTACCACGAAGTTCCACCTTTTTTAGATAAACACAAAGTTTAGTTGTGAAGGTGGGCATTCCACGTTGATAGTTGATACAGCTCATGTGGATGGTATCGAACACATTTTCCATGAATTTGGATCACCACTTATGCTGTCATCATGCACCATTATTCTGTAATTGAAGTAGAGTTATTGTTTGGACACAGAGCAATGTATGGAAGGAAAGAGGTACATATTATCAATTACTGTAGGGTGCAACACAACACAATACATTTTATTTATTTATTTGCGAGGAAACACAATACATTTTATTTGATGGTAACATATTTCTATTTTCCAACAGTTCCTGCAAACAACAACTAGTACTGTTGTTACATGTTGAAAGGGAGCAAAATACATTTCTTTTGTAATATCACCAGGCCACATCCTTGAACATGACTGGTTCTTATTTAAGAAGTACAATATAGTTGGCAATTACTTATACGTCCTTTTAGCAAGCTTCATACAGGTATTCTTGGTAACGAAGATGAGCATGCTTCATATTGGTATTGGATCCACATAGAGCAATTTCACCGTATCTTTGATCGTATGGGAAACAGTGTATGTATCAGCTGTCTTGTAAATGTAATCTGTAGTTCTTGAAAAGTCAAGAATTGTCCGTGGCACGACCTTTGGTTGTTCTGTCAATACAAGGGATTGTTGTATCATATCCTTCCATGTATCTTCAGTAACTTCTTTCATCTCTTGGCATGCATCATGCCATGTTGTTCCATGCTCCTTCATGTAACACTGAACATTGGAGACACAGTGCTTCTCTCTTTGCTCACGCTGCAAATTGTGGCAGTTAAAACGATGTTAGGAATTTTTATTAACAAAATTGCTAGTTTGATATCCCAAGTTAACTCCACATTGGCTTCTGCACAAACATGCTCCGACATCTGCTTTTTCAGAACACCGGACTATGTGGTGAGGTCTAATTTCCTCACACCGAATTGGCCAGTGAGCACTCTTTTCCTGGACTCACGCCTACTCCATTGTACTCTCCAACATTGGTTAGCTATAAGCAAGAGCATGCATAAACACACTCATGCCAACCAAGTTCAACTCAAACCAACCATTGTCAATGGCTCATCACATGCAAACCAAGGTACTTCTCCACTTGGTTTCTCAAACACTAAGCTTCTTATTCTACTCTTGGACTCTATGGAGGAAATGAGGGATTTAAGCCTAGAAGATCAATGTTTGCTTTTAGATTGGGGTTGCGCTACCTCAGCAAATTCCAGTTGAGCACATCTGGCATTAAATCAAAAGGAAGATCAATGTTTCCTTTTACATGGAGCTTATTATCATTGTGTGTTGGAGTATCTGAACATAAAGGAATGATTGGCTTTTCAGCAATATTGAGCCCACAGTTGCCAAAAGCAAGGCCAGCTTCTTGCATGAACTAAGCCTAGTGTCTCATAGAATTAAGAGAAGGTACTATGATCAGTTTGTTCGATGGCTAAACGCAAGGATGTAATCTCCTGGTTTTATTTTGTTTTCTTCCCTCCTTAGCTTCCCTTTTGTACAGCTTTTCTATTTGTTTCTCCTTCAATATATATATAATCTGTAGGGGCTTTGCCCCTCCAGTTTTATAAAAAAAATCATTCTTGTTCAAGACTTCAAGACTTCAAGTGCTAATTTTCAAAGTTTTTGAATTACTGTAATCCCATGGGCTGAAACTGAAGAAATCGAAGTGCACATTTGCTACACAGTAAGTATCATACCTTGGACATACCAGGAGATAAAATACAAGCAATTCAGGATTGCCCACTCCTCAATCAGTTAAGGAACTAAGAGGTTTTCTGGGTCTTGCTGGGTATTACAGGAAGTTTGTACCCAATTTTGGTCTGATTTCCAAACCATTAACTGACCTCTTGAAGAAGCACTCCCTTTTTGTTTGGACACCTTTAGCTCATACAGCATTTACTGAGTTAAAGCTCAGACTGACAAAGGCACCTGTGCTAGCACTACCTGACTTCACAAAATCCTTTGTGGTGGAGACAGATGCCAGTGATAAAGGCATAGGGGCTGTGTTGATGCAAGACAATCATCCAATAGCCTACTTGAGTAAGGCATTATGCACCAAGAACTAGGGTTTGGCAGTGTATGAAAAGGAATGTCTTGCAATCTTGCTGGCCATTGACCACTGGTGCCCATATTTGCATCAGGCCCCTTTTCTTATCAGAACAGACCACAAGAGTTTAATTCACCTCACCGAACAGAGAGCCCATACTCCAATACAGCAGAGAGCATTGACCAAGTTAATGGGACTAACATACCAAATTCAATACAAACAAGGCCAATTTAACAAAGTAGCTGATGCACTATCACGAAGGCCTGAAGCTGCAGACACTGAGTTGATTTCTATATCCATCTGTCAACCAGCTTGGCTTCAAACTATTACATAGAGCTATACCTCAGATCCATTCACCAAACAAGTATTGGAAAAACTATCAGTACCAGGTGGTTCTTATCCTGATTATGCATTAGTGGAAGGTGTCCTGAGGTTCAAGGGGAGAATCTGGGTAGGAGCAGATCAGAAAATTCAGCAGTAGTTGATCTCAACTTTGCATGCTAGTGCCCTGGGTGGCCATTCTGGTTTCTTTGCAACCTACCACAGAATTAAAAGATTATTTGCTTGGAACAATATGAAGCAGCAGATCAAAACTTTTGTTCAACAATGTATCACTTGCCAACAGGCCAAAACTGAAAGAATTGCCCCAGCAGGTCTATTACAGCCTCTGCAAATACCTGACCAACCATGGGTTGTGGTTACTTTGGACTTCATAGAAGGGTAAATGAACGGTAAAGGTAAAGGTAAATGAGAGTTTCACTCTCAAAGATGTGGTTTTGGTTGAGCATCTGGGATACAACTTGCTTTCTGTATCTTAGTTGCTAGATGAGAACTTGGAAGTGCGCTTCAAGCGTGATACTTTTCGAGTTCTTGATTCTTCTAGCGCTTTGCTTTGCAAGATTTCTCAAGTTGGGAGAGTATTTGGAGCTGACTTTTCTGAATCTTCTGATTCTTCTCGGTGTTTAATTGCTCAACCTTCTTCTGAGCTTTGGATGTGGCATAGGAGACTAGTGCACATGAGTTTTGATTTGCTTACTCGTTTGAGTGCCCTAGGCTTGATCTGAGGATTACCCAAGCTTAAGTTTGAGAAGAACCTTATTTGTGCTCCTTGTCAGCATGGCAAGATGGTTGCCGCTCCTAACCCACCAGTTAATCTAGTGATGACTGAATGACTGGGAGAACTTCTCCATATGGATACTGTTGGTCCTTCCCGGGTTCATTTGGTGGGTGAGAAGTGGTATGTACTTGTCATTGTTAATGACTACTCTCGCTACTTTTGGGTCTTCTTTCTAGTAAGTAAGGATGAAGTGTTCTCACAATTTCGGAGCTTAGCCTTGATATTGTTCAAAGAACTCCCTGGTGCATTGAAAGCAATTCGCAGTGATAATGGCACCGAGTTGAAGAACTATTTTTTTTTATGCTTTCTGCCTCGAACATGACATTGAGCATCAATTTTCTGCCCCACACGTTCCTCAACAGAATGACGTGGTTGAGAGAAAGAACAGGACTTTGGTGGAGATGGCTATGACGATGCTCGATGACATTTGTCTATGTAAATGTTTAACCCACGATTAACCCTTGGGAGACCATATGCTCTTTTGTGTCGTAAAGACACAACTTGTTTTGGTTTTGTGAAAAATTGCATATCTTGAATTCTATGTTGAGTTAATCAAAATGAATGATCAAATTTTTGAGCTAAATTGAATCCAATACTGTGGCTTTATGCTTCATGTGGTTTGTCAAAGAAGTGAATCCATGGTTGCCAAAGTTCACTTGAGGATAGTAAAATGATAAACTGTTTAAGTTAACTTGTGCTAATTAATGTGCTAAGAATGTTCTTTTTTATTTTGTCAAACTAAGGCTTGGTTTGATATGTGGGTGTTTGCATAGCCCGTCGAGTTGAACTTGGTTGCCTAGTTTGAACTTGTCATAGCACTAGCTTCCTTAATCTTTGCACTGATCATGAAACTGTAGATATTTTTATGCTGACGTCTCTTTGATAATTGAACAACATGATCAAAACTTGCTTCACTCCTGGTGCTTGTGACATGGAATCACTTTAAGACTTTGTGCGCCTTTGAGTTATATTGTTTACTCCTAATAGTGCTTTGACATCTCTAGTCCTTGTAAGTGCTTTGTGATCTATATGTGAAGTTTGTAGGTTTGCATCTCATTTGCACATTTTTTGCCAAAAGGGGAGAAGTTGTCTCAAGGGGGAGTAAAAGGACCAAATTGTATAAGAAAGGGGGGTGCTTTTGCATTCATTTGTACACTCTTTGCATTCATGATGAATCCATTGTCAACAAGGGGGACAAAATTGAGAGATAAGCTCTTTGTCAACAAGGGAGAGTTTCATTTTGGCATTGTGCTCTTGTATTCCATTTTATGGTAAGTGATCTTGTTCTTGCTTTTCTTTGGCTTCTGGATCACTTAGATATGCTTATTTGTTCTCGTGCTTCAACCCTTTCTTTGATCTTCTTGTGTGTTGTCAATGGAATCATCAAGGGGGAGATTGAGAAACCAAGTGGAGAAGTACCTTGATTTGCATGTGATGAGCCATTGAAAATGGTTGGTTTGAGTAGAACTTGGTTGTCATGAGTGTGTTTATGCATGTTCTTGCTTATAGCTAATGAATGTTGGAGAGTACAATGGAGTTGGCATGAGTCCAGAAAAAGAGTGCTCACCGGACAATCCGATGTGAGGAAATTTCACCTCACCAGATAGTCTGGTGTTCTGAAAAAGCAGACAGTGGAGCATGTTTGTGCAGAAGCCAATGTGGAGTTGAAAGCACCGAATGGTCCGGTGATGGGCAATAAGAGCGCCATAGTATTTTGTGCAGAGAAGAAATTCTTGGCGCCAAATTTCAAATGGTACACCAGATGGTCCGGTGTTGACCCACATAATACATCGGAGCATTTCTTGCAGAAGGTTTGAGAAATGGAAGACTGGTGGAGTTGAAAGCACCGGATGGTCTGATGAATGGAAAGTTAACACCGGAGGCATGCACCGGACTAATTCTTTCACAGAGCAAATTTTCAGTACGCAAAATGGAGTTGCACTCACCGGATGGTCCGATGTTCATAGGGTGAACACACCGGAACATCTGGTGTTCACGTTTTCTGCAGAATGTGCTATCAATTGTGGTTTTTGATTTTGGCTAACCGGAGATGGTTGTGAGAAACATGTTTGCTTGTCTCATGGTGTGCAGGTGACGTATGCAACTTGGCGGTCGACGGCGGGATGATCGGGACCAAGCGGGGTGTTTGGTGCTGGACGATCAAGGAGGCCGGGCAGAGTCAAGGGTGATCCTAGTGGTACACGCAGAGGACAAGCAAGGCATGTGATGAAGGTTGATGAAGACGGCATGTTGTCAAAGTCAAGCAAAAGGGATGCCGGTGCAAGTGACAAGGCGGCTCGAGGGATCGGGAGCGGGAGAGACTTGCCGGTGGTCAAGATCGCAAGACGGAGGACACGCGTCGACATTGGAGCGCTTGCTTGAGGCGAAGCAAGTGGCGACTAGTCACGCTTTGAGAAGCGTGCTAGGGTTTTGTGGTTTGGCCTCAAAACCGCGGGAGGACTAGAGGTCCATGTGGTATCATCGCGAAGCTTGCGTCGAGGCGAAGCTAAGTCTTGAAGAAGCCACAGCCGTTCGATGGATGGAGCGGAATCTGGACCAAAATGCCCCAGTGGTAGGTAGGAGTGCATTACAGGTTTAGGGCATTTTGGTAACAAGGAAACATAAGGACTGAGGTACCTCCCTAAGCCTATAAATAGAGGAGTAGGGCTGTAGGAGAGCCTTGAGCCAGCCATCTTGAGAGCCTAGTGATAGGTTTTGGAGGAGATGAGAGGATAGACTTAGCCTTTGTAATAGGTTAGAGCTTTTGTGAGAGAAAAATCTTTGTAATCTGTCAAAAATAGGGCTGACCTCTGAATGAAATGAAGATTATTTTCTTTCATATGCTCGTGTTAATCTCCTTCTAGTCTTCTTCCTTCGGTTCCCTTGTTTTCCTTGCATGTTTTGTCTTTACCGTTGTGATTTTCGTTTTTGCTTTGTGCTGAAATTTTTTGATCGTGTGAGAGTTGATCTTCTTGTTGCTAGAGGCATACAAATAACATATGAGTTGGTCTTGAACCCTCTTTGCCTCTAGTATCATCAACTTGAAGATATCCTTCACCCGGTGACATATTTCCTTGAATTGAAGTGGTTCTTTCAAAGTTGCTATCTTTTGTAGCGATGATTCATGGGTTTAGTGCCAATGGAACCTAGAGTTCATTAATACGCATAGGAGCCATGATTTTTCTTGGAGTTCTTCATAGAAACTGAGTTTTTCTCTATTTTGCTTCTGCTTGTGGTTTAAGGTGTGTTGGGTGACCAAAATAGGAGAAGGCCATCAATTTCGAAAGAAATTTGTTGAGGCAGCTATTCACCCCCCCTCCCATCGCATCTAGTTGCCATTCTCGGTCCTACAGTCTTAGAAATGACAATGTTCAAATTGGAAAGCTTGGACTGCCAGGCCCTGAGAACTCTTCTCAAAGTTTTGAGCTTATATGAAAATTGTAGCTCTCGACGAGATATACAACTTTGTAGTCGAAAACTTTTTGATTTGAAGTCATTTAGGTATTCAAATTATAAGTTGAAGTTTAATACATAAGTTTCGATCAAACATATGCTACCACAAGTCCTAATAATACAAGTAAACTCAAAAATAAAGAGAATAAAAAGATTACTACCAACTTTAACATCTCCGTCAAGATCAACAAGAAGAAGATCAAAGACCCTACTATCAACAACAAGACTTGGCTTACAGAAGTACTAGTGATAACAATAGCATCAAGTGTCATCAAGTGTCAATACGGCCACAAATATTTTTTATTTTTATTTTATTTTTCTCTTATTTTTTCTCACCTCAGCACCACTAGAATAGGAATCATTGTACATTTCTGCTCAAGTTTGATGTAAGGAGTGACGGCTACGGACACAAACGCGTATTCCAAAAATGGTGTAGAAACTTTCGGCGGCGAGAACTCAATCTTCAGGCCATTTTTTGCCTCAAAAAATTTGCCGAACCTGATGGCACTTTGAAGTTGTGGAGAAACGGATGTAACTTTTTCTGTAGATGTCTGTAGAGTCAAAAAAATGTCAAAATCGGAGTTCGTATGCCAAAGTTATGCCTGTTTTACCGAAGGCACTCCGGGTCATTGTGATGCTTCGGCAGAAAAGGTTAAAAGGATATTTTATCCATTTTCTATCACAGGTACTTGATAGGTGAGCTGGTAAGGAGGTTCGGGCGCGAGTGGAGGGTCTCGTGTTCGATTCCCGCCGAATGCAATAGCTGAAAATAGTGAAAAAAAATAGCGTGGCTTGTGAGTTGCGATGCCGACCTCCTCTCCCACCCGGGTCGCCTGCCTCGGCCCATCTCCGCGCGCCAGCCTACGCGCCGAGTTGCCTCACCCGAGCCCACGAGAACACGCCGGCCGCCGTCTTCCGTTCGAATCCGAGCCGAAACCGAACCCGAGAACTTCTAGAAAGCCCCCAAATCAAATCCCCGATCCCCTCTATCTTTAGCCGGCCTTATCTCTAAGGAAATCATGGAATTGAGCTCGGATACAACTCCCCACCGTCGTGTCCAAGTTGATCTCGTTGCGCCGTCGCCCTGGACACCCCGAGATGCCTATATAAGTAGAGCCTCCCTCCCCTAACGCATCTCAACCAGAAATCGCCCAAAACCTGAGCCTTAGACGCCGAGTTCAGAGCTTGCCGAGCTGCCCTCGCCGCCGCTTCGACCGAGCTCGCCGCCGCGCCGTTCCAGAGCCTTGCAGCGCATCCCTAGCCCACCATCGCTAGTGCCTGCCACCGCAGAAGCTTTTCCTGTCGTCGACTTGTTCTCTGCGCCGCCGGAGAGCCTTCTTCGACGAGTTCCCGAAGCAGCCGCCGCCCCCTTCCGTCGCCGACCACCTTCCCTTGTCGCGCCTCCCTCGGTAAGCTCCAAAACGAGATCGCCGTTTCCTTCTCGTCGTGTTCCGCCGCTTGTCGTCGTGATCCGAGGCCGGCGACGAGGTTAGCGCTTGTCTCCAGCGAGTCACCGCCGTGCCCGAGCTCGGCTCCTTCGAGAACCACCCTGCCGACCGCCCAAACCTTCCCCAGCCGTCGGATCCGAAGCCTTCGGCCCAGATTAGATCTGTTCTTACCCCTTCGGTCAACCACCCAGAAGCTGCCACGTGTTGCCACTTAACCCAGTCAGCAGCCATGCCATGTCACCCATCCACCTCAGCTGCCACCTCAACCTTTCTGCTGATGTGTCACCCCTGTCACCATGCCACATCAGCCAGAGCTACCCAGTCAGTAATTCAAACCTTTTTCAGTATAAAAATAAATCTGATAATTTCTTTAATTGGTAATTTTTCAATTTAGCTCCTGAACTTTTCAATTCGTTTTTCAGTGCCCTTTCTTTTTAGCTAGTTTTTATCTTGTTGTTCTTTTGTTTTGTGCTCTGTTCTTAGTGTATTTTGTTTATTTGTTTGCCAGTGATTGTGCGATTAGCTGATAACATTCCGGATCAATTTGAAGAACATCAAGACTAGGAGCAAGAATACACTGAGCAGCAGCAAGGAGAAGGCAAGTGTCCTTGATCATATTGAACCTACGTTTTTAAATGTTTTGTTTTACAAAACTGCATGCAATGTCTGTCAATATGATGGGTAGTCACCTATGTTAATGTTTTTCCTTAGATATTCCCTTACCATCCCTTGGAACCTAGATGGGTTATGGTTAGGAGTCTTTTATGGGTAGATTGCTTAGCCATACTTTTGGGATATTGGGAAGTGTCATAATTTTGACTAATGAACATATACAGTAATGATGGTTAATATGATGATGTTTTAGCAACATGGAACCTTAGGTCTTGAGCATAGGGATGTTGGTGATAGTTGTCATGGTTATGACGTTGGATTAGTGTTTGCTCAAGTAACCTAAGTAAGGACCAGTTCATGGAGCGACAACCCAAGAAGTAACATACCAACCATGAGGCTGATATAGGTAAGGCGTGGCATACTGATTAGAGTCTGTCCAGTGTGCGTTGGGTCAGCACAAAAGGGGGCTTCTGGGTAGGAGCTTTGCTTGCGTAAAGCTTTGCGGTGAAACCTAGTGGGCAGACACACACTGGATTAGTCTCTGGTTAGTGGAAAGTGTCATACAGTGATTCTTTGCGGCACACCACTGGCGTGTGTTAAGTGTCTTGCAAACACGGCAACATGGAATTCACTGACTCGTGGGTAAAGTTGGACAACCTCTGCAGAGTGTAAAACTGTTATAACAGCCGTGCTCACAGATATGAGAGACTTGGATCCTCACATGATTAGATGGTGGTTTGGTTCTGGTACAGGGAGTACTAGATGGTTGGGTTTTGGTCTTAGTACAGGGAGTACTAGACGGTTGTGGTATGCAGGGTGGGGAACCTTGTGTGCTAGATGATGGATTGTTGGGTTACATTCATTTAATACTTGTCTAATGCTTTTGAGTCTAAATGTGTTTTCATTACTCGCATTTACGCAAATAATACCTTGTGTCAGCCTATTCTTGATATAAGCCTGCATGTCATTATTTTCCCACACTTGATGAGTACATTATGTGCTCACCCTTGCTTTCTCCTACAAAAACATATGCTGCTCAGTGGAAGACTTTGAGGATTTCCAAGATGATGACCTAGTGTTCTAAGGAGCGTGTCTTCCAGTCGGTGCCTGTGGAGTATTGGTCGCCAATGCTTTCGTCCCGCTGCCATCGTTTAGATGATGTCGTTTAGGTTAATTTTGAGGTTGCTTAGGTGAAGTCTTTTATTGTAAGAAGTGAACGTTTAAATAAATAAAGTATTGCTTTTGTTACTTCACCTATGACGTCCTTATGTGTGTTAAACTTCCTGGGCACACATAAGCCGCACTTGGTTTTGGCCGTTAAAACCGGGTGTGACACTCAGGGTCTAGCAAGCCGTGGGAAGTTTGTTTGCCCCGTTGCCTAGGATTTTAGGATGTAGAATTGTCATTAGCTTCATATCTTTTAGGTCCAACCGTGCATTGAGTGTATTTTTTGTTTTGCCAGGCATGTCTAGTAAGGTACCAATCAAGCTGTCAAACATGTTCTTCTCCACATGCATGACGTCGATTGTGTGTCGGACCATCAAGTGCTTCCAATAAGGTAGGTTCCAAAAAATTGATCTCTTCTGAAACATAGGAGCGAGTTTTCCAGCTAGGAATTTTGTACTGTCTTTTCCCTTTCCAAGGACAACTCTAAGATTCTTTACCATCTTATATACATGCTCCCCAGAGTGAACCTTCGGAGCTCGACGAGTCTCCACTGTCCTGTCAAAAGCTCTTTTTTCCTGCGGTATGGGTGATCCAGGCGTAGAAACCTACGGTGACCCATGCAGACCATTTTCTTACAATTCTTCAGCCACAGCCCCCCTGTATCATCCAAGCACCATACACATCCATTGTTGTCTTTTAAAGTCTTTCCCAATAGGTTAGCAAGAGCAGACCAATCTTGGATTGTTACGAACAGCATTGCATGTAGGGTGAAATGCTCGCATTTGTATTCATCCTATACCCGTACGCCATCTTTCCATAGTATAAGGAAATCTTCAAGCAATGGTTGGAGATACACATCGATATCGTTGCCATGTTGATTCGGTCCACTGATCAGCAAAGGTATCATAAGGAACATCCGCTTCATACACAACTAAGATGGAAGGTTGTAGATACAGAGAGTCATGGGCCATGTGCTATGACTATTGCTCATGTTGCCAAAAAGATTCATCCCATCTGTACTCAACGCGAACCTTATATTCCTCACTTCAGCTTTGAATTCCTTGTATTTTGTATCGAAGTTCCTCCATTGCATTCCATCAGCAGGGTGTCTAAGAATTCCATCTTTCTTGCGCCCTTCGGCGTGCCATCGCATCAACTCAGCATTCGCTTTGTTGGCAAACAATCGCTTCAGACGGGAGATCATAGGAAAATATCAAACCATCTTAGCGGGGGGTCTTTCATCCTTACTCTTGTCCCCTACATCATAGGATTTTAGGATGAGAGGATAGACTTAGCCTTTGTAATAGGTTAGAGCTTTTGTGAGAGAAAAATCTTTGTAATCTGTCAAAAATAGGGCTGACCTCTGAATGAAATTAAGATTATTTTCTTTCATATGCTCGTGTTAATCTCCTTCTAGTCTTCTTCCTTCGGTTCCCTTGTTTTCCTTGCATGTTTTGTCTTTACCGTTGTGATTTTCGTTTTTGCTTTGTGCTGAAATTTTTTGATCGTGTGAGAGTTGATCTTCTTGTTGCTAGAGGCATACAAATAACATATGAGTTGGTCTTGAACCCTCTTTGCCTCTAGTATCATCAACTTGAAGATATCCTTCACCCGGTGACATATTTCCTTGAATTGAAGTGGTTCTTTCAAAGTTGCTATCTTTTGTAGCGATGATTCATGGGTTTAGTGCCAATGGAACCTAGAGTTCATTAATACGCATAGGAGCCATGATTTTTCTTGGATTTCTTCATAGAAACTGAGTTTTTCTCTATTTTGCTTCTGCTTGTGGTTTAAGGTGTGTTGGGTGACCAAAATAGGAGAAGGCCATCAATTTCGAAAGAAATTTGTTGAGGCAGCTATTCACCCCCCTCCCATCGCATCTAGTTGCCATTCTCGGTCCTACAGTCTTAGAAATGACAATGTTCAAATTGGAAAGCTTGGACTGCTAGGCCCTGAGAACTCTTCTCAAAGTTTTGAGCTTATATGAAAATTGTAGCTCTCGACGAGATATACAACTTTGTAGTCGAAAACTTTTTGATTTGAAGTCATTTAGGTATTCAAATTATAAGTTGAAGTTTAATACATAAGTTTCGATCAAACATATGCTACCACAAGTCCTAATAATACAAGTAAACTCAAAAATAAAGATAATAAAAAGATTACTACCAACTTTAACATCTCCGACAAGATCAACAAGAAGAAGATCAAAGACCCTACTATCAACAACAAGACTTAGCTTACAGAAGTACTAGTGATAACAATAGCATCAAGTGTCATCAAGCATCAATACGGCCACAAATATTTTTTATTTTTATTTTATTTTTCTCTTATTTTTTCTCACCTCAGCAGCACTAGAATAGGAATCATTGTACATTTCTGCTCAAGTTTGATGTAAGGAGTGACGGCTACGGACACAAACGCGTATTCCAAAAACGGTGTAGAAACTTTCGACGGCGAGAACTCAATCTTCCAGGCCATTTTTTGCCTCAAAAAATTCGCCGAACCTGATGGCACTTTGAAGTTGTGGAGAAACGGATGTAACTTTTTCTGTAGATGTCCGTAGAGTCAAAAAAATGTCAAAATCGGAGTTCGTATGCCAAAGTTATGCCTGTTTTACCGAAGGCACTCCGGGTTATTGTGATGCTTCGGCAGAAAAGGTTAAAAGGATATTTTATCCGTTTTCTATCACATGTACTTGATAGGTGAGCTGGTAAGGAGGTTCGCGCGCGAGTGGAGGGTCTCGTGTTCGATTCCCGCCGAATGCAATAGCTGAAAATAGTGAAAAAAAATAGCGTGGCTTGTGAGTTGCGATGCCGCGACGAGGGTTCCTCGGGACCAACTACCATAAGCGGTTGCTACTGCTTGTAGTAATCGATTTTCACAGGCGATCCGCATAAGAAACCGCCTGTAGTAATTGATTTCCACATGCGGTCTTAAGGAACCGCCTATGTAAATCTATTATCATAGACGGTTCACTTAAGAAACCGTTTGTGTTAATATATTTTTATAGGCGGTCGCTTTTGCGCCTGTGGAAATCGTCTATTTCCACATGTCTTCGATCACAAACGGATTGGCTAAACGTCTGTGTAAATGGGTTACGATCCGCCTCTAAAAATAGTTTTTTATAAGTGATGCCATCTTCCAAGCATGTGCCATGTACTTTTTGATGGTCGCATGCTCAGGTCGTCTTCTTAATTAAGATATTGGCTGGCAACTCGCAGCATGAGCTGTCCCTGTAGGTCGGCTCCTTGGACTTGCTTTGCTTCGATGGAGACAGATTACCGGATTATATATTAGCCACAATAATCCCATGCATTGCGATGGAGAATGAATTAGTTTCCCTGCCAGTCAAAACAAGAGATTGGGTCAGATCCCTGCACAACATTAAGTCAGCAAAAAGTTAAAAGGATAAAATATTTTTTCACGTAATGACAGTAATATTCCTCACATGTGCTGCGGACTGGACATAATATTCGCACCATGTGTCTTGAGGCTTCATTAAGTGGAC
This sequence comes from Phragmites australis, assembly GCF_958298935.1. Classification (NCBI taxonomy): domain Eukaryota; kingdom Viridiplantae; phylum Streptophyta; class Magnoliopsida; order Poales; family Poaceae; genus Phragmites; species Phragmites australis. The sequence continues at coordinate 5,212,390 of NC_084936.1, forward strand.
ATACTATTCCTGAAAGATCAAGTAACTTGGAAAAAGTCCGCTGCATGTTGTATTGTGGACATACATTTTTCTTTCTTTTTGGAGAAAACGGTGGTCGCATATGGAAGTTGTCTTCTGAAGAAATGGTTCGTCACAAGTTGCGTTTACGCCAACAATCGGCAAGACGGCAGCTTAGACCCTTGTTCGTATCTGCTGAACCAAAGGCATAAATAGCCCCACGATCAGGCTTCCATGTGTGTGCCATCTCGTACCCAAAGCAGAAAGGAAACACGGGGAGAGAGTGAGAGAGAGAGATAGAGTAGAATGGCGGCAGCGTGTGCAGATGGTCCTCGCTCCCACCATGAGGAAATGAGGAAGCCTGCCCCCTTCCACCCGACTCTGTGGGGAGATTTCTTCCTTTCTTACCAGCCGCCGACTTCAGCAAAGGTAGTATTTTGCTCACACCACACTCATATAATCCACAATGTGTCGCACTATCACACGTCCAGAATACACATACCACTATAGATACATATGCTTAAGCGTGGATATCCTACAGTTCTCGAAAAGAAAGATAGATACATGCTTAAAACATTAAATGCACTCTGTAAATAAGAAAGTACTAGGATTTATACCCTAGTGGGTAGAATGGTAACTCCACGACTCAATCCCACCTTGAGATGGTTCCCGTGTGTTTTGTTTCTTTTGCTAAGCATGTCCCACAAATCAAGATCAGTGACTCCTTTGAGCATTTTTCAAATCTAGGACTCACTTGCACCCACATTGCAAGTTGCTATACATACAATGCAATTTACTCTTTATGGATATATTAGACTATATGTACAGGACATGATCTGCAATAAACAATATTAACCATAAATTACCATAATTTCATGTTACCAAAACTTACGAAATATACTTTTTGTGAAAAACGTTTTCTCATATCACGTCTACTTTTCATATCACAAATCTAGTCAAAGTTGAGGATGTTTGAGACACAAATTAAAAATCATTCTATATGTATATATATTTCTAAGTGGAGGGGGTGTTTTGCTAAAATTCTGAAAGAAGCCACGATGAAATCCATGGATGGCTCAAATTAAAGAAATGCTTATTGTGCCATACTTGGGTGGTCGGGCCAGGCCTGGTTTGTTTCGGGCTCAGGAGGTGCCTTCCCAGACATGGCCCTAATTTACTTTTGCGGGCATAATCGGCCGGGGCAGATGTGCTTAGGTACACTCACAAGACAGGAAGCTGTAATACCCTTTGCCTGTCTTTGCTGAAGGAATCTCAAATGCGGGAAAGGGCTGGAGTGCTAAGGGAAGAAGTGAGGAAGATAATCAAAGGCTTAAACGATCTGCCAGAAATGGTGGACCTTATAATCACGCTGCAGCGACTTGGTCTTGACCACCACTACGAGGATGAGATAAACAAGCTGTTGCACGTTGTTTATAACTCCAATCACGATGGCGGTAATCTGGACTTTGTTTCGCGCCGATTCTATCTTCTGCGTAAAAGTGGCTATAACGTGCCATCCGGTGAGTCCTTATCATAGATACTGAGCTATATTACATCTGAGAATGTATTACAAATAATGTTCATTGTCTCAAATATTTATGCAGATGTATTTCTGAAGTTTAAAGATCAAGAAGGGAATTTTGTTGATGCTGATATTGGAAGCTTGTTAAGCTTATACAATGCAGCGTACACGAGGATTCATGGAGAGACATTGCTTGACGAGGCAATTGCTTTCGCTAGAAGATGCCTTCAAGATGGATTGAAACGTTTGGAATCACCACTGGCAGAGGAAGTGTCTTCTGCCCTTGATACACCTCTTATCCGAAGGTTTGGAATTTTGGAAATGAGGAACTACATTCCTATTTACGAAAAGGAGCCTAAACGAAACGAAAAAATATTGGAGTTCGCAAAACTGAACTTCAACCTTACGCAAATTCTTTATTGCACGGAGCTAAAAGAGGTCACGCTGTAAGTTTATTCAAATCCCACTTCGAAACCTAAAGTGCACATTTCAATCATGATGGCAATTTATTTGTTCTTGTGTACATTGTAGGTGGTGGAAGGAACTCAGCGTCGAATCAAACTTGAGTTTTGTTAGGGATCGGATCGTAGAGGTGTATTTTTGGATGAGCGGGGGATGCTACAATCCTCAATACTCTCATTCTCGAATTATACTTACGAAGATTGTTGCTTTTATTACAATACTAGACGATACCCTTGACACATATGCTACCACTCATGAGAGTATGCTGCTTGCGGAAGCAATTGACAGGTAACGACTTTCTTGAGCGCGTCCAATGATTTCTGTGTTTCAAAAAATATATATATATCTGACATATAACTATTTAATAAATGTTGGCAACGGTCGCATAATTTTGATTTATTTAAGCATGAAAAGAAAGAAACTGAAGTCTTAACTATGATGCAATGACTTATATGTTGTAGATATGTCGTTTATAACATACTGAATTTTGTTGTGATGTTGTAGCTGGCCATGTTATGCCTTGCTCATAACAGAAAGGAAGGGGACTGGAATTACATAAGAATAAGCCTAGAACGAATTTTGGAGACATAATTTATAATATTTACAGTGGAAGGAAGAACACGAGGGAAAGTATTAAAATAATCCAGAGTTATAAAGGGAACAACATAAATCATTCATGTGTTCCGCCAATAATCGTGTTTGTAAAAAGTTAGAATCAAATTGTCAAATAAGGCTAAAATTGAAAGGAAGTCACATAACACAGGAGTATATTATTATTATTGGAAGTAACCATACTAAAAAAAATGGAAAAGCAAATTCAGTTCCCATATTTCTAGACATGGTTTCTTTTGATTTTCTTTGAAAAGAAGAAATATTTTCTGTTGTAACCTTTAGCATTTACTTTTAAGATAGGGATTTTGTTCTAACATAATAAAATGCAGATGGGATGAAGGTGCAATATCTCTCCTTCCAGGATACATGAAGGATTTCTACTTATATTTATTGAAGACATTTTCTTCATTTGAGCATGAGTTAGGACCAGATAAGAGCTACCGTGTGTTTTATTTAAAAGAAGCGGTAAGTATTCTATTTGATCTTCCCTGACTGTTTATTGTTTATAAATACACGTACATGAAAAGTAATACATATCCGCTTATAAATATATAGTGATTGAACATTACCAAGATATAATCACAATGATATAGCTCTAGAAATGTTATGTCCTTTTGAATAGAATTATATGTGTTACTGACATTAAGAGAAAACAGAACCACATTTCTGTAATAATAGAATATTAGGTAAATCTGTATGCCAGATAAAAAAATGGATTCCTTTATGCATGATACTTTGAACGATCATAAGTTATTCAATATTCTTAGCTGACTACATGTGGGTGTTGAGCTTTCCATGGAAGGCCTTATTCTAGTAAAAAATTCTGATGTATATTCCCATAAATACATTAATTAATAAAGGTGTTCCTAACAAAGGAAATTATCAAGTACAAGCATGACAAATCATGCAAACTTTCTTCGTTTCAATTAATCCTATTTAGGCAATGCATATCATTTGGCAACTATATAAGCTTCTAAAATGACTTGACACGTTTTCTATTCAATATAGATGAAGCAATTAGTTCAGGCATACATGAAGGAAATAAAATGGCGTGATGACGGTTATGTGCCAGAAACAATGAGCGAACACCTTGAAGTTTCACTTATAAGCATTGGGGGTGTCGCGGTGCTATGTGCCGCATTTGTTGGAATGGGCGATATAATAACAAAGGAGATCCTCGAATGGGTTTTGAGCGACGCTCAATTTGTTAAGGCTTTTGGTATATTTGTACGGCTCACCAATGATATTGTATCAACCAAGGTCTTCCTCTATCCTTAAACAAGTTTAATTTCATGCAGAAACTATTTATAAATTTGAACTCATTTAAACCTCTGGAATTAACTCATGCATATATCGGATTCTGTTCGTAGGCATATAGATCACGTAGGTTCATGACAACGTTCCACGGTTTTAGTGAATGAAGATGGGCACGACTCCATACATAAAACTTTTCATATGCATCCACAGAGTTTGGGATATCAAACTAGCAATTTTGTTAATAAAAATTCCTAACATCGTTTTAACTGCCACAATTTGCAGCGTGAGCAAACAGAGAAGCACTGTGTCTCCAATGTTCAGTGTTACATGAAGGAGCATGGAACAACATGGCATGATGCATGCCAAGAGATGAAAGAAGTTACTGAAGATACATGGAAGGATATGATACAACAATCCCTTGTATTGACAGAACAACCAAAGGTCGTGGCACGGACAATTCTTGACTTTTCAAGAACTACAGATTACATTTACAAGACAGCTGATACATACACTGTTTCCCATACGATCAAAGATACGGTGAAATTGCTCTATGTGGATCCAATACCAATATGAAGCATGCTCATCTTCGTTACCAAGAATACCTGTATGAAGCTTGCTAAAAGGACGTATAAGTAATTGCCAACTATATTGTACTTCTTAAATAAGAACCAGTCATGTTCAAGGATGTGGCCTGGTGATATTACAAAAGAAATGTATTTTGCTCCCTTTCAACATGTAACAACAGTACTAGTTGTTGTTTGCAGGAACTGTTGGAAAATAGAAATATGTTACCATCAAATAAAATGTATTGTGTTTCCTCGCAAATAAATAAATAAAATGTATTGTGTTGTGTTGCACCTTCCAGTAATTGATAATATGTACCTCTTTCCTTCCATACATTGCTCTGTGTCCAAACAATAACTCTACTTCAATTACAGAATAATGGTGCATGATGACAGCATAAGTGGTGATCCAAATTCATGGAAAATATGTTCGATACCATCCACATGAGCTGTATCAACTATCAACGTGGAATGCCCACCTTCACAACTAAACTTTGTGTTTATCTAAAAAAGGTGGAACTTCGTGGTAGTTTTGAATTGTACTGGAGCAAATGAAGAAACCAGGGAAGTCAAGCCAAGTAAACCAACCTGCTCACATTTATAAAAAAAAAGAAAAAAGAAAAATAAACAACCTGCTCAGCCGACATCGCCCGCTGGTTGCCTCGGCGAGCCATTAGAATATTCTAAACTGGTCACCGCCGGGATCTGAATCCCTCGGCTCTGCTCCTGGAGACATAAGACAGATAATACACGAACTCCTAGTCCTAAACCTTGAAGTACTACAAAATAATAACTATCTCCAACCATATTCTCTTTATTTTGTTCCCTTCCTGATTCCGAGGGCATCTTGGTGTTACAGTTGATACATTTCATCGAAATGAATCCAGACTCCGGCGTCCCCGTGGAGGAAATCACAATGTCTGTATTGGAACGCGAACATGCATCTATCGGCCTTCGACTGTTCCAAGTACCAGGCATGGAATCTCCGCATTTGGGTTGTTAGCTCCGACAGGGACTCGACTAGTGGTTCGCCAAACTTAAATTGACATTTAGATTTTGCCTTTTCAACCTTGGACTCGTCATAAAGTGCTTCTTTTGTCAATCCGACCTCATTTAGAAAGTTTTTTTTTTCTAATACTTCTTGTTGTTCTAGCGCTCTTTGTTTTTTTACCTTCTTGATTGATGCATTCCTCAACTATTTTTTACTCATGATACGCGTGTAGTTAGATTTTAGCGGTGGGTCTACAGATCTTGCCAAAGTTTGAAGAAACTTGGCGACTATTGCTGGATCGATAGCACTCTTCTCTGGCTCAATACGTTTGAAGTGTTCAGTGACATCGGCATTCACTTTCCTTCTGATTTCCTCATCAGTTTTATCATAAGGCAGAGGAGATGGCGGCTTCTTAGATGCTGACTGCCGCTTCTTAGCTGCTGCTCGCTGCTATAGAATGAATTATAAAAGGCATGCAAGCAGAGACATATGCTAGTTTCTAGGGTCATAAAAGGAACAGAAATGGGAGCTTGAAAGCAAAGTATTTAATTAAACATATCTTAATAGAGTACAAAACACATATTGATCAGGTCCATACAAGCATTATACATTCAAATTACGCATCAGATTCACTCGGCAACCACCAGTACTCATCACTATCATCGCCTGTCATCAACCTCTCAGGAACATTGTAGTCATAAGGAACAACGTAGTTCGGGTCCACGCTAGAATGTGCATCATCGCCCTCAAGGTGGCCAACATCTTGATGGTCCAGCAATTCGGCCGATTGAATGGCCAACTTCTGAAGGCTGCTCACTACCTCCTCAAGTTGGAGTACAAGCCGGTTCGCATCCATGGAGCACTTGCACGAACATGGATCGAAGCTTTCGTTAGCTATCTTTCTTAGGTCTACAACTATATCATCGATCTTTTCGATGGTCCATGCCCATTCATCAGTCATTGTTCTACAACCATCCAAAAGAAGCATGTTTTGTCTGAATCTTATAGGAAAACAACAGTTTTTTCAGTTAACAAGGATAGGATAACACACTACTATAGAATCAGCTTTATATGCCGATCCATCACTGCCGGCCGATTGCTTGATATCGTAAGCCGCGCGCAAATAATTTGCCATCGTGGCTTACGAACCAGCAGTGATAAGGGGCATCACTGTCGGCCGATTGCTTGAGCCGGTAGTGATGCCCAAATCGATCATCACTGCCGGTTAAAGCGACGGACCGGCAGTGATCCTAGTGCCAGACCCGAAATATTTATTGAATTCAATTGTTTGTTCAGGTCCTCGTGTCCTCGCATCCGCTCGCGTCCCGTAAAAAATGCTAAGTCTCATAGCCCCCCTCTCTCTCTCTCTCGTTCCCCATTGCTATATCTTCTCTCTCTCATTCACCACCGTACCGCCCCTTTCCTCTCTCTCTCATACGCCTAGATGAGATCCACGGCGACCTCCACGGCGAGCACGGTGGCGAGGAGATCCACGGCGAGCGCGGCGACGAGGGGATCCACGGCAAGCACAGCGGTGAGGAGATCCATGGCGAGCACGGCGGCAAGAGATCCATGGTGAGCAAGAGATCTGTGTCCTTTACATAGAAGACTTGAGTACCATCTTTGGCAAGTACGAATGGTTGTTCTCTGTATTCGATAAGTTTGAGGTTGACGGTAGTCATACCGTACTTGTCGGTATTCATTCCACCTAGGAGTCTGACCCATTGGCACCTGAACAAGGGGATTTTCAATTGTTCTCCATATTGAAGCTCTCAAATCTCCACTATGAATCCATAGTAGGTCTCCCTATTACCATCGCGGTCGTAAGCATCAATACGAACACCACTATTTTGGTTAGTGCTCTTGTTGTCTTGTGCTCTCGTATAAAATGTATAGCCATTAGTGTCGTATGCTTTGTATGTAGGAATCGTAGTTGACGGTCCATTAGCCAACATTTCCAACAGTGCATCATCAGTATCTTTATCCATCATGTGTCTACGTAACCAACTGCTGAAATTATCTCTATGCTCTCTTGCAATCCAATCCTCCAACTTTGTTGGATTGTGGACCGTAGCATTTGCACGTGCTTATTGACATACAAGTCCACTACAATTGATTGTTGCAAAACTACGAAATGTGCTCGAGTGAATGAAACATAATCGTTGGAATGGACTGTATTATGACCCAGCGTCCCTTTCCCCCTTAAGCCATCCCTTATGGCGAGATACATGCTTACCAATTGCTTTCAGATCCATGTAGTTGACGGTGAACTCAACGACCTTCTCCGTTCCCCAGCCTTGGCCCATGCAACCTTCCGGCCAACCTCGGTTATGAACATAGTTCTTCAGAACTGAGATGAACCTTTCAAAAGGATACATCTGATGCAGAAACACAGGGCCAAAGTACTTTATCTCATGCACGATGTGAATAATGAGATGGGGCATTATGTCAAAAAACGATGGAGGGAAAATACTCTCAAGCTGGCATATTGTATGGACCACGTCTTCTTGCAGCTTTGTTAGTTTGCTCGGATCGATGACCTTCTGTGAAATTGTGTTGAAAAATGAACATAACTTTATGATTGGGTCTCGGACCTTATTCGGCAGAATACCTCTAATTGCAACAGCAAGCAACTATATCATCATTATGTGACAATCATGGGACTTCATGCCAACTAACTTCAAAGTTTTCATGTTCACTAATCTCTTTACGTTGGAGGAGTAACCGGTCGGAACTTTGATTCTATACAAGTAATTGCACAGGCTGATCTTCTCTTCCTTGCTCAGTGTAACACCCTAATTTTTCCAATTCTAAAATTTCTCAAAATTTGCTAAGTTCAAAATGAGTTTAAATATTTTAAGAGAGAGAAAATCCTATTTTATATGAAAGAAGTTATAAATGACATAGGATATAAGTGAATATTTTGCATTCATGCTGAATTAGGCAAGTAGTATTTTATTTGAGTTTTGATGAATTTATTTGAAGAGTTTTTGCCTGGATTTTGAATTTGAATTTGGATTTTGAATTCATAGGAAAAAGAAAAAAAGAATAAAACCTCTCGCGGGCTGCCTTTTTCCTTTTCGGCCCAGCCCCTCCTCGGCTTCGGCCCAGCCACCGCCGACCTCCTCTCCTACCCGGGTCGCCTGCCTCGGCCCATCTCCGCACGCCAGCCTACGCGCCGAGTTGCCTCACCCGAGCCGCTGACATGCGGGTCCCGCATGTTAGGACCTTCTTCCTCCTCAGTTGGATTCCGACGCAGACACGAGAACGCACCGGCCACCGTCTTCCGTTCGAATCTGAGCCCAAACCGAACCCGAGAACTTCTAGAGAGTCGCCAAATCAAATCCCCGATCCCCTCTATCTTTAGCCGGCCTTATCTCTAAGAAATCATGGAATTGAGCTCGGATACAACTCCCCGCCGCCGTGTCCGAGTTGATCTCGTTGCGCCGTCGCCCTGGACACCCCGAGATGCCTATATAAGTAAAGCCTCCCTCCCCGAACGCATCTCAACCAGAAATCGCCCAAAACCTGAGCCTTAGACGCCGAGTTCAGAGCTTGCCGAGCTGCCCTCACCGCCGCTTCGACCGAGCTCGCCGCCGTGCCGTTCCAGAGCCTTGCAGCGCATCCCTAGCCCACCATCGCGAGTGCCTGCCACCGCAGAAGCTTTTCCTGTCGTCGACTTGATCTCTGCGCCGCCAGAGAGCCTTCTCTGACGAGTTCCCGAAGCAGCCGCCGCCCCCTTCCGTCGCCGACCACCTTCCCTTGTCGCGCCGCCCTCGGTAAGCTCCAAAACGATATCGCCGTTTCCTTCTCGTCGTGTTCCGCCGCTTGTCGTCGTGATTCGAGGCCGGCGACGAGGTTAGCGCTTGTCTCCGGCGAGTCGCCGCCGTGCCCGAGCTTGGCTCCGTCAAGAACCACCCTGCCGACCGCCCAAACCTTCCCCAGCTGTCGGATCCGAAGCCTTCGGCCCAGATTAGATCTGTTCTTACCCCTTCGGTCAACCAACCAGAAGCTGCCACGTGTGTGTTTGTCACAGAAGATGTCACTCCCGAAGAACTCACCAGATTGTCCGGTGTTGGTGTTCTGAGTGCATACCGGAGTGTTTTCCAGGATTTATGCAAATCTCTAGAGGAAAGGTTTGAACTCACCGGATGGTCCGATGATCAGCAAGTATACACGCCGAAGCATTTTCCAGGAGGTTGCAACTGTTGAAGATTGAAGATCAACACACCGGATGTTCCGGTGATCACACCAGATGCTTACACCGGAGTAATTGCAATGGATAGTAAAGAGAAGTGGCTCGGTTGGCTCAAGTCTACACACCGGATAGTCCGGTGATGGAGTTCGAGATTACACCGGATGTTCTGGTGTTCACAAATGAGTTAGAGTGGGGTTCCAACTGCTAGTTTCTACTGTTGTACACACCAGATGGTCCAATGTTTGTACTGTTATTGACACCGGAACATCTGGTGTTCATAGTCTGTTTTAGCCGTTGGAGCAACGACTAGTTAGAGGGGTTGAGACTATAAATACCCCACACTTGTCCATTTAAGTGTGCTGGAGTCCTGGGAAGCTCATAGACACTTGAGAAGACATTCAAGCCACCATAGTGCTAAAAGTGATCATCCAAAGCAATTAGCACAAGGATTAGAGAATGATTAGTGCTATTAAGCCTAGAGAGAAGTGTAGTTAGGTGTTGCTGTCGAGAGAGTGGATCAAGGAGTGATCCTATTATATACCAAGTGGTGCATCGGCGCCTTGGAGTCTTGGTGACTCATCGGCACCTTGGGTGTAACAGCCCAAACTCTCAAAACCAAGAAAATGAAAAACTTTTTCCAAAGAAAATAAAAGATTTTGCAAAAACTAAATAAAATCCTAAGTCTGTGTGTGCCTTTATGCATATACACATATATGTGAGTATGTGTGTTATATGTATAAATACATATATACATTGAGGGCTATTTTCTTATAAAAGAATATTTATGGATACATATGTGTGTATATATGTCTCCTCTCTTCTCTTTCTCTGGGCCGCAGCCTAGCTCGTCAATCCAGCCCGCCCGACCATCCCCTACCTCCAGCTCCGTCTCCCTCTCTCTCACGCATCGCTGAGCTACGCCACCGTGGGAATCCAAGCTGGACACAGGGAAAGGGACAAGTTTGACACACATACGGAGGAGGATGTCTTCTAGAAGCTCACCAACTACGTATATGCAAGAATCGCGGCCGAAGATTGCCTTATCTCCAACGGGATCGATTTCAAATTAAGTCCGAGCCACCATCGTCGCCGTTCAGATCGAGTCCGAGCCACCCACGAACTCTATCTCTCCCGAGTATATAAAGCAACCGAGACCCCTCCCCTAGAGCATCCCAAAATCAGCCGCCGATTTAGAACCCTAGAGCCGCCGCATAGCTTCACCGTCACTGCGCCAGTGAAGAATGTCACCACCCTCGATCTCGGTCACCGTAGCTCGATTGCCGGCGCCGAAGGGTTCTTGAGCATCGCGGGAGCACAAGGAAGCTTCATGAGGTGAGCTCGACCACCGTTTGACACTAGAGCTTCATCCACGACGCCAGCCGAGGAGAACCGCCGCTGTGTACCATCGCCGACCTAGTTAGAGATCTCCCCAAGCTTCAACGAGAGTCTAGGTGAGTTCCCCGCAAGCATGTGTTCCTGTTCCGCCGCTCGCCGTCGACCATAGCGCACCGAAGCGCTGTTCCGGCGAGATTTCGGCCATGTGCCACCGTGCCGAGCCTCTCCGCCGTATCGATCCTCACCGTGGGCCGCCTAACCCCTCCACCATCTCTCCCGGTCGTTGGATCAAGAACCTACGGCCAGGATTAGATCCTCATACACCTTCGGATTTTAACCCAGTCAGCCTGGTGATGTGGCAGCCACGTGGGCGGGTGTGTCCAACGTGTCACGCCATGTCAGCGTAGATCGCTGAGTCAGCAAGCCCAGTCAACGTTGTTTTTCTTTTTATTTGTTTTAATTGTTTTGCTGATGTAATAATGTTTATATAGTGCGCAATAAAAAGATTTCCAGTGTAAAAATAATTATAATTAGGAAACTAATTTATGATAATGTTTAATAGGTTTATTTAATTCTATTTAATAGTTTTATAATTTAAATGAATGCTATAAAATTTTAGAAAAATCCTACAAAATCCCAGAAAATCATAGATGACTTTGGAAAAATTCTAGAAAATTCCTAGCAACATAATTTCATCTGTAGTTAATCTTTTTAGCTCTATTTTAATCTTTAAAAATCATAACTTGTTAACGGTAGCTCTGTTTTGACCCATTCTTTCGCTGGATTGTCCGAAAAAGCGTGTTCTTGTATATGATAATGTCTGTTGTGTGATATTTGTTTATTTTTGGATCTTGGTGTTTATGTGTTGCCTTTTGCTTATGTTGCGAGTAGACACCAACGTTCCAAAGGAGCTAAAGGACTGCAAGATCAAGATTTCGAATACCCAACTAAGTTCAGTGAAGGCAAGTTGTATTCTTGAACATATTTATCACAGTTTTTAAAATATTTTATTTTACAAACATGCATTCTAATAATTTGTTGGGAATCCCAAGAGTTAGGCTTTACCCTAGATTTTCTTTTCCATCCTTGTCGCCATAGTATGGTTTTGAGTTATGGAAGGGTAGATTATGCTTAGCCTTGCTTTGGGATGGTGATCATGATAATTGCTCTACGAACTTGATAATGGTCCTATGCAACGATTATAAAACATGATGGAATAATTTTTGTAGCAACATGGCATAGAGATTTGAGCATGTGGTATGTGGAGACCGGTACGAGATGTACGGATGGAAATGTGGTAGTCTTTCTCAAATCTATGGACTGGTTCGTGGGGTGACATTTCTGTGTTTAAAGTGCAACCACAAGCCTGGTATGGGATGGCTTAGCCAATTAATTTGCTTTACTCTCAGCATAGTATAGACCAGGCAGAAGAACGGGGAATGGATGAGATGTCCTGGGATCCGAAAGGCGCAAGAGGGGGCTTCCGTTGTTGAAGTGATTTCACGAGGTAGTGAAACCTTAGTGGGTATGCATGTGCTGAGAGGGGTATTGTAAAGGCTTTGTAGTGGATTCCTAGTGCACACCTCAGAAGTGGCTATTCGACCCTTGAAGGTCACTTTTGTAAGACAGTTTATTCGATTAAGGTATGGATATTGTAATGATTATTATCAATGAAGTCACTATGTGTTGAGATTGATTCCTAGGCTCAGCACATAGATGAGATTGGTTTGTTTATTAAATCGGTCTCAACATTGGACATTTGTGGCTTAAGCTTGTTGACCTTTCGACTTGGTGTGGAGCGACGGCAAGAAACTTGTACGGGGACGCAGAGACCCTTGCCTTGGTGACTTAAGCTTCAAAGCGAAGACAGCGGCAAGTGACCGGAAGAGAGGCTTGTGGTGAGGTCTTGCATTGGTGGCTTGGTGGCTCAACCTACTTGAAGCCTAGGTGGCTCAAGGGTCGTGACCGGGTGCCGTCCGGGAGCAATGGTCTAGGTGGCTACTCCAACGTGAACTAGGGGTAGCGTTTATACCATTGATACCACAGGATAAAAATCTCTTGTGTGGAGTTTACTCTATCTACCTTATTTACATTTCTGCATTTACATACTTGCAACATACCTTTACATATTTACCTTTTTAGAGTAGTTTGTTAGGATTGGCTATAGATTGCAAACCCTTTTAAGCAGTAGAATAGACACACTAGATAAATTTAGAGTATATTTAAATAGAAATTGATACAGATTTATCTTGTGAAGTTTTTAGAACCGATTAATTTTAAGTGTTCTGATTCACCCCCACTTAAGATATCACCGATTCCTATAATAGTATGTCCACTTAATTCAGCCTGAAGACACATTGCACGAATATTATGCCCAGTCCGCAGCACATGTGAGGAATATTTTGTAGGGTTGTCTCGATTTGTCCAAGCTTACTGTACTTGACTCCTGACTTAATGTTGTGCAGGGATCTGACCCAATCTCTTGTTTTGACTGGCAAGGAAACTAATTCATTCTCCATCGCAATGCATGGGATTATTGTGGCTAATATAATCTGGTAATCTGTCTCCATCGAAGCAAAGCAAGTCCAAGGAGCCGACCTACAGGGACTGCTCATGCTGCGAGTTGCCGGTCAATATCTTAATTAAGAAGACGACCTGAACATGCGACCATCAAAAAGTACATGGCGCATGCTTGGAAAAATGATCTTTTCACTGAGGAGAAAAGCAAATTTCCTGGTCCTTGGCACATGCTTGGAAGATGGCATCACTTATATATCATGAGGTGCCGTACACATATTTTTGTTGGCAATCTGCCCATGCCATAGGAAATATTTTGACTACTATACTGGCATAAGATTGATTGTTGCAACCTTCTAACTGACAAGTAATGTGGCCAAGCAATGATTCAAAAGTCAAGACACATGGGTTGAATACGTAGTTTAGCATGTATATTAGTTTATTTCTTTGTGGGTATATATGTGGGTTCTGTTATCCTTTTTTAAATCAAAATTTCATTCTTGAATTGCCTTTGAAAGGGAGATCTTACACTTGGTCCAACAATCAGCAAAACCCTTTGCTTGAAAAGCTAGATTGGTTCTTTACCTCAAGCTGGTGGACCTTAAACTACCCTGGCACATCTGTTACCCCCTTCTCCAGAGATACTTCGGATCATGTCCCTTGCCTTGTCACTGTTACTACATCTATTCCAAAAGCTAGGGTGAAAATCACCGAATGGAGCATGAAGATTTCCTGCAAGTTGCCCATCATGCTTGGTCCATACCTACCTCCCAGACAGACAAGGCAAAAAAATTGAGTTGCTAAGCTCAAAACTTTGAGAAGAGTTCTCAGGGCCTGGCAGTCCAAGCTTTCCAATTTGAATACTGTCATTTCTAACACTAAGCTTCTTATTCTACTCTTGGACTCTATGGAGGAAATGAGGGATTTAAGCCTAGAAGATCAATGTTTCCTTTTACATTGGGGTTGCGCTACATCAGCAAATTCCACTTGAGCACATCTGCCATTACATCAAAAGGAAGATCAATGTTTCCTTTTACATGAAGCTTATTATCATTATGTGTTGGAGTATCTGGACATCAAGAAATGATTGGCTTTTCAGCAATATTGAGCCCATAGTTGCCAAAAGAAAGGCCACCTTCTTGCAAGAAATAAGCCTAGTGTCTCATAGAATTAAGAGAAGGTACTATGATCAGTTTGTTCAATGGCTAGACGCAAGGATGTAATCTCCTGGTTTTATTTTGCCCCCCCCCCCCCTAGCTTCCCTTTTGTACACCTTTTTCTATTTGTTTCTCCTTCAATATATATAATAATCTGTAGGGGCTTTGCCCCTCCAGTTTCATTAAAAAAAATCACTATTACAGAAATAGTCATCAGTGACAGCTCAAAAACGCCATCAGTGAAGGTTTTTGAACCGGCACTGATTACTCGGTACTGATAGTCACGGACTATCAGTACTGGCTCATGAATAAAAACAGGCACTGATAATGAAACTAGCAGTGCCGGTTCATAACAAGGAACCAGCACTGATACTCAATTATTAGTGTCGGTTTTTGTCATGAGCCGGCACTGATGGCCCCTCCCCCTGTACAGAATATAGTCTTTGCCGACAACAACACAAATAATATCACATACAACACATACAACAAGATAAATATGCATTTAAGTTTCACATGCACATATAATTATGGGATATTTCCTTATATGCCATTGTCATAAACTTTTATCCCTGATCTGCCACCGATAAAACCCATATTCCTTATATGCCACCGATCTTAAATTTTAATCCCATGCATGCCATTTCCGTCAACTTTGGCCGTTATAGGGATGGAAAAAGACAATTTTGCCCTTGTATTTAAAAACAGGTTTAACCTTTAAAAACTCATAAGTAATTGTAGAGAGCTCAAAAAAATGTGAAACTTGATTTGTTGTACTCCTTATCATATGTACTTTGCAGTGTATATGCATGCATGCATGTATGAATTTCTCACTGTTAACCTTAAACGTTAACATATGTTTAATTCCTCACTGTTAATTCCTTATCATATGTGAGAATTCATACATACATGCATGCATATACACTACAAAGTATATATGATAAGAAGTACAACAAATCAAGTTTCACATTTTTCTGAGCTCTCTACAATTACTTATGAATTTTTAAAGGTTAAACCTATTTATTTTTAAATACAAAGGCAAAATTGTCTTTTTTTTTCATCCCTGTAACGGCCAAAGTTGACGAAAATGGCATGCAGGGGATTAAAATTTAAGATCGGTGGCATATAAGGAATATGAGTTTTATCGGTGGCAAATCAGGGATAAAAGTTTATAACAATGGCATATAAGGAAATATCCCTATAATCATCTCAGCACATATAGTATCACACATATACACAATTCATTCTTATCTCATCTCATTCATGCATATGTAACCATGTTATTTCACATGTCATTGACTACATATCACAATTAATACTACTTCGCAACAAAAGTTCATAATTAACAGAAGTATACAACAAAAGGGTAAGAAACGATGTCATTCAAGTGTTCTTATTGACCAAGTACCCTGAACTATGTTTTTTGCCTTTTAAAGAATCAGGTAACGAACTCCACAGGTCTTGTGATGGGACGGCGTCCGAATAGCACCATTTGAAAACATGGTACCACCCGGATTCTAGAATGACTTGGTCATTGATGAACCCGCAGAGTTGTTCTAGAATTGTGTTGATTATCTGCGGCGTGAGGATACCTGTTTCCAGCTGGAGGTCCTGCAATTACCAGAATTGAAGAAATCAATCTATTTGAACACGAGTAGCTACTGAAAATTAATCATCAATATCTATACCACTTACCTCATCTTTGAGAATGGCACTATAATTGTTTTCGGTCCATCCATACATGAAGTCACATACATAGTAGCCACAGAAATTGTTGCCCTGGGTCTGAAGTCTGCAAGGAAAGTTTGTTACGATTTTCCATTCCTTCCGGAACGGAAAGTGACGTCCTTTCCTCTTAACGTAGCGCACGTACACCCTGTACGTGTGTCATTATTGGCCGTAACTAGACTTAGATTCAATCAATTTGAAGTTTACTAAAGCGTTAATGAAATGATTAGTTTACCTTTGTAGCAAGTCTATGATAGGTTGGTATTCAGCTAATGGATGTTTTTTCCCATCGAGGACAATGATACTGCTATAGTTAGTCTGGATGACAAAGAGGACCCAGTAAAATCTGCACATATGTCACCGTAGGTAATTAGTCCTAATTCCTAATACCGTGATGCTCAAAAAGAGTAGTACAAACATGGAGGGAAACATGTAACCAAAGTTGTAAGGTAGAAGTATGTATCACTTTAATTAGTACGTTTGAATAAATTCAAGTGCATAATCCTCAGTTAACTGTGGCTTGGAGGCGACCATCGTTTGGTTTATTTTCATTGGGTCGAGGAATCCTACTTCAGTGATGCCCTTTTGACCGCATGCACGTATCTCCATTCTACATACACAAGAAGTTAAGACATTCAGTCTAATGGTATAAGAATATATACTGTGAATTATACATGTAAGACACTTACAGAGTCCACAAACTTATGAGTTGAACGCCGAGGGCGTCTTGGTGGTAGAGTTGATACATTTCGTCAAAATGAATCCAGACTTCGCTGTCTCCGTGGAGGAAATCACAATGTTTGTATTGGAACGCGAACATTTCTCTACCGGCCTTCGACTGTTCCAAGTACCAGGCATGGAATCTCCACATTTAGGTTGTTAGCTCCGTCAAGGACTCGACCAATGGTTCGCCAAGCTTAAATTTCCATATAGTTTTTGCCTTTTCAATCTTGGACTCATCATAAAGTGCTTCTTTTGTTATTCTGGAATCAATTAGAAAATTTCTTTCTAATTCTTCATGTTGTTCTACCGCTCTTAGTTTTTTTACCTTCTCGATCGACGCCTTCCTTAACTGTTTTTACCCATGATGCGCGTGTAGTTAGATTTTAGCGGTGAGTCCACAGGTCTTGTCAAAGTCTGAAGAAACTTGGCGAGCATTGATGGATCGATAGCACTCTTCTCTGGCTCAGTACGTCTGAAGTGTGCAGTGACATCGATGCTCAATTTCCTTCTGGTTTCATCCTCAGTTAAATCATATGGCAGAGGAGATGTCAGCTTCTTAGATGCTGACTGTCGCTTCTTAGCTGTTGCTCGCTACTATGATGAAGTCGATTTCTGAGATGACATCGACTTCTGAGCTTGTGCAGGTGCTACCGGCTTCTGTAGTGGGATAGGCGGTGGCGGCGAAGGGGTTGGAGATCTTCTTGGTGGCTGTGGAGGCGGCGGCGGAGGAGGTGGAGAGCCTTTGGGTGGCTGTGGAGGCAACGACAGAGGAGGAGGAGATCCTCTGGGTGCATCTGACAACTCCGAACTAGACCCAGACTCGTCTGTGTCTTCGCCAAACAATATGTCACGCTTGCGCCACAGGATGTAATGGCCTACGTCTTTTGAGAGCCTCATTTCCCCCGCCTCTCTAGGGTAATCCAGCTTTCTTTTATGGTACTTATGTATTACACTGTTCACGTGTACCCTGGCGTATCCATGTGGTATCAGACGACCATTGAAGAGGATCCCTTCCACCCATTGCTCAGCCAGACCCCTAGCCACCGTGGTGGGAACACCCAAGACTGTCCATCATTTAGCATAGCCATCATTTCTAAAATATTTTCTTTTCTTCGTTTCTTGTAAGTGTCGGTGTTTTGTTCGAATCCGACCTTCCAAGGCCTCAAACCCTTACCGTGTGTACGACCGATGTGATCCTTGTTTCCCAGTGCCAAGGTTATTTCATCGTTCTCCCTGTCTGCCTGGAAAGAGCTCTGGGAACACTGGGCATGTGAATCTCTAATCTTCTGCGTGACTTCCAGTTCTCGTTCGCTTTTGAAGCATAAGCTTCCATCAGTCGCAAGAGTCACCCCTCTCCCATATAGGTAGTTCTTCGCTCGCGAAATCCACTCAGCCATCACAGGTGTGACACCGCTTTTAGTTACGTCTTCTTCCATCTTCTCCCACTGGTCAAGTTTCCTAATGTACCCGCACGAGCTGGTTCTGTGGGGGTATAAGTTCTTCTAGGAGTTGACCTTGTTTACTTCACTTATCTTTTTTGCTTCCTCTGAATCCCTGTACTCCACAAAATCATTCCAAAAATCTTTCACCGTCGGATAATCATCCCAGTTTGGTGTTCAACCCTTCAAGTGATAATCTCTGTACAATTTACCCTTAAAATTCTTAAAATTCTTCCCATTATGACTAGGGCTTGATGCTTCGCTATGGCCATGTTGCATCCCTCAGGGTACTCGACCTTTTACGATAACTTGCCCCACATGAAATCCTTGATGCTATCAGGAATCGCCCACTTGTCACCTCGTTTGCCTCTCCAAGTTCTATAAGTGATTGCGACGTGGTCCCTTACGAGACACCCGCATGCTGTCTTGAATGGTCCAAGTACGTGTAGAGGTTTTATGGGCTCCCTGGCTGAATCGACCTCCATGATCACAAAACGTCCCTCAGGCACCTTGCTGGGACCTTAGCCACGCCTCGGTCCTTCGGACGACTGACCATTCGGCGCAGCATCAATGGTCGGAGACGAGAGCGCATCATCAGTGATAGGACCCTGCGGAGCATCAATGTCAGGTTGATTCAAGTTGAGGTATGCACTCGGGCTTCACTCATGAGCATCATCCGAAACTGGATCCTGGGCAGTTTCGGGGCCTTGTATCGGGGGGCCTGTCCGTGGGCTGCGACTTGATTTTGTACGAGTCATTCCTACATAAAAATTCTATCTATTCAAATTTCTTGCAACATCGATATTAGCATATATGACAGCTAGAGGATACATCAAGAAATAGCAACTAGCAGAAAAGGTAATAGGTCCAAATCTTCTATAACATGTTCATCATGTCTCTAACTATATGTATTGTACCCATTATTCATGAATCAGCAACGAGTAACGTTAATCATAAGTGCTCATATCTTAAGCCTACATCACCTACTTTCGACAAAACACAGACAAAATGGCCCTCCATCCAAATAGATGAAGCAAAACTAAAAAGTTATGTTTAATCACATTAAGGGATAACAAAACTTTACTTCTGAAACAACATTGCAACAGTTTCTTTTATTGCTTAATTAATAGATTGGAGAAAACGCTGCTGAATTAGATCAGCTAGCACCAAACTGCAGATGTGTTAAAACTAAAAAATTGATGACAACACATTAATCTTGCATCAAGTCTGATTCATAGCTACAGATTGGCCAAAAATGAAAAGAGAAATGAACATCAATTGATTGACATCCATGTCATGTAGCATGTTTACGATAGCAACATATCAATGTCACAACCAATTCATAAAAGGAACAGAAATGGGAGCATGAAAGCAAACTATTTAATTAAACATATCCTTACAGAGTACAAAACACATATTGATCAGGTCCATACAAGCACTATACATTCAAATTACGCATCAGATTCACTCGGCAACCACCAGTAGTCATCGCTATCGTCGCCTGTTGTCAAACTCTCAGTAATGTTGTAATCATAAGGAACAACGTAGTTCGGATCCACGCTAGAATGTGCATCATCGTCCTCAAGGTGACCAACATTTTGACGGTCCAACAACTCGACCGATTGAATGGCCAACTTCTGAAGGCTACTCACTACCTCCTCAAGTTGGAGTACAAGTCGGTTCCTATCCATGGAGCACTTGCAGGAACATGGATTGAAGCTTTCGTTAGCTATCTTTCTTAGGTCTACAACTAAATCATCGATTTTTTTCGATGGTCCACACCCATCCATCAGTCATTGTTCTACAACCATCCAAAAGAATTTGGAGTTGTACTTAATTCTATGCAAAAATAACAAATTGCATTATGGTTTTCAACATAACAGTACCAAAAAGGGTTCTGGGCATATGACATTGCCACAATACATAAACAACGTGCAAACTGACATGTGAAATGAAAATGATCGTCACAATTGAAGGCTTTTGATTCCACTTCTCAAGCAAAATTGCTTAGAAAATAAATAGGCTGGTACATGGGTAACTGATTTGTCGAGAGATAACAACCATCACATTGACTTGAACAAATCGTTGTACATCAACAACATTTACAATAAGACAAGGCATTACAAAAAAAAAAAACAGACATGTAATATAAAGAAAAGAAAATCAGATCAACTGTAGCTGATATCTCTAGCTGCATGGATGCCAATGAACACAACTAAAAAACATGGGCATGAACTGTGAATATAGCCAGACGCTTATATAAATTGATTATTTCTGTTGTATCTTATCAGCTAATCAACTTGGTTTGACCTGACACAGCAGAAATTTGTTCAGATGTTTTCATAGTAGAGCAATGGGCCACAAAAATTCACTGATCGCCCTGTGTCATTAATATAGGCACAACTCCGGTGCTGGCAGAGCAGAATTTCGAGATCACAAGGAAAGCAGACAATCACACAGGTACAGGAACAGTGCAGGTATTGCTCGTCGAATCAGACCAAAACTTTGCAACAACATCCAATCTCTTTCGTCAGATCACAAAGCTTGAACTATCACTAACAACAGTTGGATCAATCGCTGTTCCCTGCTCATTCAATCCAATTTCAAAGGCAAAAGTGCTCAAAACAGGTATCGAATTGCAGTGAACGTCACCAGCATTCAGCCCGGTAAAGCAACAAGTATCACTGTGCCATGCAGCTCTGGGAATCTGGCAGCTCAGTTGGCCTCAGCAAAAAAAGAATGGCAGAGAGAGATCATTCACAAATCCCCAATTGCAAAGAAGATAGAAAAACAAGAACTGTGAGTACTCTTGAGGAATCACAAACAAAAGAAGGCAAATATACAGCAAAACAATATAACTGCTATATGTTGTATAAAAAGTGATAATATGAGCATGAATATCATTCCACAAGCATAATTGCAAGAGCAAAACATAGAGTTTTCATTACACATGATATTGAAGTAAATGGACTGTAAAGCATAAATGACAGTAAACATCATGTGTACTCTAGAAATTCGACAGCAAGTACTAAGTAAGAAAAATAGTGCTCTCAGATCAATAACAATTAGCCCCAGAACTATAGATGTTCTGCCCCCTAATTGTCATGTTGTACACATCATTGATTGGGCAATAACTTAAGTTCCCAACTAGTAAAAAGAGCCTGGACAGAGCTATAATAACCTCTTCGGAC
Organism: Phragmites australis; assembly: GCF_958298935.1. NCBI lineage: Eukaryota > Viridiplantae > Streptophyta > Magnoliopsida > Poales > Poaceae > Phragmites > Phragmites australis. The sequence goes on from NC_084936.1 coordinate 5,234,079, forward strand.
AGTACTGCTGAGACTACAGAGTGCACAAATTCTGAACAAATGAAGCAAAAAACATGTACTGACAATAGCTAGAAAGGCTAATTCAGTGGCAACATCCAGAAACAAAAGACTAGCGTCCTCTGAGTCACAGCAGTACTGAAACCAGAGATCAAACCAACAAGTAGCCCACTGGAAAGTCTATCAACAGAGGTTCTCCAGCATCACAACACCGGCATCACAACATCTGTGCACAAGAACAGATCGGACAGCACTACACAAACCTCCAGGGGCTACCAACTCAGGTCTATACTATAGCACTTAGGAAATATGCCCAATCTTAATACAACATATTATCACAGAGCAATAACCTGAAGGTAACCGTACTGTCCAGATCAAGGAAGAGGAGAAAACTCACAGAGATACAAGCAATTACGAAAGACACACACACAGCGAGAGAGAGAGAGCGAGAGAGAGTTTTAAGGCTTTGTAATCACTGCTATAGATAGAGCATATTTGGTATTGATCATTTCCTTTCGATGCTACATTGATACAAAAGATTATGGCTATGAGTTGTATCACAAAACAATTGTCTAAGGATTTTGTATTTCACAGTAATGTTCATTATCTACTCACTGCCACCAAGATTTGGGTGGTTTTACAATTCAGATAACTGAACAGATCACGCTATAGGATTATGTTTTTTGTGCTACCACATATTGTAGATATTCTTGGCATTTAGAACATCATAACCCACACATTTAGAACATCCCTTTTCGTGAATAATCTACTAGGATAATATGTTCAATGGGATACCTTGGCGGGTAGGCGGCGTCGGCTCCAGGGACGGCGACAGGGGCGGCGTAGACTCTGTGGGCGACGGGGATGGCATCAGCTCCGTGGGCAGCATCGGCTCCGAGGACGGGGACGGCGGGGAGGCGTTGTAGGCGACGAGGACGGGGACAGCGGGGAGGCGGCGTCGGCAACGGGGATGGGGACAGCGGGGAGGCGGCGCCGGTGACGGGGATGAGGACGGCAGCGTCGGTGACGAGGATGGGGACGGCGACGAGGCGGTGTTGCCGACGAGGACGGGGACGGCGGGGAAGCGGTGTCGGCAACGGGGACGAGGATGGGGACAGCGGGGCTCCAGGAACGGCGGTGTTGGGGAGACAGCAGGAATCAGTGGACGCGCAAAGGAGGAATGGAGAGGCTGCGGCTAGTATCAGTGTCGGTGGTGTACCACAGTCGGCACTGAAACTTGGACTATCAGTGCCTGTTGTTTAACCTAACCGGCACTGATATTTGGATTATCAATGCCGGTTGTAAAATTAAGTCGGCAGTGATATTGGGTCTTTTAGTGCCAGTTTTTCCCTATAACTGGCACTGATATTGTTTTTACTTTTTTTACAAAACATTTTGTTGTATATCTAGGTCTGTAATTTATCTAATATTAGGGTTTATATTAGATCTATAATTTGTGTAGTATTTAATCAATATTTTTCTGCAGGAACTTATTTATTGTATATTTAGGTTTGTAATTTATTGTATACTAGGTAATTTATTTTATATTAGGTTTATAATTTGTGTAGTACATCTTCGTTACTTAAGGCAATGTATATGTTTATAAAAAAATTCAAGCTTTTTACTTAATAGAAATTAAGGTATATTCTTAGTAAATTTGAATTAGATCTATAACTATCATAAATTATACAATAGCCCCAATATCGGTCACACTTTTTTACATGTCCCTGATACAAATTACAGTGAATACTGAATTAATTATTACATCAAAGTTGCTTTCATTTAATTACTATAGCTTCGTTATGATCGCGGCGTATGTATGTAGGCTCCTCAGTGTCATCAATGAGAGGCAGGTCGACATTCTCTCCGAAACAAGGTAGGTCGTCGAATTGATTGTAGTCTTCCTCGTTGACGACGTCCTCAATACCGACAATCTTTCTTTTTCCTTATAGAACCACATGACGTTCCTCCTTGTTAACTGGGTCTATGTCCTTTATATAGAAGACTTCAGTAATATCTTTAGCAAGTACGAATGGTTGTTCTCTGTATCCGACGAGTTTGAGGTTGACGGTAGTCATACCGTAGTTGTCAGTATTCACTCCACCTGGGAGTCTGACCCATTGGCACCGGAACAGGGGGGGCCTTCAACTGTTCTCCATATTGAAGCTCCCAAATCTCCACTATGAATCCATAGTAGGTCTCCCTGTTGTCATCGCAGTCGTAGGCATCAATACGGACACCGCTATTTTGGTTAGTGCTCTTGTTGTCTTGTGCTCTCGTATAAAATGTATAGCCGTTAATGTCGTATGCTTTGTATGTATGAATCGTAGTTGATGGCCCATTAGCCAGCATTTTCAACAGTGCATCATCTGTATCTTTATCCATCATGTGTCTACATAACCAACTGCTAAAATTATCTCTGTGCGCTCTTGCAATCCAATCCTCTGACTTTGTTGGATTTGTGGACCGTAGCATTTGCACGTGCTTATTGACATACGGGTCCACTACAATTGATTGTTGCAGAACTATGAAATGTGCTTGGGTGAATGGAACATAGTCATTGGAACAGACTGTATTATGACCTAGCGTCCCTTTCCCCTTAAGCCTTCACTCATGGTGAGATATAGGCTTACCAATTGCATTCAAATCCATGTAGTTGACGGCGAACTCAACAACCTCCTTCGTTCCCCAGCATTGGGCCATGCAACCTACCGGTCGCCCTCAGTTACGAACATATTTCTTTAGAACTGACATGAACCTTTCAAAAGGATACATCTGATGCAGAAACACAGGGCCAAGGTACTTTATCTCATGCACGATGTGAACAATGAGATGGGGCATTATGTCAAAAAATGATGGAGGGAAAATACTCTCAAGATGGCATATAGTATGGACCACATCTTCCTGCAACTTTGTTAGTTTGCTCGGATCGATGACCTTCTGTGAAATTGCATTGAAAAACGAACACAACTTTATGATTGAGTCTCGGACCTTATCCAGCAGAATACCTCTAATTGCAACATCAAGCAATTGTATCTTCATCATGTGACAATCATGGGACTTCATGCCAACTAACTTCAATATTTTTCATGTTCACTAATCTCTTTACGTTGGAGGAATAACCAGTCGGAACTTTGATTCCATGCAAGCACCTGCACAGGCTAATCTTCTCTTCCTTGCTCAGGGTGTTGCAAGCCGTGGGAAGTTCGTTTTCCCCCATTGCCTACAATTTTAGGATGCAGAATTTAACTTAGCTTCATATCTTTCAGGTCCAACCGTGCATTTAGTGTATCTTTTGTTTTGCCAGGTATGTCTAGTAAGGTACTAATCAAGCTGTCAAACACATTCTTCTCCACATGCATGACGTCGATTGCGTGTCAGACCATCAAGTGCTTCTAATAAGGTAGGTTCCAAAAAATTGATCTCTTCTTAAACATAGGAGCGATTTTACAGTTGGGAATTTTGTACTGTCTTTCCCCTTTCCAAGGGCAACTCTAAGATTCTTTACCATCTTATATACATGCTCCCCAGTGTGAACCTTCAGAGCTCGACGAATCTCCACTGTCTCATCAAAAGCGCTTTTATTCCTGTGGTACGGGTGATCCGGACGCAGAAACCTTTGGTGACCCATGTAGACCATTTTCTTACAGTTCTTCAGCCACAGCCCCCCTGTTTCATCCAAGTACCATACACATCTATTGTAGCCTTTTAAAGTCTTTCCCGATAGGTTAGTAAGAGCAGGCCAATCTTGGATCATTACGAACAGCATTGCGCGTAGGTTGAAATGCTCGCGTTTGTATTCATCCCACACCCGTACGCCATCTTTCCATAGTACAAGGAGATCTTCAAGCAATGGTTGGAGATACACATCGATATCGTTGCCATGTTGATTCGGTCCACTGATCAGCAAAGGCATCATAAGGAATGTCCGCTTCATACACAGCCAAGATGGAAGGTTGTAGATATAAAGAGTCATGGGCCAAGTGCTATGACTATTGCTCATATTGCCGAAAGGATTCATCTCATTCGTACTCAAACCCGAACCTTATATTCCTCACTTCAGCTTTGAATTCCATGTATTTTGTATCGAAGTTCCTCCATTGCATTCCATCAGCAGGGTGTCTATGCATTCCGTCTTTCTTGCGCCCTTCGGCGTGCCATCGCACCAACTCGGCATTCGCTTTGATGGCAAACAATCGCTTCAAAAGGGAGATTATAGGGAAATACCAAACCATCTTAGCAGGGGGTCTTTTATCCTTACTCTTCTCCCCTATGTCATCGCTATCGATATCGTCAATGTTGCGCGTGTACCGTGATGCACCGCAAACGCGACACGCTTCCAAGTCTACATCCCCGTTGCGAAACAACATGTAGTCATTTCGACATGCATGTATTTTCTCTACTTCCAACCCCAACAGGCAGATAATCTGCTTGGCGTGGTACGTGTTTTTAGGCAACTCATTGCCTCTGGAAGCAAGTCCCTCAAGAATCATAACAACTTGTTGAAGCCCTTATCAGACCAACCATTGCTAGACTTCATTTGCAACAATGTCAGCACAACATGCAGCTTGTTGTGCCCTTTCTTACAGCCTGAGAACACCGGTGTTTTATAGTCCTCCATCATGCGCTGGAACTTTTCGTGTTGCCTATCACAGGTGAAGTATCCCTCCGCATTGCGCAACATTTCGTGTAGGTCGTCATCATCGTTGCTGACAAAAGTATCTTCGAGCACCAACATATCGATGTCTTCATCAGCCGTCATATCGTTGCCTCCGTCTTCCTTGACTGTAGGCTGCTCTTCATGCACAACCTCCTCATGTTCACCGTGCTCGGTCTAGAGGATATAGCCAGGCTTGAAACCCTTGTAAAGCAAGTGTGCACAGATCTGCTCTATGCCTGAGAACTGCTTCTCATTCTTGCAATCAACGCACGGACAGCATATATAGTGATCATCACTCTTGTTTTTTAGCTTTCCGTACGCCGCGATAGCCCTCAAAAAAGCATTCACTCCATGAAAGAACTCTGGGCCGTGACAGTCAGACTTGTACATCTATGTCCGGTCCATCTGCAAATTTATGATTATCATTACGTTTTAACGATCAATAAAAAACCAATGAAATGATAACCATGCAATATTTCAAAATACACATCTAATTTATTGAATTACCTCGCATCTTGACTACTCCATGTTAGATGGCCCATCACCTTCCGGCACTTGGTCCGGGTCGGAGGACCCACCTTCTAAATATTGCCACGTCCGCTTGCGACTAGCGAGTGGATTTGCCATCCCTACAGCACAATATTCATATTCAATATGTTGATCTATTTAGAGGTGATTTTAATCTTTTTTACTAATTTACTACTAGAAAATTAGAGCTATATTTTAATCTATTTAGAGGTGATTTTAACATTTTTTTTCCTGAAATCACTACTAGAAAATCAGAGATCTAGATAACAATGGCATAATCACATACTTTCAATGAGAAAAGTAGCTAAAAATGAAAAGTAGATCATCTCTATGTGCCCTGCAATGAAAAAATTGTAATTTTTACTCAATTAGAGCTCAACAGGAGTATTAGTAGGAATTATTGTTAAACATTTCATAATTTCCTGAATTAATTAAGTTTAAGCAAAGCTTAATCCTAATTAGAAAAAAAAACTAAAAAGATGAGTATTATATTTAACATAAGAGTGAGTATTTTTAATGAATAGGGAATAAACTAAAAAGATTAACAAAATTGATTTCACCAATTTTAGACTTACCGGTAATTAATTATGAATTATCAAAGCTTAAACCTATTTTATTAACCAATGAAATTTAAATATATATTTCATGTCTCCTAGAATTTTTAACATGTAGAGTATGCTAAAAGAAATCTAACAAAATTGTTTTCACAATTTTTGGAGCAATATTCATTTTTCTACACATTTTACAAGTTTTCAGCCGATTTAACCATTGAACAATAATTCTATTTCGCATTTTTTATTTAACTGAAATAAAAAGAATATCTAAAGCTCTAAAATCCTTTTTGTACCCATGGAGACCTAGCCCAACACATGAAAGTGGGGTCGGCCGAGTTGACTTCGGTCAACATGGCCTCACAGCCAGGGCCGGCGGATTTGGCCGAGCTCGCCGACGACGACGGCGGCACCGTTCGGCCGGGGTCAGCGGTAGGAGCATCAGCATGGGCATGTGGACTCTGCAGTGTGCAAAAAGACCGATGGGCCTGGCCGGAGCAAGCCAGCAGCGTGCGAGGCAACACGACGCACGAGGGCGGCCTTACCGGCTTCGGGCCGAGGGGAAAAAGACGCTCGCGAAAGGAAGAGGATGACCCCGCAAAGCTCACCGTGTGCTCAGTTGGTGCGAAGAGACGACGGTGAGTCGGCTCGACGGAGAGGGGCGGAAAAGGGTGGCCGATGCTGAGGAAGCTTGGGAAAGAGAATACGCCTTTTTTAGGCAGTAGCCTTATTAGTGTCGGCCCGTAATACCAGCCAGCACTGAAGTATCAGTGCGAGTTTGTTCCAAGAGCCGGCACTGATACTGAGTATTAGTGCCGGTTCAACCCGGCTCGATCGTTGATCGAGCCCGAGAAGTTATGAACCGGCACTGATACTTTATCAGTGCCGGTTTTATCATAACTAGCATTGATGGGGCGGCGCAGATGACTGTTTCTATTGTAGTGAATCATTCTTGTTCAAGATTTTATGTAATATCCCAAAATTCTTAAACATTTCTTTAAGCATACATGAGCATCATTAGCATCATGTTTAATTATTGAGCACTTTTTGGATGCATTTAAAAATTAAACATAAATTGTTACAATTAATTTTATGTGATGCTTTGTGAAGGAACTCACAATATTGCTATATAACATAGGGTTGGAAATAATTTTAGAAATTAGTCCATGCAATGTAAAGAATTGTACAAATTTTTGGAAATTAATTTAAAGCCCTAAAAATTGGAGCAAGTTAGAAAAGGTTGCATCTTGGAAGAATTTTATTTCAAATGGGTTGCACATGAATTATAGTTTCACATAGAATTTCTCCCACAAATTTTGGAGCTTGAAAGGCCTTCTTTTGGATCAGAGAAGGAGGTAGATCTTTTTGCTTCTGTCAGTTACTGTTCACCAGGGCCCCTCGTCATCCTCCTCTCTCTCATCCTCTCTCAGCAAGTCGGCCGCTGCTTTTGTTGACAAAAGAGGCCGGCCACCGAGTCACTCAGCCGGCCACTGAGACATGATGTCAGCGCCGATTTCCTTGACTCTAAGCACGTCGATCGTCGCCCTTATCCTCTCCTCCCTGTCCTATGCGCTCTCTCTCTCTCTCTCTCTCTCTCTCTCTCTCTCTCTCTCTCTCTCTCTCACTCACTCACTCTTGGTTCTCCCAACCAAGCACAAGAGCAGCGCAGACCACAGCACGGCACCGCCGACACTTGTACATACCTACGGCACCGGGGTTACCGCGAGCGTGTCCCGGACAGCTCCGGCTCCAAGCCACCTTGCTTCTCCTTTTCTTTTTTTCTTACGCATCATAGGGCCACAAGGCAAGTGTCAGCACGGCTTATGGTATTAGGCTCATTCGTCCATTATCCGAATATGTGGTTGTAAGGAAAGTGCTAAAGCCAATGGCACCGACGGACGGTGCTTAATCGACGCAAGCAATCTATGACATCCGGGTTCCTCTCCTGACCTACCCCTAGCACTGCCCACATCTCGCCTCATTCTCACATCTCGTACATCCAATATCATTATCATTCTTGTGAACAAATAAGTATACCCTAAGCTCGCGAACAATGGTTGAACCACCGTTCGACTTCTACCGAGGACCTATGCATTGTTAAGCATCTCGAACAACTCTTAAGTTAGACATCAACAATGTTAACAAGGCTACAAGGAATTGGATAATCAACAACTCAAGGTAGAGGTAATGCAATCAACATAGATTCTACCCATATAAGCCCGACATCAACTTGCTAATCATGCAAACATATATAAAGCGTAATTTATCAACTTAGACATCATATGATCCAAAGTAGTAGGTTGAGTATGCTTAGATGTTTGCCTTGCTGCTCCAGCGTTTGCCTGACACTGCCTGCGTAGAACTCACAGAATTCTTGTGGTTCTGCGTCACCTTCAACCACTTGGACCGTCTGCGCAACACTTTCTAAACGAATCAAGAATGCATCGCATAAATAATGAAACGATAGAAAAGTGTGCACATGATGCATGCTCGAATAATAATAGAGCGACGTGTTTCGAAAACATTTGCAAAAGATCAACAAAAGGCTCAAGTTGGAAAAGGTTTGAACCTCGGATAAGACAACCTAAGTGCTTAAAACTGTGAGTTGCTGGCAGTCAGACTGACGGTATAATGGTGATCAGACCAGTAGCGTGCAGAGAGTTTAGGGCCTTGGCGGTCAGACCGACGGTATGGTGACAGTCAGAACGGCAATTGGTGGTCAGACCGGCCCTAGTAACGATCTGATTTTGACCCTGGGGGTTTTGACTGATATTTTGAACCGACCTATTGGCGGTCAGACCGACCCGATCGGCGGTCAGACCGCGAGACCTTGCCGGCAGCACCTTTGCGGGGTCGCCGGTGAGGACTCCGACAAAGCCTTTGACTATGAAGGATACCAAAGTACTCCACAAGGCTAGGGGAATGTTTTCTATGATTGTTCGGACGACATGCACGGTCCAAACACGTAAAAACCCATGAACGAGATCTAGATCTTAGGGTTCAACTCGGGTTCACTCGATTCAAATCAAAATGGTGATTGCCTAGAGTTAGGAAACGACAGAAAAATGGTAGGGGGATGTTTACCTTAGCATAGAGGAACTTTCTATTGGATTGGAATCCTCCGGGGAAGCTTCGATTCCCGAGTCGAGCTCCCGGAGGGCGATTGAGCTCGTGGAGGAAGAAACACGCGAGGGATGCCTCCGGTGAGGGGGGAAAAGGGGAAGGAGCTCAGGGAAGTCCTTCGGGAAGCTCGGGGGTGTTCCTTCCTTCGATCTCCGGCCTTCAAACGCATTGAACGGATCTCACCTCCTCTCTCTAGGGTTTGATGAAGCAAGAGAGTGAGAGAGGGAATGAAAGGGAGAGAGAGAGCGAGAGAGAGTGATCGATCCCCTTTAGTCGAGCCTCTGTGCTCTGGCGGTCAGACCGCTGAAGGTCCCAGTCAGACCACGGGAGACCACGTGGCAAGCCCACGTGTCTACCGGTGGCGGTTGGACCGCAGGGACTCCCGGTCAGACCGCGGGAACGTTCCTTTGCTGAAATTCCCTAAATTTCCCTTTTTCTATTCTTATTCTTTTCCAAAGTAATTAGGGTTTTCCTAAAGAGCTCTAAACTATCTCCAAGGCATTTTGAAATACGTTTAAAACTCAAACTAATAAACAAATACGTACAAACATAATGTCATGATGATTGTGTTTTGGGATGTGACACGGCTTGTGCGCCGGCGAGGTCAGCCGGCCGGGCCCACTTCCACGTCTGAGGCTAGCTGAGCCCGAGTGAAAAAAGGTTTAGGGCTTTTTAATATTCGGTTATTTCGGAAATTGTGAAATCGATTTATTGTTCAATGGTTAAATCGGCAGAAAACTTGTAAAATGCATAGCAAATTATATATAGCTCCAAAAATAGTGAAACTAATTTTGTTAGCTTTGTATGATCATGCTCTACATATTGAAAATATTAGGAGCCACGAAATATTTACTAATTTTTATTTAATTAAAGAAATGTGTTTAAGCTTCATTAATTCATAATTAATTAATGGTAAGTCCAAAATTGGTGAAACTAGTTTTCTTAAACTTGTTATATATTTCCCTATTCATTAAAAATACTCACCCTCATGTTAAACATAATTAACTTTCTGATGGATCATGGTGATCAAATTAGATTATTTCGTATAACCTTTCACTAAAGTTTATACGACCTTGTTGCTCCCCTTGAACCTATGAGCAAGGGAACCTACAACACAGCACAGGGCTGCTGTGAAGCAAATCTTGATGTATGTCCGAGGAACTTTGCATTATGGTTGTACCTTCAAGAAAGAAATGCAGACAGGAGGGCTTGTGGGTTTCTGTGACAGGGATCTTGATGGCCGCAAAAGCACAAGTGGGATGGCATATTTCTTGTTAGGAAACCTCATCACCTGGTGTTCACAAAAGCAAAAAATCGTGGCACTTTCCTCTTTTGAAGCCGAGTATATTGTTGTTGCAACACCTGCCTGTCAGGGACAGTGGCCGTCACGGTTTGTGTAGGAACGAGATTGGCGACTAGAGGGGGATGAATAGACGCCTCAACAAATTTCTTCGAAATCGATGGTCTTCTCCTATTTGGATCACCAATGCACCTCAAAACTCAAGCGGAAGTAAAAATAGAGGGAAGTTTTAACACGAGAAAATCGAGGTAACACGACTCTACGGATGGTGTATGAACCATATGATCCATTTAAGATCAATCCATGTGTCTTAGCACTCGAAAGATCACAACTTGCAAAGAAATAAGAAAAGATGAAGACCGAGTAACGAAACTCTACAAGTTGATTGTCTAGAGGCAAGGGAATTCAAAACCCCATCACACAAGCGTGTGTATGCGAATTTTATGCCTCTAGCAACAAGAAGAATGACCTCACAAGATGCTGAAATTTCAGCCCAAAAACCAAAACGAAAATCAAAACCGGAAACCAAAAAACTTGCAAACTTGCAAGGAAAACTAGAAGGAGGGGAATTCAAGCATATGCAAAAATATAAACTTCATTGCTCAAACAGGTCAGCTCTATTTCAGGCGGATTACAAAGATTTATCTCTCAAAACTCTCAACTATTACATAGGCTAAGCACTCGTCCTTCTGTCCTCTAAAACCCTAGCTCTAAGCTTTCAAATGGGTGGCACAAGAGGGCAAAGTGGCTAGTTCAAACTCTCTCATAGCCTTACCCCTCTATTTATAGGCCTAGAACCCCTCTATTTATAGGTCTAGAAAATTTGACCCCCAAGTTTCCTAGCTTTTTCACAAAATACTCTTCTCTTGTAGTACACTCCTACCTACCACCGAGGGTATTTTGGTCTATTTTCTTCTTCATTTATCGGACGGCCGTGGCGCCTTCACGACTTAGCTTCGCCTCGACGCAAGCTTCGCCATGGTGCCACTTACTCCTCCAATCCTCCTACGGTTTTAAGGTCAAATTGCGAAACCGCCTGCACGCTTCTCAAAGCGTGACTCACCGTCTTGCTTACACCATAAGCAAGCGCTTTGATGTCGATGCATGTACTCCATCATGCGATTGTGACCGCCGGCAAGTCTCTCGCGCTCTCGATCCCTCAGGCTACCTTGTCACTTGCATCGGTATCCCCTTCGCTTGACTTTATCAACACGTCGTCTCCATCCGCCTTCCATACTTTGCTTGACCTCCACATGTTCAGCTAGAATCACCTTTGACTCCGTCCGGCCTCATTGATCGTCCGGCACCAAGCACTCCGCTTGGCCCCGATCATCCGCCGTCGACTGCCAAGTTGCACCCATCACCTGCACACCATGAGACAAGCAAGCACATATCTCCAACTCCAATTCCAGTTAGTCCATAATCAATATGCTCAAATGAAATCCTAAATCAATTCAAATCACATCAAAGCTCATGCAAAACCGAAGATCATCGAGCTAAATAAATATCAATATTAATCACTCATCACAAGCAAACTAAGGTATATTTCAACTTGGTTTCTCAGTTTGCAGCTGATCTAATCTAATGGGCAAAGAAGCTGAGATGTTCAAACACAAGGTGGACAACATGTCAGCCATTGAGAATCCAGTCTATCACAATTGGAGCAAGCACATTGACACTCGCTTTCACTTTATTAGAGACTGTCTTGCAGAGAAGAAGATGGAGGTCGAGCTTGATACCTCTGAAAATCAGGTTGCTGACATTATGACAAAATCGTTGGGCCATGTCAAATTCATAGAACTTTGGCACAGTATGGGTATTAAGGAGGTGTGATGCAAGACATGTTTAAGGGGGTGAATTGATATGTAAACATGTTTGTCGAGTGTTAGTCGTGTGTGTGCATTGGGGCTCAGTTCGTTCAGGGTAGCACATGAGTTCAGGGAGTGAGTTGAGCGTTTCGGCTAACAGGGAAGTGGACGTCAGGGCTGAAGAATTGGTCCAAGATGGTGCTAAATTCGGTCATGCCGGTGTGTGGAGATCGTGTAACGTGTGTGTATGCCTACGGGCTAGCTAATAAATAGAAAAGACCAAAAAAGAAGGGGATCGATTTCGACCCCCAAAAAATAGCCTCTCTCGCTCTCTGAAAAAAATGACGCTGAATTTACTGTTCATCATCTGAAACTTCACTAAATTTCTTCAGTTAGCGGCAGACTGGTGCTTCAGGCGTTCGATCTCGACTCCAACAAGCAAGCAGAAGTGAATAGCTCCTCAGCTGCGCCGCACGCCATCTCGGCAGGCAGGCGCATTGCAGCCATGGCCACAGCCTCCTTGGCACTAGTCCCATTCTGCGCCCACCACGGCTGCTGGTGCTCCCAAGAAGGACAACCCGGTGGAGGGTGGAGACGAGAAGGCCACAGGCGCACAGGACAAGGCGCGGCTTCGTCGGCTGCTCAGACGATGCGGACTGTGACAGGAAGAAGAAGATTGTCCCTCGCTCACAAGGGCCGCCCCGGCGCCCCGAGGGAAGGCGGCTGCACGAAAAAGGTCCACGTCACCAAAGCGGCTACGGTGAAGCCCAAGTGCAAGGGAGTAGGAGGGAGAGTGTCGGATTTAGTCTCACATCGAAAATTGATGATAGAGGAGCATAACTTAAAAGGTGGAGGGTCTCTCACCTATTAAGCTAGTCTTTTGGGTTGAGTTAGCCTAAGACCTTGATCGTAGTTCTGGTTGGACCAGTGCGTATAGCAGGCCCATATAGATTTGGGCTGGGGGCACCGGCTCGTTGGTTTAGCGAGCTAGGCCAGGCTGCCGCGTACCCTAACAGAGAGGAGGAAAACCTATGCAGCCGGGTGGTCCGAAAGAAGGAACCGGCGATGGCGTTGGAATCATCCATGCTGCTCCTTCTTCTTCTTCCTTCTCTTCTTCATCGCTATCTTCTTCATCATCTTGAGCCGTAGGGCGACGAGGACACGAGAGGATTGATGAAACCAAGTAAAAGAGCAAGTAAAATTCATCTGACAGTTGTTATATGCTTCAATTAGATTACATAAGATGAGATGAGATTCCAAGATGTGTTGTACAGTGCATTTGTGGGAGTAGCTGGACGAGTAGTTGAACGTTCAGGTACGCCACGCCAAAATGTTCTGAATCCCAGTAAAACTAGAAAGTGATATGGTCAGATGTTCAGTAGGATTAAATAGCTTGCTGCCATGTCAGCACCTGATCAATCTACTCCCATTTTACCCATGCCAGCCAGACTCTGCGATCTGATTTACCCTGTATATACATATACGGATGGATCATGCATGGATGTTTCAACGTTTTGGAACCGCCAGCATTCAGCACGCGCGTCTTTGCAGTTACGCTGATGACAGAAACAGATATGTGTATAAACTAATGTGGAGGCTGATATATATTTTTGTGGACGGGATATCCGTAAGCAAGCAGACAGGACTAACAGAAACAGGTAGGGCGCGTGGTGTCAGGTGAAGCACGTAGCTGCTGGACTGAGAATCCCAGTAGAGAGGTGAGCCATGGCTGGCTGTGGAGCTGGTGGAGATGGATGGACATTGAATATACTCCGACGAGAGTTGGTGGGCGAGTTCATCTGGCGATCCATTCAATTCCAGGCTTGCTAGCTGTGCTGTTCTGTTCAGTTCACGCGGATGGGATCGATCGATGAGATGAGATGAGATGAGAGCGAGGACGGTTCAGTTTGTAGGGTTTGTCTGCGTCCTGTTGGTCTTTTCATGCGTCTTTTCTGCGCGCCTGTTTCAGGAGCAGGTGTGGTCGCCACGGTGGCTCTGTTGCCTGTCATTGTCAATCACCCATTTATCTAATCGAGCGAGCGCAATTTACATCCAGTGGGAGTATTAAGTACTAAATAGAATGTTCCGAGTTAAACTCTGCTATTGTTTAGAGCTTGTGATTCTTTTTTTTTTTTAAAAGAAGAGTTTGTGATTCTTCAAAAATGTAAATGATACGGGTGAATTCGTCATACAAATAGTTCTGTACTATTACATTTCCTGTAACTTTCAGATTTAAAAAAACGTAATTTTGGTCAAAGTGTCTTTGTAGTACACTTTGAAAAACTCAAAAGAACATGTCAAAATCTTCTCTCTTTTTTTGCCTAGAGAGAGTAGTACTACGGCTCCATCAAGTTTGGCACCTACAGTAACAATTAGTAGCTGCATTCAAGGGCATTGCTGCCAATCCATCCTGTCGTGCGTGCGGTGCATGCCCTTCTTCTCCTCTCCGGTCCAGGAGTGCAAAATAGATAAGTATTTAAATTATTCGATATTTGTATCTCTTAAAATACGAATATAGATATATTCGAATTTATTTTTGAGTATCCGATTCAAATATGGATATCCAAATTGCTTTGAATGCGGATATGAAAATAGATAATATCCGTATCCGCCAACCAAGAAACCAAATTTCGTTAAAGTTTTAGAAATTTCAGAGGTGAACGAAATTTATATATTCCAACCCAATCAAATTGGAACAAATTTCAGTCAAATTTGACCGAAAATTTAAATTTCCAAAAATTTGACCAAAAATTGGAACAAATTTGATCAAATTTCAGTCAATTTTGATTAAATTTCAGTCAAATTTGACAAAAATAAATAAATTTCCAACATGAATTTTGAATGAAATTTTTAAAATTTTGGTAATTCCAGTAATTCCAAATGTGAACGAATTTTTTGCGCACCAAAATAAAAATTCTTGTCGTTAAAAGTGTAAGATATTTATATATATATAACCCAATCGAGTAGATATCCGAATGCGGATTCGGATTCGGATTCGAACCATCCGATTCGTATTCGCATTCGAGAATATTCAGATTTATATTCATATTCATATTAAAATATAAATAATAATATAAAAAATAGAATATTCAATCCGTATCCGATTGGTTTCTATCCCTACTCCGATCCACCATACATATATAGCAGTCAATAAATAGATGGAACGGCTACCTCAGCTCATTCCTCACTGCTAAATCTGCAGTGCCCTACTGGGGAGGAGTAAATTGCATTGAACACCACCAGCTTCTCGTGTATATATATGAAGCTGCGGGCACCTCTCTAGCGATTTTTGCTACAGTGCTCTGTTAGCTACACTGTCCACCTCTCTAGCGACTGCTCCAGTGCTGGCGGGCGCTTTAGAAGGCGACTGAGGTTTTCCTGCCCTTGTGACTTCAATCTTCCAACTAGGGGCAACTCTGTTTGTTCTCTAGGGTTGGATTAGTTCTTATAGCTCTGAGTTTCCTTCGAAACGCAAAGCTATTCTCCTGATCTTTGCCTCAAACCTCAAGAACTCTGGTCTTTCTTCGGAAAAAAAAAATCACCTCTGGAGTTTCTTGAAGTTTCCGCTTAGATTTCTCTGTGGTTGGAACTAGGTTTGTGTGTGTATTGAACCACGCAGCATCCCTTGCTGTTCGCCCTTCTTCGCTATGCCTGCTATGGCTTCGTCCAGGGGAGGTGCTTTTTCTTCCGTCAAAGAAAAGTCTGGCCAACATGACGATACTAGGAGCTGTACTGCTAATGTCGCTGAACTTTTTGGCCATCTGAATTTGACATCTGAAGAAACAGAGGTTGTCAATTATAGTGATGACGAAGAATTGGGAAATACTTCTGTAACAACATGGGCTCTGATTGGTAAAGTCCTCTCACCATCTACCATGCATATTTCCACGATCATGAGAGCTATGAGACCCGCTTGGGGTAATCCATATGGTCTCAAGGCACGTTCTGTGGGGACGAAAGACGAAAATCTATTCATTGCTGAGTTTACTTGTGCTGCTGATAAAGAAAAGGCATTACAAGGAACACCGTGGATGGTTGGTAAACATGCAGTACTCCTTCAGGAGTATAATGAAGAGTTAAGGCCTTCAGATATCCGTTTTGAGAAGATGCCTATTTGGGTACGAATCCAAAATCTCCCTTTTGGCTGGATGAATGATACTAAAGGTTACAGGGTAGCGAGTCTTGTTGGAGAAACTACCAAATTGGACGTGGATGAAGATGGAAAAGCCAGCGGCCCTTTCTTGCGTGCTCGAATTGCAATTGATATCAACAAACCGCTTCGTCGGGGTATACTCTTGAAAATTAAAAAGCACTGCCCACTGCAATGGTACGAGCTTCAGTATGAGAAACTTCCGCTCTTTTGCTTTTCCTGTGGGTTAATAGGTCACAAGGAAATAGAGTGCTCTAGTCCAGCCCCGAGGAATGATTTTGGCAAATTACCATATGACATCAAGCTGCGAGCTCCGGAAGAAAAAAAGAAGATCCAAAGCTTTAGCCAGTCGGTTGAAAATTTTGTTGACAGTAAAGATTCCTCAGGGTCTTGGGGATCCTGGACAAAAACTCAAGGGACTGGTGCAGTCCATTCTTCAGATACAAGACAATCAAATAGTGAGCAACCAGCTACTAATAAAGAACGGGGTGCTGACGATATGAAAAACACATCTGCTAGCCCCCCAAAGCAGAGTGTTCAATCGTTTAAGAGCAAAAGGAGGCTACCACTAGAGGCTGAGTATGTCTTGCCAAAACAGCACAACACTCTGATGATCACAGAGAGGGACCATATGGATGAAGGCAATGTGATGATTACAGATGACACAAATGAAAAACCTCTTGCGATGCCGGAAACAGAGACTAGTAATGCAATGACCCGTGACAATAAATGTCAGAAGAAGGTAAAGGGAGGAAACAACACTTCAAATGTTTTGGCTTTTTCGGCGGGCTCCTTCGAGGAGCGCCACCGGGCCTAATGGATCTCTTAAGCTAGAACTGCCGGGACCTGGGGCAGCCCCGGACAGTTCAGGAGCTCGTCACCCTGACGAGAATGCACAGCCTAAACTCGTTTTCCTGTCGGAGACAAGGCAGAATAGCGAGTATGTTCGAAGACTGAGATGGAGATTGGGTTTGAAAGAATGTTTTGCGGTTAAAGGTGAAGGTAAAGGAGGTGGTTTGACCTTGTTTTGGGAAGAATGCATGCACGTGGAGCTGCTGTCTTTTAGCAATCACCACATTGATGTTCGCATTCGGGATGACCAAGATGGCCAAAGTTGGAGGGGTACCTTTGTGTATGGTGAACCTAAACCTCAGCATAGACGCAACATGTGGACTTTATTACGAAGAATCAAAGACCGGTCGACGGAACTGTGGTTGATGATTGGGGACTTTAACGAGGCTATGTGGCAGGGGGATCACTTCTCCCGCACACGACATTCGGAGAGACAAATGATGGACTTCCGAGAGGTACTATCACATTGTGACTTGCAAGACGTTGGTTTCGTAGGGCTGCCTTGGACCTACGACAATAAGCAAGAGGGGGACCGGAATATTCGTGTACGGTTAGACAGGGGGGTTGCTACACCGACTTGGATGGATCTTTTCCCGGACGCGAGGCTACGGCATCTAGTCTCATCCCGGTCTGACCATTGCCCGATCATTTTGTCCCTAGTTTCACCTCCTGAAAATCACAGGGGACCGAGGCTGAAGAGATATGAGATCTTTTGGGAGCGTGAGGAGGAACTATCAGAGGAGATAAAGACTGCATGGCTACACACGCAACCTGTCCAGCATCTAGGTGACGTTGTTACTAAGCTCTCTGCTACCATGTCAGCACTTCATACTTGGAGCAGAGAGAAAATTGGTTCTATATCCAGAAAACTGGAAGACCACCGAAAACGGATGGAGCAACTCCAACGGACTGCAAGGGATGGAAATAGCGGGGAAATTAAAAAGCTACAATGGGAGATGGATGAGCTTCTCTATAAAGAGGAAATGATGTGGCTACAACGGTCTCGGATTTCATGGCTGCGCGAAGGAGATCGAAATACTAGTTTTTTTCATCACAAGGCTGTCTACAGATCAAAGAAAAATAAAATTCAAAAGCTGAAGAACTCAGTTGGCAGGTGGATCGACAAGGATTTGGAACTGGAGGCTCTGGCCATGGGTTTTTTTCAAAAGTTGTATTCAAGGGATGTAAATGTCGAACCGATTCAGGTCACAGAATTGTTTGATAGAGTTATAATGCGTGATATGAATGAAGCTCTTTGTAGGAACTTCTCTGAGCAGGAGATTGGGGATGCCCTTTTCCAAATCAGACCACTTAAAGCGCCTGGACCGGATGGGTTCCCGGCGAGGTTTTTCCAACGGAATTGGGAAGTTTTGAAGCAGGATGTTATCTGTGCTGTTCAGAAATTCTTTGATGATGGCATCATGCCGGAGGGTGTAAATGATACCTCTATAGTCCTTATCCCAAAGAAGAATGATCCAGAGGAGCTAAAGGACTTTAAGCCTATAAGTTTGTGTAATGTGATATATAAAGTCATCTCCAAGTGCATGGTAAACCAGATGAGGCCTCTTATGCAAAAGACTTCATATGCCCGACACAGAGCGCATTCATTCCGGGAAGGATGATAATTGACAATGCACTTATTGCATTTGAGTGTATCCATACCTTGCAGAAAAATAAAGGGGCACAAGGGGAATTCTGTGCATACAAGTTGGATTTGGCGAAAGCTTATGATCGTGTTGATTGGAGCTTCCTGGAGGAGATTCTTTTGAGGCTGGGCTTTCATCGACAATGGGTTCAATGGATTTTAACATGTGTAACCACTGTTCGCTATTCGGTTCGTCTCAATGGGCACCTTTTGGCGCCTTTCTCTCCTTCCAAGGGGCTCCGGCAAGGAGATCCTTTATCGCCGTATCTATTTCTGTTCGTGGTAGATGGCTTATCGAGGATATTGCAGCATGAAACTCTCTCGGGACGTTTACAGGAGCTTCGGATCTGTCAAGAAGCACCAGGTATATCACATCTTTTGTTTGCCGACAACAGTCTATTGTTTTTTAAGGCTAACCAGGAACAAGCTTTGGTAATTAAGAATGCTATTCTTAAGTTCGAAGGAAGTACAGGCCAACTACTTAGTAATGCAAAGTGCTCTATCATGTTCGGCAATGCTTGTACTGATGTGGTCCAGAAGGAAGTAAAAGAAGTATTGACATTTCAACAGGGAGGTTTCGAGGAGAAATACCTTGGCTTGCCCACACCACAGGGACGGATGAAGAATGATAGATTCCAACCAATCAGAGACAAGTTTAACAAAAGGCTTACTGATTGGGCAAAAAAGTATTTGTCTAGATGAGGTAAAGAGGTCCTTATAAAATCTATCATGCAAGCTCTTCCAACTTACATAATGGGAGTTTTTAAACTCTCCTCAACACTGTGTGAGAATTTGATGCAGCTGGTGAGAAATTTGTGGTGGGGTGACGAACCGAATCAACGTAAGTTACATTGGATTGGATGGGACAAGGTAATTATGCCCAAGATGCATGGAGGCTTGGGCTTCCGAGATTTCAAACTCTTTAACCAGGCGCTCCTTGCCCGTCAGGCGTGGAGGCTCATCCAAAATCCGGACAATCTGTGTGCACGATTGTTGAAAGGAAGGTATTTTCCTAATGGACCATTACATGATACGATGTTCCCTGCGGGAGGTTCTCCTTCTTGGTCAAGCGTGGTACATGAACTGGAGCTATTGAAGAAAGGTCTCATTTGGCGGGTTGCTACAGGGGATAAAGTTCATATATGGCGAGACAACTGGCTTCCAAGAAATGGTGCACTCAAAATCACATCTCAACCGAATAGCCAGCGTATACGACGAGTGTCACAGCTAGTATTGCTAGGGACTAGGAACTGGGATGCAGTCTGTCGGTGTATCAGGAACCGGGGGTCCCTGAGTCCCGAGACCAGGCCGACCGTCCGCCACGTGTCACCATCCCGCGAGGTCCCTCCTGCAGGATGAAGAAAATCTAAGTACCGGGAAGAAGGTGCTCGGGGCCACAACCTCTGGTCCCCGAGCACCCCAGTTCCCCGATGACCCGCAGAGTCCAAGTACCGGGAAGAAAGTGTTCGGGGAGATGCCCGCTCGCCCCCGAATACCATAGTCCCCCGATGGGCCGAACAGACAAGTACTCAGGAGAGAGTGCTCAGGGCTGCACGTGGCAGCCCCCGAGCGCTCGGTTCCCCGAAAGTTCTACGCAAGTACTCGGGAGAGAGTGCTCAGGGCTGCACGTGGCAGCCCCCAAGCGCTCGGTTCCCCGAAGGTTCTACGCAAGTACTCGGGAGAGAGTGCTCGGGGCTGCACGTGGCAGCCCCCGAGCGCTCGGTTCCCCGAAGGTTCTACGCAAGTACTCGGGAGAGAGTGCTCGGGGCTGCACGTGGCAGCCCTCGAGCGCTCGGTTCCCCGAAGGTTCTACGCAAGTACTCGGGAGAGAGTGTTCGGGGCTGCATGTGGCAGCCCCCGAGCGCTCGGTTCCCCGAAGGTTCTACACAAGTGCTCGGGAGAGAGTGCTCGGGGTTGCACTTGGCAGCCCCCGAGCACTCGGTTCCCCGAAGGTTCTACACAAGTGCTCGGGAGAGAGTGCTCGGGGCTGCACGTGGCAGCCCCCGAGCACTCGGTTCCCCGAAGGTTCTACACAAGTGCTCGGGAGAGAGTGCTCGGGGCTGCACGTGGCAGCCCCCGAGCACTCGGTTCCCCGAAGGTTCGCGCGAGAACACCCGATGCCCCGACAAACCCAGAAGGACCCATCGGCGAGGTGTCAACCAGTCAAAGGTCCGAGGCCGCATTTAATGAGCATGTGCGGCCTGACATCCTGACATTTCCAACTGCTCCCACCGAAGTGTCAGTCCCTGCCATGCTTTGGCAGGGGGGCGTGGGTCCATTAATTGCACGGGTCCCGTCCCGTATCGCCCGGTGTGTCTCGAGATAACGTTACCGGGATCAAGGCATTCCGCCCTCCATCCTGCCTTGGCAGAAGGACAAGATAGGGTGGGCGCGCCGGATGCCGCTATGGCTGCCCGGTGGGCCCTCTCAACGGCGCCCACCGCTGGGGCGTCCACAGCGGCGGGCGATCGGGCAACGCGCCGCTTTTTTCCACCGCCCCTGTCACTTCACCCAGAGGGAATGATGATGCCTTTCTCAGTCGTGGCATCTCGGAACTTGTGCCTCCTCTTTCCCGTTCGGGGTAAGTCGTGGTCAGTGAGTGTATAAAGGGAAAGGATGGATAAGACAGAAGAAAGGCGATCCTTGAGCAAGACAGAAGAAAGGCGATCCTTGAGCAAGACAGAAGAAAGGCGATCCTGGAGAAAGAAAAGAGAAAACAAGATCAGCAAGACAGAGGAGGTGCGAACAAGATCAGAGAAATACACGAGAAAGCATCCGAAGAACACCGCAAGTAAGCTCGAGTAGAGCTAGAGCAAGAGAGCCTCAAGCTCTCTGTTAGACAATATACCCTTGTAACCAGATATATCCTTGGGGGATTCCCTTCGAGGAAGGATATTGCATCCACACAGGAGTAGGGTATTACGCCCCCGTGCGGCCCGAACCTGTCTAAACCCCGGTGCATCTGCTTCCCTTTGCATTAGGGCAATCATCCCCCACCACCGACCGTTGCATTTATTTCCACTTCCATTCATTTCTCCGATGAACTTGTTTAGGATCATCCCCCCGGCCGAATCTTTAAAAAGGGGTCTCTCGGGATCCCTGCGACAGGAGTTCATCCTCCGACAGCTGGCGCGCCAGGTAGGGGGGAATATCCCTGGATTTGTTCGTTTGCTTTCTTCCCCAGGAAAAGATGGGCGGTGGGCACCGTCTCCAGCGTTCCGGCTCCACTTCCAGTGACGAAGTGCTGCCCGACGCATAGGAGGCCCCAGTCGCTGCTGCGTTCCAGCAGCAGCCGCTGTCCACGCGCGCGGTTTTTCCCTCCCAAGGGGACCAAGGCGTTGGGCCCAGCAAGGCCGTCGCCGCCGCCTCTGATGCACTCTCCGACCCCCAGCAGGTGGTCGGAACCCCGGCCGCCAGGTCCGCCTCTGGACAGCGTCGGGCGCCACTTCGGCGTAGGCTCGCCTTTGGCGAGGCCAGCCCTGGAAGCGCGCTCCTTGCGGCGCATGCTCTCCTCAGGCACCCACCAGTCCAAGCAACACCGAATACGTCGGAAGGCCGGTGGATCCAAGACGTCGTCGCCTTGGTCGGCACCGCTCGCCGCCAGGTGCTGGCCGGGAGTTCTCGCGCCACCACCCAGCGTGGCGCTGCCAGAACCGGCTCTTCAACGGGCAACATTCGCAAGGGCCGGGGGGCCTCCAGGCGGAGTGCTGCCCCCCTGGCCGTGTTCGAAGCTCGGGACCTCCGCTTGCGTCTCAACGAGCGGAGGGGCCATGAGGACGCCCGTGTCACTCTCGAGCGCCAACGGGAAACCCGGCAGGAGGCTGAGGCAGAGGACCAGGCTTCCTCTTTCCCGGCCCATGATCACCGGGAATCCCCGGCTCGCCGGCATTCGCCGCCAAGAACTCCCGCCCGCGCCGCAGGGTACGGCACCGGTTGCCGCGCCTTTGCCGCTGAGCTCCGTCGGGTCAAGTGGCCCTCCAAGTTCCGCCCTGAGCTGCCGGAGAAGTACGACGGGTCCATCGACCCCGTCGAGTTCCTTCAGATCTACACTACGGCCATTCAAGCGGCCGGAGGCAGCGAAAAGGTGATGGAAAATTATTTTCATGTTGCCTTGAGGGGCTCTGCCCGTTCCTGGCTTATGAACTTACCCCCAGGGTCTATTAGCTCCTGGGATGACCTCTGCCACCAGTTCGTGGCCAACTTTCAGGGCACATTCATGCGCCCCCGCTTGGAGTGCGACCTCCACGCCGTCAAGCAATAGGAGGGGGAGATGCTGCGGTGCTTTATTCAGCGCTTCAGCCAGGTCCGCAACAACATCCCTCGGGTGGCCCCCCACCCTGTTATCGTCGCTTTCCGGCAGGGCGTCCGCGACTAGCGGATGCTCGAAAAGCTAGGTACGCACGAGATCTAGACCACTACGGAGCTCTTCGCACTGGCCGATAAGTGTGCCAAGGCTGCGGAGGCCAGGGCGTGGCATGCTCCCCGCCCCACCGCCTACCAGCCAAGTTCTGCTGTGCTATGGGCTAATCGGACCACGCTAAGCCGCGCCACCGGGGAGACTTCGTTCTTCCTCGTCTACGACGCTGAGGCGGTCCTCCCCTCCGAGCTCACTTTAGGCTCCCCTCGGGTGCATGCATATTCTGAGGGTGAGCAGGAGCAACAAAGGCGCGACGACGTTGACTACCTGGAAGAGCGCCGGCGGCGTGCTGCCATCCGGGCGGCTCGGTACCAGCAGAGTCTGTGGCGATACCATCTGCGCCATGTCCGGGCCTGGTCTTTCGAGGTGGGGGACCTAGTTCTCCGACGCATCCAGTCGCGCGAAGGAAAGAATAAGCTATCCCCTATGTGGGAAGGTCCTTTCGCCGTGATCGGGGTCCCGCGAGAAGGTTCTTTCAGGTTGGCGGCAGAGGATAGGCAGCCGCTCCCGAACCCGTGGAACATCAAGCACCTGCGCAGATTCTACCCGTAGCTGGCCGTGCTCGTGCCTCAGGTCAACTAGGCCGGGGGCTTCCCCCCACCCAAGTTAGCCGGGGGTTACCACCCATTAGGTAAGTCACTGTCGCCTAACCTTGTAAAATTTGTAAATTCAATATGAATCTCAAATATACAGTCGCTATGTCAAATTCGTTTTTTTTTATTCCGTATGTTTAATCTGTCTGGTGAGATGCTCGATTGTGTGAGAAAATGTTCGCTCTCTCATTTTCCCCGCTGATAAAAGAATCTCAATCGGTATGCACGCGGGCAGTTGCCGCTAACTTACGTCCGACATGGTAGGCTGTGGTGTTCGGTGTCGTGGTAGGCTCCCGGGCACTACCGAGTTCCGGAGCGCTCTGGGTAATCCTATCACTCAAGCTGCTCGAGTAGTCCGGAGCTCAGGCCCCCGGGATGGGCTGTCGGTGCTCGGTCTGGTCTGTCATACCCGGGCGCCACCGAACCATAAGACCTCTGGGTTATGCCTCTGTCTGCTCTCGTCCACCGGTTTGAGTATTCAAGAGGTCTCGGGTCGAAAACGAGAGCAGTCTATAACAAGTACCGCACTAACAGAGCGCACCAAGCAAAGAAATTCCCTATTCTCTCTTGAGTCACAGGCCGACAATCAAGAGCAACTCGACCACGAGGGCCTCGATGCCCAGGTCGCTGGTCGGCCCCAAGGGCCCTCGGGTGGTCCTACCACTTAGGCATGAGTGGTCGAGATCACCCAACCTTGGGATCCTCGCATGCCCCTGGACGCTCAGGCACTCCGGCTGAAGGAACCAAGTCCCCGGGCACCCCGAGCTCGGAAGCACACACCCCTCCTGGATCGGTTGGCCGGAAGGCCGACAGCTGTCCGGTGAGTGGTTAAATTCAGACAAATTTACATTCAATAATATTATGTCCCCGAGTCGCCCTCGGGGGCTCTCGCTTTTTAATCTGCTCGGCGAGATGATCTCCTCGCGCACAAAACCCTACCGTGTGTCTACTTTTTCCTGGAACGACAGAGCGGTTCGTAGAAAGGTGTACCGCACATACGGTAATGTCCGACCGAAGCCCTTCGTGGTGGTCGTGGTGTTCGGTCCGCTTTTTAAGGACCCCGAGCACTACCGAGTCCTTGGGTGCCCTGGGTAATCCTATCGCTCGAGCTGCTCGAGTAGTCCGGAGCCCAAGCCTCAGGGGCGGGCTGTCAGTGCTCGGTCCGGTCCATCTTAAGCCCGGGCACCACCGGGCCACGGGGACTCTTGGTCACATTTCCGCCTGTGCGCGTCTCCGGTCTACTGACTGAGTGGTCGCGAGGTGAAAAAGTATTCACCGGTCATGGCGTGTTCCGTGCTGGATCGATCCATCTCCCGAGCAAGGAAGTTCGTGTCTTTGTCTTTTGACTTAGACAAATGCGGACTCGCGAGGGATCGAGGGCTGAACGCGCCAAGAATGATGATCGGGATGACTTCGTTCTCGGGGATGGAAAGGTCGGGAACTGACCGACTGAGTACTCCCTGGGGCTTCAAAGCAAAACATCAGAAGGAACACTAAGTACTCAAGAACACTGGAGTTGCGAGCCCAAAGAAAAGTTGCCATTATATTCATAAGGAAAATACAGGCATTTCTGAGGGATCACTCCCATATTTACATCCATCCAAGATAAACTACTACCAAAAACCTAGTCGGCGGTAGGGGCGGTGTCCGAGTCATCTGGATCATCCCCGGGGGCTGGCGGCGGCGGCCCTTCCCGCCTAAAGCCGACCGCCACTTCAGCAGCGGTACTCCGAACCGCTTCCCGGGCGGCCTCTCCCTCGGCTTCAACCACTCCTTCCCGCGCAGGCTCCAGCGGGAAGTTCGGGTCTCTGCTTCGGTAGCAGGCCAAAACATGCTCGTCCACCGCCTGGGCCAAGCCGCGTCCTACCCAGGCGGCGAGTTCCTGGACGGCCCAGGGCAGCGCCTCGAGGCGCTCGTAGACCTGCTGAAGCCCAAGGACTTGTCATGCGGGGCTGTCACTCTTCTTGTCCTCGACAAGTCGTCCGAGACCGCCCTTCTCCACGGCCCGCCGCATCCGCTGGAGTATGTCCTCCAACATTTGCTGCAGGTTGACCTGCGAGACGAAGGCAGTCTCGAGCTTCTCCTTCACAGCCCGCAGCTGCGCCTCAAGTCCCTGGTCCCCGGCCGGGCCAGAAGAACTGCCGTCGGTTGCGGAGCTGGCGACTTGCTTTGCCTGCGCCACCATTTCGGACAAGGCGCGCTCACGGGCGGTTAGCCCCGCCTCGTGTTTTCTTGTTCTCCTCCTCCCTGATGGCAACGGCCGCTATCGCCGCGGCAGCCTCCCCCTCTCGACGGGTTAGCTCCCCCTCCCGACGGGTCAGCGCATCCTCCTGGTGGGCCAGTGTGTCCTCCCGGGCGCCCAGATCCGCCGCCGTGATCTCATTGTCCACCTCCCGAAGGGAGATGTCCTCCTCCCACCAGCGGATGTCTTCTTCAATCTTTCGGAGGTCGTCTGCCCAACGCTGGAAGTCGGCGCGCATCCTCTCAGCCTCACCCTCTCGGTGGGTCAGCTCGGCCCGAAGCTTCTCTGCCGCCTTCTCGCGGACTGCGACCGCTGCCTCCTTCTCCTGCGCCTGTCCCATCCTGGCAAGGGCCTCGGTAGCCTGCTGCCGCTACGCCTCAACCAGGCGGGCGGCGTCTTCTCGCTCCCGCGCGGCCTTCAAAATCTCTTGTTCCCGCGCGACTTCCGCGCGGGTATCTTCCAGGAGTTTCTGCTCCCGCACGGTCGCCGCGCGGGCCTCCTCCTGGGCGCTCGTGAGCTGCGCCCTCTCCACAATCAGCCGGGCGAGCTCAGCATCGAGCTGCCCCTCCTTCGCGTCCACTGTCACGCCCAGCCGCCCGACCGCCACCTGGACGCCTTCGATCACGGCCAGGAGGGGGTCGGTGGGCCAGCTGGGCGCCGGTGGAGCGTCGGACTCCCCGCAGATCGCCTCCGGGGGGTCCAAGGTCCCCATGGGATGCCACACCACCATCCGCCCCGGGCTCTGCATGCCCGGGGTAGGTTCCACCAGCACCGAGGGCTCGGGCGCCTGCTTCATCCTCCCCTCGGCCGCCTCTTCAGTCGTCCTCCCCTCGGCTGCCGCGTCCGCCGACCCCGGCAAGACCGCTGTCTCTACCATCATATGCCCCGGGCTCTGCCTGCCCGGGGTAGGTTCCGCCGGCAATGAGGGCTCGGACGACTGCTCTGTCCTCCTCTCGGCCGCCGCTTCCGCCGTCCTCCCCTTGGCCGTCGCGTTCGTTGGCGCCCCAACCGTCGTTGCATCCACCTGCGTCGACGCGGCCGGCGGGCTTGGCTCTGGCCCCAACGCTCGAGCTCCTTCAGTCGCGGTGGCGCCCGCAGTCGGCCTGCGGGAGATAAGCGAAGATCAAAATCAAAGCTCAGTTCGGGCAAAGAGCGCCCAAGAAAGAGAGAAGAATGAAACTTACCCGGTCGTCGTCCCCCGGTACTGCCATTTGGCCGTCAGGAGCCTGAAGTCCGGATCCGGCGACGCCGGCTCGGAATCTTCCCTTCTCCTCTTCCGCTGGGGGCTCGGCGGGGCCGCCGCGCGGCTCTCAAGCGCCGGGTTAGGCCCCATCCGCACAAGTCGTGGATCCAGGACCGGAAACGCCGCCGCTGCCGACGGCGATGGTGGGGAATCCGTCACTGGGATGTATAATCGGGGGCGCTTTCCCCGATCCCCCGGCGCGGCCACCTCTACGACGTTGGTGGTGTCCTCTTCTCTGGTACGACGGCTGCTGCCCACAGCGGCCCCGTCGCCAGCCTGCGCCGAGCTTTTCGTAGCCTCCTCGCGGAGTAGCTCGTCCAACCCAGGGAGCTCGGAGGCCTCAGGGGCTCTAGCTCCTTGGCCGGACCACGATCCCCTGGGCATCGAACTCCGGTAGCTGCGCCATGATCGTCACACGATCGGGATTGGCGCAGAGCGCCATCTCCGGCCACGGGAGTTCTGCCCGGCTCATGTCTTCCACTCCGGTGATCACTCGGGTTATGCCCTTCAGCTCCGCCAGGCCCAGGTCCCAGCTTGTGCCAATTTGGGTCCGAGTGATGTCGTCAGGCCCGGTATAGAGCCAGCACGGCCGGGCCTGCTCCCGCAGGGGCGCCAGGCAACGGCACAGGAAGTCCACCACCACCATGACCGAGGTCAGCCCGGAGTCGCGCAGGAATTTGATGCGCTCGAACACCGGCTCCAACCTCGCGTCCTCCGGAGGTGGCACCTCCCACGTCGACCTCCGAGGTTCCGCTGCCACTTCTGGTAGATCAAGACGCTCGTGGGGGTCGACGTCGACGAAGAACCAGTCCCGTCGCCAGTCCTCCCACTTGATGTGCAGTACCTGGGGGATGTAGTGCTCCCCCAGGCCGTCTCGTAGCCGAAGGCTGCAGCACCCCGCGACATCCACCGTGGAATGCCCTCTCTTCTTCCCCGCTGGCCGCAAGACGAAGAAGTGTCGTAGAAGCGATGCCGAAGGCGCCACCCCCACGAACATCTCGCAGAGGTGCGCGAAGATCGCCAACACCACGACGGAGTTGGGGCTCAAGTGCACCAGCTGGATGCCGTAGGTCTCAAGAACTTGGAGGAAGAAGGTAGAGAACGGCGGCACCAACCCCGCCGCCACGAAAGAAGTGAAGAGAACAATCCGACCGGGAACGGTTCTCGCCGGCGTCAAGCACGCCAGCGTCACCACCACAGCTCCCTCTTGCCCCTCGGGCACCAACAGCTTCCTAATCTTGGACGCCGCCTCTTCGTTCCTCAGACGAGACTCCAGCAGAATGCTGTCCGGAGCCTTGTCGCGGTGGCCTCCTCCGACTCTCGGCATCTCGATGGGAGCGGAGGTGCTTTGGTGGTGGAGAGAAAGAAGGAGAAAGAAGGAGAAGTGCTCCGGTCGCCTGAAAGTTTTCTAAGGGCTTCGGAGCACGGAGTTGGCAAGGGCGAAATTGCAGGAAGGCGTAAAGAGAGGGATGGATCGATTCCCTCCCCCTTTTATATCTCAAAGTTCAAATGTTGCCGCCCAACGGTTCGCTCGGCGAAATGCCCCCTCGATCGGCGCAACCACCACGCGAATCTCCCGCCGATCGTGCAGCGTCAGCGGCTGTCAGGCGTATTTTCCTCGATCTGCGCAGCGGCCGTGCATGCCGCCCGTACGGTCATCACACCCTTCGGGAGTTGTGCGAACACGCGTCTACTTGTCTCCCCGCTGGGTCATACCCGAGGCCCGGGTCTAAAAAGGCCACCTCTCGAAAGCCTGCCATGTGGCATCCACACCAGCCTCGGCCTCGACCGCGACGAAGGGCCCATCCGCAGTCTTCGTGCCATCACCTACCAATGGGCCCGGGGGCTACTGTCAGTGTATCAGGAACCGGGGGTCCCTGAGTCCCGAGACCAGGCCGGCCGTCCGCCACGTGTCACCATCCCGCGAGGTCCCTCCTGCAGGATGAAGAAAATCTAAGTACCGGGAAGAAGGTGCTCGGGGCCACAGCCTCTGGTCCCCGAGCACCCCAGTTCCCCGATGACCCGCAGAGTCCAAGTACTGGGAAGAAAGTGTTCGGGGAGGTGCCCGCTCTCCCCTGAATACCATAGCCCCACGATTGGCCGAACAGACAAGTACTCGGGAGAGAGTGCTCGGGGCTGCACGTGGCAGCCCCCGAGCCCTCGGTTCCCCGAAAGTTCTATGCAAGTACTCGGGAGAGAGTGCTCGGGGCTGCACGTGGCAGCCCCCGAGCGCTCGGTTCCCCGAAGGTTCTACGCAAGTACTCGGGAGAGAGTGCTCGGGGCTGCACGTGGCAGCCCCCGAGCGCTCGGTTCCCCGAAGGTTCTACGCAAGTACTCGGGAGAGAGTGCTCGGGGCTGCACGTGGCAGCCCCCGAGCGCTCGGTTCCCTGAAGGTTCTACGCAAGTACTCGGGAGAGAGTGCTCGGGGCTGCACATGGCAGCCCCCGAGCCCTCGGTTCCCCGAAGGTTCTACACAAGTACTCGGGAGAGAGTGCTCGGGGCTGCACGTGGCAGCCCTCGAGCCCTCGGTTCCCCGAAGGTTCTACACAAGTGCTCGGGAGAGAGTGCTCGGGGCTGCACGTGGCAGCCCCCGAGCACTCGGTTCCCCGAAGGTTCTACACAGGTGCTCGGGAGAGAGTGCTCGGGGCTGCACGTGGCAGCCCCCGAGCACTCGGTTCCCCGAAGGTTCGCGCGAGAACACCCGGTTCCCCGACAAACCCAGAAGGACCCATCGGCGAGGTGTCAACCAGTCAAAGGTCCGAGGCCGCATTTAATGAGCATGTGCGGCCTGACATCCTGACATTCCCAACTGCTCTCGCCGAAGTGTCAGTCCCTGTCATGCTTTGGCAGGGGGGCGTGGGTCCATTAATTGCACGGGTCCCGTCCCGTATCGCCCAGTGTGTCTCGGGATAACGTTGCCGGGATCAAGGCATTCCGCCCGCCATCCTGCCATGGCAGAAGGACAAGACAGGGTGGGCGCGCCGGATGCCGCTATGGCTGCCCGGTGGGCCCTCTCAACAGTGCCCACCGCTGGGGTGTCCACAGCGGCGGGCGATCAGGAAACGCGCCGCTTTTTTTCACCGCCCCTGTTACTTCACCCAGAGGGAATGATGATGTCTTTCTCAGTCGTAGCATCTCGGAACTTGTGCCTCCTCTTTCCCGTTCGGGGTAAGTCGTGGTCGGCGAGTGTATAAAGGGAAAGGATGGATAAGACAGAAGAAAGGTGATCCTTGAGCAAGACAGAAGAAAGGCGATCCTTGAGCAAGACAGAAGAAAGGTGATCCTGGAGAAAGAAAAGAGAAAACAAGATCAGCAAGACAGAGGAGGCGCGAACAAGATCAGAGAAATACACGAGAAAGCATCCGAAGAATACCGCAAGTAAGCTCGAGTAGAGCTAGAGCAAGAGAGCCTCAAGCTCTCTGTTAGACAATATACCCTTGTAATCAGACATATCCTTGGGGGATTCCCTTCGAGGAAGGATATTGCATCCACACAGGAGTAGGGTATTACGCCCCCGTGCGGCCCGAACCTGTCTAAACCCCGGTGCATCTGCTTCCCTTTGCATTAGGGCGATCATCCCCCACCACCGACCGTTGCATTTATTTCCACTTCCATTCATTTCTCCGACGAACTTGTTTAGGATCATCCCCCCGGCCGAATCTTTAAAAAGGGGTCTCTCGGGATCCCTGCGACAGGAGTTCATCCTCCGACACAGTCACCATTTGAAGTTTGTTCCTGCCTCATGATGCTTATGAGATTCTACAGTTGAAACTACCGAACACAGGCTATGAAGATTTCCAAGCTTGGCATTATGAACGTAATGGCATTTTCACAGTCAGAAGTGCATACAAATTGGCATTGCGTGAGCAGTTCCCGGCACCTGAAGCCACCAGCATTCATGGAGATGGTGAACAGAAGATTTGGGAGAGTATTTGGAAAGCAAATGTGCGGACAAAAGAGAGAATTTTTGCATGGAGACTTGCGAGAGAAGTACTTGCAACTCAAAAAGGCCGATACCGACGATCGTTGTGCCCTATGGCTACCTGCGAAATCTGCGGCACTAGTGAGGAGGATGGTTTCCACGCTGTTGTTCTATGCACGAAGTCCAGGGCCTTGAGGGAAGCATTACGCCAACATTGGAGTTTGCCAGATGAAATTGAGTTAAGGTATACAGGCCCAAATTGGTTACCTTTGCTGCTGGACAATTTAAACAATGAAATGTGCACGCAAACTCTAATGCTTTTGTGGAGAGCATGGCATATGAGAAATGATATAGTTTATGGTAAAGGTGAGGCCACAATTGGCGCTTCAGTCGCGTTCCTGCATAGTTATGTTCAATCTCTGCTCGCCGTGCGCCTACAGGAATGCATTGACAAAGGAAAAAACCTGGTTACTGGATCTCACACGGTTTTGGATGTTGGCCCGAGGAAATGCTGGTCAGCGCCTTCACAAGGGTGGGTAAAATTAAACTGCGATGCCAGCTTTGATTCAGTATCAGGAGCATCAACATGTGGTATTATTATCAGAAGCTGTCGAGGACATGTTTTAATTGCTGCATGGAGTATACTTCCTGCATGTGCCAGCGCTACTGAAGTTGAAATTCTTGCAGCACTAGAGGGAGCAAAATTACTAGTGGACTGGATCAGCCAGCCGGTTATCTTCGAATCAGACTGTGCTGCAGTGATTCAGGGACTTTTGAATTCCTCATTGAATCGATCTCACATGGGTTTGGTTTACAGGGAAATCAAAGACCTACTGAATTCTCTTTGGGGATACTCATAAGGAAGGTGAACAGGAAGTGTAATAGGGTAGCTCATGAGCTTGCTCAATTAGTGAAAAGGAGTGCGAGGTCTGCGGTTTCGCACCTACACGCGCCTCCTTGCGTTTCTGAGCTCCTTACAAATGACTGTAACTCTACTACTTTTGTTTAAATGACATTTCCAGTTCTTCGAAAAAAATAAGCTTCTCGTATACAAATAGAGGAGGAGGAAGAAGAAGAGAAAAACATAAGCCTCCGAGGAGGAGAAGAGGAGGACGATGACGAATCAGCCATGGAGACGGCGGCCCCTTCGTCGTCCATGTTTTCTGCACACCCATGCTTGCTGCTGCAGTACATCATCCGGGCTTGCGCAGGCTACCTGCTGGGCCTGTGTGGTGGTTCTGACGGTGATGGCGCACAGCCCGGCACTGCTTCTGATCCTGCGGCTACCTCTCAAGGAGAACTCTCCGAGGCAGGCAGCAAGGCGACTGTTGTAAGTGCTCCTGCTGCTTCTTTTTCTCGTTTTAAAAAGCGGGAATTTGAAAAAAAAAAATAGACATTTTAGTGAATTAAGTTGTTTCCCTTTTACGATGGAGTCCTGTTTGAGCACAAAATTCTTAGGTGTAAACGCTAGCATCAATTTATAATCACGAGCATCCATGTGGGCAGAGGCCGGGATCTGCATTTGCTTATTCCATTATGTAAAAAAATTATTATCACAACAATACATATATATGAATTATTTCAACTCTGCGATCTTTTTTAGATGAGCTTATGAGAAAGAAAAGTAACCAATTAAGATCGAGGCAAACCTGCACCAATATCTCAAATATTAACTATTTCGCTTTAAGATTCATAAACTTTTTCTGAAATAGGTGTATTGAAGCAAACCCCTAAAAATCAAGCCAGAGCGTAGCTTGGGATGGTCATCTCGGAGACAGTGAGAATAAATATTTGATTTCGTTTAAATTCCCCATAAGCTGATATGCTAGTTTAGATATATGCTGCGTTTATATGAGAAATATATGTGTTGGTGCAAAGTTCAATTATTTTGTTTGTGTCGGTGTGAGCAGAGGGTTTTGCCAGGCGCTTAAGTGCTGGCTAGAAGAAGAAAACCTCCGGGGAGGCCCGGTGGCCCAAGAGAAGGGAGAGGTGGCAGCGGTGGGTCACACAACAAGCTAAGCAGACTTGCGTCCGAGCGTTAGCTCGGTTCGCAAGGGCGCTCGTGAGCAGAGTTTTTTTTTTATATTTTTTTTAACTTAAAAAATTAAATAAATAGCTTCCGGATAAAAAAATTTACAGGTATAGACGCCTACCGTCCTCTGAAAAGGCTGCAGCTCTTTGAGATGACGGTAGACGTCTATTTCTATAAATTTTTTCATCCGAGAGTTATTTATTTAATTTTTTAAGTTAGAAAATGTAAAAAAAAAAACTCCCCGTGAGCGTCCGAGCCAGCATGCTTTCTAGTGGTGGCTGGTACGCACGGGGTTTTCCCCTGAGGTTGATAGCGTTTGGGATTAGTTCCAGTTAAGTTAAGGTACATGTATACGTGTTTAGTGATACTACGTGTTCTCGCACACTGAAAGTCTTGTACCTCCTAATTTCTCTTTGTGTGTGTATAAATACGCACACGTATGATGTGTGTAGTATGCTTGTATAGTGTGCGTACATATTATACCCTTAAAAATCTACTCCTCTCAACAACAAAAGAAAAAAAGCTATGCAGGTTTAGTATACTGATGTACATACAGATGTTGTTGGGTATATGTACGGATTACGCGTGGGATTCGTTCCTTCATGTTTGCAGTTTTAAAATTAAAGCTTTTTTGGGGGGAGGGTCGTCTCATTTCAACAAAGAAAAAACATGATTGTCAAGTACTACCTCCGATCCTAAATCTAAGGCTGTTTAGAATTGTTGTTGTTCAGACCAAAATAGAATTCTTGTTGGTATTTAAGCTTTGATCATCAATATCTAAAAAAATAGTATAGATTGATTATAGAATTATGTTACTAGATTCATCGTGAATAATACTTTCATAATATATAACTTGTTATATTTAAAATAATATATTTATAGATATTAATAGTTAAAGTATCATAGTAATAGAGAACGTGTTGATGTCCTAATAGGTTTCTTTTGGGGATTGGAGGGAGGAGTATAACTCTCTGCGTTGTTTGAATGCCTTGGTTCGCTGCAAAAATACATGCAAGATTTGTACCAATGCCTTTCTTTAGCACACTAGAAAACAAAAAAAAAATGAGACTCTTGCCGAATCTATAGGACACTACTCGCTCTAGACACAGAAGATTGTCATTTTAGTCACCGATGTGCTCACCAATACACTACTTTAATTACTAATTATTACTATAAAATATATACAAAGTATAATAAAGTTGTACTCCCTCCGATTGCAAATGTAGATCGTTTTAGACTTGTGCATAAGGATTAAGAAAGTAGATCAAATGATTTTGTTACTCTTTATTTATTCTGTATTGAAAAAGATAACTCATTCATTTGTAAGAGTGATAGCATCTATTAAACAAGGAGAAGAAATGAACGAAAGAGAAAAAAATGCATACAAGTTCGACAAAGATTTATATTTAGAGAATAGTTAAGGAAGCTAATATAACTTACATTTACAATAAGAGGGAGTGATATTTTAGAACTACTCTTTAAGAAAAATATAGATATATCATTTTTAAAAATTCAATTAAAATATTTAGAAAGGTATTGATGATCATAGTTTAAATGTGTTGACTACTGCAACTTAAAATAACATTCTTTTGTAACTAGAGGAGTACTTAACTACCCAGCCTCTAGTGAAGGTTGTTTGCTAGCATCATAAATTAGTCCCAAGTCAGACAACAGGTGCTTAATTCCTAGGTTACTGTCACAACATGACTTAAATATTTATTATAGAAAGTGCCACCGGCCTGCTGACCTGCGTTTGCACTTTATTAGGTGTACTAGTCATCGTGTCGGACCACAACTAGAGATAAAAACGGGCGGAACTTCGAGAAAAGCCCCGTAATCTCTTTCACTTAAATATTTTTACTTCAACTCAGAATCAAAAACAAAAAAAAACCAGAAACAAAAACAAAATCGGAGCTGTCGGACATTCGAAAACGAAGCCGAACAAAAACATACCGGTATCGATTAAAAACCGATAATTTATATTGAGAATAGTGCACCACATAATCATAAATTCAAGTGTTTGACTTGGCATAAGCATTCATACAAGCCCACAAGCATTTATACTGCTACTTGCAGAACAGCAGAAAAAAAAATTAAGAAGAGGAGGAGGGGTAGGGACTGGGCTGGGTACTGGGCTGACCCAGCCCATCAGCCAACCCACCATACCCCTTCCCTTAGCTACTTCCCCTAGGGGAGTACCAACATTCGAGACTCCTCTCTCGATCCCCAGCTACGGTAGAGAGAGACGACCTAGAGGTGATACGGAGGTGATTCGGCCAACCCCCTCGCCTTCGACGGCCTCCCAGCGTCGGAGTAGGAGGGTGGCCCGCCCCCTGGTGGTTAGGTTAGTGTTCTATTAGATATGTAGATTAGCTAGGTTGGTATGGTGGTCTCGGTGGTGTCGTTTTGGTAGCCACCCAAGCTTTTGTTCCTCAGTGTCGATTCCGGCGACTTCGACCATGTCATCGAGTTCTCCGAAGTTGTGTGTGCGAGGCTAGTAGTGTGTGCTTTGTATGCGAATGGAGGGATGTTCAATTTCATCCCTTTAGTGAGTTTTGTATCCGGGTCATTGGCTTGGGTGTCAGCGGCCTTGGAGGTTGATGCTTTGTGTTCGCCGGCGTTGGGTTCCACACTGAGGTTGCAACTAGAGGTGTCAGTTCACTTCTTGTTCGGCGAGGTAACGATCGATGGTTGTTTTGTGAAGCCTGTTCATTCAATGCTGCCAAGACCCATCTTAGCCGGGTTGTCTCTTGTGGTGAAAAATTTTTACGCTTCCTCGTCGTTTGAGAGAACAGTTTCCGGCTTCATATTTAGTGTGTTACTCCGTTCACCGCCGGCTAGGCGATGCCATGTACCGGTGGTTCGACTAGAAGTGAAACAGGGCTTCAGACTTTGTAATCGGCGGTTTGTATTTTCCATGTTATATCAATGAAATGCCAACCCGGTTCCACTCAAAAAAAAAAATCTACTTCTCCCTGTGTCTCTTCGTCTCTCTCTAGCAGCAGCGCTGCCGCTCGCACGAGCGTCTGGAAGGAGGCGACGCCGGCTTCAATCGGTCATGCCGCACGCGCGTCAGGAAGGGAGCGGCGCCGTCGTCTGGAATGGGGCGACGCGCGCGTCTGGACAGGAGCCGGCTTCAACCTAGAAGCTCGCATGTGGCTTCTGGTGGTGACTGAGGTTGTGTTTGTTGCCTCGCTGGCAGGAAGCAAGAAGCAGCTATAGCAGTATATAGGTATGTGGCACATGGAGAATCAATCATGGACAATTTTTTGCTGCAGAGGAAACTGAGCTGAGTCGCATTGGAATCTCGTACAGCTCATGCACGCTCTGAACAACATGCAGTTTTGGGTGTTGAATCTTCAGTCACAGCCTATAATATTGAATCTTCGGATGGTATTCTCCAAATAATAATAATAACTTTGGATGAATCCTGTTCTGATTCTGTACTTTTTCTCGAACATTGTGCCTGACCCCTGCTGCCTTCAAGCCTCAAAACAAGTGGAAGGACGCACGGTTGTCGAACAAGGGAACAGAACTGCCGTGAAAGCCTATAACAAAGAACAAGAAACGACTCAAGACTTCAGACACGCAATGCTATTATTCACAGAGAACCTCAAGCGATGCTATTCCACGCGCACGCTAGGAGCGTAAGTCGCGCCGCGCCGACTGGCGGGCCACCACGCCCACGTGGGGCTGTCTTCTCCTTCCTCGCGCGGCCCTTATCGCTGCTGCACCGCGTCGCCGACGGCTGCGCTGGCTACCTGCAAAACTTGGTCCTGAAGAACTTGTTCAGCTTTGGTCAACTTTGGACTCTGCCTCTTCTTCGGGGCGTCCATCCCTTCTTATATCTCGTCGAGGCGGCCTGACGTGCCCAGAAAAGATGGCGTGAATTCCAAAGCGCCATAAATAGAAAGCAATCATCATGGACCGCAGCTTAATGTTACGAGGCCGTTGAAAATGCACCCCCGTCCGGTCCTGTCGTCATCATGTCGCTTTTTAGCGGGTGCAGCAAGGGGGCCCACCGGGCAGCCATCGAGCAACCCCGCGTGCCCATCTAGTCAGAGCAGGCCTGACATGGCAGGGCGGCAGGCGATAAGCCTCGAGCCCATCGCAGATATCTTCATGCCGACTTCCTTTATGGGCCACGCGTGGGGACACGCGATGGGACCCGACGCATTAAATGTGCCCACGCCTTCCTGCCAGGCGGTGGCAGGTACTGACGACAGGCGTGGGGGGAGTGGTTAGATGTGACCGTACACGTCCCTTTTTAAATGCAGTATCGGGCCTCCCACCGATTGACACCTCACCGATGAGCCCCTACGGAGTCCACCGGTAAGGGGCTTCTTAGGTCCTTGGGGAACTCTGGGTACTCGGGGGCCAGCTATACATGGCCCCGAGCACCCCCTCCCGGAACTCAGTCTCCTCAGGTCCTCGGGGAACTATGGGTGCTCGGGGGCCAGCTGTTCCTGGCCTCGAGCGCCCTCTCCCGGAACTGTGTCTCCTCGGGTCCTCGGGAAACTACAGGTACTCAGGGGCCAACTGTTCATGGCCCCGAGCACCCTCTCCCGAAACTGTCTTCTCGGGTCCTCGGGGAACTACGGGTGCTCGAGGGGCCAGCTGTCGCCGGCCCCGAGCGCCCCCTCTCGGAACTGTGTCTTCTCGCATCCTCGAGGAACTCGAGGTCCTCAGGGATCACCTGTACTTGGCCCCGAGCACCCCCTCCCGAAACTGGGAAGGCGCCACGTGGCACTGCGCTATCCTGGCCTCGGGACTTGGTGACCCCCCGATCCCATATCACCGACAGCAACCCCCGGGCCATCGACAGGCGATGGCCCAAAGACTGGGGATGGTGCCCTATTTCTTCGAGACCGATCACAGCATTGGTGTCACGTGGCATTAGAACTCCATCTTGTACTTCTTCCTTGACTTGGTTCATGCTGATGCCCCGGGAGCAAGGTTGCCCCGGCTACTCACGCTTGAGCAGCAGGACCACCCGAGACCTTCATGCTCCGTTCCGAGCACCTAGCCCCCGAGCCTACGCAAGGCTCCCGTGCTCGGGGCGCGCAGCCCCCGGGCGCTTGTAGGTTCGCGGCTGCTGAGTCAAAAAGACACAAGCCTTTTTTGTTCGGGAAGTAAGTCCACTCGGCACAGTGCCCGCCGCGACTTGTGAACGCACTTTCACTTGCGACCTCTCAAACACATAAACCGGAGACACGCACATGCGGAAAAGCAACCACGAGCCCCCCATGGTTCGGTGGTGTCCGGGGAAGGACTGACCAGGCCGAGCACCGACAGCCCGCCCCTGGGGCCTAGTCGGTCCCGTCCGCTCTTTGTTCGAGCGGTAGGATTATCCGAGAACCCCAGAGGCTCGGTAGTGCTCGTGGTACTGCCATGCCGAGCCGGGCACCACAGCTCACCATAAAGGGCTTAGGTTAGCGATCGCCGCCTGCGTGGTATACCGACTACTGTTTGTTTTTATCATTCCGGAAAAGCGAACACGAGTGCGGGGTTTTGCGCACGAGGAGATTGCCTTGCCGAATAGATTAGTACAGGAGGGTCCCGAGGATAACTCGGGAACAATAGAATATTGCGTATGGAAATTCATATGATTTTGCTGACTCACCAAGTCGGGGTCAGCCTTGCGGAGAGCACTTTAGCCCCCAGGACGTCTTTTTAGCATCCGAGCACTGCAAACCCGGCAATGGAACCAGGGGCTAGGCGGTCCCGACCACTCATGTTCGAGTGGTAGGACCGACCAGACCGAGCACCGACAGCCCGCCCCCGGGGATTAGGCGATCCCGACCACTCTTTGTTCGAGCGGTAGGATTACCCGAGAACCCCAGGGGCTCGGTAGTGCTCGGGGTACTAATGCCCCTGTGCCCGGGATGTCTGGCTCTCGAGCATTTATCTGCAAGCTAAAAATAGGACAAGATTCTTTTCTTGGTGCGCTCTGTTAGTGTGGTACTCATTATAGCCTGCTCTCGTTTTTAACCCGTGACCTCTCGAATACCCGGACCGGCGAAGTATACAGACAGAGATATGACCAAGAGGTCCTATGGTTCGGTGGTGTCCAGGGAAGGACTGACCAGGCCAAGCACCGACAGCCCGCCCTTGGGGCCTAGTCAATCCCGTCCACTCTTTGTTCCAGCGATAGGATTATCCGAGAACCCCAGAGGCTCAGTAGTGCTCAGGGTACTGCCATGCCGAGCCGGGCACCACTGCCTACCACATCAGACTTAGGTCAACGACCACTGCCTGCGGCGCATACCGGCCGGGATCCGTTTTTATCAGCGGGAAAATGAGAGAGAGTGTTTTTTCCTCGCACGAGTCGAGCATCTCACCAAGCAGATTAACATATGGGTTCCAGAGAAAAAACCGGAACAAGAGCAATATAGGCGTATATTGAACGATCCATACTGATATGATGAATTTAAATTGCAAGTGATAACTCACATGATTTGGATCAGCCTGGGAACTCCGGGCAAGCACCAGTCGATGGCGACCTGCAGGTACACATAGCCCCCGATTGCTCGGGGGAAGGGACTCAAGATGCCAAGCCCCCAGACCGCGAAGGGCCAAGACAGGAGGAAGGCATGAAGAGCCAGAGCTGGCCGGTGAAACTGCTTGCGTGAGACGGGCACGTGGCGTAGCGACAAACCAGCTCGGAAGCGTCCAGGAGAGCTGTTGGCCAGTACAAACCTTGCCGGGAGGCCTTCCCGACCAGCGTGCGGAACGATGCATAGCTACCGCACTCGCCCTTGTGAATCTCAGTGAGGAGCTCACTGTCTTCCTCCCGAGTGATGCATAACAGGAGGAC
This sequence comes from Phragmites australis, assembly GCF_958298935.1. NCBI lineage: Eukaryota > Viridiplantae > Streptophyta > Magnoliopsida > Poales > Poaceae > Phragmites > Phragmites australis. Next base: position 5,273,959 of record NC_084936.1, read on the forward strand.
ACCGTCCGTGCCGCGCCGGTAGAGATTCTTCATCTACAATGGCATAGCGTTTGGACTGCGGTGCAATCCCCACTGCAGAGGCGTCGCCCCTAGGAAGGATATTTTCTTTCAAGTCCCCTCGGATCTCGTGGATCGACGAGGATTCTTGAGAACTACCGGTAAGCACAACGCGCTCGCCGAGCGGCGGCACCCTGACGGGACCTCCCACTGAGGGTGCGGCCTGGGTTCCCCCAATATGAGCTCAAGGGTTCCCCTTCATCCTAGTCGGCAAGCAGGACGGATGGTCGTTGTGAGCCTTTTTTCCAAAGGCCCCGGCTGGGACGAGCACCCGGGCGGAGGCCAGATGAGAGTGGAGGTCGCGCACGCGCCTCAATGGATGAAGGCGATGGTGTGCCCGAGCTCTTGGAACCCGAGCTCTTCGTTCTCACGGGCGGCTTGGTCGTCGCCGTCCATGCGGCGCTCCTCGCGCTTCCTCTGGGATCGCTCCGTGAGACCCTTCACCTACCAGCACTGGGTGAGATCGTGCGAGTCGATATGGTGGATTTCGCACCATTTCCTTGCCTCTGGCCCTGCGGGAGCGGGCTTTTTCTCGACACCCGCTCGGCGCGCCAGCCTGCGTGCGGCGCCTTCCGCTAGCAGGACAGGGGCAGCGTGGTGTTCCTTCTTCTTTTTCTTTTCCCGCTCATCAGAGCGGGAAGGACCTGCTTTGTCGGTTGCGGGTTGCTCAGGGCGCGGAACGTGCCACGTCGGAGCTTCCGCAGCCTTGGCGCACTTGTCGGCCAGCGCGAAAAGCTCCGCAGTGGTGTCGACCTCGTGCGTGCCTAGCTTCTCGAGCATCCGCTCGTCGCGGACGCCCTGCCGGAAGGCGATGATAACAGCGTGGTGGGCGATCCGCGGGGTGGTATTGCGGACCTGGCTGAAGTGCTGTATGAACTGTCTCAGCGTCTCTCCCTCTTGCTGCTTAACGGCGTGGAGGCCGCATTCCAAGCCGGGGCGCGTGAAGGTGCCCTGAAAGTTTGTCACGAACTGGTGGCACAGATCATCCCAGGAGCAAATAGATCCTAGGGGTAAGTTCATAAGCCAAGAGCGGGCAGAGACGCTCAAGGCCACGTGAAAGTAGATGACCATAACCTTTTCGTTCCCGCCCGCCGCTTGGATGGCGGTGGTGTAGATCTGGAGGAATTCGACAGGGTCGATGGAACCGTCGTAAGTCTCTGGTAGTGCGGGTCGGAACTTCGTGGGCCAGTTGACTCGGCGGAGCTCGCCGGTGAATGCCCGGCAACCCGCGCCGTATACCTTGGCGCCGGCTGCACCCGTGGGGTGCGAACGCCGGTGCGCCGGGGAACCCCGACGGTCGTGGGCTGGTATAGAGGAAGCCTGGTCCTCCGCTGCAGCCTCGCGCCGGGACTCCTGATGGCGCTCGAGGGTGACGCACTCACTGAGGTGCAAGCGGCGATCTTGAGCTCTGGTCATGACCAGGGGGCGGCACTCCGCCTGAAGCCCCCCCCCCCGGTTGGTTCTACCGCCACCCGAAGATGGTCCGGCCTTCGTTGCACCGTGGAGGGAGGTGGCACGGGAACTCTGGGCGAGTACCGCCGGTGAGCCGTGCCCACCAAGCTGACCACCTCCTGTAGCCAACGGCCTTCTGGTGTTTCTCCTGCTGTTTGGACATGTGGGTGCCTAAGGAGTGCTTGCGCCGCAAGCAAAGCACTCCCAGGGTTGGTGTTGTCGAAGTTGAGTTCACGCCGTATCGGACCTCGACATTGTCTAGAGGCTGACCTCGCGGCAGGGACAACGGTTGCTTGCTGCGGGTTTGGCGGCTCGCCCGCGGCGGCTGCGGCCCTGCTGAGCCCGGCGCCACCGTCCCCGATGTAGGGATGTGTCGTATGGGAAGATTGCCGCTGCTAAGGAACAGCGAGAGCTGGGGCCTCCTGGGCCACGTGTTGCACTTCTTCGCGCGAGTTCGAGCCAGTGCGCTGAAGATGATGTTCGCCCGCCATTTTTCCTGGAAAAACAAAGCAGATTTAGGGATGCAACCCCCCTACCTGACGCGCCAATTGTCGAAGGATGAACTCCACAAGCGGAGATCCGGAGGGACCCCCTTTGAGATTCGGTCGGGAGGATGATTCTGGATCCGTCTCGTATGTGGCGTTGGGCGAGTGTGTGAGATGCAGGTGGGATGGATGATTGGATGTTAGTGGAAATAAATGCTCAGAGATTTTAGATAAGTTCGAGCCGCACAGAGCGTAATACCCTACTCCTGTGTGTATGCTATAAATGCTCTAGGAATGCCTTTCTGAGGATTTCTTGTGTTACAAGGATTTCTGTCTAAGTCTAGAGCTTCGATCTTCGTTAGCTTGTCTGCGTCTGTTGAGATTCTTGAACTTGTGTCGATCTGTAAGACTTGGTCCTGAAGAACTTATTCAACCTTGGTCGACCTTGGACTCTGCCTCTTCTTCGGGGCGCCCACCCCTTCTTATATCTCGTCGAGGCGACCTGTCGTGCCCAAAAAGGATGGCGCGAGTCCCAGGCGCCATAAATGGAAAGCAACCATCATGGGCCGCAGCTTGATGTTACGAGGGGGTTGAAAATGCACCCCCGTCCGGTCCTATCATCATCATGTCGCTTTTTTAGCGGGTGCAGCAGGGGGGCCACCGGGCAGCCACCGAGCAACCCCGCGTGCCCACCTAGTCAGAGCAGGCCTGACACGGCAGGGCGGCAAGCGATAAACCTCGAACCCATCGTAGATATCTTCATGCCGACTTCCTTTATGGGCCCCGTGTGGGGACACGCGATGGTACCCGACGCATTAAATGTGCCCACGCCTTCCTGCCAGGTGGTGGTAGGTACTGACGACAGGCGTGGGGGGAGTGGTTGGATATGACCGTACACGCCCCTTGTTAAATGCATCATCGGGCCTCCCACCGATTGACACCTCACCGATAAGCCCCTGCGGGGTCCACCGGCAAGGGGCTTCTTAGGTCCTCGGGGAACTCTGGGTACTCGAGGGCCAGCTGTACATGGCCCCGAGCACCCCCCCTCCCCCGGAACTGGGTCTCCTCGGGTCCTCGGGGAACTATGGGTGCTCGGGGGCCAGCTGTTCCCGGCCCCGAGCACCCTCTCTCGGAACTGTGTCTCTTCGGGTCCTTGGGGAACTATGGGTACTTGGGGGCCAACTATTCATGGCCCCGAGCACCCTCTCCCCGAATTGTCTTCTCGGGTCCTCGGGGAACTACGGGTGCTCGGGGGGCCAGCTGTCGTCGGCCCCGAGCGCCCCCTCCCGGGACTTGGTCTTCTCGGGTCCTCAGGGAACTTCGGGTACTCGGGGACTAGCTGTTGCCGACCCCAAGCGCCACCTCCCGGAACTGGCTTCCTTTGGGTCCTCGGGGAACTCGGGGGCTAGCTGTTGCCGGCCCCAAGCGCTTCCTCCCGGAACTGTGTCTTCTCACGTCCTCGGGGAACTTGGGGTCCTCGGGGACTACCTGTACTTGGCCCCGAGCACCCCCTCCCGGAACTGGGAAGGCGCCACGTGGCACTACGCTATCCTGGCCTCGGGACTCGGAGACCCCGATCCCATATCACCGACTGCGCCCTTCACTCAGCACCGCCACTGCCTGCAGCTGCTTGTCAACAAAAAGAGGTTCAACTGGGAGACGACGAGGCCGCCGCAACTGTAAGAACACTTTGACCACCGCCGCAACTATAACATTTCGTAATGCACAAAAGGGGGAAAACAGAAATGAACACATGACGACAAAAAGGATGAGGGGATTTATATGGAGGTTGTCGAGCTGAATTTCTCCTTCAGATGGCCAGTTATGAGCCAACTTATCTTCTGACGTGGAAAGAGGGGGCTCTGCGGGAATGCTAATATATTGCAAAATTCTTTCTACTGATATAATCTTGTTCTCTAAATTGCACATGCTCCAGACAACCCATGCTTGTAGCATGTTCAGGTTAAGCCCAAATGTGACAGCAAGGCCAGCAATCCCTGAAAGTAGGATTTAACGTTAGTTACAAACTCACTTCAACTCAGAACTTTTTTACCACCATCCATTCAGTGGAACAACAGAAACTGTTCAGAACTAACATCATACCTGGATCAATGAGACCGGGCAGCAGATTGATTAAAAATATCAAAGAGAAGGCAAATGTAAGAGATGACAGCACATCCAGACGGAAAGTGCTTGGTGGCTAAGATTATCTTGATGCATTTGAAGCTCGACAACTCTAATCTCAGACAAACACAGCCCTCTGATCATGAATAGCTGGATTGCTTCAATGCCCTATCTTTGATGCAGTTATTAAATTGCAGCAGTTAAACTGTCAATTTGACACAGAAAAACAAATAGCAAAGTAACTATCAAAGCCTCGTGGGCTAAACCATAGAGAGAGATATGCTAACAGACCACCGAACCTAACAAGCAGAGAAAGCTAGAAAGTCGTTAGATTGATTCACCCATTCACATTTACACAACCATCTAGACAGACTGATCTGGGTACCAGATCCCCACCAACACTCCAAATTACATGAAACATGAAATATGACCCCGACGCAATTAGATATCGCGCAGATCGAGAGACGACAGAGAGAAAGGGACTGAGATGTTCGGGGAACTCACCGCTGTCTCCGATAAGGGGCAGCTTGATGAGGTAGTCGTAGTCGGCCCGAGCCCAATCCCTAGCAACACCACTACCAACAGCAACAGCAACCAGATCAGATCGGAAACAAAAACAACCGAAACAAACTGGACGGCGGAATGACGAGCCGAACCGAGTGGGGAGGCGTACGTGTGGGGGCCGATCTCCGCTTCGTGTCCCCTCACGAGCGGTGGCGGCGCGCAAGCCGTGGAGCGGGAGGCCGAGGCGTCGCGGGGACAGAGAGGGGGCACCGGGTCTGCCTCTGGCCCCAACAGCACCCTCGCTCAAACTCCCTCGGTGGTTCGCGCCTCAAGACAGGGAGGGGATGACAGAGCTTGGTCGCGGCGGCTGCAGAAGTTCGAGGAACGGAGAGGCTGTAAGTACAGGATCGGGAGAGGCTGCGGTAATTTGGGATTAAGAAAATGATGAGATTAGCCCTTAAGGGCACTGGTTGCAATTTAATCATTTAATGAAACAATTACGAAAATATCTAGATCAATAGACGGTTAGATTTAACCTATGATACTTTAAGATATAGATATCATTTTCCACTGTAAATGAGCTCTATAATAAAGAACAAGAGACGACTCAAGACTTCAGACATGCAATGCCATTATTCACAGAGAACCTCAAGCACTGCAATGCCCAAGAGGTCAAGAAAAATAAGTCTAAACTCTAATCAGTGAGGAACTGAGGGCTAGTGTGAAGAGAGGAGTCGATGGAGCGCAAGGGAGCAGCAGGGTCGTCGTTGCAGGGGGAGAAGAAGAGGTTCACTCGCTCGAGGGGGCAATTGATTTTTTACCACCCTACAGGATGGCACCTTCCAAAATGCCATCCTACCAAAACTTCACTCCCAAATGCCATCCGGTCTGGCATGTCAGTGACCAGCGTGAACAGTAACCTCCACAACAGTACCGAGAGCAAAAAACTTGTGTAATTCAAATAAAAAATGTCAAAAAAATATGTCGATTTTTGTACATGCTCTATAATTCATAAGCAACCTATTTTAACTGAATTCACCTAAAATTTTATGTAGAATTCAAACTAAAATTCTTAAAAAGGTGCTATTTTTGTAACTTCTAGTCTCACAAAAATTCCAAAAAATCTAAGAAAATTCACTAATATTTTTCTAATATGATGTATTAAAAAAAACTTACTTTTTCACCTTATAACTTAGGGTGAGAGATAATTTTAGAGATTACAAATAAACTTACTTTTTCACTTATAACTTAAGGTTGAAAATAATTTTAGAAATTAGTACATCACATTAGAGGAATATTAGTGAATTTTTTCAAATTTTTTAGAAATTTTTGTGAGACCTTAAAATTTTCTAGAAGCTGCAAAAATAACACTTTACAGGAATTTTGTAATACAAAGGTACTGTTCTGGATATTACTGTTCATATGCTGGTCACTGACATGCAGGACCGGGTGGAATTTAGGAGTGAAGTTTCGGTAGGATGGCATTTTGGAGGGTGCCATCCGGTAAGGTGGTAGAAAAGCAATTACCTCCTTCGAGGAGGAGAAAGAGAAAGCCATGGCGAAGGCCTCTCCACCAACCATCTTCTCCTTCCTCGCGAGGACCCTGTCGCTGCTACACCACATGGCTGATGGCTGCGCCGGCTACCTGTAGAGGGCCTCTCGCTCCTGCGCCCTTCACTCGGCACCGTCACTGTATTGCAGCTGCAGCCTGCAACTGCTTGCCAGCAAGAAGAGGCCGAACTGGGAGGCGACATGGCCACCGTCATTGATCTGCAAGCATCTTGTTGTTGATCTGAGTTTGTCCGCTCAAAAAAGAAAAATCAAGTCTGATCAAGTGATATCCTTTGGGCTTGTGAACAGGACGAAGACTGCATGATGGGGGTTTGGGTGCGGTCGAAAGGGGCGCATCCTCAACAGCCTGGCGGCGGCCTCAAAGGAGGGAAAGGTGAAAATGGTGGAGCACACCACTAAGATTCCACTCCGAGATCAATGCAGGATTTGAAGTTTATAAGATAAAATAAAGTGATTTAAATATCTATTTTTAGTTTAAAATAATAATAAGATATCTAAACTAAATACGTTTAAGAATTTTTTAGAGCTGGAGTTCTACCAGACATTGCCGTTTGGTATGACTCTAGCTTTATATTTACTCACAAATCTACGGTAGAACAGATCTATCAATGGAGCTGGAGTTATCAGTTTAGACGTTTCGACGAAATTTTTGATGCAAACTGTTGTCTTTGTGCAATCATGCAAACCAACGATCTGTACCATACGATCCGCATCCAACGGAGTACTACGAGCCCACTATCCCACCCCGTCGGATTCTCATAAACCCCACCCCCCCTGAGCCTTTTCAATGTGTCGCAATTTGGTCCCTCTCTTCCTGGCCCCCGCACCCAAATTTCACCCCGCCGGATTCTCATACCCACCCCCCCAGCCTTTTCAATGTGTCGCAATTTGGTCCCTCTCTTGCCGGCCCCCGCACCCAAATTTCCCAATTTGTGTTAGGGTTCGAGCGAGGGGCCTCCGCCATCGGTTTCCTCCTCCGCGGCGTGGCGTGGCTCTGCCATCGGCCTCCTCCTCCACAGCACCCGGCGCCATTTGTGGTGCCCATGGATGGGGCGGCATACGAAGCGATGGGGTTCTTGGGTGCAGTGCTGGTGTGGGCACTGTTAGTGGTGCCCGTGAGGGGGATGCGCATCGACCGCATGTACGGGCTGGGACTCATCGCCATCTACCTCTGCTTCTTCGCCGTGCACGTCTTCGAGACGTTCGGCCTCTGGACATAGCCGCTCCCGGTGCTCCATCTTCAGAGTGCTCGGTGGTCGGCTACAGCTAGTTCCGGTGAAGCCGAGGAGGCCAGTGAGATATGTAACATTGTTCTTTCATGATAATTGTGGCTTGACTGAAATCTGCATGTCTTTGTGGATTGACTCTTTGTTCTGGTAAATTAATTATGGTCAGAAAATGGCTTATTCGACATTCGTACTATCAAAGTATGTGTTGTGTGCCAAACTGCCAATGTGATCAATTTGTTCAAATTTATCCTATGCACCATGTGAGGGCATTTCTTCTTTGTCATACTTCTGAATTGATGACACATTTGTTGCTTAATGGTGTATTTTTTGGTGTCTTCTCTCCATTTTAATGCTCGGTGTTGTTTTAATTCATGTTCAGTTAGCTTTAATATTTGGCAGTGTTGGCAGTAGCTCTGAATACTTCAGATGATGATCAAGTGGAGAAGAAAGAACAATGATCCATTCATTCTTTTTTGTTGCAAGTTGCAGAGAGGTTTGATTTATATTCATCTGTCAGGTATGCAGCATCCTTGTTGCTCAACAAACAATTTGGAAGTGGAAACAGGTTAACTGATATGGTTTGGTTTTCTTTTCCCTGTGTGGCAGCTGCTGAATCAGAAGACTGCTAGGTACCTTGTGGAACACAAGCAGAATTTCTCTGGTGAGGAAAGGGCAAAGGGACTGGACTCGGTACCAGTCTTGGGAACCAAAGAAAGACCAAGCCGCCTCCTCCTGAGTACATGTACCCAGGGCAAAGGGACTGAACTCCAAGGGGCATGTCTGTATGTTTGAAACAACCTTGATTTGTGAAGTGGAGAAGCAAGGTGTAGGAGAATAGGCAGCTCGACCATCAGTAATGTGCTTAACTGATGATTGTCGTATTGTAAAGTGAAACAGGAAGCTGTTATGTTGTAAACTGAAATAGAAATCTTTCATGTTGTAAAGTGAAACATAAAGCTATAATGTTGTACTCTGACTAGTAACCAATACCCATGATTCATTTCTGAACATTCATGTCTTACAAAATGATTCATGTCTTACAAAAGGATTCATATCAGAACATTCATGTCACGATCGTGCCCTTCTCAGTCCAGGGCGTCGCCGTCGCGTCGCCGCCGAGCCCGACCAGCGGAGCCTGTCGACGCCGAGCCCTTCACCATCCAGGGATCTGTCGTTCAATCCATTGCCGTCTACGTCGAGGCCATCGACCGATCGCGTGATGTTTCGGTGCCCACGCAGATCGATTGTAGACGGGCAAACTCGGCACCAAATCGCGTGGGCGCGGGGGTTATCTGCAAAAAAAGCCCAGCGGGGTGGTGGGCTCGCGGTACTACGTTGGATGCGGATCGCATGGTCCAGATCGTCAGTTTAGTTTTGGCTAGCAGATTAGCTTGAGATCCTTGAATGAGGAGGTTTAGAGTGAATTATCCATGCCACTCTTTATGTTTTCACTTGTGCACTATTGTGTTTGTGAGTGTTTGATTCTATTCCCGCAAGAAATATTACTATTTTTAGATATTATTGCAATGCATAATGAATATGAAACGTTTTAGAGGTTAAAAAACAAGTTTTGAATACAACACTGTGTCGAGACCAAAATATTACAATTGAATAGCTAGCAATTGATTCGTATTACATCACAAATATACTAGTCTCAAGTAAGAGCAATAGCGGTGGCCATCTTATCACGAAATATATCTACGGACATTATACTTAATTAAGAAGTTGATATATCGGATGCTATTTGAGAAATAAAATATTTGTTATATCTTTCCGGAATGGTAGGAATATAGTTTGGATCTCGATCACGGTTAGCAAAGTCCAAGTCCACACTCTCATTATCACATACGAAATTGTGAAGCACCATAGTAGCTACAGCAATCATTTTTGCTTCTCCATCGAATATCTTGGCATCTCAGGAGTGGGCAAGGTAATGAATATCTCTCTTTGTTTGGACTTCGTCCAAATCTAACGTGGATCATGTATTAGAGAGAGAATATTGCGGAGGTGACTGAAAACAGATGATTTCTCAATCAACTATACTAACCCTCGGATGAAGATTTAGTACCTAGTATCGCTTGTAGTTGTTTTTCTTTAGCTCAGCTCACTTACTGGGTCCGCAAAGGAAACCCGGTTGTCTGTTGCAGTTGATAATGGGCCCGTGAAACAAACTCGTTTCTCTGTTTCTTTTCGCTATTGGGCACGCAAGAGAAACGGGCCATCAATTATAACCCAAAAACGAAACCGGATATGATAATATGCACAACATGCCCCACATCTTTTGTGTTGTCCATAAGATTTAATTACATTGATTAACATGCATAATTTGAGCCCTAAGTTGATCTCACAGCTTCCCTGTTGCGTTGCACAACAGACAAACTAACGGCTAATTTGGAAATTTAGACAACATACGTGACCGTATTTGCGAAATTAGACAATATGTCGACGTATTTGCAAATCTAGCACTCGTATTCGGTAGCTCAAATTCTGAAATTTGGATTTTGGTAACTCAAATTCCGAAAACACCCCGGGCCCACTGAATTCGGCAACTGAGCTGCCGAATACGGCACTGTGGGCCGTATTCGGCACCTCAGTTGCCGAATACACCCTGTATACAGCTGGCCACCCATCCCATCCTCCTTTTTTCCGCGTCCCATCAATCATTTTCGCGTCACATCAATTATTTTCACCATTTTTTGCAACCCGTGGCCGGATGCATGCATGATTTTGGCAACCCGTGATGTTTGGCACGGCCCGGGGAGAGGTGAATAAATGGAGTTCGTCAGAGAAGAGAGTAGCAGCAGAGTAGAGAAGGGAGTAGCAGCAGCTCGAGTATAGAAAGCAGCAGAAGAGGAGCAACGCGATCAGCACCAACGGCAGTTTAATACTTCGAGAGCACTCACTTTCGTACCGGTTAGTTATTAGATTACCTATTTAATACTTAGGTTAGTAATAGTATTTAGAGTAATTAGCTTATTTGGTTAGTCTGTTTCGAAGTAGATTAGTTCTTTCAGAAGTAGATTGTTTAATCCGTTCAATTACATTTATTTAATTATATTAGTTTATTTAATTAGAGTACTTAGAATATACAAATTAGATTATTTAATTATGTTATTATATTACTTAGATTATTTAATTAGAGTACTTAGTTTATTTAATTAGAGTACTTAGGTTACACAAATTAGATTATTTAATTACGTTATTAGATTACTTAGATTATTTAATTAGAGTACTTAGTTTATTTAATTAGAGTACTTAGGTTATACAAATTAGATTATTTAATTATGTTATTAGATTATTTAATTAGAGTACTTACATTATTTAATTAGAGTACTTAGATTATTCTCATTAGATTATTTAATTACGTTATTATATTACTTAGATTATTTAATTAGGGTACTTAGTTTATTTAATTAGAGTACTGAGATTATACAAATTAGATTATTTAATTACGTTATTATATTATTTAGATTATTTAATTAGAGTACTTACTTTATTTAATTAGAGTACTTAGATTATTCTAATCTGTTGTTCACCTATTTGTTGAACCATGAAGCCTTAAATCATTATCATGGCTCATGGTGGTCTTCCCGAGCTTCTTCAGCAGCGGTACGACGAGAACCATAGGGGAAGGATGATATTCACGGGACAACAGGTACCACGTTTATATGTGCTATTTCATTGGTACGATAATTGTGAACTAACGCTGTACATGTATTGGATAACTCATGCAGTTGGGTCCGTTACGAGCCTGGAGTGTGCACAAGATTAAAGAGTTGGACCCTCGATTCCACGAGCCACTCGCACGGGCGGGACTACTACCTTTCGCTCTCATGATGGACGGAGCTCCCATGGAGGTCGGTGGTAGGACACCTCTCCCGGCAATTGATGAGGCACTACTCGCAGGTCTCGTCGACTGCTGGTGTCCTGAGACGCACACTTTCCACTTTCCTTTTGGTGAGATGGCAGTAACACTGCGGGACGTGGCCATGCTGACCGGGCTGCCAATCAGGGGTGCCCCGTTAATAGTTTCGCGACCCGCAAGGGAGCAGTGGAAGGGTTATGTTGCAGATAGGTAATTATTTGTTATGTAATGCACTTAAAATATTACAGTGCTATTAAAGCGTCATTGACCATCTGCATCTTATAGGTTTGGTGTGCAATACGACAGGAAGGATGCTAGCCTCTCCATGTCTTGGGTTCATGGGCTGACACAGTTCGGTCCATGCCCACTGGATGCGGACGAGAATACACTTATGCAACACTATGAGGTGTACTTATACGTCCTGCTCGGAGGCATCATGTTCTGCAACACGGCAGGCGATTATGTCGTCCCACATATTGTATGGTTAGCAGCCCACCTCGCGTCACATCCTTATGAGCCTACATCTTACAGTTGGGGATCTGCAGTGTTGGCTGCAACCTACAGAGGATTGTGTGATGCAACCCAGCGAACAAAGAGGAAGGTAACTATTACAGGGTGCTTACATCTCTTACAGCTATGGAGTTGGGAGTACCTCCCGGTTTCCAGACCTTGGGTGCTCAAGTGCTACTACCCAGTTCACATCTCTGATGGCATTGCAGATGACATAAGGCCAACGATGGGGTATCGGTGGATTCATGCCAGGCTAAGATGGAGTCAGCAGCAAGACCATGGTAACTACTCCAGGGTGATAAGTGACCCGGACATCCTTAGCGCTGATCTAGTGGATTGGGATCCATGGCGTATGGCACGAGTAAAAGAAATTGCAGATGGTGGACTCCTGACATCCTCTTGTAGCCGTGACGCAGACTTATGGTTGACCACATGCTTCTTGTTGTACATGAACTGCGTGGAAGTATATTCTCCAAAACGTGTACAGATGCAGTTCGGGTACCGACAGGTGGTGCCTGTTCCAGCACCACGAGACGTCGGACAGGCGCAGGAGTAAGTGTGTTATTGTATGTTGCCTTAGTACATTGGTTATCCATGTTAACAAATTATAATTGTTTATGTCACGTACAGGAGGAGCTCACAGGGGGGCGGAGGCACGCAGGACTGGGCATCCAAGAATGCCAAGTACATACGAAGGTGGACAGAGTCAGCTGCGGTGGATGTCATCATTACTGCTGGACAATACGACGAGGCCACGTACTGGGACTACCTTGCTTGGTACCGTCCGCGTACGCGTGCCACCTTACTCAGCGGACCTGTACAGTCGGGCCCGAGACCCTTCCCCGAGGATCGTGCCCGCCTACTTCATGTTGTGGTAAGTGATGCGTTACTTATAATGGCTTTCTTTGGAAAATCTCTGTATTACTGACATGTCCCTCATCTTATACAGACTGAAGAGGCGTATGAGATGCATACGCAAGCGGATCAAGCTTGTGGGGAACCAAGCAGGTCATCATCACAGAGGGATCGTAACCCTCTCCGGGAGTACATGAGGACAAGAGGATCCCGCTTCCTAAACGCTATACGTGGTCTAGGTGGGTGTGCCCCGCAATGGAGGGGGTACGACCAACATGCCATGGACCCGTCTCGTGCCTCCCATAGCAGGTGGTCATCCAGTGCTCGTGAGGAACCTGTCCGGTCAGAATCACGACATACATCTTCAGCTTCGGCTCGTCATGTCTCATGTTCCGGTGCTGAGGCCGAGGAGTGCACGCAGCCTCCTGCGCCCGAGCAGGTTACGCTGGGTTCACTAGCACCTCCGGCTACGATGACACCTCCGACTGCAGCATCTACTCATCAGGAGGATGTCGTTGACTACACGCAGCAGACCCCTTGCTGGAGCGACCCTAATGCTTTTGACTGGGCTGCTGCAATGCATGCGATCGCCACCTTCACTGATCTACTCGGCGGACAGTCCTCCCATGATCTCAATGAACCTGGAAGTTCACATTGGTATCAGCATGGCGAGCCTTCGGCACACTGGACTCCATCGGAGCATGTTCTAGGGCCGTCCACACTTCCGCACGAGGATCCTTCGGCATGGTACATGCAGGGCCGAGTAAGCGGGGCGGGATACACATTCGGTGGGGTTCCCACAGGGCAGGCAGATGATGATGAAGACGACCAAGGGCATGCAAGGCAGGGGCCTGCGCAGGCTGCTGGGATGAGAGCCACACACCCGCCAGACGCTTACACTCCTAGGGATTGTGTGAGGTATCGTCGCCGTTGAGTAGCCAGGACAATTTGTCATGACACATGTATTATTGATTTTAATGTCGAGGTCATCCCTATTATGTCTTATTCACTGTATTGTTAATTTAAAAAATTCTCAGTACAAAGGAAACAATAGTAGTTGTAAAGCATAAGTAGCATGGAACCCGGTACAGAGGTTACACATAAAGAGCGGACAACAACAAACATTAGCATGTACGATACGTCTAAAGAACATAATAACATGCCTTAAGGGAATAAAATATATAGGGTTACAATAGATGCTTAGGGCGAAGGAAAGTGGCGATGCAAATTAGCGTAAGAATTCCAGGTGCGATGGTCAAAGCTATCCGGGTAAGATGGTTGTCGTCTCCGAGGTGGTTCTGGGAAGTTGTAAAAATAAGTACGACCAAATCCATCATCATTTTCAGGGTCATCGGTGTCCTCCGGAGATGGAAGCCTCGGAGGGCGGGGTCTTTGTGGCATGAAATCGTCGTCGTCGTCATCATCTTGAGGTTTCTCCGAGGTGGTACCACATCCTATTTCCCTATCAGTTGTATGGTATCTCGATGTTGTACGTGAACGTCCTCTTGCAGTGTTCCTAGAACATTCTCCTGTATTTCTGTTCGAACGTCTAGGCATGGGGGGGGGGCACGAAATCATCATCGTCTTCGTCCTCGTCATTATCTGGTTGATTCGTAGAGGTCGCCTCTGTACCCCTTTGATTCGCTGACTGTCATCGTCTTCTACGCGAACCAGGCATCACACCCCCGCCGAAGAGCATATACATCACCAAGAAGTGTGAGATTTCTTTGTTGATCAACTGTTCGTCTTCCGGGAAAGCCTGACGCAGAAGAGGACCGTTCGAATCAATGGAAATAAGATAAGTAGGGTGACCAAGTGTCTATATGACATACCTGAATATGGGATGCATATTGGTCCGGCGACATTACTATCGTTCTTTGCCTCCTAGAGAAACCTATCACAGAAGGATGGTCGGCCAGTTCGCGGACCCTCAGATACATTTGACGCCGGTGATACAAGAGGGCCCTAAGGTCCTCGGTGGTTACACATTGGAGCGGCGCGGTTAACCTAGAACATATGGGTCTTGCATGCAATTTCGCCACGGCTTGGATTATGTTGTTCTCCTTTAAGGGATCATCGTTTCCTTCACGCACAACCTGTAAGGAGGCATTAAGTGCTATAGCGATCGTTGAAGGTGTCCATGGAAAGCCTGTTCTAGAGGATCCCGCCATAGATTTCTTGCTCACTGACTACCTACGCTCTGTCTCTGCATCAAAACACGGATCCATGAATATTTAAGAAACACGAAATAAATAAATAAAATTACATTTACAATACAATGGTCACTTCTTGTCTAAAGGGGTACAGTGCAAACCATATAATGCACAATAAGTACTACAACTAACAGGTGAATAACATTTTACAATACAAAGTCTCTAAGACAGTTCAGTTCGACAGTGGGCTTATAGTTTACTGACGGGTCGGGCAAGTCCTCCTGTCATGGCCAGGTTGTTTACAAAGTTTGCACCTGCGTAGGCCATCAACAGCATCTGCTTCATCCATGTCACCTTGCAGCCTCGTAGATCTAGACTTTCCAGGATCTGTGCGTCGTGCTCGTGGATAAGGTACCCACTTAGGGCCCTCGATCGATTTGTAGTTGGTTCCGATGTTAAAGGACCGCATCTTTGGAAGCCATGGCTCCTCAATGCATCGATCGTGAAGTACGGTGATACGTACTGTGATCCGTCATTGCCACCTATGTCCCTGCAAGCGGCTAAGACATGCGAGCACGGGATATGGTGCAGTTTTGGCTTATTGCATGTGCACTTCACCTCGTTAGGTCCAAGTTGACATAGCTGCACGGTGTCCCCGGCGCTATACCCTGAAGCATACCTACGGTGGCACATGACCTCAAAGTCATTGTTGGCCAAGTCGTAGATCCTCGACCGATGAAAGTGTGCCTTGCTCCTCCTTCTTGATATGATTTGCTCCACCTTATGTACAAACCGTGTGCTGCACTTCATAGCAGCATTACCACGGTCTCGAAAGTAGTCCGCCGTTCTGTAGAATGTGAGCTCAATAATGGCACACAACGGGAGGCCCCGTACTCACTTTAGGACATTGTTGAACGCCTCCGCTATGTTCGTTGTCATGATGGAGTACCTAACATAGGATACAATAATTTTAGAATGGCTATTTGCATAAGAATCGGTACAATATGATCATTACAATTTTATGCGCTAACCTGGCACCATGAGTGTCATGGATAAGGGCCCAACGCTCTGCCGGCTTCCCCGCTATCCACTGGCTAAACGTACCACGTGAACGACTAACGATAGTTTGGCCCCCAACCATTTGCGCCCGCAGTTGATCCTCCCCTGCTTGCTGGTCTGCCATCATCTTGCGAGTGGTCTCATTTAACTCTCTCCATATCTCGTTGAACTTCGCCTGCTGGTTCTGAAGACATAGCCCTTTGAATCTCTTTACAAGCGACTTGCTGCGGTACCTTGTGTACAGGTTCGCGCCCAAGTGTCGCATGCACCATCTTCTCTCCACATCAGGCCATGCAATGGAGCAGTTTGTGCTATCATGCAGCACGTCCAACGCATGCAGAAGACCCTTGTTGCGGTCTGAGATGACGCAAACTCGTTCCCTATTTCCCACGACACGTGTCCTCACCAAGGTGAGGAACCACAACCAACTATCATTGTTTTCACTCTCAACCATTGCAAAGGCGAGAGGAATGATCTGATTATTTGCATCCGCCGCCATTGCTGTCATAAGGGTACCATGGAACTTGCCGCTCAGAAATGTGGCATCCACGCATACAACCGGCCTGCAATGCCTGAATGCTTCGATGCATTGTCCAAAGGACCAGAATAACCTAATGAGGTATCGGTCAGTGGTGCTATATGACCCATCATCTAGCCTGATCGGCTCATCCGCCATGGCCCACTGAGTCCCTGGATTCGTCATGGCAATCTTCTGCAGCAGTCTCGGAGCATTGTTGTATGACTCTTCGAAGCTTCCAAACAACATCTTCAACGCCTTCTGCTTCGCTCGCCACGCGGTGTGGTAATTGATAAGCATGCCAGTCTTAGTGTGCACCTCCCCCATAATCGATTTTGGTGACAAACAAATTTCCGTGCCAATAAGCGTGATGAGGAGTTGGGCTACGAACCTCGCATCAACGGCGTGGCTCACATTCCTAATAGCCTCTTCGCTGCATGTATGTGGGGTGTGTCTACTTATCACAAAATAGTTCTCATATTTCGGCTGATGTGCTCATACGAAGTAAGGGCAATTCGGGTGCTTGGTACACCTGACCTCATACTCCGTAGGGTTAGACCGGGCGCACTTGTGGTCCCTTCTTGTTATTACAGCATAGTTGCTAATAAAGTGGATGACCTCCCCTCTGTTACGAAACTGTTGCCCGACCTGAATGTCGTTATTCTGGTATCCCCAGTTAGATAAGGTGTTATACTCAACGACGACACACTCCAGGAGCCCAGTACCACGAAAGTACTGGATCGCCGGGACCGGGTCATCATTGTCAGCAGCTTCTTCATCCCCGCTACCACCATCTTCATTATCCATGCATCCTGCATCGACCTCACAAGGGTCCACTCTACCTCCCTCTCTACTGGAACTGCCCTCCCCGACATGCCCTCCATCCTCTTCATGCATCACCTGCTGGCCTGAGCCTTCCACAGTGGTCACTCCATCACCTTGCACCAGTCGTGACACTATATTTACGTACACCGCCATATCAAAGTTCTCCTCCAATGCCTTGTGTGAGTACAAAGCCCATGCGTTGTTCCTACTCATCTCGAACAACGTATGGACAACGACCGAGCTATTTGGAACAAGCCGCGGCCGTACACCCTCTAGGACAACAGTATGGGACTGCTGGTTCACACGCAAAAGGCACATAATATGTGATTCCAGGCCATCTAGATCAATAGGTACCTCAACCGAACTCTCTATGTGCTGGCAGTTCTGAATTGTTACAAGTCTCCCGTGCAAAACTGTGGGACGTTCTCCATAATAAATATGGAAAATCATACCGTATCTCCTAAATAAATATACATGTAATAAATAATAAGTACAAAAATAATACTAATTAAATAGTGCAATACACAACTAATATGCATCTTTGTTGCTACTGGACACTATCTTCTACGGTTCTACCAAACCTAAGTGATTACACTAATTAATCAAGTTAATTTATTAATTATATTACTTTAATAAAACTAATTACCTAGATTAAATCACGTAAATTCATATTACTATATTAAGTAAAGAATCTAATCACACTTACTAATAAAAATTATATAACCCAACTAAATCCATAATTTAAATACTCTAATTTATCAAAATAATATAATTAATCAAATGTACTTGAATGAATTTAACAATATACTGACGAAAGGACTAATATACTTCTGAACGAACTAAGAAAAATCTAATTACAATTACTAATTAACTACGTAATCTAAGAACTTACCTTAAGGAACTTGAGCGCGGCTGCTGCTCGCGTTGATCCTCTCCAGCTGCCCTCTCTGCTCGAGCTGCTTCTCCTAGCGTTGCTCCGCTGCTGCCCTCTTCTCTCCACTGCTGCTCTCTTCTCTTCTCCCTTCTCTCCTTTGCTGCTCTCTTCTTTTCTCCCTTCTCTCCTTTGCTGCTCTCTTCTCCCTTCTCCCTTCTCTCTTCTGCGAGCCAGGGCTTTTTATTAAGCGTAAAAGTAGCATCCCGCTGGCACGCACACACCGAAAGCATCGACACGACGTGAAAGTGACATGATCGGCTGTATTCGGCAACTAAGGTGTCGAATACGGCCTACAGTGCCGTATTCGGTAGCTCAGTTGCTGAATTCAATGGGCCTGGGGTGTTTTTCGGAATTTGAGTTACCGAAATCCAAATTTCGAAATTTGAACTACCGAATACGAGTGCTAGATTTGCAAATACGTCGACATGTTGTCTAATTTCGCAAATACGATCGCGTATGTTGTCTAAATTTCCAAATTTGCCACAAACTAACACCACCATAGTGTTTGATATATTCGTCCAAATTTGACGTAGCCATCCATGGAAAGATAATCGGATTATCTATAACTTGCCAGTAAAACACCTGTTAAAGTTATGGCAAATATTTAAATAAAACATAGCAGATATCAAAATATAAAGGTTGCACAGCTATTTAATAGCAATTTCGTAGGGCAAAATTTGCAATTAGCATGAGTGTCAAGTTCATAGACAACTGCAATAATCAACTGAAAAAAATGTATTGCAATTGAGTGAGAATTTGATAGACACAGAGTATTATAATACTAATATAGATTAATTTAAACAAATAATTTCAATGGAAAAACAATGATAATTTTGTAGCCATTTCAATCCTAACAAAATAGAATGGTTAGCATACTAAATTCAGATGAAAATGCTTGAAAAGTAAATCCTACAGTGATTACATTGCATAAAATTTTCAAAAAAATATAAGAATGTAAAAGATGACGACAGCATAGATACAAGTCACAGAAAACAAAAAGTTCTATTGTTTGACAAATACAAAGTTATGGCAAATTTACCCTTACAAATAACAAATACACAAATGATACATGTGTGTCATACCTAATCAAGAACAAGGATATGCTGAAGCAACAGGTACAATCAATCAAATGCACAGTTTTCAAACAAAAAGATGAGGAGGGGGAAGCAACTAGCTCTCACTATTCCCCTCTGAGATGAACTCCACGCCCCGCCGGATTGATGTCCCCGTCGAATCGACGCCCTCCTCTCTGGATCGATCGACTTGCAGCGCAAATGGAGCTCCTCATCGTAGGAATCAACCTCTTGGTGCTGGGATCAATCTCCCCTGTCTAAATTGACACCCTCTCCTCCGCAATTGAGCGACTCGCAGTGTGGATCGAGCACCTCGCCAACGGGATGGAGCTCATCGGCCATCGCTTCGAACCAAGCTTTCCCACCGACATGGTGCCAGGACCTGCTCTTACGAACTCGAAAGGTACTGAATCTATATGATAAAAACTAGGACAAAGTTTACCTGAAATGTGAGCAATTTAACTATTTTTTTATGTTTTTGCAACATATTCAGGGTGCAAAGAAAACAAGAGAGAGATGAAGAGGTAAGCATTTTTTTTATTGGAGGCGAAATTGTAATTGCAAAACATGGTAGTTAAAATTGCACTAAACAAGTTGTGCAATTGATGCAGTTCTGAAATGCAATTACCATATCATGTGAATAACTAAAAGGAACTAATTTTTATTTAATATAAACTGCATAATTATAGTAAAACAATTTCATCGCAATAAATTTGCAGTCATCATGAGAAATTGAACTTGGAACCACATATCCCTACAAATAATAGAAAACAAAAAATTCTATCGGAAGAACATAAACAAGTTTCACTTAATTGAACCCATCAAAATACAAAAGAACACTAGTTATGTTAGACGAAAAAAAAACAGATTTGAAAAGAAATGGTGTGTTTAAAAATTAAATAAAATGACAGATATCAAAGCATTAAAATTGCATAATTATTCTAATAACAATTTCAGTAGATATAACTCACAATTATCATGATGATGTAAACTTGAAACCATACATTCCAACAAGAAACAAAATACAAAAAATCTATCTATCAAACAGATACAAACTTGGGACCAGTGAACTCTTACAGAATATAAAAGCAAGACATGCAAGGGCAGTGTTACTATGTAAAAGATTTATATAAATATAATATGATAAGCACCATTTGAAACAAACCTGGATGGTTTGACCTCAAATCCAAACAATTATAGAGAGGTCTGAAATTTTATCCTTGTGATAATTTACTAAAAATGTCGAATGGTTAAGTTATAGATAAAGTAGTTCTCATCCTTTCTCCGCAACATATATATTTTCTCATAAAATAAATATACATGCATCCAGCCTAAAAAGGTCAGCTTAGCAGGCTAAGGGGGTGTTTGGTTGGTGGCTTCCATGAGGCAAGCCAAAATTTGGTCATGGTCAAAGTCGGGGCAGTGCCAAAATCGAGGCTGGCAAAATGGTATTTGGTTTGAGGCCAAACTAAAATTTTGGCCGGCCAAAATTGGGGCGCATGTTTTGGCCGCCCGAGTTTTGCCCAAAAACGCTATAGAAAAATTTTGGTTGGCCAAATTTTGACATCGAACCAAACGGAGGCCAAATTTTCGAGGCAGGACCAAATTTTGGCTTGGCTCACGGAGGTCACAAACCAAACACGCTCTTACTCCAGCATATTGGCCCTTGACACCTGCATGGAGTCCACCCTGTTTTTTCTACACTGTAAACTATCGTATTTGGCTTACAGAAAAGAAGAGAGTAATAGGAGTAGGGCACTGGTGTCTTTGTGGATGTCAGCTTATTCAACTTCACCAAAAAAGTGGATATTTCTACAGACAATTTATATATATCCATTACACTACCACATAATCAATGAAAGCAGACGAAGTATCACAGGAGGTTTCTTAGGACCCGTGATTGACAAAATATCCACAGACGGTTACTAAGACAGACATGTTTGTAACATGATCACCATCTGGGTGTGCTAGAACTCACAGACGGTTTTTACAAATCCGTCTGTTTCTATCATACAGACGCAGATGGAATTTAAAAAAACACGTCTGTGATATGGTCATAGACGGTTTTTTTTAAGATCCGTCTGTGTCTATATGATAGACACAAATGGATTTTTTGAAAAACCGTCTGTAGTTAAAGACTCGGGTATTGTTTTAAATTTGACCACTTGCTCTTCGCTTCCCACTACTCCCATAGATACAAACCGCTCGTCTCCCTCACTAAAGCAACAAGAAGTCCATCTCCCTCGCTCTCCTCGTTGCCATCCGATCCCCTCCCACAACGGTTTTTTAGGGTTTATTTTCACGAGGGAGGTTTGAGATCTAGACTTCGAATCCCCTTCCCTGCACTGAGGTGAGTAGGGTTTGCATCACAGTTTTGTTAGAGTTTGATTCGATTTGTGCACTGAGTGTAATGTTGTGTCTGTGTGTCCCAAATCTGCAATAGAATGGCTTTGTTCACTGCTATCAAGCGCCGGAAGGATGGGTTATTCCTATGGCTGCTTTCACGGTCCGGATGCTTGGTGTTGATTTCGGTCCTGTGGAACATGTGTTTTTCGCTGTTGTGAAGGGCACCACCGTGGATCCGGTTTATGCTGTGAATCACATTCTATTATCTTTTATTCATGTTAGAAATTTCTCTATTGGTGTTCGTCATAATAGAGATATTTTTATGAACTGTAAGACTACTTTGAACTGTCATCTCTTACTTAACAAGGGAAAGAGATTTGTAAGCAATGTAGTTTGGTTCTAGCGCATGATTATTGAGTTAGTCAGGATGGAGTCTGATCCAGATAACAACGAGATGATGATTGAAGATAATACTTTTCTTGAGATTATGGTGAAATGCAAGCGGCCGAAATGATGGCAATTATCTCATCCTTCTGGAAGACGACATCAATGGTGTCAATCATCTTATCCTTCTGGAAGACCAGATGATACAATTAGGGATTGTGTATAGGTTTATGTTCTGAACAATGTGTCATGCTAAGATCGTGTATATAGAATAATATGTTCTTATATGTTATATATATGTGTGATGTTCTTATGTATATGCATGTGATATTTTCATTTAAGTGATATATATTTCTGTGTGATATATGTCATATCATGAAGGCATCCATGAAGCAAAATGGTTTCTCAAGGATAAAGGGTCACACGGATGGTTTTAAAAAAAATCCGTATGTAATACTTTATACATAGGGGTTTCAACAAAAATCGTTTGTGACCCTTAATACGCACAGATGGTTTTTCAGAAAAATCCGTCTATGTGTATTGAGAAACTGACATGTGTGCAGCTTTATTACAGATGCATGTCTTATTTAGACCTGTCTGTGTGTAGCTCTGTTACAGACGGAGTTGTAACCGTCTATAACAAGCTCGATATCACATACACCTTTGCAGAGACGAAACCCGTAACCATCTGTGATAGAGTTTAAAATCTATCTGTGATAACACATTCTGAGGTAATGCTAGAGCAAATGCAAAACATATGATAACTAAAAGGCTATACATGAAGAGGTAAATGTTCAGTTTTTGTTCCTAGAGAAACAACCTTTCTTTTCCTATTCATGACCTTAAAAAATGATTTTCATGCATGTGGTTTCTGAAACGTACCTAGTAGAACCGACATGCTCGATACCAAAGTATTCAAACATACTGGTAAACACATCAAAGGTAGAACCATAGACCATCAAACACTAATCTGGATCCACATGTTACACCAGGCAACAACCAACAAGAGAAACAACAAAATGGGGCCCAGAACACGAAAGTCTATAGGAACAACACTTGCAGTTTCCAAATTCAAACTATAAGCATTATGTACAATGTATCGTCTGAGATCAGGGAACCATGTGGAACACTTACTGGATGTAAAAAAATGTGATAAACTGCACATTATAAATACATGTGGGTACTAACTATACTGTAAATACAGTGTAATTTTCTTCTTGAAATACATGACTAGATCTTGAATAGAAACCAAGATCGTCAGCGCCCGCTACAGTGGGAGTGCAAGGTGGAGATCTGGATCTGAGCTGGGTCGTGGTTTTAGCCACGCGCAACGATGAGCTTGCCATGCACTCAGCTACAGAAATTGCCGCCACGAGAGCTCCGACAACGAAATGCTCTCTTTCTCTCTCTGATTTTGTGCCAACACCAGCATATTTATTTGGGAGCTCTATGCATACAGAGAGAAAAAAGGAAAAAAAAGGCTCTGATGCAAACAGGTTGTGGTTTATTAAAATTTTATTGCACGGGTCATTTTATTTGTTTCTATATTGATGAGGGGTTGAGGCATTTTGGTTGTGGCTTTAGATGAGACTAGGCAATACTACACTATTACAGAAAAAATCATCACTGTCGGTTTTTGAACCGGTAGTGAATAAGCAGCAGTGATGGTCCATGGTTATCACTATCGACTTATGAACTGGCATTGATAATAGGGTTATCATTACCGGTTCAAGTCTTGAACCGACAGTGATAACTCTACTATCAATGCTGGTTCATAATATGAACCGACAGTGATAACAACTATCATTATCGGTTCAAGATATGAACCGACAATGATAATCCTTTTAGATTTGTAAAAATAATCTACCGCGAACTCTTTAGCATGAGGATTTGTCTTAAGTTTGATGTCAAATTTAAGACAGAAATCTCATGCCGAAATATTCATGGCAAAGTATTTTATACCTAAATCTAAAAATAGAAACGGATGTTGTGAAGCTGCTGTACCAGGAGCTCTTAAGATGTCAAAGAACTCCTGATACAGCAGCCCTGCGCCATCTGTTATACATCTTGCGCGCTAGCCGACTGAATTTACTATCCGAGAGAGTGACAATAGTAAATCTAAACTAATGACAAAAGCACAATCTTTAACCTCAAACTTAGTTTGAAGCGAATATGCCTTTTCCATTCCTTTATATCTATCTATTGTCACAACTATCTTCACACAACATTAGCGCGCACAATAGAGACGTGGAGAGAGGAGATGAGGATACAGGGAAGGCACGCGGCCGTTCGTTGGCTCGAGAGACAGTGGGCTCGGTGAACGTACGCGAGGTGGCTACCTGCTCGGAGAACGGTGAGAAGAGATGAGGAGACAGTGAGAGGAGACCGCGGGGAGAGGAATGAGGAGATGGGGAAGGTGCATATTGGCTCGGAAAACGGCGGGCACGGCGGACGTCGAGCTTTGCGAACGGTGGCTATGACGAGGAGCTCATGTGAGTGATGTTGAAGCCGAGCTCGAGGGGTAAAGGCGGCCGCAATGGAGATAGCCGGTGACCATCGCTCCACTTCGACCGCCACTACCCCTCGAGAGTGGGTTCGGGGAGAGCGAAATGAGATGGGCGCAGGTGAGGGAGACAAGTTCAATTTATAGAAGAATTATTACTGTCAGTTGGGAATACGAACCGGTAGTGATTAATATTAACATTGCCTGTTATTAAAGATACTTCTTTTTATGCACGTCTTTTTAAGAACTGACAGTGATAAATATTTATCACTGCCGGTTTGGAATACGAACTGGTTGAGATAAATATTATCATTGCCGGTTATTAAAGGCACGTCTTTTTAAGAACCAGCAATGATAATTTGAACATTGCTGCCGGTTCGTAATATAAACCGGCAGTAATAACCACTATCTCTGTCGGTTCTTACTGGCACGATTTTTTTTACGCCCGGAGCTTAAGAATGGGCGGTGAAAAGGGGTGCGGATGACTTTTTATGATAGTGCTAATTACTGATAAAGCCATTACCAACATAGTAGTATACAGGAATATTAAGCTACCCCTCCAGAACTAGGCATAACTTGTTACTGGTAAAACCATGAGCAAATTGCACTCCACAAGTGAGGAGGACGATGGGAAGAGAAAAAGAAGATGCAAGTACCAGCCAGATCAGAGCATGAGTTGGTGAGCGGCGGTCGTCGGCGTCAAGCAACGCTGGAGTCGAGCAGTGAGCCGCCGGCTTGGGGAGGCCGGGATCGGACCTCAATCCACGCTGATCCACGGGCTGCCAAACGAGACATTACATGATGGATCATCTTGGGTCCTGTATGCTATGTGGTCGGTGTGGGTGACCGGTGACCGACGTTGAGGTGGGATGACCAGCTGAAGAGAGCTCTTGCTTCGTTTCGTTTGGGGATATTGTCCTCATCATGGTGGCGGGTGGCCTAGGCCCATCATTCGATTTCGAGCCAATTCGGAGGGCGAGGTTGCCAAGGTAGCCCGCCAAAGGCGAGTCGGCAACTCCCCTGCCTTGCACGAGATCTGCCGATCGGGGGGGGGGTTGCGTGGTTCGCGTGGGCCAGACGGATTGCGATCGAGGGAGCTACGGCGAGGGGTGATACAGACGTGCCGAGGGCCAGGCTACCGCACACACATGTGCAATATATGGTGCGGAACGTAGCTCGATCGAGCCGTGGAGAGTGCAATCCGTGTGTCCACCAAGGCCCAGCGCACCGTCCGTGCCCTGTGGCTCACCGGATCGAATCATTATATTGGAGTAGGTTGGAACATGCGTACACACGACTCTGCCCTGCTGGTTTGCCCGGCACTGACAGAGATCGACACTGAACGGTGATCGCTTGAAAAATGTGTGTTGGGTGTACACGCGACAGGCCTGATAAAACGGCGTCTCGCAAGCATTCCTGCGTGCACCCTCTCACCCAGCAGTGCCACCAAATTCCACGGCAGCAGCGGTACTTACACGCTTCCTCTCCATCTCCGATGACTGCAGGCTGCGAGGCGCCGAGACGGCTAGGCCAATGCGAATGATGGCTCCTTGTCCTCAGCTCCTCACCACTCTTTTTGCACCTAGCCAACTATTTTTAGATAATGGAAAAACAATATCCCAGCCCTTACATCTATAGATGTACAAAGCAGTTACTTTTTACAAAATTTTCGCTATGACATAGGCACTATCTACCACATAGCTACAGTTCACCAGATAGGCGAAAGAGATCCAACAAACATAATCAAACATATATTCTATTGTTATGTGGTAGATAGTGTCTATAATGATATTGGCTTGATTCTTTTTGGAATAGGTTCTCCTGTCCAGGCCTAGATCTACATGTCCCTAGGTGCCATGAGAGTTGGAGTTGGTTTGAATCGATTTTTAGAATGTGTGGAGAAGTTCAGGCTGTATTTCTTTGATTTTGTCGTGCGAAATATTTCATCTAGAGCGGGCCGTCTGCACTCCATCCGCCCCTGTCCGGAAGATGCTAATAACAACTAGCACCTCTAACTACTTGCCAACGATCAAGGTGCCCAAATCATACGCGACCGTGGTCAAATCACGGTCGGCCGCGTTCTTGGCGGCCAGCGCCGTGCCCTTGAACGCCGACAGCCCGTCCCCGCAGGACTTCACGGCGGCCACCGCGTCGACGTACTGCTGCCTGGCGCGCGTGAAGTCGCAGCCGACCAACTCGGCCTCCAAGCTCTCCATTTGGACGCGCGCCGTGGCGTACCTGTCAGTGCAGTGCAAGTAAGCCGATCGCTCGTCGCCGGGGAGCGTCCCGCTCGAAAGCATCCCGTCCACCTGGGCCACCGTGTCGTCGTACGACATCCTGGCGAGCCTCGTCGCCAGGATCGCGTAGGCAGTCGCCTCGGCGATGTCCGGCCCGCGCTGCAGCGTCTCCTGGCAGAGGTTGTATAGCGGTGCCGTGTCGCACGCCTTGAGGCATGCGTCGTCCCATCTCATGGAGGGGACTTGGTTGCAGGCGTCGCCGGCGATGAACAAGGCGGTGAGGCAGACCAGTATTGCAAAGACCAAGCACGTCATGGCTCTGCTCTCTTCATGCTTCTCCTTGGCAACTATTCCTTCTCTTCTCTTCTCTTTTCTTTTTATGGTGAAGCTAAGTATTGAGGGCCCTTTATACAGGGTGGATTTTTCAATTTGTAGATTTAGGATAAAAAAAATGTGGAGCTGCTTGTATTTCTTAGGAGGCAACAGACTGGCCAAGTTCGTGATTTTACAGCATCTCAAAAGATTCTCCTTTTTTTTAGGTCCCAAACGGTGCTATCTGGAGTAGTATATCTTTCTTTAACACTATAATCAGAGTCAAAATATCAGGTGCGAATAAGAACAAGACCAAAACTACAGTTGATTACAGTTGGATTTGCTTATATCATACAGTTGTGGTTCATATCTTTCAATAGAAAATAATGACACCGCTTATGCTGTCTTGTGTGCGATTCATGAGGATACGTAAATTAAAGATCGTATTTGTATGGGATTTATGTTGTTATATTAGGATGTAAAAAAAAGGCAGGATTGCAATGGCAGAGGATATTAATTCCAAAAAAAAGAGATTTTCTTGGTTGGTGATCCAAATCTCTTAATGTATTAGAGTATATGAAAACTAATCATGCTCTATCATAACAGTCTTTCTCTACCATCTTAAACTTTTAGATGAGTTAATCGTATAACTCAATATAATAAAATACGTGATCTGAATATTGAAAACGAAAAATAAGATGTCGCTGCCGGTTGTCAACAACTCGCACCGTGTCAGCGCGGGCAAGTACGCGAATCAGAAATCAAATTCTGACAAGGGTCCTGACAAAAACCTTTCCTTTTTCTGGCATTCGACACGATCGACCCCCTTCCCCGCATAGCTTGAATCCAAACTTCCTGAGTCAGTGAAATGTTTCAAGTAAAAAAGTTTCTAAATCAAATGTTTCAATTCAAAAAGAAGTTTGAGATACAGATTCTCTGTTTGGCAAAGTTTCAAATCAGTGTTTCGCTTCCCAAAAGTTTCAATTCATTTTTCCACCTATAAAATTTTCTTGAAAAAAAAAATTAGAAAGGCAAGGCTACCATATTTTCTCTCTCGGAAGCAGGTCGCGCGCGGCTCGAGGAAAT
Source organism: Phragmites australis (assembly GCF_958298935.1). Lineage (NCBI taxonomy): Eukaryota > Viridiplantae > Streptophyta > Magnoliopsida > Poales > Poaceae > Phragmites > Phragmites australis. The sequence continues at coordinate 5,302,041 of NC_084936.1, forward strand.
TGAAAAAAAAAATAGAAAAAAGGAGCACTCAGAGAGGGTCCTGAAAAATAGTTAGAGTGAAGTAATTACTAGTTCAGTTTCCGAACAATCAAGGGAGACGATGCAAGCGATTTTCCTCTCCTCTCCATGAATTGTATAGACTACACGCCATGTTCAGTTCTGTGACAAACTCTTGCATGATCCATATGCTGTCAGACATTCACAAATTCCTGATCAAATTAAGCGATCACGATTATATTCTCTTCTTGCATGGGATTGATCAGCTAGTACAGAGAAGCAGAGGATGCGGATGGAGCGCTCTGATGCTGGAAGCTCTGCAGTATGGCGGCGATCGTCAGCGACTCGTCGTCGTCGGCCTCCTCCGCCGAGAGCTGACAGTCATCATCAGCAGTGCTGCCACTCCCCTCGGACAACGGCGACGGAGGCGGCGCGACTGGCAGCGGACCATACGGCGGAGGCTGCTGCTGCAGGGTGGATGCCGCGCTGGCGCTGACGCCGCCGCACGGGTAGTAGAAGTTGGTGCGCGCTACGGCGGGGCCGCAGATGGAGATGGCGGAGAGGTCGTAGGCGATGGCGGCCTCCTCGGCAGTGTCGAAGGTGCCGAGCCAGTGGCGCTCCTTGGTGACGGGGTTGCGGATCTCCGCCGCGTACCGGCCCCACGGCCGCCGCCGCACGCCCAGGTACTCGCTCGACGCCCGCGCGCGGCGCCTCGGCACGCACACCGTATCCGCCGCCGCTGGCGCCTGGTGACGCTCCTCGTGTCCCGCCATTGGTAGTTAGCTCGGCTTGGGTCAGCGGCAGACCAGTGAGCAAACGGCGCGGCGACGAGCGGATTAGCTGTCCTGCCATCGATTTATAGCTGAGGCGTTGCGCGCGCCGCGCGGTGGATCAAGTTGGGTCGTCGTGGGATGCATGGCGGGCCGGTGGCAGCGTGGAGCAAAGCGCGCGCGGCGAGGGCGCTTTGCTCCTCGTTTTCCTCGACATGATTGGACAAAGATGACGCCGCCGCGCCCGCGTTTCGCTGCGCGGTGTGCGAGCGCGACGGGGTCAGGCATCACCGCACCGTTTTGTACTTGCAGCTAGCTTTTTGGTTAATTTTACTATCTCATATAGATACATAACTTAAGTATTATCGTTAATTTATGTTGAGATTTGTATATCTAAAATAGACTGTGTGTGTAAAAATATGTAAAGTTGCATTTCTTTAAACAGTGACTAGCTTGCTTACATCTCAGTGTACTGATGCACTAGTGATGTGCATGTCCTTCATGGTTCTTTCTTTTTTTCTAATAATCGTATCATATGATTTTTTTTTTGTCGAGAAATTTGTTTGAGCTGGCTAATTAAAGGCGATTCGAGAGAGAACAACTCCCCTTTAATTTGTTAAGCTGGCGATTATTCAGTTCTGACCTGGCCTTGGAGGACAGAACGACGGTGAGACAGACTTTCACAAAGCAAGCCTTGCCTCTGCGATTGGCCCTTTTGCCTTTTGATTAAGGCCTTAATCACTTTCGTTATATCTCTGAACCCTGCTCACCTGCTAGTGGTACTCTCCTCTCCGTTAGCTTTTCTTCAGGATCCTACTACTTCTAACGAAACAGAGGCTGGTGTCCTCTGATTCTTTTGCAGTTTGGACGAGTAATCACAGTAGCTCAAGCGCACTCAAGTCGCATCGCCATTTGAAGCTCAAATAATTAGGTTTTAATGGCTCGGCTAACTAGCTATATGATGGCGGACATATGCATGCAGCATCTCTGCTCCAGTGTCGATCACAAGTATAGATTGCCGTCCGCTTTTGGCTTATATAAATCTTCGCTAGTCTGGGTGCTGCTCCCCACTGACCACGCTTGACAGCGTTTCCCAAGTCAGCAGCCCCCGTTTCCTGAAATTTGCCTATTTGCTTATATGTTTTAAGATGCTTGTCCTATCTCAAGTCAGGAACATTGATCATTAATCCTATCTCACTGTTTTATATCATTACCCACCCGGTACTCGAAACACATGGGTCGCCGGCAGGTTTTCTATCCAGTCTCAAAAACCCTTTTTAAGATCATTTCAAGATAAATATATCATAACTCAAGATAATAATATTAATAAGAATATATTTAGTTCAATGCACCGATAAATACTTTATCCTATAATAAACTAATAGATTCACAAATCACAATATGTTGGGGAGTATTGGGGCATTGGATCAACATAGTAATTTATCGAATAGACCCATGGGCACCGGTGGACATTATACAAAACCCATACCCGAACCAATACTTCGTAGGTATCCGACCTGTTGTACCCGTGGACAAAGACACAGACCCATACCCGGTTCCATCGGGTGATTTACCTGCGACTACTGAACCCACAAGCAAGATTGTCATTCCTAATTCGAATACAATGTTTCAATAAATCAAAGAAAACTATTGAACATGTTACCATAAATTATTGAAACATGTCTATTGACGCTAGTTGCATGCATAATATTACTATAACAAGTGCATGAGTCGTCTGTAGTTTATCATTGGAATATTCCAAGGTTATAGAATCCACAAGGATCACTTGGTCTATTGACGCTAGTTGCGTGCATAATATTATAATAACAAGTGCATGAGTTGTCTGTAGTTTATCACTAGAATATTCCAAGGTTACAATATCCACAAGGATCAGCAAGCAAACCAATAAGGCATTCTATTTAGACCTTATTTGTTTCGTGCTTCTAGTTCTGCTTCTGTTGCTGCCAGAAGCCAGAACAAATGAGGTTCTGAAGAAGTGATTTCTGGAGAAACTAGAACTCTGCTTCTGAGGAAAATGAACTAAAACTGATAAACTTACTGAGAAATGCTTTTCTGAGAAGCTATGTGCTAAGAAATCAAAATTTGTTGTAGAAGCTAACAGCCTATTTCTAAAAGTAGCTTTTCAAACAAGCCAAAAGTATAGTTTTTTAGAAAAGCTCAAAAGCAGAAACCCAAGCAAATAGATCCTTAATCTAACATGTTAATCTTCCGCAAAAGCATGATTGCATATATAATGTATATACATAAAATTAGCACAAAAAGGCAACAATCGAAATTATGAGTCTTAGCCAGATAAGAGTTAAGTTTAATCTAGGTAGCGCCAGTTGTAGTTCTATCCAAAAGATTAATTAGACACATGGTTCACATGCATACAAAGATTCTATTGTATAATTACTCGGTGGCTACACTACATATGAAGATGTCTACCTAGTTCCTTGTGCTAAGATCATCTACAAACACACCATAACGATGATATTGGCAAAAATAAATCTAAACACCATGTTTACATCTATATCATTAAGAAACATATGCAGATCTTAATGTACGAAAAAGAAGCATACATCATATTGAACAAAATAATCATGATATATTAATAAAAAATAGTCCTCTAAGAATAGCATGACAAGATCCTCAACAAATCAATCTTTATAAGATAGTTGATACAAATACCATCATAGGCATACCTGACGTCGATCCACTCTGACTCTTGAACTTTATTCTAATAAGAACCTTGGTTAACTAGATCCTAATTAAAGTATTCCTAATTCAAGGGCTACTCCAATTAGAGGTTAATTAGTCAACTAGACTACATGACTTAAGTTGATAGTGAAACTCAGTCGTTTGTAGGTGTTAATTTGAAATTATGAGATTGGGTATAATTGGGGACACTCCTAGGGTCCTATTTATAATCTAAAGGTGTCTTGGGGCATGCTCCACTATATTATACATGATGTCTATTGAAGGAAGTAAAATACAACTTATTCTCCACATCTCCAAGGCAGGATTTTTCTTTTTCGCAGCTCTACCTTGTAAGGTTGATATCTCCTATGCCCAGGCTCCAAACTATATGAATTTGTACTTAAATTATAACTCTCAAAAAGATCTACAAATTTATCAATTATTCTTTCCCTGGAAACACCATCTTGATTGCCAAAAACAAGCCGTGGGATAATATGTTCTATTTCGGACTAATATGTGCAACACTCATTGGGGGGGGGGGGGGTTATATCCTAGCTCTAAAGTCCAAAATATGTCTTCCACATATGCAAACCAAAGCCCTCGACTAGATTTATAACTTACATATTATCAAGTTTTCCATTTTATGACATCTTGAACTCCGAATTTGTGTTGTAAGATTTTGCTATCCTAGACTTTGCGAATAATTTTAGATTTTGGGATGATTTTGGATAGACCTTCTACAAAGACCTGTGTGCCAAGTCATGGGCTTGGGTCTTGCGCCTAGAGTCATGTGGGTTGCCACAGGATGCTTTTAGACTTGATGGGTTGTGGCCGGCCCATTTTAGGACAGAAAACTAAGCCTAATGTCAGTACTTGTCGCATTTCATCGTTTTGAGCCATTTTATAGGGAATTTCTACAAAACCAATTCAAATGTATTATATTGCAAAGTCGTCAATATTAATGATAGTAATCTATAATCATGGTGAAGTATCAGTGGGCCATATTGGATTGACCGAGTTGATGCTTCCACTTAGTCGTCCGATGGATAGGGGCTCTCATAATCATGCGTGTATCGGGTTAGGACATGTGTTGCTCTCCAATCGTGCGTGTATTGGGTCAGGATGGTTGGGTGGCGTGTAGTTTTGCAATTTCTGAAACTTAAAATACATTTTTCTCGCACACCGGATGACCATTTTGAAAACCGTTTGAATCGTGGTGCTATTCATAATTAATGCAACAAAATGAGACCCAACATAAATATATTTTTACTATTTTAAAAAATCAAAAATTGGAGTGCACTATTTTAACAATTCAAATGTATTATTTCAACAAATCACATATAAAATGTTGAACATATATCATAAATTGTTGAAATATGTCTCACAATACGTTGACCATGTTATCACTAATTTTTGAAATAGGTACCTTAAAGTGTTAAAATGTTATTAAAATTGTTGAAATATGTAGTACAAAACGTTGAACATGATATCACAAATTGTTCAAATAAGTATTACAAAGTGTTGCCTGTAGTTTTTACAAGAGGTTGAATTTGTGCTTCACGATTGTTGAATTAACTTTTGAAAATTATTAAATCAGGCTCTTAAATTATTCAATGCATATGAAGGACAAAATTATAATCTAAATCACATGTTCTAATTTTACATGTAACTGAAAATAATAGGAAAAGAAAAGTCTGAAAGAAAAAAAGAAGCAATTCGGCCTACGAGAGTTGATCCGCCTACCTCATGGACTACAAGCGAGACCACTTCACAAACCTACAATCGGGCTACTGGGCTGACCGATCTAAAGTTTTTGGGAGCTAGGAACCACCGACACCTTGTTGGAACCTGCCAAGCATCGCCGTCGATACATGAGCATGATTGTGCCGGCTGATCGATCAAGCCAGTACATGCATGGTACAACACAAGCTTTCCTTCGTACACATCTGTCGATAACAATATGTTTATAGTGATAATGTTAATCTTTAAGTTCTAAATCTTTAGCTGTTAGAATGTATTGTATGAGTATATGCACGTGATAATGTGAGTGTATAGATGTGTATGCGTGTGTACTGGGGTTTTTGAAAAAAAAAGTGCTGGCACAATCCTTTTTTCCCAAATTAACCAAGAGGATAGCTTAATTAATGGCGTTCTTGCGTCACAAATCACTGCATGCATCCCTTCCGATCGATTACCAAAATACCAAGTAGTTTATTAATCAATCAAATGATCGAAAAAAATAAACAAATAAACGGCAAAATTAATAGTTGATGACACTAGTAGGAGCATGATATGGATGTGCCCATGGCGTTCTTGTTTCACGGGACCCGGATTCTCTGCAGAGGATCACTGTTATACAGTAAAATGAGCCTGGTGCTACAGTGATATGTATTAGTTAATCATATATTACTATAACAACAGTAATCTGGTTCCATGCTCGGCGTTCCGGTACTGTGCGAGGTACTGTAGATATACTGTAGCATATGAATTTGATGCACCCCCAGTGAAATCAACGGTCCGGACCAGACCTAAATGCATTCTACTGTAGCTACAGTAGCATCTGGATCTCGATCCTGTTTCACGTGCGTCACAGTATGCAGCGGGGATATGGATGGATCAATCGATGGCGAGGACGTGCGCCTTGAAGGCGTCCATGCGGGCCGGGTCGAGCGACACAGACAGCTGCACCTCGCCGTTGCGCCTGCCGCCGACAAGCACCATCTCCCCGTCGTGGTTCATGGACACCAGCTCCACGCGCGCGGGCCGGCCGAACCCGAGATCTGCAGCCTCGTACACCCGGAACCGCGGGCTCGCCGCCACGTTCGCCACCCGCGCGAACGGCAGCTTCATCATCCGCTCCATCCACCGATCCGTGCCGGCCAGCGGCGCCGCCTCCATCTCTGCCACTGCCGCCTGGATTGCTCGCGCCGCGCGCAGGAGCCCGCGCTCGCCGAGGAGCTCCCCGGCGTCCGCGGTCGCCATGCAGCCCTTGATGCAGTTGCCGAGGTACCCATCGCCGACGGGCGGGTCCAGGCGCTCGCGCAGGTCGGCCAGGAATACGAGGTACGTGTCGTCCCCCGCGGCGAGGCCCTTGGACAGCACGAACGCCGTCCAGCCCAGCGCCGACAGCGCCACGAACGTCGACACCGGCTTCCAGCTGCTGGCGGTCTCACTGCCCCCGGCGTTCTCGGCCGATGCGAGGGCGTCGATGCGCCGCTTCAGTGACCGGATGTCGTCGGCGGCTAGGTAGAATGTTCGGCGCGCCAGGCGGAAGCGATGGCCGAAGTCGTAGTTCATCGCGTTGGCCTGCATGCCATGCGGTTCCGTGTGCAAGTCAGTCGCGGCACCCAACACACACACGACGCATGCCATTAATCGCTTGCTCACGTCGGTGTACACACTAGATGACTAGAAGTTGTACAAAAAATTGTTTCGTGCAGAGCAGTGCAACTCCTGCGCGGCGTACGTATACGGCAGGCATGGTGCAACGAACGAAGGAACTCAATTTATTTTCGCAACAAAAAAATTACGTACCACGGGTAGATTGGGCGCGACCACCTTGAGCATCTCGCGCGCAAACTCGTCGCCGCCGGGGACGTGGATGGCGTCCCGGCTGTAGTGCGGCGGGCCGAGGGTCTTGGTCACAGGCGAGCCCTCGCGGGAGGCAGACGCCCACGCACGCATGAACCGCCACACCGCCTGCCCGTCTGCGACGGCGTGGTGCACGGACAGGCCGAGGGCCAGACCGTCCCGGAGCTGCGTGGCCTGCACGGACAGCACGGGCGCCGGGAGCACTTTGACGTCGAGCTCCGGCACCAGAGCGAGGAACGCAGGGAGGTCGTGTGCCTCGTCGCCGGCGAGCCGGCGCACGTCCATGTCTCCCTCGGCCTCGACGAAGGCCACCCCGGGGTCGTCGGCGCAGTCCACGAAGACGTCCCCGGTCTCCGCTACGTACGTCAGCTTCCCGGCCAGCGGGAGGTACTGCGCGAGCGTTGCGGCGAGGGACTCCTTGAGCCGCTTGGCCACCGCCGGGAACTCGTCGGCGCCGGGCAGCTCGTACAGGAACACCCGCTGGATGGGCGGGAGCACGACCCACGGCGTGTCGAAGAAGGACAGCTTCACGCGCCCTTCCCGCTCCGCCGGCGCCGGCGTTGGCACGACGCGCGACACGGCGAGCACGAGCACCGCGGCGGCGCCGGAGACGTCGGCCTCGCCCATCGGCCTCGTACAGCAAACAGCTATTAGTAGCTGGCTGGCGCCTAGGAGTGTCCGATTCTTGGAGTGCAACGAATTGAGTGTGCGGGCCGGCCGGAGGTGTTTGCGAGGAGAGAAGAAATGGCACTTCCCTCGAGTCCCATTTATAGCCGGCCGGGCCGTGGCGTGGCGTGCACAGCTTCTTGTGCGATAGGTCACGCACCGCTTCACCCGGCGCGCCGACGCTGCCGCTCCGCTCGCCGTTCGTGTCTTGATCGACATGGCACATGAACACGTACGTTGTTTGTTCGATTCGAGCAAGTCGAGAGTGAACCGCGAGCTGTTGTGATACGTCTCTTGGTAGGCAGTGGCCGTGGCCAACCGCTTCCGAACCGGAAAAGCAGTTCCACATGTAAATTATCTCACATAATACTTATATATATATATATATATATATATATATATATATATATATATATACACACACACACTAGTATTTTTCTTAGAAGTATATACTCTATATTATGATATATCATATAAATAAATTAGATATATTTTTTTATACTTATTCTAAAATATATATATATCAATAAACTGGATATACTCCTTTATCCGAAGTACAGACTAGTTTTTCTATATATATATATATATTAATTCTCTTTCGTATCTTATTATTTCCCTTCCAGCAAGTCGGCATGTCCGTGTAATTTTCGTGCTTAACCCGTGTACTTCGAGGGTCCTTCCTGCCAGCGCCACGTAAGAGAGGCGCAGCATTTTGTTGGCTGCTAATTTGGAAGCTACGTACTAGCACGCAACGCCATTATCAATGGCGAAGTCAGAAACTGCCACAGGGAAAGGCAGACTAGCTACTAGCTGCTAAAAAGACAAGAAAAAAGGGAGTCAAATCGCACCTTCTCTAAACGTTTCTCTAAAGAATTACGCCATTTGACACAATTCGACTCTTTTATTTTTTATTTTTCCAGTGCAACGATTCAAATCTTACGGATTGCTATACTATATGTTTTCTGGGTTTATTTATGAACTTTTAAGGATTTGACTATCTGATCTTTTTGCTGCTGAACCTTGGGGGTAAATTGTGTTGAGGCCACCGGTTCATAATACCCGCTGTGTTTACAAAACTTTCGCTAGTGTTGAAACAGGTGAGGAATCATGATCGAGTTGACGTGGATTTGCGATCTGAAGATAGCTTAATTAGTCGGGACATTTATGGTGAAATATATCTATTAGGTTTGAATTCTAGATTTGGTACTAGTGTTTGTATTTTTTTTTAAATTAAATCTCGAGAGTATATATGCGTATGTGTGATTATGGTATGTTGCATAAGTACTGTATCGGATTCGTACACTCGAAAAAAAGAGTTGGCGTGGCTCCACAGCATAGGTGCTGCGATTGACTGCCTAATGCTTGAGTAAGAGATGACGTCGAGCTGGACAATAGCTGGGGAGTCAACCTGCGAACTCTTCTTCTCAAGGAAATATGCATGGCCCACTATGTGAGCTTACATGTTCTAGATCCTCTAATGGGTTGAAAAGCACATCATAGAAAGGGATAAATTACAAACTGTCTATCCGCAGCTGGAAATATTTTAAAAGTACTTAGAATCTCCGAAGATTTGGACTTATTCTTAAAATATATATCTTAGAAAATCTATATGGATTGAGATCACATGAAAACTCTGGACATTTTCTAGAAAGAGGAAAATCGATATACAGAAGACGACGGCCGCCAGCACAGGGGCTGGTGTGTGCCGCATGGCAACACCCCCTCCTCTATTCACACGACTGTAGCATTTAGGTACTAGATAAATAATAAGTGTTTCGGTGATTAATGGCAAATGTATTATTTTGACTAACAAATTTATTTTTTAAAGATATTAAAAATTTAGTTTACAATGATGATTGAGAATTCTTGATCTCTAAGTTGATTCTATGGACGATCAAAGGATATAAGCATCAGAATTAAAGATCTTCTAGTTCTAAGTGTCAAAAAAAAGATGAAGGATACTTAAAGTAGTTTATGTCTTTTTGTTAGTCTTTTAACCGTACTATAAAGAGAAGTTATGAGAAATAGTTTGATCCAGTTGAGTCTAGACTTGACTAGATGCACACTTACAAAATTCTAGCTAAGTAGCTTAAAGAAGTCCATGATTAAGATGTAGAGAAGTTAAATATCAAGAAAGTTTGAATTGAACAAGCTTAGAAAAGTTTATTCTCACCGGATGGTCCTGCGCTCAATGAATTAAACTCACCGGAGCATTCTGGGCTCGGGTCAGAGAGATAATAAGTACACCAGATGGTCCGACGATCAACAACTTACTCTCATCGGAGCATTTTTGGCAAGAAAAAATACAAGTCAATATAGGATGGTCTAGTGTTAAAGTGAAGAGAACGCTCGAGCATTTTACAGGACTTGTGCAAATTTTTAGAATATGGAGTTGAATACACCGGAGGGTCCGGTGTTCAATGGGATGCAACACCGAAGCATTTTCCAGGAGAATTGCTTTTCGATACAGTGGAGATGCTACTCATTAGATGGTCTGGTGTGTGGACAGTAGGAGCGCCAGAGCATTTCTCAGCAATAACGACTAATGACAGTTGGCATAATGTGAGCTTTGAAAACTTATACACACCGAATGATCCAGTGTGTGTTAGATGATGTACACCAAATAATTCGGTGTTCACAGAAAAAGTTGTTGGTTGGGTAATAGCTAGATTTAGAACTCTAGCCTAAACGCTCTCATTTTGTCTCACTAAGTACTCTTGCTTACCCAGATGAGCCTATACACTGTGTATATCATCAAGAAGCAAGAGAGTGCACTAGAGTGATTTGAAAGTTCTTAATTGAAGATTAAGAATATTATTAGTAAATAGAGAGTAGCAAATGTGCATCTAGCTGTAGTTTAGGTTTGATCTTGATCAAGTGAAGTTATTGGCTTGTTACTCTTAGTGGTTGGCAACACTTAACCGGTCTTTAGTGATTGGGGTGTCTTGGTGAGTTTTTGAAGTTCTTATGGGAGCCTTGAGAAGAGCGATGTATTTGGTTTAATGCCCGCCAATCTAAAGATAGAGAAGTGGCAATCATAAGAGAGCACTTGAGTCTTGGTGGCTCAAACAAGAGCGATATCCTTAGTGGATGTTCCAATGGGGACCAGGGAGAGTGGCAAATCCTCGATACCTCAGGGAAAAAATTGGTGTCTTCTTATTCATCTCTTTACTTTTCCGTATTTAATTTGATCATTTACATTCTTGTAAGCTTCTAATTCCACATTTACTTTGTGTTCTACCTTGTTTAATTGTTTGCTTGTTCGTGTAGTTGCATCTCTTTCTATCTAGGCTAAGATTGCTACTTGTTTTAGAATTTGGTAAAATTAGTTTTTAATTAGAGCCTAATTCACCCTCCTTGGGTTATTCGATCCTTTCAATTGGTATCATCTCTTGATAGACTTAACATCCTAGAGCAATGGCCCCCAGAGATGGAAGTAGTGTGCAAAGGTTTGAGGGAAATAACTTCACTTATTGTAAAGTTCACATGGCAAGCTATCTTAAGGCTATTTTTCTTGAAGTTTGGCTAGCCAATTCTATTGGGTTTTATCAACCTTTTACCAAACAAGTTAGATGAAATCCTAATGCTAGAAATGCTATATTTGAGAGAATTAGTAAAGAGGTCTTTTCTAAGTAGGGAGCAAGGAATTAGCTTATGATTTTTGGACCATTCTTTATGAAATTCACGAGAGTTCTAGGAAAATCCAAGAGAAAAGATATCATGTGCTAATGAACAATCTTAATCAATTTAAGATGTTTCTCAACGAGTTATGCAATGATATGTATTCTAGTATTAATATGCTTATTGAGGAAATTAATTCTCTTAAACTTACTCAATTTTCTAAATAAGACATTATTCGTAGGATCTTGATGGTGCTTCCTAAGTTGCAATACAACATCATCATCTATCTTCTTCATGAAAGGGACATCAATGACATGATCGTCACCGATACAGTTAGGAAGATTTGTGTTCATGAGATGTTCTTATTTGAAGATCAAGGTGATCACTCTTCATCTAAGAATAATCTTGCTCTCAAAGCCAAGATGGGTGACAAGAAGAAGAAAAAGATGAAGCTTTCATCATCAAGTGAAAGTGATGAAGATGATGATGATGACAAATCCGACACCGAGTTTTCCCTCCTCATGAGAAGAACCACAAGGATGATATCCAAGTTGGGCAAGAAGGGTTACAACTATGATCCCAAGAAGAACAAATTTCACCTAAGAAAATTTGACAAGACCGGTTATGGAGACAAGAATAAGTGCTATAATTGTGGTGACTATAGACGCATGTCATATGATTGTCCTCATCCTGATAAGAGAAACAAAACCAAGAGCAAGCAAAATTATGCAAGTGGTGAAGGTCGAAAGGCTTACATTGTTGGTGAATGGATCTCTGACGAGAGCTCAAGTGATGATTTAAGTGATAATGAAGACAACAACTTTACGTGTCTCGCACCATCAATGATCCACCACTTCCTCCACCGCCTATGTGCCTCATGACAAAAGGTAACAACAAGGTGAGTAGTGAGGAAGATGATAGTAGTAGTGATGATGATAGTCTTTCTCCTAATGATCTATCTAAGCTTTTCAAAGACTACGCTATTATCATCAAGAAGCAAAAAGCTAAATCAAGTCTCTTGAAAATATTAATGCTAAGCTTAGCTCTAGTCATGATAAGTTATTTGCTAAATACAACAATATGCTTAAAAATATGATGAAGTTGTTGCGTCTAGTAAGTCTCTTGAAGAGAGCAATAAGAAGCTAAAACTTGATCATGTAGACTTAAAAACAAATATCAAGAACTTGAGTTAGCTTATGATGTCATTGATCCTAGCATTAATAAATTGCTTACTATTGATATTGTTAAGGTTAATACATCTACTTATTATGATGATCTTCTTGATATACCTTACTCATCTTCATGTGATAATATATTATTTTCTGAGACTAACCATGCAAGGAAGCAAGAGCTCAAAGATAAGATTGCAAGTCTCAATTTGTGTGTGGCCTGATTGACTAAGGGGGAGTACAAGCAAAAAAAATCCTCATGAAGAATGCAATATAATATAACAAGAGATGTCTTAGGTGCTTCCCCAACCCGGTGGAGAAGATCACCAAGTCACCGGAAATCAAGAGTTGCCTCATCCAGTAAGTTGGTTCATATTTCCCATATTGTGAAGTCACCGGCCATCACACAATGGAATATCTAATTCCTACTAAACCCCTCCCTACTTTGCCTTCTAAATATAAGTACACTTTTAATGATCATCATTTCCTATTGCATAAGCTTAAAAATAGAAAAGTTATAGCCAAATTTATTGTAACTCAAGCTAAGGACAAGTTTCCTAGGCAACTTTGGATACCTAAATCTCTTGTGTCTCACGTCAAGGGTACCAAACTTGTTTGGTACCTAAACAATAAGTTTGATCTCTTATGTGTAGGTGAACTATAAAGTCGATAGTAAGCATTATGTGCTTGAAAGTGAATGTACATAACATATAACCGGTAATGTAAAGATATTCACCTCACTAAAAAGATGAAGTAGGTTTTCATGACAAAGTCACATGTGGTGATAATTTTAAGGCAAATATGGTATGTTTGGGTAAGGTTGCAATCTCCAATATTCTTTTAGTAGAGTCTATTAATTTAATTTGCTTTTCATAGCTTAACTATGTAATTTAGACTTCACATGCTTATTTAATGATATTGATGTTATCATAACTAGAAAGAAGCACAATGATCTAATCTTTAAAGGTTTTATACATGGGTATATCTATCTTGTGGATTTTCCTCTAATGAAGCTAGCTTGACAACATACCTCTTTACAAAGACTTTAATGGGTTGGCTTTGGTATCGTCGGCTTGCACAAATTGGAATGAGCCAACTCAAGAAGGTATTCAAAAATAGAATGGTGATTGGTTTGAAGAATGTGGTATTCGAGAAGGACAAGTTGTGTAGTACTTGCCAAGCGGGAAAGCAAGTTGCAAGCTCTTACCCATACAATCCCATGAGGTCTACAACAAGACCCCCATAGCTTATACATATGAAACTCTTCGGAATAACTACCTACAAAAGTCTTGGTAGTAATCTATACTGTCTTGTTATTGTTGATGATTATACAAGATACACTTGGACTTTCTTTTTAATGACAAGAGCAAGACATTAGTATCTTCAAGAAGTTCACTAAAAGAGCTCAAAATGAATTTGAGGCCACACTTGTGAAGATCCAGAGTGACAACGGGATGGAGTTCAAAAACAAAAAAATTGAAGAATTTTGTGATGATAGAGGCGTCAAGCATGAGTTCTCATCAACCTACACCCTCAATAAAATGGCGTGATAGAGAGGAAGAATAAGATATTGATCACTCTTACAAAAGGAGTATTGGATGAGTATGGTGCACCGGAGAAGTTTTGAGTGAAAGCAATCAACACGACGTGTCATACATCCAACCGAGTGTACCTCCACCGAGTCTTGAAGAAGACGCCAAACGAGGTTCTCATTAGGAGGAAACTCAATATCTTCTACTTCCTGGTGTTTGGGTGTAAGTGTTTCATCTTCAAGGAAAGAGAGTGTCTAGGGAAGTTTGAGTATTATTGTGATATTGGTTTTCTTGTTGGTTATGCATCTAACTCCAAAGCATATCGAGTATTCAATAATGCCACTGATTTTGTTGAAAAAAAAATGTGATGTGAAGTTTGATGAATCTAATAGCTCTGAAGGAGAAGGTGTTTCATTTGATAATGTAGGTGATGAACCTTTGAGAGAAGCAATAAAGAAGATGGCAATTGAGGATATCAAGCCAAAGGATGATGATGAAGATGTACCTTCTACTTTCACTCTACATACATCCATGGCACCTCAAGTTGATCAAGATGATGAACAAGGTGATCAATCACTTCCAACACAAGATGTCCATATCTCTTTAGAGGAAGCTCAAGCTCAAACTCAAGATGTTATACCACCTCAAAATACACCTTAAGAACCACAAGTGAAACAATCGCATATTTCTAAGGATCACCCTATTGACTTTATCATTGGGACTCCATCTAGCGGAGTAAGAACTCGCTCTCATCAATATACTTTATTTTGTTAACATTACTCTTTTATCTCTTGTTTAGAACTCACACATGTAGATGAGTCTTTTAAAGATCTAGATTGGGTGATTGCTATGCAAGAAAAACTCAACAACTTCACCCGCAATGAAGTATAGATACTAGAAGAGATGCTTCAAGACAAGAATATGATTGGAACCAAGTGGGTATTCCACAACAAGTAAGATGAACATGGTGTAGTGGTAGCAATAAGGCAAGACTTGTCACACAAGGATTTGCACAAGTTGAAGGGTTAGATTTTGGTAAAATATTTGCTCACGTGGCAAAGTTTGAAGTCATCTATATCCTTCTTGCATTAGCTTCAAACTATAATATTAAGCTTTATCAAATGGATGCGAAAAGTGCTTTCTTATATGGCTTCATTAACGAACTCGTTTATGTTGAAAAACCTCCAGTTTTGATGATCCTAGATATTCTAATCATGTTTATAGGTTGCACAAGACGCTTTACAGACTCAAGCAAGACCCAAGAATTTAGTATGAATGCCTACGTGATTTCTTCATCAACCAAGAATTCAAGATTGGGAGGGCAGACACTATATTGTTTATAAAGATCATCGACAATGAGTTTTTTTTTATATCAAATCTATGTTGATGATATAATATTTGATTTAACTAATAAAGAGTTTTGCAAAGAATTTGGTGACATGATGTCTAGAGAGTTTGAGATGTTGATGATTGGTGAGCTCAACTACTTCTTTAGATTTCAAATCAAGCAATTGAAGGAAGTGACATTCAATCATCAAGAGAAGTACACGAAAGATATCCTTAAAAAGTTCAAGATGGATGATAGCAAGCTAATCCAAACTCCAATGCTTACCAATGGACATCTCGGTATGGATGAAATGGGTAAACCGGTTGACCAAAATCTTTATCGCTCTATTATTGGGTCACTTCTTTACCTTACTGTATCTAGGCCCGATATTATATTTAGTGTATGCATGTGCGCTCATTTTCAAGCTAATCATAAGGAGTCGCATCTTAGCGCGGTTAAGAGGATCCTTAGATACCTAAAGCATATACCTAGCATAGGATTGTGGTGCCCCAAAGACGCTAGTTTCTTACTCTTAGGTTGCTCGGATTCAAACTTTGTCGGATGCTGTGTGGATCGTAAGAGTACTTCGGGTGGGTGTCATTTGCTATGGTAGTCCCTAGTTTCATGGTGTTCTAAGAAGCAAAACTCCGTAGCCTTGTCCACCGTATAAGTCGAATACATAGCCGCCAGAGCATGTTGCGATCAAATCCTCTATATGAAGAAAACCTTGTTAGACTTTGGTGCTCGTTTAGATAAGTTTCTACTCCTTTGTGACAACGAGAGTGTCATAAAACTTGCAAACAATGCCGTTCAACACTCTCGCACAAAAGCATATTGATATCCGCTATCACTTCCTTATAGATCATGCGCCTAAAAATGATACTCCCTCCGATTGCAAATGTAGTTCGTTTTAGACTTGTGTACAAGGATTAAGAAAGTAGATCAAATGATCTTGTTGTCCTTCATTTATTCTGCATTGAAAAAGATAATTCATTCATTTGTGAGAGTGATAGTATTTATTAAACAAGGGCAAGACGGGAACAAAAGAGAAAAAATACATAGAAATTCGAGAATGACTTATATTTAGAGAATAGTTGATGAGGCTAAAACGACCTATATTTACAACCAGAGGGAGTATTTCTCTTAGTAGTGTAAGGTCGGAAGATCAATTGACGGATATCTTCACAAAACCTTTAGATGAAGCTACTTTTTATAGATTACGAAGTGAGTTGAATGTGATAAATACTTCAAACGTCATGTGATGCCTTGTCATATAGATGCATTCAAGATATATGCTTGTCTAACCTTCTCAATATATTGGTAAATATGAGTTTTGTTTGAGTTGGTGGCCCCCTAGTTTCACTCATGATATGTTGTTGGGTTCACCATGAAGAAGATTGAGAAGGGAAGTAATATGACAAGATAGATTTATTTTATGTCATGCATTCACATGTCATAAAGCTTGCACTCATGTTTACTTGCACATGTTTTGCATTGTATGTGCATTGGCAGTAGAGAGATCACAAATGAGAATATCACTCTTTAAGATTGTTATTCACTTTCAAAGTGGACATACACTTCTATAAGTGTGATTAAATAGATGTTTGTGCTTAGTACCTATTGAGTCATGTCCTAGTGAATTTAATGTCTTAATCTTTGAATTCATAAGCAATATGGTTCATATATTTTCTTGTAGTTTTCTCCCTTCTTTCTTTATTGGTTCTTATTGCCTATTGCGAAAATTATGTACAGTATAGCCTCTTTGGGAAAATATTTGTAAATGAGTGTTTAAGAGGGTAAGGCCTTCACTCAAACTGGCCCAAACATGTGTTTTTGTTGAGTGGTTATTTAAAGTTTGGGTTCGGTGAGAGTTTTTAGTTTAGTAGAGAGTTTTTCTTCTCACCAGATGGTTCAATGTTCCTTTCTTTCTTCTCAACGGATCATCCGGCGTTTTGTTCTATCAGCTTTGCAAAATCCATGAAAAAAGGTATGTCGTGTGTTGTATGTTAATCACAGGACCTTCTAGTGTTCAGTCAGTGGCAGCAAAATCAGAAGGTCTGAGAAATAGTTCGGCGAGTTCAATTTTTCTATCACCGGACCTTCCAGTGTTCATATTGGAATTTCCTTCGTAAAAGGTTCGGTGTACCAACGATGTGGACAACAGCTTATCTGGTGCTCAAAAGTTTGAGTTTGACTTAGATTTGCATATTCACCTGGAAATTGGTCCAGTGTTCAGTCAGATGATCACCAGACCTTACGATGCTCACAGTTTTCATGGGACCCACCTGTCATATTTCTTCCTGGGCTCGACAGTTTTCTCTCTGTTTTGATCTGCTGTCGCATCGCCGCCCGAGTTCCCGTGCTAATTCAACGACTCGCGTCACCGCCATAGGCTCGTCGCTCAGTCGTAGTTGTCCAGCATCGTCACCCTATTGCTCACGCGCCTAGAGCCTCCAGCAGTTGTGCCACTATGCCGCTCGCGTGCTAGAGCCGCCATAGCCCTAGCTCTGTCACCGTTGCCGACCTCTCTAAATCTTGAGGTGAGCACTCAATTCAGCTAATTCCTCAATTTGTGCAAGCCCTAGTTTGATCTTGTGCCAATTTCATGAAATTTGCCCAAATTTCACTCAAATTGGATCAGTTTGTTGCAATTAGAGTAAAATCCTTTCCAGTTGATCAATGTCTAGTGTTGCAAACTTGAATTCATAGCATTTTCATCCAAATTCACATCAAATGCATGCTTAGGATTCAAATTCGAGTTGAATTCATTCAAATTTCTTAAACCCAGCGCGTACGCTCATCATGCTATTCATGTTTGATCTATTAGATGGGTCATGAGCACTGCGACAAGGGCAAGGCCATTGAGTAGCCAAAAAAGAAGAAGACAAAGGCTCAGAAAGAGTGGGATCAAGCCTTTGCAGCAGCAGATGCGTCAGATGTTCAACGAGGCTTTCAGATCAGAGATGTTGCTTCTCCGCCACGTCGGTCCACCCACACTTGTTCTACCATGGTGTTAGGCTCAATGCCTTCCAGCTAGTCAGGCAGCCAGAAGAGGGCTCGTCAAGAGCTAGAGCATCAAGAGGAGGAGGAGTAGACTTAGCAGTAGTCAGAGCAGACGCCTGAGGTAGAGATTCGCCTGCTTGACTTGACAGCTTACAAATCTCCGAGGAGTAAGAAGCTGAGGTTTGTATCGATCAGTGAGTGGTTTACCCCCAAACAGAGATGAAGGGGTAAATCCCGGGTTTTGGACAGTGCTGCAGGAGAGCTTCTAAGTGTCTTATCTCAGAAGGAATGTCAATTTTAGTGAGCATAAGACGCTTAACTGGCACTACTTGCAGTTGGCGTCAGGTGGAGTAGATATGAAGCAACATTTGATGCCTTCCCAGGTCTTTCAGATCTGCTCAAAGATGTGAACAAAAATGTTAAGGAGTGGATTAGAGTGTTCTACGCTATAGTATGGATTGCACCATAGAGGAACTACATTCAGTTTATGTTCTAGGGCAAGCAGATCAGGCTTTATAGGAACAACATTCTCGAGGCTTTGGAGGTTCAGGTGAGTTCTAAGTATCTGCACGAGATCGTTCATCCAAACGCCAAACCCCCTCGCCGTTCTCTAGTTGGTTGTGTTTTCCTTACAGATGATGAGAATCC
This sequence comes from Phragmites australis, assembly GCF_958298935.1. Classification (NCBI taxonomy): domain Eukaryota; kingdom Viridiplantae; phylum Streptophyta; class Magnoliopsida; order Poales; family Poaceae; genus Phragmites; species Phragmites australis. Next base: position 5,321,065 of record NC_084936.1, read on the forward strand.
GACCTTTGTTCATGCAACCTTTCGCCCCAGGTTTACCGAGACTAACATATATGTTGACACCTGAGGCGAACTTTATCACATGGCCATGAGACGCATCTTGTTGCCGAGAGTTGGATATGCAAAGGCCATCACTAGTTTATAGCAATAGCTAATTCTCTCCATCCTCACTCACCAGCAGTTTGATATCGTGGATTTGATTGTGTGTGAGATAGAGGATGCGGTAGCTGATGGGATGATGATGGCCAGACAATAGCTCTATACACATATGATTTCATATATGCTAGCTCACTCGGCCAGGTTCCCTGAGTATCTTCAGACCTACGAGTTTTCAACGACGTACTTCAGGCAGTACTCACCTACTGCACCTTCAGACAAACGCTATGGTCAGCGTGCTATGTTTTATGTTCAAGGCAACTATTGAGAACCAAGCCCTGACTGAGGTCGAGGCAGAGCTTCCACATGTTATCTTCGACATTAACAGTGATAAGAGCATCTCCAACCAAGTCCTCTTCTCACCCCCTATCCTATATTTGAGGAAAAAACGATGAAAATTGATCTCCAACCGACCCCTTATCCGACCCCCTTTATTTGAGGAGCCCTCAAATCTCCTCCCTCACCCCCTACATTTAGGAGTTCCTCATCCAACCCCTCATTTGGGAGAGAGGGGAGAGAGAGAGGAAGAGAGGGGAGAGAGAGGAGAGAGAGTTACCTGATATTAATAAAATAGAGGTGATTCGAATATAGGGGGTCAAATATGAGGGGTCGGTTAGAACATGTTGAGAAATAGTGGATGAAATCTGGATGAGGAGCCCCTAAATAAGAGGAATATGGGGTCAAATATGAGGGCTTGGTTGGAGATGCTCTAACGAGTCAGACTCTGATGATGTTGAGTACTTTCCTCTAGTCACCCGGTCACACGATGTCGAGGCAGGAGGTTCCTCCCAAGCTGCACCATAGACCTCAGTGCCCCCCTCTTCAACACCTGAGACAACACTTCCCATGACTCATGCTGCTCAGCTATCTGAGCTCGCTCTCATCCTTCAACAAATGCAGTAGCAGCAGACAATATAAGCAGAGATGCAGGCGAAGCTACATGCAGATATGTTCCGCTAGCAGGAGCAACAGTTAGTGCCTATGCAGTCACTCCAGCAGCTGCATCATGCTATGTTTGCAGCACTTTAGGCTGATAGAGAGAACAACAACAGGATGTTCAGCTTCACCTCAGGTTGTTTCAGCTCTCTATTTCAAGCTTCTAGTCTACAATTCTCAACAACACCTCAAGCACATGCTTCAGCCTTGAGTCCTCTCCCAAGCAGTGTAAGCGGTCTTTTAGGTACTCTGGTGCTAGGCTTCCCGCTTTCACTACTTTTCTCTATCGAAGTCTTTTCTCAGCCTATCGGGACTTCTCAAAGGTCAGTGTTTACTCTGTTGATGACACCTTTGACTACTGGACGTCTCAGTTTTGAGGACTCACCGTAGCCTACCATCCCTATTCAACAGCTGCCAGTTGAGCCTCCTCTAATTGTGCAGCCAATGTTTGATTTGCTCGATGTCACACTTCAGGATTTGGCAGCTCAGGGTCATGGTACTTCCAGCTCCGTCCCTTGTCCCGACGCAGTGTTGTTAGAGGTTCCTGCTCCTTCAGGTTCTGGTCAGCCTTCAGCATGATCGCTCTCACCTATCGTCGATGCTGCTGCCACCGAGCTCGATTCTTTCATGTCTGACTTTGAGTCATATACCGGCTCTTAGTTTGTGGTGCACCCTTCTTCAGTAGTGTTAGCTCCTCTTTCTCCTCCGGCCCCAGGTGTTAAGATGTGTTCTCTTTTTTGTGCTTAGATTCCAAAAGGGGAGATAGTCTGGTGTTAAGGGAGTTGAAAGTGTATATAGAGTTTCTTAGTTGCAGGGGGAGCATAGCTTAGGCGCTTCGGTAGTTAGGTTCTGCTTGTTGGATGTTTATGGATTTTGATGTAATGACAGACTATTTAGCTCTCTCTATTGACGTGCTTCGCTTGTCATCATATTATGTTTCTTTTCGTCCTCGATTTATTTCTTATTGTAATAGCATGATAGGTTGTCCTAGTATTAGGCTTTCTCTTGTTTAATTGTTTTATGCTGTCAATTGCCTAGTTTGATAGGGTGTACTTCAATTCATATCTTAATCTTCTAATTTGTGTTGTCATCAATCACCAAAAAAAGAGATATTGTAGCATCTAGGCCCCTAGGTAAGTGGTAAGTGTTTTGGTGATTAATGATAAACGTATCATCGTGACTAACAAGTTTGTTTTGAAGGGTATCAAAATTTTAGTTCATAATGATAGGGTATTCTCAGTCCTTAAGTTGATTCTATGGACAACCAAAGGATATGAGCATAAAGATTAAGAATCTTCTAGTTCTAAGTGTCATAAGGAGATGAATAACACTTAGAGTAGTATATGTCTCTTTTCTTAATCTTTTGACCGTACTGTAAAGAGTGGCCAAGAGTAGTAGTTTGATCTAATTGAGTCTAGACTTAGTTAGATGCACACTTATAAAATTTTATCACTAGGTAGCTCAGAGACGACCATGGTTGGGATGTCGAGAAGTTAGAGCTCAAGAAAGTTTGAATTGGACGAGCTCAGAAAAATATGTTCTCACCGGATGGCCCAACGATCGATGAGTTAAACTCACTGAGCATTCTTGGCTTAGGTCAGAGAGATGATAAGTACATCGGATGGTCCGACGATCAACAAGTTATTTTCACCGGAGCATTTTTGGCTGGAAAAAATACAAGTCAACATCAGATGGTCTGATATTAAAGTGAAGAGAACATCGGAGCATTTTACAGGACTTGTGCAAATTCACAGAAGATGGAGTTGAATACACCGGATGGTCCAGTGTTCAATGAGATGCAACACCAGAGCATTTTCTAGGAGAATTGATTTTTGGCATAGTGGAGATACTACTCACCGGATGGTCTGGTGTGTGGACAGCAGGAGTACCAAAGTATTTCTCAGCAGTAACGATTAATGACAACTGACATAGTGTGAGCATTAAAAATTGTACACACCGGATGGTCCAGTGTATAAGATGATGTACACCGAATCATCCAGTGTTCACAGAAAAAATGGGTAGTTGGGTAACGGTTAGATTTAGGAGAAAATCTACAATTCGCCATTGAATAACTACTGATTCTACAATCCGCCATCGAATAAATTCTGTTTACTTCTATACCATCGAATAAATGTTTCAGTTCCTTATATGCCATCGGCTTCCGATACTGCCATCCGCTATACTGTTCATGAACAGTACCCCGAGAATAAAAAAAGTCACAAAAAAATATGTCGATTTTTGTGCACGCTCTATAATTCATAATCAACCCATTTTAACTGTATTCACCTAAAAATACTGTGTAAAATTCAAACTAAAATTTCTCAAAATGAGCTACTTTTGTAATACTGTGCATTACAAAGAACTAATTTTTTCACCGCGGGAGATAATTTTAGAAATTATTACATCACATTAGAGGAATATTAGTAAATTTTCTCAGATTTTTTGTAAATTTTTATGAGGCTTAAAAATTGCAAGAAGTTACAAAAGTAGTACATTTTGAAGAATTTTAGTTTGAATTTTATACAGTATTTTTAGGTGAATACAGTTAAAACGGATTGATTATGAATTATAGAGCGTGCACAAAATTGACATATTTTTTGTGACTTTTTTTATTCACGGATACTGTTCATGAACAGTGCAGTGGGGAGTAGTATCGGAAGCCGATGGCATATAAGGAACTGAAACATTTATTCGATGGTATAGAAGTAAACAAAATTTATTCGATGGCGGATTGTAGAATCAGTAGTTATTCGATGGCAAATCGTAGATTTTCTCTAGATTTAGACCTCTAACCTATAAATACCCCATCATTTCGTCTCACTAAGTATTCTTGCTTACCCAGAGGAGCCTATACATTGTGTGTCCTCAAAAAGCTAGAGAGTGCACTAGAGTGATGCAAAGTTCTTAATTGAATATTAAGGATATCATTAGTATATAGAGAGTATCAAGTATACATCTAGCTATAGTTTAAGCTTGATCTTAATCAAGTGAAGCTATTGGCTTGTTACTTTTAGTGGTTGGCAATACCTAGTCGATCTTTTGTGATTGAAGGTATCTTGGTGAGCTCTTGGAGTTCTTGTGGGGGGCTCGAGAAAAGTAATATATTTGGTTTGATACCCGCCAATCCGGAGATAGAGAAGTGATAATCATGAGGGAGCACTTGAGTCTTGGTGGATGCTCCAACGAGGATTAAGGGGAGTGAAAATTCCTCGATTAAGGTTGCTACTTGTTTTAAAATTTAGTAGAATTAATTTTTAATTAGAGCTCAATTCATCCTTCTCTTGGACCATTCAATCCTTTCACATGACACAGCTAGCGTTTGCCCCTAGCGGTCACCACCGCCTCCTTGCACTATAAATAGGAAACCCCCCTCGACGTCTCAGGCGTCAAAGTCATAGGTCTCAAGTCCAAAATCAATCTTAGTGAAACTTGTCCAACCTTAATTTTAGTTGTCTAAGCTAATTTAGAATAGTCTAAGCGATCTAGTTAGACCTTCATGTGTTCTAACTAGATCGAGGTTCAAATTGGATCTACAACCATCAATGTATGCTATGATAGTGATTATATGTTTTATTCTTTGTCTAATTCATAACTAGATGGTTAGTTAGTAGATATAATCATGATGATTATATATGTTAGTAAAAATAATCATCACATTTAAGGTATAATCTAAGTGGGTTGGCAGAATAGTAGTTTTGCAGTGGTAGATATAATACAATTAGTCAATACTGCTAGCTCAGTGGGAGGCTCTGGCCACGATTCTATATAGTATAATTGGAAGTTGGAGTCAAGGGCAAGGAATGATGCTCGAGGTCAAATGAATTCTACTCTGAACATTAGATCTCCTTCGACCATATTCTCTTTATTTTGTTTCTTTTTCGATTCCTTTTCTTATTTCTCTTTCTTTTATTTTTTCTCATCTCTAACATCTTTCCTTCGAAAAAAATCGCGAAGAGAAATGAGAGATAATCCCGTCTTAAAAGGAATGACCCTGTGAATCCCTTCGTGACGGAAATCGTGAAGGAAAACTGTTGGAACGCTGAAGAAAAAAAAAATCACTTCACGACGGAATTGAAGGAAATCGTGAAGAGAAATGAGAGAGAATCCCGTCTTGAAAGGAATGACCCTGTGAATCCCTTCGTGACAGAAACCGTAAAGGAAAACCGTTGGAACGCTGAAGAAAAAAAAATCTCTTCACAACAGAATTTTCGCCCCCGAAAAGAAACTCTTTGGAATAGTCTTAGGATGAGCTCTAGTAGGCCGTGTGGTATTATTGGAATAGTAACTGATTTAGCGCCCAAACATCGCTGGCACCGCACTACAAAAGCAGACAAACACATAGCCACCATTCAGACTTCAGAGCAAGCAGCCATCTTTTTCTCCTTCCCTCGACAGCGACGGCGTCAGTGCAAGACGAAATCTCAGCGTCAGAGAAAAATCTAAGCCGCCACTCCCGCCCCGGCAGGCGCCCGCCACCAACAAACTAGTCCCAGTTCGCCATGTCGTCGTTCGCCAAGATCCTCGAGGAGACCCGCTTCGGCTGTCCGCACTGGACGCGCAGTGGGTAACGTTCCCGCTCATCCAGCGCGTGTTCATCTTCGTCGACGGCGACGGCGACGGAGCCAGAGCTGGAAGCATCCCGCCGTTCGCGTGTCGCGCTTGCGCCTAGGTGTGCTGCACAAAGCCAAGCGGCGCACTGCCGCACACCGCAGTTCAACTAAAGTTTTTTTTTTTTTGTTGCTAAAATCCTTGTGTGACTTTGACTTCCGTTGCCACAAGGCTTTCTCACTAGAATCCATGAAGCAAATAGAGTTTGCTTATACAATTATATCTCCTGTGGAAAGGTAAAGTTTAGTTGCATGTAAGATTTATTATTGATTGATCTAAATTTGAGTGCTAATATAAAACTACATAATTCATTTTTGGTGTTTTTTTCAATAATATATCCCTCATCAAACATAGAATACATACTTGCAAAAAAACTGCAAAAATTCCTCAAAAAAAGTGCGCAAGATCCCCGAATTTTTTATTTTTTAAATAATTTTTTTGCAAATATATATAAAAAATTACATATCTAAATTTTTATTGCTCGTTGGAAGAGCGACAGACTATTTGTCGCCCGTTGAAAGCGCAAAAGCATACTTGTCGTCCATTGAAAGGTAGGTCTGCAATTTTTCAGAATTAAACATATATACTTACAATTTTTTTAAAAAGTAAAAGGTCCAAGATCATCGGTTCATTGTTCAAATGGGGCCAGTTTTTTCTTTTAGACAAAAAGGGCCCAGCTCATATCAGAGCTTGGAGATGGCCATTAATCCGGACACCAAGGACCAAGTTGCGCAATGCTCTCTCGCTCGCTCTCTTTTCCCTTTTGGTTCTACAAGTTGTAACACTTCTTTTATACTAAAATATAGGGTGTATTAAAATTTAAAATAAAATAAAATATATTTAACCATTAATTTATTTTATAATATATTATTAATTACTAAAAATTAATATCATATTAAAAGATATATAAAATACGGATATGTTGATATACCTTTTGTATATTAAAATATGTGTATAATTTGACTAATTATTGATTAAAATTCATAAAATTTGATTTTTCTAAATACTAATATCCTATATTTTGGGATGGAGTAAGATTTTTGGCGCCACCCCCGCATGCAGACCACCGTGGCGGGGTTCCTCATCCGCTCGAACCTCTCCCGCCGGACGTTCACCGTCTCCGCGCAGCAGGTGCTGAGGTGCACCGCCTGAAGCAGCGCATCTCCGACCTCACTGCCCCGCCGTCCGGCTTTGTCGCTGTCCCGGCGCTCGCGTGGGTGTCCTTCGTCCGCGCCAAGCACCAGGACATCATCTCCCCGGACGACGAGGTCTACCTCTTCTTCTTCGCCGACTGCCGCGCCCGCCTGGACCCGCCGCCGGGGGACCGCTACTTCGGGACATGCACCACCGGGTGCCTGGCCACGGCGACCGCGCGGGACCTCCTCGCGGGAGAGGGCGGGCTCGCGCGCGCTGCGCAGGGGGTGGCGGAGAAGGTCCGGCGCGCGGCGGAGGAACCGCTGGCCGGGTGGGACTGGATGGGCACAGTGTCTCGGCGGGTGGACATGGACCGTTTGGTGAACGTGGCCGGGTCCACGAGGTTCCCGGCGTACGACGCGGCCGACTTCGGGTGGGGCCCGCTCGGCAGGACGGAGCTGGTCTCCATGAACAACGACGGGGCAGATGGTGCTCGTCGCCGGAAAGAAGGGCGGCGACGGCTCCGGCGCCGGCGGCGTCCAGGCGTCCATGTCGCTGCATCCGGCGCACATGGACGCGTACAAGTCGCACTTCCTGAGCTACCTCACTTGATTCCTTCCTGTGCAGATCAACGCCTGCCCAATTTGATAATTGGATCCATAAACATTGTTCTTCGATGAACATCGATCACACCAGGCTGCGTACATCGTAACGATGAAGAGGCTGCAAATTAACTTTCCATGTTCCTAAGAGGATGAACATCGATCTCGAGTTATCATGTTAGTTTCGAGTAATTATCACAAGCAATTAAGGATGAGGTCTCCACGTGGATCAAGCTAATAAATAGCAGATAACGGTATGTTAGCGAATTGGTGTCAGGTAACGGATTGCGAATAGTAGACGATATTACATATGCTAAGTTTCAATAGCAGAATTTTAAAAATACTTACTGTTTTGAGCATAGATCATGATATTTGATTTAATAATATGATAAAATAACAATTAGTAACTAGATAACAAATAAATGATAAATCCATATGAAGTTGCAAATATTTAAGTATATAACTTAAAAAGAAGAAACAAGCATCAAGTTTCCCTCGTCAGTCTGAATAATAGAAATGCTAAATCCTAAATTTAAAGATGTAAAGACAAAATAAATCAACGGCATCCCGAGGCTAGAGCTAACCATATGAGCAAGGATAATTGCTATTGTAGCATGCAATAGTAGGCTGCTAATTGCTATTACAGCTCGCAATAACGTCCACTAACTATTATTAGTGTCGCTAAGTTACAAACCGCTATATTTAATATGCTACCTTAACACGGTAGTGGCAGATATCTGTGACTGTAATAGCAGGCGCTATAGCAGCTGCTACTAAAGCTATTTATTAGCTTAACCTGGGCCACCTTCGATGTCTTATTTTATGAGAGTAGGCTTTTGTTGTCCTGGAACCCTCCCCTAAAATTTTTTGGTTCCTCCACTAAAACTTTTTGTTTAGCCCGTCGTACTCTTTTGTCTGATCAATATAACAGACTGTTCTTCTGTTGGTTCCTTAAAAAAAATCGAGCATTATCCCTTAGGAAATGTGTAGTACGAGTCTCTAAGATTCTGTAGCTCAAGTGTAATTTGGAGGTGGCAATTGGCAATTATATCGTTCATAATCCAGTAAAGGGTGCCGCATCGGATTAATTTCTTGAATGTCATAGTTTGACTTACACTAACTAGTGCAGCATCGTGTGGATTAGTTCTACTTTTTTCACTGTGCTCTTACTATTGACAAATTAATCCCGGGCAGCAGAGTATGCAGTTGACATGTCACAATTCAATGCGATTTGCCGTTAAGTTTATCCCAGGCCAAGAGAAATCTTTCTAGTTCAAATTCAAATTTAACTCATGAAACATTTGATGCAAAAGCAGACTCAAATTATGGGTGAGAATATTGTTTTTCAAAAAAAAAATTCAATTCACGGCTATGACATATTCAACGACTCACAACCATCTTCAATCTCCTACTCTTGCTCTCGTGCTCTCTTTTGATGCCGACTCGCTTCCCCACTTTCCTCTGCCTTCACCCATCTCCGATGACGCTTCTGATCTATCACTGTACTAACATGACTTAGTTAGACCATCTCTACTCTCTCTCACCGTAACACCACCCACTAGCAGTCCTCTGCCAACCACGATCGACGGGGTTTCCGCCGCTCCGCCCATGCACCTGCATCTTCCACTGGACCAGCTTACCCTCACGACCTCCCTCTAAGCCTGCATCCCATCAGAAATAGAATCCTTCCCCTAACCACGCCGGCGGCAACCGTTCTTCATCGACTAAGACATCAATCCCCGTGACTGAAATTTAGGAGACGTGTCAAAGTATTACTGCTGATTAACAACAGCAAGAACACGCAAATTAATTAGGAATCAGTGCACAGGTGCAGCAGCACCATGCACATGCCTCCGCCCTACACCTAGTTAAGTCCTTTCACCATTGCACGGCGCCGTGGAGGTGGCCGCCGAACCCCCTCTGCACGCCGCCGTGGCCGTTCTCCTCCTCGCCGCCGATGGCATCGAACTCCACCACCTTCGACCCCTCCCCGCCGTACGCCTTCCCGCCTCCCGCCGCTGCCGTGTAGTACGACGTCCCGCCCCCCGCGCTGAACCCGACGCTGACCCCCATCATGAGCCCGACGTGCGCGTCGTGGCCACCGGCGTCGCCGCCGTCGTGGACCGCGCTGCCAACGCGGTCACCGGCCCCAGGCGGCGCGAGGGCGCCTGCAGGGAGCGGACCGCCACCGTGCGCGACGACGTCGTCCGCGGCGCCATCGCCATGGCGCCCGCCAGCACCGAGGACGGCGGCCTTCTCGCCCTCGGCCTCGCGGAACCGGTTGAGGTAGGACTTGAGCGGGCCGACGTAGGCCTCGAAACCCAGCGTGGTCATGGCCCAGAGCAGGTCGTCGCCGTTGACGGTCTTGCGCTTCTCGCGCTGGCACTTGTCGGAGGCCTCGCCCGTGACGAAGCTGATGAACTCGGAGACGCACTCCTGCACCGTCTCCTTGGCCTCCTTGGAGATCTTGGCGTTGGCCGGCAGCGACCGCTTCATGATGCGCGACACGTTCGCGATGGGCAGGAACCGGTCTTGCTCCTTGGCCGGCGAGTCGCCGCCACCGCCGCAGCCATACCCCGCGCTGCTCCCGCACCCGGAAGCCGCTGCTGCCGCGGCGGCTCCGGACTCGTTGTCCGATGGTGGATTGCCCACCGGGCTCAGCAGATGGCCCTGCTGCCCATAGCCCTTCCTGCTCTTCATGTCCAGTACAGTAGCTGTAGGGAGAGAGAGAGAGAGGTCTATGGCCTTGTGGGAGCTGGGGGATGGATGAGTGGTGCAAGAGATCGTCTCCTTTTATAAAGTTGGAAAGGAGGGAGCAGGAGAGATGAGAGTGGGAGGACGGTATTATGCTGACACAAAGCAAACATAAGATTAGAGTTAATTTTACAAATACACTATTTTTTGTCTAATAATCATAAAACTACTTTTTTTATTTCACAAAACTACATCTGCTCGAAATTTTACTGTTCACCAACAGTACTGTTTATGGCTACGGCGGTCTTCTATTTCTCTAAAAATCAATAGTCTTCTATCTTTAAAAAAATCCTATAACTTTTATACGTGTTCAATAATCTATGTGTAACTCATTTTAATTGTATACACACAAAAATCATGTGTAGAATTTAAATTAAAATTCTTCAAAAAAATATTACCTTTATAACTTCTAACAATTGTTAGGGTCTTAAATAAAATCCCAAAAATCTGGAAACAATCACTAATATTTTTATTATATTATGTAATAATTTTTAAAATTATTTACAGCCCTAAGTTAAATGGTAAAAAACAGTTCCTTTGGAATGCTCCATTTATATGCATCGTAATAAAATGGATGGAAATAGAGCATTACAAAGAAACTCATTTTTTCACCATATAATTTAGGTCTGAAAATAATTTTAAAAATTAGTACATAACATAATAAGAATATTAGTGAATTTTCTCAGATTTTTGGGATTTTATTTAAGGCCCTAACAATTGTTAGAGGTTATAAAGGTAGCAATTTTTGGAGAATTTTAATTTAAATTCTACATAGGATTTTTATATGAATCCAATTAAAATGGTTTGCACATAGATTATGGAACACGTAAAAAAATTATAGGATTTTTTGAAAGATAGAAGACTATTGATTTTCGAAGAAACAGAAGACCACCATGTCTATAAATAGTACTATTGGTGAATAGTAAATTTTGAGCGGCAGACTAACGGAATCACAAAAGTGATAGTTTTGTGAGAAGAAACCCAAACATAGTGGTAGTTTTGTGAAATAGTCATAAAAAGTGGTGGTTTTGTGACTATTAGATAAAAAAAGTGGTAGGTTTGTGAAATTAACTCACAAGATTATTATAAATAGCAGGCATTGCAAAATTATTGCTCCGCTCGCGAGATTTTTTTATTTTTAACCGTTATAAATTAATATTTTAAAAAACAACCTTTTACTAACTAAATTTATAAAATCTAACCTTTTGTCACTTCATTGCAAGCAGCGTGAATCTAACTTTTTTTTACTATGTGGTGTGGTAGTATTGTCTTATCATGCTATTTATATTGGTGTAGTAAAAATGATTAGTTAAAAAAAAAGTTGGTAGAGACCTATATTGAAAATATTAGTTTATAAGGGGTTAGAAAATAAAAAAGACTCGATTGCTTATGGTGAAGTCAAATACTATGCGTGATACTCGGGAGCTAAGGCCTTGTTCGAAACACATACATTTTGGTGGGGATTTGACAGGAATTTCACACGAAAAAATCAATTTCGGGAGGATTCAGAAAGGAATCCCCGCTTTTCAAGCGAGGAACTCAAGATTACTAACAACGGATTTCAGTTTTAGGGAGGGATGTAGCTTTTTTTGTCGAGATAATTAGTGAAGTATAGAGTTTTATGTCTTCAGTCATTTGAAGGATTTATACCCATTTTGCAAGTCTAGTTGAAATGCTCATAAATCGCTTATGCCAATGTAACATGAATCATTCTCAGTTAAGCAAAGTGTGTGCATGCATCCTCTATTTCTACAACGTGAAATGGGAGTGCATGCAAGGAGTCTGATGCTCTGAAGAAATCGGAGTGCGCCTGGCTTTTTGACTTTGTAATGATGCCTTTTGTTATTCCCTTGGTCTGTTAATAGGGAGCTTTGTTTGCTAGGTGTGTTTTGTTCACAGCTTGGTGCTGATGGTTTGTTGGTTTGATTGCATGGCATTAGGCTCTCTTGTCCGGAGTGGTAGCCTGGTTGGGGTATAGTCTCTCCGGTGGTGGTCTGCTTTATCTGTTGTGCTGTAAAATTTTCTCTCTTTCCTGTAAAACTTTGGCTTTCTGTATAAAGTCGAGCTAGTACCCTTGTTTCTAAAATTTCTACAACCTGAACTGAAAATGGATACTAGGAGAGCTGATCGACCCTAATATATTTGGAGCTCTGGAACTTGAAGGCCAAAATATTCCATGGGATAGCATGGCATACTCCACAGGCTGGCCACTAACCATGCCACCTCAAGAAACGGTATCTACAAAGGTTTTGATGTTCCTAGACCAATGGCAAGGCATCACATTAGTGGAACAGATGCGCCACAAACTTTTTACCAAACGGGGGGGGGGGGGGGGGCTCATGGTCATGGCTTCACAAAATGTGTTTAAGTTCATAACTAAAGATGGTATCTACAAATGCATATTACTTACTATGACTTAAACTGGAAATGTTCTCCAAAATATCTTTGCTACTAACTAGCTCTGACTTGATCGAATATGGTATCTCTTGTGATTTCGAGAAAAAAAAGGCAGGACAAAGGCCAAAGGGGATGCCTCTTTTATCCCCTCTTTTCTTCTCTTTTCCGGGTTCAAAGGCACTGTGGATTATTCGCGCCATCACATCGTAAAATAATAATAGAAGAATATATGAGGGCGCGCAACTTGGGTGCAGGACTGGGATTAATTAACGTAATCCAGGATTAGTTTAGTCGTTTAAGCAGGCTTTGCATTATGAAATTGCATGGGAGATTATATGTACTTACTTTGTTTTGGACCTGGGGTCGAATGATAAACGGATGATTAGTTTAGTATTAGCACCAGGAGCTTAGTTTGTGAGCTGAGATCGTGCCATTTGTCAGATTCCAGCGTAGGCGCTGCCACAAAAGCTCGTTTTTAAGTGTTTAGATGCCTGTTCTTTTTTGCATTTTTTAATGTGCCTCTTTTTCTCAAAAATACTTTTTTTAAAAAAGACAGTAGACCTGAGCAAATTTGGCCCGGCTCGGCATTTTTGCATGAATATTGGGTTTTTGGCTATGACATGGAGTTTGAAAAACATAATAACCTATGACCGTTGAATGGGTGACATCTTTATTTTTTTAAAGTTGTCATCTATTGAAAATGTGATATTTTTAACTAATCGTGTGTTTTTACAAATATTAGAATATAATAATAAAGAAAATTCGGGCGAATCCAGCCTGAGCCCGTTAAGGCCCGGCCACTCTGATACCACTGTGGGTGGCCCTGCATGTGCAGCACCGAGCTTAGCCCGGCTCACTTTGGCGGCAAACATGTTGATCAACAAAAGGTTGCATGCTGCCAACTGGTTAGATGGACAGTCCAGATCATACAAGTAGAAGAGAGAGTGTAGAACACTAGAACTCCATCTACAGACCTGCATTATTACTCCAGTAGTCCAGTGTGAAAAACATGAAATGTTTAAATAAAACAAGAAATGACATTGCTAAATGATTAGTGCGCCTATGTTTATGTATAGATAAATTGCTTTTGGATTCAAGCTCAACAAGCTGAAAGCAATGGTAAACCTTAGCTTTAGCAGGACAAAGCCCAAAGTAGGTAGACGCAGCACAAAGCACCAGGTACGTAAAAGGGTCTGTGTTTTTATCAAGGAATGATTCTTTCTTTTCTCAGAAGCACTGTCACTTTGCTGACCTTTCAGAATTTTTTTTAAATAATATTATTTTATTGGAAAATTATAAAAATAATACTCCAAATTTGATATTTGTATAAATAGGTACATGTCGGAATGCTCCGTGGTAATAGGCCCCAGGCCTATCGGCACTCTGTATGTCCATATGTCATGTGCTCTACAGATGATGTTTAAAAAAAAATTCATAAATTTTTCATATGACCTTAGATGGTGATAGTTTTTATATGAAAATTATACCTATCGATTATATGTGTAACTTTGTAGTTGAACACTTTTCTATTTGAATCTATTAAATGCACAAAAAATGGTTATAAATTTCAGATCTGATAAACTAGATCTGTAATTTCTAGCCACTTTTAAAGTATATAAACAAATTTAAATGGAAAAATGTTCAAAACAACATTATAGATATCATCGATAGGTACAATGTTAATATAAAAATCATGTCCATACGAGATCATACAAAGAATATATAAATTTTTCTTTAAATATTGTCTACGGGACCTATGACCTGTAGCACGTGGAGTACCGATAGACCCTAAGGCTCACTGCTACATAGCACGTCGGCACGCGAAGTGCCGATAGATTTCTAGTCGGCACTCCACGTGATAATATGTAACTATTTGTGCAAATATCGAATTTAAATATATTTTTTTACAATTTTCTAATAAAATAATATTATTTTAAAAGAAGTTCGTCCTTTCAAGCTTTGCTCAGCGCTTAGCAGCATGTGATAAGAACCTTCTAAAGCAATCCTCGGATTTTTTTTAATCGATAGTAATTAATATCACAGAAATTTTAATATAATTAATAAAGATAAATTACATTGCAGGTACATGAGCTGATAAGGTGGGCGCAGATTAGTCATAGAGCTGGATAGTGCTCAAACACATCACAAAACTTGCTTTAGTGATTATTAAGGGCGGTGAGGGCCGACTGGATGGCAAGGGCTTGATGTGCCCACGCTTGTTAGATCATAATGTGATCTTTAGTTAAAGTTAACGCAAACTTTAGGTGCATCTATCATAACTAATTGCATAATTAAACTGTAATTAATGGTTAACTACCGGGACACATTTGATTGAGGGTCTAAACACTAGACGGTTAGGTCCATAGTTAGTTAGCGCTATAAATAAAGAGGGCAGCTCAACTCGTAGTAAGACTGTGTCCAACGGTTTCCCTTCAGGGGCCAAAATCCCTTCATGACGGGATTTTCGTTCCCTTCAGCGCTCCGACAGATTCCCTTCACGGTTCCCGTCGCGAAGGGATTCCTAGGGTCATTCCCTCCAGTCCGGGATTCTCTCTCCTTTTCCTTCACGATTCCCTTCGAAGGGAAGCTGTTGGAGATGAGAGGAAATAAAGGAAATGAAAATGGGGAAAGGAATCGAGAAGGGAACGAAATGAAGGGAATATTGTTGGGGACAGTCTAAGCAACTGCCCCCTCAAACCCTTCTCCAAATCCAATCTGGAGGGTGCTTTGCTAATTTGAAGGCCGATCTACGCCATCGGAGGTCTCCCAGGCGGTGATCAAGCATCTACATCGACTATAAGGGGATAGCTTTGCCAAATTCATATTCTAATATCTAATTTCCATATTAATTATGATAGTGTTCATATGATTAGTGAAGTTCATCCAACCCATATTGGTTTAATTCCTAACAACACTCTCCCCTATCGTGTCTAGGTCGATGACGGATTGACGGCGGCCAAGGGCAGCAAAGGACGTGGTGGCACGACTGCTAGATGTCTACGGAGGAAACAATCAAGGAAGGGCGATTTAAGGTTTTTCTAGGTTGTAAGTAGTGGTTTTTCTGGATCATTTAGCAAAGTCGATTTAAGGGAGTTAAAATAGAGCTTTCCCGACTCTATATTTGGTCAGGATTGTTACCATGTTGGGGAATAGCGTGAAATTGTTATTTCATCAACCATATTCCTACTACAGTATTTTCGGTGCGTAATAATTTCAAAATGAACGCTCAGAAATATAGTGTACCACCTTTTAAAAGTCCAATCAGTCGTGGATGATGATTTGATATTTAATAATTTAAGATTTACTAGAAATATAATATATTTTAAGGATAAAATACCATCATATATATATATATATATATATATTTCCTTGTACGATATATGTAACAACCGTCATGAGGTAAATCAGGCAGGTATGGATATTACAGGAAGTTCATGTTCCACACAAAAATTATACCATAATTAAAAAAGAATCATCCAGATAACACAATCTGAGATAGTTACGTTCAAGACTCCAAGTGTGGTACACTTTCTCGATCCGACTATATAAGAAAGAGGGGGTATGCCAAGGAGGAGTGTGAGGAACGATGACATCATAAGAGGGAGGTGAATTATGACACTTAGAAATTATTTGGCTTTAAAAATTTCACAAGATAAATTTATCTCAATTTTTATCTAAATACGCTCTAGGTTTATCTAGAGTGTCTACTCTACCGCTTAAGAAGTTCATCCAACCCATATTGGTTTAATTCCTAACAACACTCTCCCCTATCGTGTCTAGGTCGATGACGGATTGACGGCGGCCAAGGGCAGCAAAGGACGTGGTGGCACGACTGCTAGATGTCTACGGAGGAAACAATCAAGGAAGGGCGATTTAAGGTTTTTCTAGGTTGTAAGTAGTGGTTTTTCTGGATCATTTAGCAAAGTCGATTTAAGGGAGTTAAAATAGAGCTTTCCCGACTCTATATTTGGTCAGGATTGTTACCATGTTGGGGAATAGCGTGAAATTGTTATTTCATCAACCATATTCCTACTACAGTATTTTCGGTGCGTAATAATTTCAAAATGAACGCTCAGAAATATAGTGTACCACCTTTTAAAAGTCCAATCAGTCGTGGATGATGATTTGATATTTAATAATTTAAGATTTACTAGAAATATAATATATTTTAAGGATAAAATACCATCATATATATATATATATATATATATTTCCTTGTACGATATATGTAACAACCGTCATGAGGTAAATCAGGCAGGTATGGATATTACAGGAAGTTCATGTTCCACACAAAAATTATACCATAATTAGAAAAGAATCATCCAGATAACACAATCTGAGATAGTTACGTTCAAGACTCCAAGTGTGGTACACTTTCTCGATCCGACTATATAAGAAAGAGGGGGTATGCCAAGGAGGAGTGTGAGGAACGATGACGTCATAAGAGGGAGGTGAATTATGACACTTAGAAATTATTTGGCTTTAAAAATTTCACAAGATAAATTTATCTCAATTTCTATCTAAATACGCTCTAGGTTTATCTAGAGTGTCTACTCTACCGCTTAAGAGTTCATCACACAGAGCACTAAACTATCAGGTGAGGCTATCAGCCTCTGCACATAATACTCTGGTAAGTGCAAACTCTACTGCATCGGACTATCCGGTAAGGTCAATTCTCCTGAGACTTCTCCAATTTAATCAAACTTTGTCCTGGCTACGAAGACTTCTTGATGTATTGCATCTATGAGACCTACTAACATATATTCTTGACAAACATGTTAGTCCAATGACTATATTATCATTAATCACCAAAATCACAATCATGAATTAATATGATCATTTTCGCTACAACAAGTTAGGGATAAACTAGAGAGAGCCAAAACAAAATAGAAACAACATGGGGTTGGATAGAACACTACCATAAAAATAGTAAAAGCAGACAGTATGGTAGATACAATTTTTTAGGACCCGTTACTGACAAAATAGTCATAGACGGTTGCTAAGCAGACATGTATGTCTAGGTGTGGCAGAACTCGCATGCGATTTTTACAAATCCATCAATTTTTATCATACAGATGTAAACGTATTTTAGAAAAATTCGTCTGTAATATTGTCATAGAAGATTTATTGTAATATTTGCATGTGTCTATATGATAGATACAAATGAATTACTATGATAAATTGTCTATAGTTAAGATCCAGGTACTATTTAAATTTGATCATTCGCTCTCCGCTTCTCACTACCCCTTTTACAAACCGCTCATCCCCTCACTAAAGCGATGAACTTCATCCCCCTTGCTCGCCTCGTTGCCATCAGATCCCCTTCTGAACGGTTTTTTAGGAGTTGAATTTGCGAGGGAGGTTTGAGATCTGGGTAACGAATCCCCTTCCCTGAATTGATGTGAGTTTGAATTGCATCGCGGTTTTGTTAGGATTTGATTCTGTGTATTGAGTGTTGTTGTTGTGCGTCCCAGATCTACATAGGATATGTGTTTGTTCACTTCTATCAAGAGTTGAGAGGATGTGGTTGTTCATATGCCCGCTTTCACAGTCAGGATGCTTAGCGTCAATTTTGGTTCTATTATCTTTTATTCTTGATGAAAATTTCTCTATTGGTGTTCATTACAATAGAGATATTTTCATAAACTGCAAGACTAATTTGAACCATCATCTTTGACTTAACAAGGGCAAAAGATTAGCCTACCTACGCTCATCGGCTCACACCCACCTTATCAACGTCGGCCACCTCCGCCGATTGATGACAACAATCTCCTCAACATCATTCCTCTCCACGTCACATAGCCACCTAGATTCAATCATTATGTATGCAAATCCCTCTTTTATTATCTTATATCTTTTTACTTTTTCGGATTACTATATATTAAATTGATTCTATATATGTAAATCACGTGTGCAACTGCTAGAGTATAAATTATGGACCGTATTGACATCTTCAGATTTCGGTATACCATGTTTGCATATTCAGATTGATCCAACAGGAGAGCTGCTGGCATATTTTTTTATTGTTTTCTCAAACATATTCTACTTCTTTTTGGTAGAAAAAAGAATAACGAGCTGATGGCTAAGTCCTGGTGTGACGCGCGTTCTCACATATCAAACACTCAACGTAAGAGAATAGAAATCTTTCCCCGTTCCTATGTATGAAATCGAACTTTCATGTAGAATAGAGTTCCTTATCATGAATCAGAATGCGAAGCTTTAATATTAATAAAATTATTATATACGTCTTACTATCCACAGATATGTTACTTACTATTAAAAAAAATATCTTAAGTGTTTTAAGAGTAAAGAAGTTGACTTCTCAGGTAAAGCATAATTTTGTTTTCTGTTTTGCGAGCCCTCCTCGCTTATAAAATTTGATGTTATAAAATAAAACAGGTGGTTCTAAAGAGTAGGTACACACATCACTATCATAGAACAATCAGAGGTAAAAAATTGACAACTTAACAATCGGCTCCAGAATACTGAACTTAAAGAGCATTAGAATGTCGCTAAAATAAAGAGAGAAGAGAAGAGAACGTTCAGAACAGCGAACTAAACTGCTAAAGTGCACATTTAAACTTGAATGCAGAAGGAAGTGGATAAAATTAAAATTACTGCAGTAGGACAGGTTCTGAGTTCTGACATGCCTTATGATTACATCAGCTGGACCTCAGGTACGGACACATGGTTAAGTCTCAGGTCACATTGCGATCCTGTGAACTCGTGATGAAGCAGGCACGTCGTCTTGTTCTGCTGATGGTCAGCCAGCATTGTCCTTGTACCTGCACGAGATGGAGATGGGGATGGAGTGGACTAGAGCTGTCGAGCATGACCGGAGTTGGGCACGTCACCGTAGTCGAATCCGACCGGTTTGCCGGAGGTGTGCTCCTTTTCCAACGAGATGTTCCGCCAACGCTAGAGATGGCTTGTTGGCGGCATGAGGTTGCTCCAGTGCAGACCGCGGTGGGCCAAGACGCGATAGCTATATCGAAAGGAGCCTCCTGGAAATCATTCAGTTTCGGTAGGAGAGCAAGAGAGAGAAGGAAGGAATCAGCTGAGTAGATGAGATTGGCGGGAGAGAGTGAGAGAAGGGTCAGCTGAGGAAGCAAGGAGAGAGAAGCAGATTGGGACTGGTGGCTCCTTTTTATTCCCTGCCGCGCCGCGCCGCGCCCCGCCCTCTGCTTGTGTGTGCCCGCCGCACTGAGCTGAGCGTCGCCTTCTCTTCTCTTCTCTTCTCCCCTCCCCTGGCCCCGCTCCTACGCTGTTCGCCGCCATCCGCCGCAGCACCCTTTTGCGACGTCGCCGTAGCCCTCTCCCGCAAGGCCGCTTCGGCGAGAAGGGATCCCCACCTGACGAGCTCGTCACTGGCGAGCTTTGCCTCTACTGGTATTTGTAGGATCGTAAATGTCAAACCAGAGAGATGAATATATGTTTTACCAAAAAAAATTTAAACAGATGATTTTTTCTTTTATCACCAAACGCATATTAAAAATCAATAGTGAAAGCAAAACTGAAAGGAATCAAGTTGTTAAAGAAATCTACAGAAAAACATATAGCTCTTGTGAATATATATGAACACTAGTTTCTATTGGATCTCATCCCACGAGTCATTATCATAAAAAATTACAACTTTAAGGAAGGAAACCTTCAAACCAAAAAGAAAAAGCACGGTATAAAGGACCTCTCTAAAATGCATTTGTATATAAATTTTATACCTCTAACAATAAGAAGATTGACTTCTTAAGTGCTGAAAAATCAGCTAAAAAACCAAAATAAAAATTGCATTTAAAAGGAAAAAAACTCATACCAAAACAAGTAACCAATAGAAAAAGACTTAAAAAAAAAGATGAATACAAGCATGAAAGGAAACAGTCTCTTCATTTTATCCAGAGGACAACTATTTTTTCGATAGATTACATGATAATTTTCTAAAAAAAACTCTCACCTATTACAAAGACTAAGCTATTATTTTCGCTCCTCTAAAAACTATCTCTTAAGGCTCAAATAGCTAGCTCACACTCATTTCATCCAGAGGACAACTATTTTTTCAGTAGATTACAAGATAATTTTCTCACAAAAAACTCTCACCTATAATAAAGACTAAGCTATTATTTTCGCTCCTCTAAAACTATCTCTTAAGGCTCAAATAGCTAGCTCACACTCATTTCATCCAGAGGACAACTATTTTTTCAGTAGATTACAAGATAATTTTCTCACAAAAAACTCTCATCTATTAGACTAAACTATCATTTCCGCTCCTCTAAAAACTATATCTTAAGGCTCAAATAGCTAGCTCACACTCTTCCAACAGTCTTACATCTCTATTTATATGTCTTGGGAGCTTTCTTGGATGCCAAATTTTCTTGTTCCAAAAATACGTCTTGTTTACAATAGCCTCCTACTTACCATCTGGGCATTTTAGTTCATTTTTTGCTCCGTCCATCGAACGGTCATGACGCCTTCACGATTTAGCTTCGCCTCGATGCAAGCTTCACGATGATGCCACGTGGATCCTGTATTACGATATTAACAGTTGGCAAGTCTCTCCCACTCCTAATCTCCCGGGCCATCTTGTTACTTGCACCGGCATCCCTTTCACTTGACATCGTCAACACGTCGACTTCATCCATCTCCTATGCTTTGCTCGACCTCCACATGTACTGCTAGTATCACATTTGACTTCGCTCGGCCTCCTTAATTGTCCAGTATCAAGCATCCCGCTTAGCCTCGATCCCGCCGTCGATCGTCAAGTTATATCCATCACCTGCACACCATAAGACAAGCAAACATATATCTCCAAACCATCTCCAATTAATCTAACTCAAGAATTTTTAGTTGCCAATACAACCTGCAGAAATCATAAATACCGGATGTTCCGGTCTACACACCGAAACATCCGGTGTGTGTAACGTCCTATGATGTTTGTGCTCTTCACCGGAACATCCAGTGTAACTTCCAGAGTACTCACCGTAACTTCTGATGTTTAGTACAGCACATAACCCTTCAAAAAATTCTTCTCAGCAAGAAATGATCTGGCGTCATCACCGGAACTTTTGGAGTACTCACCGGAACTTCCAGTATCAACACCGAAACTTCCAATGTTCAATACAGCATATAACCTTTCAAAAAAAATTCTTCTCTGCAAAAAATGGTCCGACGAGCACAAAACCCCAGCACCGGACCTGCTGGTGAGGACCCGAACTTCTGGTTTGTACAATTTTCCTGAAATCAGAGCTAAAACTTCAAATACAATTTTCTCTCCAACTTTAGTTAGACAAGATCACAATTGCAATACATAGACACTATTATGCAAACCCAGAAATTATTAAACCAAAACAACAAATTTATTAATCACTCATCATAAATAAAATCAAAGTATATTTCAACTTAGTTTCTCAATCTTCTCCTTATGACTGCATTGACAACCCTCAAAGCACAAATAAATTAGTTTGAAGAAGGCACAAGAAGCTTATCCAGGTGAAAAAAACTCGAAAAAGAGCAAAAACATGTCACTTAGCATAAGAAGATTGCAAAAGCTTGAAGAAAAGCATAGACGCGCCAAAAACACAATAAAAGCTCAAATATGCATAATATACAGAAGATGCTCCCTCTTGATGAATGCACATATTCATTTTAGCGCATTTTCTCCTTTTTTCATTCATTTACTCAAGATTCTTTGTGTATATCATTTTTTCCCTTTATCAATGCAAACATCAAGGACAAAAGCACCATTTAATGCATGAATATGCTATTCTAATGAGTTTTCACAAGTATACCACAAAATATTTGAAATTGCTAGAGATATCAAAGAGCTATGGATAGTAGAATGTGAAGCTCACAAACGCACAAAAGACTCAAAAAGATACAGTGTCATAAGAACATAAAGCTAGACAAGCTAAATGGAAGAATTATTAGCGTATTTAAGTTCATATAGCCGAATCATGTTAAAAATGATCACCACATAAGCATCTACTCATGCCGAGGCAATACAAGCATTAAGAACTAGCCAACTTCAATCTCAAACTAGGCAAACTAGCATTCATGATAATAGACTTTGCAAATGCTCACATATTAAACTAAGATTTAGTTAGATCAAGCGATTAAAAGACGTAACACTGAGGCACATTTCTTTGTTTTTCTTTTTATCCTCAAGTTGTCTTTTATCCAAACGAAGTATCGCGCGACTAGATATGACAAATATCTCGAGACTTCAAAACAACTATATTGGATTATATTTTAGCACATGAAACTTGATTTCTCAATATTATTCAAATTTCATAAATTATCAGGTTTTCACATGATCAAGTCAAATAGTACATTTGCGACACAAGAAACACATGTTCCCCTAATGTTTTATCATGAGCTAAACATTTTACAAAGATAAAAAATATAATGCAATATTCTCTAATCCACTATCTTAAGCCAAGAAGTCTAGAACAAAATATTCATCAAACTAGTCTCAACACAAGCATTGACTAGACCAAAGCAATTACAAACATAGTGACCAAAAATATAGCATTTCATAGTCTATATGATTTATAAAATATAGTCTATATGATTTATAAAATTGTCAAAATTTCATTTTTAGAAAAGCTAGCTTGCTTGAAATGTTTCATGTCAAAGCATTAAGATAAGTCTAAGATTAAAAGTTTGCTCTGCATAACTAATCAACTTAATCCAATTCAAGTCTAGCAACAGAAAATGCTAAAGATATACAAGTCAAAGCTCAACTACTATGATTATCTTACAAGTCAAAGCTATCTTATCACTTGCACCGGCATCCCTTTTGCTTAACTTCGTCAACACGTCGACTTCATCCATCTCACATGCTTTGTTTGACCTCCACGTGTACTGCTAGGATCACCTTTGATTTTGCCTGGTCGCCTTGATCGTTCGACACTAAGCATACTGCTTAGCCCTGATCCCGTTGTCGACCATCAAGTTATATCCATCACCTGCAAACTATAAGACAAGCAAACATATATCTCCAAACTATCTCCAATTAATCTAACCCAAGAATCTTTAGTTGTCAATACAGCTCGCAGAAATCGTGCACACCGGATGTTCCAGTCTGCACACCGGAACATCCGGTTTAACTTCCGGTGTCAACACTGAAACTTCCGATGTTCAATACAGCACAGAACCCTCCGAAAAATTCTTCTCTGCAAGAAATGATTCGGTGTCATCATCGGAACTTTCGGTATCAACACCGGAACTTCCGATGTTCAATACAACGTAGAACCCTTTAAAAAATTCTTCTCTAAAAGAAATAGTCTAGCGTGCACAAAACTCCAGCACCGGACCTTCCAGTAAGGACCGGAACTTTCTATGTGTATAATTCTTCTAAAATCAGAGATAAAACTTTCAACATAATTTTCTCTTCAATTTTAGTTACACAAGATCATAATTACAATACATAAACACTCTTATACAAACCCAGAAATCATCAAACCAAAATAACAATTTTATCAGTCACTCATCTAAATAAACCTACTAATAGTATATTTGAACGCAACATATACAGACGTATGTACTTTTAAAATCGGTGGACACCAGAGCCGAGCCTGTGATTTGAACTCGTAGGCTGGATGCATGCACGCTTGCACTGTTAGCCATCTCGACGAGGCCTCAACTCGCAGCAGTACCTCGCGGATACACCGTCGCTAGCTTGAATTGCAGCATTGCGCTTCTTGGTCTCGCGTGAGGTTTGTGGAACAGCTTGATCGACAGCACAAGCATCGCTGCTGCCCGGATGGATGGACGGTCCAGATCGATCGCACATCGAGTAGAAAAATGTACTACTCGATCTCTAGCCATCTAGGGACCTGTATTCGTCCAGTGAAATCGGTGTTTAAACCAAACAAGAAAAATGATATTGCTAAATCATTGATTTTGTGCTAAGATGCTCATGTACTCATTGCTTTTGGATTAATAAAGGAAAAAAACGAGGTTAATTGAGCAGGCTGAAAGCCATGGTGAAGGTTAGCTTTAGCAGGCCAAAGCCCAAACCAAAAGGGCGCGTGTTTTTTGTCTTCCCCTACAAGGATCGTGTTTCTTTTCTCAGCACCGTCACTTCGCTGACTAAAGGTGACCAAGTGATCCAGATAAAACGGATCTGGCACCGGACACGGTCATTTCGGACTAGTCTAGACATGGCAGTTAACGGGTTAGATCGGCGATGGCTCGGGCTGTGTTTGGGTCGGAGCAGTGACACGATGGGTCGATACGGTATAAATTGTTTAACTGTTTCTACTTTTTAATATCTCATATAATTTATTTAAATTTAATATTATATAAGATATGTAGTTTAATAGTACTGTATTTGACTCCCAAACAAAAGTTCGTATGTTCGATTTTAAGTAAAAATAAGTTTTTTTGATTTTTTTTTAATTTTCTACGGACTGACGGATCAAAAATATCATCGGACCTAGCGTATTACGGGCCGGCACGGCATGACCCGTTTAGCTAACGAGACTAAACGAATCGTACCTAAATAGACCGTGTCTCAATGGTACATACCGTATCAGATCGGACCTTTCAAGCTTCGCTGATCAGCTCCATGCATGTGAAAAGCAATGCAGCAGAGTAGTTTAGTCATGCACGATCATGTCAGCAACATTTCACCCTGCATCAGATGCCTGAACCATAGAAGTTGGATTGAGCTCATTGAAGCCACAAGCGAGTCATGCACTTGTTCAACGTCCTATGCCAATCCAATCCGTCCATTTTTTTTAGTTTTTGTTTGCGCTCGATCGAGTGGCAGAAAAGCACGAGCTTCGTTGAAATTGATAGAAAGGATAAGCTAGAGTGGACTAATATCATTTTATTCAGCAAGTTTAGTAACAGTTAATATCATTTTTATTTTTACAGTCGGATTCCCTTCTCGAGACCTATATTGAAGATCTTAAGCAGAGAATGTCCAAGGATCGAATTCCGGACCAACAATATCACATCAGTACGTTTTACCAATGAGCAATCACTCACATACTGTTTATATCATTATCAAGCCAGCGACGAAGGCAGATCAACCAAATAGAAGAACTCTTCTATTTTTTTTATCTCTTTTTCTTTCTCTCTGTTGTCCTCCTCTCTCTTCTTGTCCTCCCCCTTCTCTTATTCTGTGCTCTGACATTTTTGTAGGGTTTTTTTTGCAACAAAGTCAAATTTTTAGGTTTTTCTTGCAACAAAACAATTTTTGAGGAGAAAAGTCAAATCCAAATGACTTTTGAGAGGTTTTTGTATTTTTTCTGGCTGCAAATGACATATACCTACTTTTGTCGATGGTCCAACTGGTCTCAAAAGCACGAGCTTGGTTGTAAGATGCGATGGAACGCAATAGAAATAGAGGTCGGTCTCATGAGTGCACGGTGAAAGAAAGGTCAGATTCTCCTTTTTACAAAAGCAAAAAAGGGAATTTATATAATTCCCGAGCTGGGTACAATCTTAAAGAAAAGAATGCTAAAGAAAAAGAGATGCCGTGTGGATATATCGGAATCTCGAAAAATAAAAAAAAAATAAAGCAGATCCTTACGAAGCCCATGCCCGTACAGGGTAAGGACACTTATTCCCATGCAAAAAAATTCTTTAGTAGAGTGGAAATTTATATATACTAGCTAAATATTCATGCATCGTAATAAAATATAAATATTGAACATGATAACATTAAGTATAAATTTAAAATGTAGAGATGTGAATGCGCCATAGAAACACACCGAACGAATATATCGGAAGAGATGCCGTACTTTGATTTTTGATGGAATTCGAAAAAAGATGAGTATATTATATGCTAATTTTTCTTTTAATTTTTTTTTACTAGTAAAATAAGTTTTATATCTGTAATTGGTAACGAGACGAGAAAACTAGAGGAAGAGTGAATAAAATAATAAGTAAATTATTTAAATTTTAGATGTTTTTATAAAATAGAAGAGAGTAGGAGGAAATATAACGTGAAAATCTAACTCATGTTTTATACCGTAGACACTCGGAACGAGGCAGTGAAGTGAGACTCAAGAGTCGTTGACCGGATCCCACGTGGAGTCAGGACTAGAGCTGGGCTGGGCTAGGACCGTGGGGCCGGGCCATGCAGGCTGAACAGGGAACGCCAGCTTTGGAGCCCTTCCCGACCGTGTTTGCACGTGTTGGTTAACGGCGAGCACCTACTTGATCATAGGGTTGTAAATGCTTTGAAAACTAGCCGAAAACTATAAAAACAGTCAATTCGATACGCATCGAATTCTAAATTCGTCCGATTTTTAATTTAAATTTAAAAAATTACAAAAATTACAAAATAATCACAACAAATTCTAAAAATACTAGCGACAATTCTAAGATCTTTTGTGATATTTTTTTTCAATAATAATGTCCTTGGCATCATATCTCAGGGAGAGAAAGTTTGAAAAAAAAAAGAAAAATGTGCAGCTCTTTTATTAACTCACGTTAAGGAAAATATTAACATGCAAATATATATTTTTTGTGTAGGGTGTACCTTAAGAGAATCAATAAAATTAGTTTCACTTCATTTAGAGTTTTATTAATTTCTCTATAATTTTTACAAAATTCACAAGTATAAAGTGAACATGTTAATAAATAGCACTGTAATTAAATTTTTTTATGTCTATCATTATTTTTGCTAAAAAATCATTGTTTAAGTAAACTAATAAAAGTTGTTTTCGGGGTGTGATGGATTAATTATGAATTAATCTAGTTGCAACACATTTACTAAATCCTACACATTAAAATAACTATTTTATGATTTCATGCATTTTTAGAAGATAGAGAATCATGTAAGAAGACTAAAAAATTGGTTTCAAGATTTTTGGATTAGCAAATAATTAACTACGTATTTAACTAGGTTTAGAAAATAAATTTTATCATAGAAAATACAACTTTTTTATGAGTATAAATACTTTTATCATGTAGATCATGTTACAAGAAAATCAACAAAATTTGTTTCACTAGATTTAAAGTCAAGATGAATTAGTTTCGATTTTACAAGGTTGAGCTATTTTTTGGATTTTCTTGAATTTTACTGAAATTTGATAAATCAGAACGGTTTTGATGTAATTCGAGCGGTTTTCGAGCACAAATGAAATATAAGAAATGTAGTCAATTTTCGGTAGAATTTGGTTGGTTTGTAGTTGGATTCGATCGGTTATCAAATGGTCGATTTGGCCGAATTTTGCCTCGGTTGAACCAATTTGATCGTTTGAATTCATCCAAATTCTCACCGAATTTCCACCGCATTTTCCGATATTTGTGATAACCGTGAATTCGCCACCTAGCGAATTCCGACCCTCCACGGAATTTGCCAACCCTGCTTGACCATCGCGGTGAATATTGATGCCGCTGCATCACAGCAAATGGCGGCCCCATCTCTACTAATTACCCCGTTCACTCCTCTACATTCCACTATCCTCAAGGTCCATGGTAGTCTGCCTTCTCGCTGCCCTCCTTGTTCTTCTTGTGTCACAGGCCAACTGCGTTTTATTGCCACCGTCACGTGAAGCCAAGCACTAACAACCCCGTGAACCAACGTTTAGGCTTCATCTAGCCATTTTGCAAGTTATCTACGGCCTCCTTTACTATAGTTGCGACTAAACAAAAGACAACTTATGAGTAGAACTGTAGATGGGGCGGGTTGTGGCTGCCCACCCCCCATCCGCATTGTCTGCAAGTTTTTAGCGTGCCGATGACAACCCGCATTCATGTCCGCCCAATGGTGTGCGGGTTTTTGGCGAGCCTACCAAACAGGCGACCAACTGAATGTAAACTGGGTTCATGGGCTATACCTAAAGGTACGATTTGCTTCCCCTCCTCTTTCTCGTACATAGAATAGGAGCACTCCCAAATCCCCATCTATCTCCCCCTCAGATCTCATTGATCTAAGGATAGCAGTTCCCTTATCGGGTTAGGTCTCTATAGATTTCAGATCTAGCAGGAACAGGCTCGGATGGAAAAATAGCGCCATGAAGCTATCAAGTTACGCCCCGATTCTAATCAGGTTCGAATCTAAGTCTGTTTTTCACCTGCGAGGCCATTGAAACCCAAAAATATATAGGCCATTGCCAAATCCTGGCCCAGTAGTCAAACTCCGCTGGCCCGACCGCCCGTCTATTACCTCGCGCCACGTCGCCGCTACTGCTAACCCTAGCTCCCAGCATCCCACCAGTTTCCCGTGACCCTGACTCACCCACCCTGCGTCGAGCCACCGACAGATCTACCGAGGAGCGACGCAAGCGAGCGGTGACTCGTCCGGGCGCTCAGCATCGACGGCACGTCTGGGGCTCTGTGTCATGACCTGAAGGTAACTGTTGGGCGAGCTAATGAGTGACACACATCTCCAGATGGACGACTGTGAACTACTCTAGCTACGGAAGCTAAACTTCAGTTAAATTCAGTCATTAGTTATTTTGTTGGACAGTTATAGTTCTTAATTACTGTTACCGCGTTGTAATTTCCAGACCTTAATTTGGCTGGGCTGTTAAGATATATTTGGAGGGTGGTGGACAAAGGAAATCATCCAACTATTTTGCTTGTAGCAGAATCACCAAACATGGATGGGGAATGAATTCGTCCGTGGGATTCTTCCTCCGAAACCCCTGTTCTTCTTCTGAATTTCTTCTGTGATGTGAGATTCTTGGGTTGTTGAGCTCATGTTCAATTAGCAGCGAATTGGATCATCGGTGAGGGTTGTCCAACAACTGTTTGGGCGTAAAATTCTGGGAACCGAGTTTGATTCGTTCACGGAGAAGAAGGAGATGAGCTGGATTAAGACTTGTGTTGCCTGGATCTTCCAGGTGATAAAATCCCTTGGTCGATCTCCAGCTCGGGTGGCGGAAGAATCGTGGAGCAGATCTGGATTGGGGATGAGTAATCCGAACCAAATCTACTTCATTCAATCGACATGACGCGAACCACCAAGACTACAGCAGCAGCAGCATCTGCGGCTTTGACAGCAACAACGATGGCTTCATCCACAGCAGTGCTCGTTAATCCTGAGGATTTGGCGACGCTGGACGGCTCTAGCATGGGTTTCGTGGAAACCATGCAAGATGAGGTACTTGATCTAAAATCCCGGCTAGGAAATGTTGAGATCCACCTCTCATATATGCGTGAGATGATCCACAATATTCAGTTATCCATGTTGAAGAGGCCACACGGTTCTAAGAGTGATGTTGACCATGTGGGGGTTAGAGATCCTGAGCTTGAGGAAGTAGTTGAGGTTTTGAGCAAGGGTAAGGGGGAGAAGAACACTGGTAACAATAGTCAGAACTTGTTTGAACCTATTGTTAATCATCACAGCCCTTCACATGGTTACGTTTACACTGAAATTCCACCTAAATATGGTACAATTGCCACAAAACATGAGTTTGAGCATGCCAAGGCTACACACTTGCATAACCCACAATTGAATCGTCAAAACCAATCCTCCTACATTCCTCCCCATGCTAGAGGCCATGAGTTTCAGAGACATGGTCAGAGCTGCCAAAATTACAACTACAGTCAGAAGCAAAGTGACAACATGTTCAGTCTTTCAATTTCCAGATCCGAGATTGATTTTCCTTCCTTCAATGGGGATAATCCAGTGGGGTGGACCGGACAGTGTGAGGTATTTCGATTTAGCCTCAGTTCCTCAGGAGTTATGGGTATCACTTGCAACATTACACTATTCTGGAAGAGCTTAGCATTGGTGGCATAGTTTGAGGATGTCTGCAAAGCACATGAGATGGGTTCAGTTTTGCACACCTGTTTGTAATCGCTTTTCTGAGCATAGCATGTTTGACATAGTGGAGGTATTTCATTCACTCACTCAAGAAACAAGTGTGTTTGCCTATATAGATAAATTTGAAGAGCTTATGGCAGGAATGCAAAGGCAACATCTTGGCCTCCAGGAGGATTATTACATTAGATGCTTTATTAAAGGGCTTAAAGATCAAATCAAGCATTACCTGAGGCCTCACAAGCCACATAGTATGATTGATGCATATGGTATTGCAAGAGATATGGAAATAGCTGTTATAAGTAGGAAATCTGGCTTTGTTGGGTCAAACTCCATAGCAAATCCTCATTCTCTAACTCAATGAGCCAACGAAGCATTGCACCAGCTGCTAAATTGGAGGTGGTCCAAAAGCCTGAGAGGATTCCAGCTATCAATACTAGGCCCAAGGAGCCTGGAACATGCTGGAAATGTTATGCTCCTTGGACACCCAAACATAAGTTGAAATGCAAGTTTTACCAATCTTCTGCTCATGCTATGATTATGGAGCCAGATAAAATTCAACAGCAAGTGAAAGAATTTGAGGAGGAACAAACCTATGATCAGGAATTATAGCAACAAACCACTCCTGAACTGATGCAAATATCCAAGCATGCAGTGTCAGGTACCAAAAGTGTAGCAACTTTCTGTCTACCTTTGACTGTGATGGGCAAAAGAGCCATAGCACTAGTGGATAGTGGGAGTACCCACAGCTTCATGGATGTAACCTTTGCAAGTAAGGCTGGATGTCAAATTCAGCATACACCATTACATGCAGTCACTGTTGCTGGTGGAGGGGAGTTGCATTCTGGTGGGCACATTCCTCATTGCTCCTATCTTGTCTACAAGGAAAAAAATTCTAGCCCTTTACAATTGCTTGAGCTTAAAAGCTATGATATCATTCTAGGGTGTGATTGGATATACAGTCACAACCCTATTGGTATTGATCTCAAGGAAAGACTACTGACAATTACTAAGGAAGGGAGCAAAAGGGTATGTTTCACTGACTGTTATAAGGAGGGTTGTGGCAGTGAATTAGCAGCTCAGAAGTTTGGCAAGCTGTTGTGTAAGAGTGTTATGGGATATATATTCCATATCAAGGTGGAAAATGCTAGTAACTCGGTGGGGAGCATTCACAGAAAGGAAATCGATGAGATTTTGGAAAAATTCAGCAATGTGCTTGCTGAACCTGATGGGTTACCCCCTGATAGGAAATGTGTGCATTCAATTCCTTTGAAGCCTGGAAGTGAACCACCAAATTTGAGACCATATAGGATGCCTCATCATCAAAAGGATGAGGTAGAGAAACTAGTAAAGGAGATGATGGAACAAGGCATTATCAGACCTAGTGAGAGTCCATATTCTTCCTCCTCCATTTTAGCAAGGAAAAAAGATGGCTCATGGAGGTTTTGTGTTAATTATAGGCGGCTAAATGATCTAACCATTAAGAACATATTCTCAATACCTGTAGTGGATGATCTATTTAATGAATTGAATGGGGCCAAATATTTTTCAAAACTAGACCTCAGACCAAGGTTTCACCAGATTCTTACGAAGGAAGGAGATATCCACAAAACAACATTTAGAACACACTTTGGACACTTTGAATTCTTGGTGATGCCATTTGGGCTTACAAATGCACCAGCCATCTTCCAAGCTATGATGAATACTGTTTTTGCTGATCTACTCAGGAAGTTTGTGCTCATATTTTTCAATAACATCCTAATGTATAGCCAAACTTGGGAGGAACACAAGAAGCGCCTAAATATTGTACTGCAAGTACTAAAGGAAAATAGGCTTTCAACAAAAAGAGTAAGTGTGTATTTGGGGTGCAACAGATTGAATATTTGGGTCATGTAATTCATGAAGGTGAATTGTCTACAGATCAAACAAAGATTGAAGCTGTGGAGAAGTGGCCTATTCCTAATAATGTTACTGAGCTCAGAGGGTTCCTAGGTTTGGCTGGGTATTATAGAAGATTTGTCAAGAATTTTGGAGTGATATGTAGGCCAATGCATGACAGGCTGAGAAAGAATTCCTTCCAGTGGAGTGCTGAACAAACCAAAGCTTTTGAGGAAGTGAAAAGGAGACTGGTTACAGCTCCAGTTCTTGCTATACCAAATTTCAACATACCATTTATTTTGGAGACAGATGCTAGTGAAGTGCTTGAAAGTGCATCTAGGTCCCTTGTGGGTTTTGGATAATTGATGACAAGCGATTAAAGGGATTAATGGTTTTATCAAGTGTATGGACATGTGTTAGTCCCGTTGAAAAAGGATAAAATATGTCTACGCCCCTCAAAAAGAAAGAAGAAGTGACATGAAGAGACTCTTAGATTCCAACTGTTTTTAAATTTGAATTTTGAGTCTTAGGAATGTCGTACTATTAAGAGGGTTGCTTTTTGTAGTTTTGGTAGTGTCTCAATGCTCAAAGTGCTTTATGAAAACCAATTTTTGAGAGACACCATCACTCACGAACACCGGGATCAAAGGGCTGTTTTGTCTGGTTTCGGAGTCTACAGACTGGTCCGGATACTCCGGATTTGGTAGGTGTTCTGGAGTCTCCGAGTGAGACTCAGTGAAAAGCTCTCGGTTAGGTGTTATTTCTGTGCCCAGAGTCTCCGGGATGGCCCGGATACTCCAGACAGTTCATTTGTCCCGGATACTCCGAGTGAGTCTCCGTGAAGAGCTCTCGGTTAGGATTTAATTTTAATTCCCCGAGTCTCCGAGTTCATTCGGATACTCCGGATGCTGTTGAAGTCCCAGAGTCTCCGAGTGAGACTTCGAGATAGGGTCTCGGTTAGCGAAGGTTTTTACCCGGAGTCTCCGAGGTTTGATGCTCCCGGATATTCCAGGCATCCTCCGAACTTGAGTTCTAGCTGGTTTTTCTCTAAGTGTTACCCGAAGACTCCGGGTGAACCCGGATACTCCGGATCAGTGAAACGGCTAGTTCTGACAGGTTATGTGCGCAGTTTTCTGTGCAACCCGGAGACTCCAAGTCTGCCTGGTTTGCATAGTAACAGCTAGTTTTTGAGGGAAGAGTATAAATACCTCTTCACCCCTCTCATTGAATTCTTGCTGAACCACCAGCTCATTTACTCTCTCTAGTGCATTCAATAGCCTTCCCAACTCTCTAGTGCTCAATCTTTGCAAAGTATTGAGAGTTTGATTTGGGGAGTGAGATTTTGAGCAAGAGAGCAAAAGAAACCCTTTGAGCATTTGAGTTCTTGCCTAGCTGCAAAAAGAAATATTTTCTCTTGAAGCTTTGTGCTTCTAGACGGCAAGAGGTCACCCGTAGAGCACCCAATGGCTGTGGAGTGCCATGGGGAGTTTGTATTACCCTCAATTTGAGTAAGATCCCTTGCTTGATCTTTGTGGTCACTTGGGAGAGGATAAAGTTGGAAAAGACCTAGCTCTTTGTGAGCTCCTCAACGGAGACGTAGTCACTTCTTTGTGAGGTGGCCGAACTTCGGATTTAAATCTTGTCTCCATTTAAATTCTTGCAAGTTATTCATTCATATTGCTATTTGAGGATTTGTCTCAAATTTATTGCTTGCGAGTATTTAATTGTACCTCTATTGTTTAGTAGAATATATCCATCTTACAGTCACTGTGATAGCTCATAATCTCTAGTAGAATCTCTTAAGATTACTTAGTTTTCGAAGGTTCTATATAGTCCGGATAATCCAAGTCAATTCGGATACTCCGGTACTCAGAGTATCCAGAACTGCCCGAAGTCTCCGGACCCTGTTTAATCTGCTGCTGAGTTTTAATTTTCAGAAATGACTATTCACCCCCCTCTAGTCCCCCGAGGACCCACTGAAGGAAGTTCCGGGAGAGAGTGCTCGGGGCTGCGAGCAGCGGCCCCCGAGCACTCGGTTCCCCGAGGATCCGTACCGTCAAGACCGGGAGAGAGTGCTCGGGCCGTGGACAGTGGCCCCCCGAGTACTCGGTTCCCCAAGGACCAAGGAAGGGTGTTCTTGGGAGAGAGTGCTTGGGGAGGTGAACAGTAACCCCTGAGCACTCGGTCCCCCGACGACCTAGGAAGCCTCTCCGTCAGTGGCCCCCACAGGGGTCCAGCGATGAGGTGTCAGCAGGTGAAAGGCCCGAGGCCGCATTTAAGAGCGCGCGTGGCCTGTCACCTCCAACTGCTCCCGCCACGCTCAGTGTCAGTTCCTGCCATATTCTGGCAGAAGGGCATGGGGACATTAAATGCACGGGTCCCATCCCGCGCCATCCGGCGCGCCTCGGGATAACGTCGCAAGGCCCGAGGTGTTCCGTCTACTGCGTTGCTGTGGCAGGCGAACAAGACCGGGCGGGCACGCCGGGCCGCTCTGCGGCTGCCCGGTGGGCCCTCTCCACAGCGCCCGTTGCCAGTGCCATCATGACGACTGATGACCGGGCGCGGGGCGCGTTTTCAACCCCCGTCACTTCGCACAGAGGCTATGATGACGCCCATTCCATTTATGGTGCTTTGGAACTCGTGCCCTCCCATTCGGGGCACGCTACCGCCGGCGGGTATTTAAAGCGGCTGGCAGCACGGACAAAGACAATCGGTCTTGGAAGCAAAAAAATCTCGGCAAGGGTTGAAGAAGTTAAGGAGGTAGAGAGATCGAGAAGTCCAAGAGCACCCAAAGCCAACAGATACACACAGATCGAAGAACACCTTCGTACGCGCATAGAAGCCGAAGAACAAGGAGCCCCAGGCTCTAGGATAGACAGACATTCTTGTAACTAGCACATTCCTAAGAGACATTCTCAAGACATTTATAGCATCCACACAGGAGTAGGGTGTTATGCCTCCGTGCGGCTCAAACCTGTCTAAACCCCCAGTGCATTTACTTCATTCCGCACTAGATCATTCCACCCCGCCAGCCATCGCATTTACATCCATTTATTTCTCCAGCAAACTTATTCATAATCATCCTCCCGGCCAAATCTCTAAAAAGGGGTCCCTCAGGATCCCTGCGACAGGAGTTAACCCTCCGACAGAGTCTCAAGTTCATTACTGAGCATAAAATTTCTGAAGAAATTCAGCACAAGTTGATGTTAATGCTTTTGCGATTGGACTATTCCATTGAATACAAGAAGGGAAAAGAGAATAAGGCAATTGATGCCTTATCAAGAGTTGAACACAATGCATGGCCATCATTGTGGTTCAACCTTTATGTATTCAAGAGGTGATTAACAGCTATACTAATGATCCCTACTGTCAATGACTTTTGGCTCAATTGGTTGTGGCACCTGATGCTGAATCTGGGTACATCCTAAATTTTGGAGTCATTAGGTACAAAGGTAGAATTCACATTGGTAAGGACATTTCTTTGCAAGGTAACATACTGAAGGCATTACACACATCTGCAATTGGAGGGCATTCTGGTATTGCTGCTACATACCAAAGGGTAAAAAGAATCTTCCATTGGGTTAGACTCAAGAAGTCACTTGAGGACTATGTTTCAACTTGCCCTATATGTGAAAGAGCTAAGAGTGAACATTGTCACTACCCTGGACTGCTTGAGCCACTACAGCTACCTGACATGGCATGGACCCACGTTACCATGGACTTCATAGAAGGGTTACCTAAATCTAGTGGCAAGGATGTGATATTGATTGTGGTGGATAAGTTTACAAAATATTCACACTTCATTCCATTAACACATCCATTCACAGCTCGAACGGTTGCCCAACTATTCATAGATAACATTTTCAGAATGCATGGAATGCCTACTTGTATTATGTCTAACAGGGACATAATTTTCTTGAGTGATTTATGGCATGATATGTTCAAAACCTTGAAGATATCTTTGAGATTTAGCTCGGCTTATCATCCCCAAAGTGATGGGCAAACGGAAAGAGTGAATCAATGCTTGGAGAGCTATTTGAGATGCATGACTTTCTCTGAACCTAGAAGGTGGTGCAGCTGGTTGGCCTTGTCGGAATGGTGGTACAACACTAATTATCACACCTCGCTGAAGTGTACTCCGTTTCAAGCGCTCTATGGTTACCCTCCTCCCCTCATTAGTGAAATTGCCATACTAGGTCCTGAATCTCCTGCCAAGGATTTTTTGGATGAAAAACAAGGAATGATTCAACAGCTGAAAGAGAACTTGCCATATGCGCAAGCTAGAATGAAGAAGTATGCTGATTTGAGGCGTACTGAGAAGGAATTCAATGTTGGAGACACGGTTTATCTCAAGATGCAACCTTATAGACAGACTGCGTTCAGATTGAGGAATTCACTTAAATTGGCAACCAAATACTATGCCCCCTTCTTAATCCTGCAGAGAATTGGTAAGGTGGCTTATAAGCTCCAACTTCCCTCGACTGCACAGATTTATCCTGTTTTTCATGTAAGCCAGCTTAAAAGGCATCTGGGAGATCGAGCTATTCCTAATGAGGACTTACCACTTGTGGATGCACAAGGGCGTATTAAGATATCACCGGTTGTTGTCCTGGAAACCAGAGCTATACATAGGAATGAAGTACCTGTCACACAGTGGTTGATCCAATGGGAAAATATGCCCCTTGAGGATGCTACTTGGGAGGACAAAACATTCATCAAGATTTCTTTTCCAGGATTTTATTGGCGCACAATCAAGACATGGTAGCTTGAAGTCTTGACAATGTTGCTGAAGCTTGAGGACAAGCTGTTTCTTCAGAGGGTTGCATTTTTCATGACCTAAAGATAAATGTTGTGCGGGCTAATGAGTGACACACATCTCCAGATGGACGGCTGTGAACTACTCTAGCTACGGAAGCTAAACTTCAGTTAAATTCAGTCGTTAGTTATTTTGTCGGACAGTTACAGTTCTTATTTACTGTTACCACATTGTAATTTCCAGACCGTAATTTGGCTGGGTTGTTAGGATATATTCATAGGGTGGTGGACAAAGGGAATCATCCAACTATTTTGCTTGTAGCAAAACCACCAAACATGGATGGGGAATGAATTCGTCCCTGGGATTCTTCCTCTGAAACCTTTGTTCTTCTTCTGAATTTCTTCTGTGATGTAAGATTCTTGGGTTGTTGAGCTCATGTTCGATCAGGTTTGACACTCTGTCTGGGACATCAAGTGTTCAAGACACTGCAGATCACCTTGGGATTCAAGCACGTATTGGCTTCATCCGCCGTGTCTGAGGCTCTAGGCATCGGCGTTGGCAGCGCGGGCACTTGATGGCTCAGGCATTTGGTGGTTCGAGCGCTCAGCGTCGTGGGCATGAGTGACAGTAGTCCTGTGCTCAGTGCTCCTCTAGTGATCCAGTCGACTAGTCCCCCTCTGATATATAGGTAAATGCAGCAAGTTGTTGTCGTAGATACATAATACATACTGCTGACAGTTAGCATCATTTGATTATCTTGAGCCGCCAATCTGAACAGATCAAGAAACTACTAATCTCTTAGTCAACCAATCTAGTATGGATTATCTGGTACAATATATTAAACTGACAAATCAACCCAGCAAAATGTAAAGAGTGGCACCTGCCTGGTCTGGACATTCTTCTTGTTCAGGTATGAGCCTTTTCTATTCAGGATTGGTGGCATCTTTTGTTCAGATCAAGGTGTAGCACTGTAGCAGTGTTAATTTAAGCATGCGCTTGGGCAGATGGTTTTAGGCGTTAGTCTAATCTGGTTTGCAGTTTGGTGTCATGTCACGCAGCTTTAACCTAGGAACAATATTTTCTCTTTGTAATCCAAAGTGCAGTGGGAGCATTATAGAACAATATTGATGAGATGCTTCCGAGTGAATGCTTTTTTCCATTTTGTTAGTTTGTAGCACTTTTCACCGATGAACAATATTGCAAGATATACCAATTGTCAGGCCTCTTGTGAATGTTTTTTATCTGAATTTATTTATGTGGTCAGTCTACACTCTGTATATTATATTCACTATTCAGACTGTAAGCATAGCTTAGAGGTTAGAGCATTCTTTTCTAGTTTGCAAGAATTGAGTTTTGCCTTCAGTCAGCAACCATTTTAGAAATGCCATATGAATTGTTCTATTAGGCAGTTGTGTTCTCTATGCAGGAAGTTGTATGCCATTTTTCTTTGTATTGCTATATGAACAGATTAGCATAATTGACTTCATTGCTTTGAGATAACATGCTAGGTGGAGTAAAATAATGTCTTACTGGTCTAGTAGTAGCATCTCTTGGTGTTATTCACACAATATTTTCTTCTTTTAATGATTAGTATGAAATCTTTCCTGCTGTCATCGAATTGAGCAATTTCATTACACTGTAAGTCTATAAAAAGGTGCAATTGAGCAATTCCATTACACTGTTAGGATATTGTGTAATTTTTTCAGCTTGATTGGATTATTTGGATATGTCTACTCCTGATACTAGTGGGTCACGTGCAGGCAGTGCAGCAGCTACTGGAACTCAATCTAAGTTGGTAACTCAACAAGAATCTCAAGGTATTGATACTATTGATGTGAATGTGATAGAGATAGATGATGGTGTTGTTGTTGATAGTAAGAGGAAATTAAAATATGTAGTCTGCGAAGAGTTTGATAGGATTTCAAGTAGGATGTGCATGGAAAGCTAAATGTATGTGGTGTAAGAAACTTCTAGGAGGAGAGACAAGAAATGGGACCAAACATTTGCATGGCCATCTTGAAATTTGTGAACATCGGCAAGTTAGAAAAGGTTTAAAATAGTCCTCTTTGAAATTATCAAAAAAATCAAGACGAGTTAGTTGTTGTGGAAAAATATGCATTTGATCAAGATGTTGCTAAGAAAGAACTTGCATTAATTACTTGTGTGCATGAGTACCCTCTATCTATGGTGGAACATATATACCGGCTTTCGCAAATTTTGTGCCACCTTCTAGCCATTGTTTAAGGTTGTGTCCCGGAACACAATAAGGAAAGACATATTGGATATGTTTAACATTCAAAAGCTCTCTATGATAGAAGCACTTATGTGCATGTAAACTTGCTCTCGAGCCGACATGTTAGGTAAGTAGTTTACATGTGTATGCAAGTTTGGTCTCTTATGTGTATGCACTGAGTCTTGATTTTTGAACATTGTGTTAATAGGCTTGCAGTCCACCTTTATTAACGCGTTGGCAACTTGTCTTGAGGATGAAGAGGAAGAGATGGTAATATCATATAATCATTTTTGTAAATTGTAGCTCATACTTAACACTTGTGTTGTTGTGGTCTTTGTTTGTATGAGGAACTTGATTCAACTGTTGTTCATTAACTGATCATTTGTGTTGGTGGCTTGGTGCTGCTCAGCTAGTGCATGGTGCTTGCTTCTATTGCAGTGCTGAAACATTGCCTAGGAACTTGTTGTTTTGATGTTGAATGGTGCTTGTTTGCTGCTGCCTACTAGTGCTTGAGCATGCATGTCAAATTCAAGTTGTATTACTGTATGTGTTATTGTTCTAGACTAGTTTCTTTTATTGTTTGGAACTGATGTGATGTACTGCTGTCGTGTTGATGACCTGATGTGCTAGACTTTGTGAGTTTGTGACAAGACTTTGTGTCTTTGTGCTAGACTTTGTGAGTTTGTGATAACGGACAAGTCCTATTATTTTTTCTTTTAAGATTATGTGATTCTGTCATGGTTCATCGTTAGGAAGGTGAGTTTGAGTTTGTTAGTTTATGACAAGCCATATTATGTATGTGTTTTCTGGTACAATAGTATGTGTGTGGTTGATTTGCAATATTTTGGAAAGATAAACCTTGTAATCTATTAAAACATACAACAGTATGTATGTGGTTGATTTGCAATAAATAATAATAAGCATTCATGGGCATTTGGATGAATTTTGTATATGTTTGAATTCAAATTGAATTGAAAGAAGAATATCACATAAAATGATAAAAATACATATAAATGGAGCATTACAAAGGAACTCACTTTTTCTCCATATAATCTAGGGTTGAAAACGGTCGGAAACGATCGAAATACGCTAAAACCGTTTTCATTTCCGTATTTTTTTTCTCGGAAACGAAATCGGTAGTGGTAATGCCGAAAACGAATATGGTATCGGTTATATCGGAAAATCGAAAATGATATTATCGGATCGATAATATGTCGATTTCGATCGGGGATCGATAATTCTGAACGAAAACACCAAAACATAGCTCACAAGTTATACATCACATACGACAAGTTTAATGAAGTCATACATGACATGACTATAATCGACATGAGTATATGTTATATCGATACATCTTTTATGATAAGACAATTATTAATTGACAAGCAAAAGGATAAAAATCTCCATATAAGCGTAAATGTTTAGCACAAGAATTTAAGTTTCCATACAAGTAGTCAAGCATAACACAACCTCGTCACAAGGATTAAAGTCTCCATACAAGCGCAACACTAAGTCTCCATACAAGTTTTGTCCATACAAATATTATTTGACCAAGCACAACACAAACTCATCACTTTTGAATTTCCTCTTTCTTCACTTTTTTGGCGGCCTACAGCTCAACCTCAAGCTCATCATCATCACTTGCCAAGTCTTCATCCTGTTGTTTTGTAGGAAAATTATTCAATTAACCTCCAGCAAGTCTTTTTGCACAAATGAGAACAGAAAATAGTAGTTGTACAATTTATATTTTATACCTCAAACATCAGATTATTAGCAACAACCTCAAGAATATCAAGATCAACGACCAATGACGAAACATTCTTAGAACCTGAAATGTCAAGGCATGTACATTAGTAAAAATGTGAAGACTTTACATGAGTAGAAGTTTAAATTGTCACCTTTTTTTTGCTGCAGCTATCCAATCTTTAGTGCAAATCAGTGCTTGTACCATCTCAGGATCAAGACGAGAACGATATGGATCAACAACACGGCCACCAGCACTAAAAGCCGATTCATAAGCTACCGTTGACACTTGCATGCAAAGCACATCACGAGCAAGCAGCCATAGAATAGGATACTCATCCCTCTGACCCTTCCACCATGCTAAAATATCAAATGTATGATAATTGGCTTTGGTAACCTTTAATGGTGGTTCAGCCAAGTACTTATCCAAGTCGTTTGCATCATCATGTAGGTCATGTGTGTCATATAGGTAGCTATCAAGTTCCTCATCTACCGTGTTTATAAACAAATCTGCCTCTGTTGAAGGTGCAGGTGCTTTACTCTTTAAAGATGAAGGATTACTAGCAGCATAGCATTCATACATGTTCCTCATAACACAATTAAATTTGTTAAGTTCATCTTGATAGGAATTTTTGTACACCCTCCTTATGGAAAATTCTACAATTTTTCTCTTGAACCTAGGGTCAAGAACACTTGCAATAGCAAGAGCAACATTGGACTTCTTCCAATACTTCTCAAACTTAGAACTCATAGAGGTTGCCATGCTACTAATAGTAGGATCATCACTATGACACCAATCAGTTAGTAAAAACTTAATCTCACAGAAGTCTTTGAAAAATAAGTTTGCAGTTGGATATAATGTACCAGAAAATAACTCAGTGAGATCAGAGAACTTTTTCAAGCATGGTAAAAGAGATTTTGCCTTCTCCCATTCTGCAGAAGAAGGAGCAATTTTCTCATACCTACCACGTTCGCAGGACATGAGCCTCTCAAAAGCAATCCTGTAATATAAAGCATCCCTCAACATGGTATACGTTGAATTCCACCTAGTAGAAACATCAAGTGAGAGGCCCGACTTTGTGTTCAATCCACACTCAGTAGCACACTTTAGGAACTCCTCCCACTGCAATGGAGAACCCTTCACAGCCACCACAAATGCTCTAATATTCTGAATTGACGATGCAATAGCACTCATACCATCTTTAGCAACCAAATTAAGAATGTGATTAGCACATCTCACATGAAAAAAATAGACCATCACAAATTAATGGACAATGCTTCTTGAGTCCTAAGATGACATCCTTAACAGCAACTTCATTTGCAGCAGCATTGTCTAGAGTCAAAGAAAATATTTTCTTTTCGAAGTTCCATTTCAACATACATGAACTTAAGGTATGAGACATATTCTCACTAGTATGTCGTCCTGGCACATGGAAGAAATTAATAATCCTCTTCTAAATATGCCAATCATCATCTACCCAATGGACAGTCACACACATATACCCCTTATTCTGATTTGATATCCACATATCCATAGTTGCACTCAAGCGGCATTGAAGGGTTTTAAAATAAGCATACATCTTATCCTTTTCTTGCAAATAGAGGTCCATTATATCCTTTCTAACAGTGATACGAGACTTGATAGGAAAGTTTGGACGCAGGGATTTTATAAACTCAACAAAATATTCATGTTCAACTATGTTAAAATGATACTCATACATGATTATTGCAATGTATAACTTCCTCAAACTAACTTCTTGATCATACTTGTATGGTTCAATAACTGTCATACCTTTCTCATGATCAGTTTTTGATTTGAGTTGTTGCTGGCTTTTAACAATACTGTGATAATGCTTTAGATGACTCCAAAACCCTGTGGTTCCTCGATTACTCTCAGCTTTACCTTTGCTGGTTTTGTTATTACACCCTTTGAACTTACATTGTGCCCATAACTGATCAACCTGCTTGCCATTCTCCTCCACTGTCACTGTGTACTTGGTGAAATACTGCCATACATCTGATGTGCTCTTCTTTTGCTGTTTCAAAGGAGGTTGTCCATCATCCTCATGGTCCACATCAATGATATCATCGGCACTTGCACCCACTACACTTGTACTCGCACTTGCACTTGTAGCTGACACCACTTTGTTCTGAGTTCCTATCATCCATTGATAGACAATTGAAAATCAGCAAAGCAAATGAAGTATGAGTTGATGAATCTGCAATTGAGGTTGTAATTGATTATTACCTACAAGCGAGTTCTGAGAGGAAGTGGCGGTAGCATCACGAAATGGGGGCGGATCCATGACCGTGCGCTGTCGGGAAGTCACTTCTCCGGTAGGTGGTTTCATCTAATGAAAGAAACCATTCAGAATGAAGATACTTTCAAGTTAAGTAAACACACATAACATAGGTCATGTAACATAGGTCAACACAGATGACCACCAGATCCATCCACCCAATATGCATCCATATGCAAAGATCAATCTATTATGGTTAAAATATTGAGTATACAAAAATAAATAGATACATCTACTGATCTACATAACATAAGCCATATGGAAGGAAAGACCTGGAAGCATAAAAAACAACATGTTCACTAAATTATGCATAGCACATTTCAAACTATACAAATATTCAAGTTATAATATGGGGAAGAAACAACAACTATAGGATCAGATCAACACTCATAGTATGCTTCCATGAACACATCTACTATTAGCCTATTATAATTAGAATTTCAGGGCTTAGGTGCTAAGTGCTCAGGCGCTCAGCAAGTCAGCATAGACGAGTACAAGTACATGAAACCACAACTAAATTCACAAATGGACCAGTACGAACTACTCCAACAAGACCGGGATAATTTTTATTCCTTAATCTAAAAAAAAGCAGAATAAAGGTTCTATTTAAGCCTATGATCTGATCACAATTTCCGATCAAATTCAATACTTCCTCCTGCATCGTATATCTCAGCAACTAGCCAACTATACTCTTTAGAGCAAAATCATCAATGAAGAAGCCACCGTGATGGACACCGCCACACCGGGCAACCTGACCACCTTCAATACTTGGCCTTCGACTCCGGACCACTCCTTCTCGATGGCCACCAGGCTCACCACGACGGAGGAGATGTACTGGGTGGAGGAGATGCCGGCTTGAGAAGATGCACTGGGCGGAGGAGACACCAGCTTGAGAAGATGCACTGGGCGGAGGAGACACCAGCTGGAGAAGATGCGTCGAGCGGAGAAGAGGCGCCGGTTGGAGAAGATGTGACCGCCGGAGAAGATGTGACGGGCGGAACCGCGGAGGAGCTGGATGCCCCAGGCGGAGGAGCCAGATGCGCCGGGTGGAGGGGCCGGATGCGTTGGGCGGAGGAGCTGGATGCGCCGGCCGGAGAGGATGCCCCGGGCGGAGGAGCCGGGCAGTGCGGCGCAAGTCGGCAAGATGGATCCAGAATCGGCGGCTCGGCGCTGGGTTTTCGCGTGACGGCGTGAGGACTGAGGCAGGCGTGCGTGCACGTGAGGCGTGAGGGTTTCTCCGACGGAGCCGGTGGCTGGGTCAGTGTTTGTGTTTCTGTGGCCGTGAGCCCATTGGGAGACGCCGGATCCAATAACCGAAGGCCCAAGTAC
This sequence comes from Phragmites australis, assembly GCF_958298935.1. NCBI lineage: Eukaryota > Viridiplantae > Streptophyta > Magnoliopsida > Poales > Poaceae > Phragmites > Phragmites australis. Next base: position 5,365,610 of record NC_084936.1, read on the forward strand.
TGAAGTGAAGTGGGCTGATAAATTTCGGTAAATATCGAAAGCTATATCAATTTTTTTCGAAAAAATCAGAAAACCGACTAAACGGTCGGAAGTGCCTCAAACCTATTCCATTGCCATTTCCGGGACATTTTACCAATACCGATACCGATTCCGAAAATTACCGATTTCGAAAAATACGGTCGGCAGTTTTCGAAAACGGCCCCCGGTAAATCGGAAATTTCCGTTACCGTTTTCAACCCTAGTTGGAAATAAAGTCCATCACATAAGCAAAATATTAGTGAATTTTTCCATATTCTTGGGAATTTATTTGAGACTCTTAACAATTATTACAAGTTATAAAAGTAGATTTTTTTGGAGAATTTTAGTTTAAATTTTACATAGTCTTTTTGGGTGACTCCAATTAAAATAGGTTGCACATGAATTATAAAACACGTACAAAAAGATTTAGGATTTTTGGAGCAACAGAAACCATTGTTTTGAACAGCGGGCCCACCAGCCATCGTCTGTTTAGTTCGTTTCGAACCGGAGATGGTGAACATCTACTGTTCACTGCGGCTAACTGGTAGTAGCGAGCGAGGCAGAGCCGATAGGGAGGAACCAAATTTGGCGAGTCTGATAGGGAATTGGTTGGAGGCTTTTTTTTTTTTACCAGCTCGGCAAATTTGGCGATTTCTCGGCAAATTTGGTGATAGCGAGCCCTTTGCCGAGTCAGTTGGAGATGCTCTAAGTCCATGTAAATATTTGAATTCAAGAGGACTTATCCTACTTTACTCTTTCACCTAAGTGACGGCCTAATTGGGATTTGTGTATGTTGTGGAGGCGGGAGAGAACTATATATATTGAATGTATTTTTTACTCAACTTTTAAAAGAAGGGAAAACACTTTTTTCCTTAAAATTAAGTTAAAAATGTTAATCCATAATAGGGAACCACAGCTTTACATTTTTGCAATTCTAGATCTGTGCACTATTAAACTGTGAGTGAGTCTGCGCTGTTAACTTGCCATTGTGGGAGTAAGATGGGAAGCTTCATGACCTGTACCTCATAGGAACTATGAGAATCTCTCTTGTGGTGCAGCACTAAGTCAATACCCACTTCCTCCTTTCCTCCCTTCTATATTGTTGCAGCAGTAGTTTAGGGTATCAAATTTATGATTTTGTTGCTGACTTTTTTATTTTGTGCAGGGAGTAGTTCCTCTAGTACTGGAGCAATTGCTGGTGGAGTTGCTGCGGCGGTGGCCTTGCTATTTGCTGTTCCTGCAATTGGTTTTGCATGGTGGCAGCGCAGGAAACCACAAGAGCATTTCTTTGATGTACCTGGTAAGTATTCAACAGCAGGAGAATTACTTGGAGAATAACATGAATCAACTTAATGTGAGATTTCTAATGTAGCAGCCGAGGAAGATCCAGAGGTCCATCTTGGCCAGCTTAAAAGATTTTCACTACAAAAACTACAAGTTGCAACGGATAGCTTCAGCAATAAGAACATCCTTGGTAGCGGTGGATTTGGCAAAGTTTACAAAGGAAGGCTGGCAGATGGTTCATTAGTCGCTGTTAAGAGACTAAAGGAGGAACGGACACCTGGTGGGGAACTACAGTTTCAAACAGAGGCTGAGATGATTAATATGGCTGTACACTGAAATCTATTGCGCCTTCATGGATTATGTATGACACCAACAGAAAGGTTGCTTGTGTATCCATATATGGCTAATGGAAGTGTTGCATCACGTTTAAGAGGTACTCTGTGTTGTTTACTCCAGTCGTACAGCCTTTTCTTTGTATCTTTCAGTTTGTTATACTTTCTTGACAACAATATCAGACTGTAAAAATATTTATTACTAGTTTTATTTTGTAGAACGGCCACCATCTGAACCTGCACTAGATTGGCAAACAAGAAGAATGATTGCATTGGGTTCTGCCAGGGGCCTGTCCTATTTACATGACTATTGTGATCCAAAGATTATACATCGTGATGTCAAAGCTGCGAATATTTTATTAGATGAAGACTTTGAAGCTGTAGTGGGGGATTTTGGTTTGGCCAAACTAGTGAATTACAAGGATACCCATGTAACTACTGCTGTTCGTGGGACAATTGGCCACATCGCACCTGAATATCTTTCAACAGGAAAATCCTCTGAGAAGACTGATGTATTTGGATATGGAATTATGCTTTTGGAGCTTATTACAGGACAACATGCCTTTGATCTTGTTCGCCTTGCCAATGATGATGATGTCATGCTGCTTGACTGGGTACTTGATTAATGCAATTTCCTCGGTTTAAATTGCAACTAGATATTCATGCCTTTTTGTGGCTTGATACTGTGCTGGGGTTGGTTGCTCACTTTTGCTGTACAATTGTCAAAAATCTGTCAATCGCTTCATCCGATAGCAAATGATTCATCGCAAGGGTCTATGAAAGAAGATATTATTTCTGAATTGGTACAATGTTTACAGCTAAACTAAGCATATGGTTCAGCAGCATGTCTTTGGATCGTTCTTTTTGTCAACATCTTGATTTTGCTTGTACAGGAGTTGCTTTTTTGTGATAAAACACCTGTTTTGACTGGCAAGTTAATAGTGAGTTCATATGCTTTGTGCAGGTCAAGGGATTACTCAAGGAGAAGAAATTGGAGAAGTTGGTTGACCCAGATCTGCATGCTTACATTGACGTTGAGGTGGAGTCGCTGATCCAGGTCGTGCTCCTTTGCACACAGGGCTCCCCAATGGACCGGCCTAAGATGTTGGAGGTGGTGAGGATGCTCGAAGGTGATGGTCTTGCCGAGAGATGGGAGGAGTGGCAGAAGGTACAAATAGTACAGCAGGAGGTCGAGCTGGGTCTGCATCAAAACTCAGTGGATTCTCGACTCAACCGACAACCTCCACGCGGTGGAGCTGTCAAGGCCGAGGTGATGATAGCGCACTCACGATTTTGTAAGGGGTAATAGTGATGTGATGTGTATCAATCATCCTACTTGAATCTCCATTTGTTCATATCAATCGATGGGGGAAGGTGTAGTCAGCCACGAAACGCCCTTGACTTTCCTCCTTGATGTGCGGCAATGGACATCCTACGCGAGAACAGCAGAGCCCAAGGAACTAGTATGCTGCACCAAGGCTCTTGTATTTGTAAGGTGGGAGCGAGGTGCTGTGGCTATCTGCTGAGTCTGCGATAATTGTTCTGACAGCTGACATCAAACTATTTTGTACCAAGTGTAAGGATGGAACTGAACCTGCGGAATCGTTTTGTATCTCCCCTCCTTTGGAAGGATCGGATGATATAGCTGTACCTATCCCGTTTGTAATTGGACTGCACTGGCTGCCAAAGGTTAAATCTTCAATATTCGAATTGTAGCATTCTGATGGTTGCAGTTGTCGATTTGGGGTGTCCCAGTTTTAAATTGAAGATGTTCAGCATAGTGATCGAGTCATTCTGGCCTAAAACGTTGTGATGGTGACGATTATTTCGGTCGATGGAGATAGGAGGCATGTGATCTTCCCTGAATTATCAGGGAAATTTGGGATTTTGCCACTCCTGTGGTTGCCGCTAGCTAAAATGCCATCGGTGAATACGACTTAAAATGCCACTCTGAAATATCGGGCGTTTCAATTTTTCTCTCTTGCTCTGAAATCTGACCACGAATCCATGAAGAGCGTTCTTCATTGTCTCATTTGATATGTTTGCGAGACATCGAGTGGTATATATGCTAAAGCGACTATATTTGCAGCCTCCAACATTCGAATTTGGATCATTTTGGAATTTGAATCGAAGCTTCAACATTCGAATCGAACCGTTCCTTGTCTTCCGTTGTACGGCCGGGATTTTTCCTCCCCAAAACCCCGCAAGCAGGAGAGGGTTCTGCCCCTTCTGCCCCGCCGCCGCCGGCCGCTGGCCGTTGTCTCCCGGCACAGCCATAGCCAGTGAGCCGCCCCATGGTCCTCCCGGGCCTCCTCCTCCGCCGCGCCGACGCACCTCTCCGCCCGCCGTACCGCTACCTCTCCCGCCTCCTAGACCGCTACGGCTTCGTGCCCCCGGCCTCCCTCACCCACGCCCCGCGAGAATCCCCCGACGCCGCCGCCGCCAAGAAGCGCCGGGCCAAGAAGCCGCCCTACCGCCCGCCGTCCTCGCTAGACCGCGGTGGGCGCCCGCCCGCGCGCTCGGACCTTCCCTTCGACTTCCGCTTCAGCTACACCGAGAGCACCCCGGGCTCCAAGCCCATCGGGCTCCGGGAGCCCAAGTACTCCCCGTTCGGCCCCGACCGCCTCGACCGACCCTGGACGGGCCTCTGCGCTCCCGCCGTCGACGCCACGCTCCGCGACGTCGCCGCCGAGGACCCCCTCCCCGACGCCGAGAGGGGGCTGGAGGAAGCCCGCCGGCGCGAGCGCGAGCGCGTGCTCGGCGAGCCGCTCACCCCCGCCGAGCGCGCCTTCCTGGTCGAGAAGTGCCAGAAGAACCGCACCAAGCGGCAGATCAACCTTGGTAGGATTTGGTTTATTTTGCTGGAGCAAGAACAGTGGTGAATTTGCCAATTTTTGGGTACATTCCAAATTGGCGTGATGAATGATGTTGATTCATTTGGTTGATTTGTTGTAGGGAGAGATGGGCTTACTCACAACATGCTAAATGACATTCACAATAACTGGAAGAGCTGCGAGGTGGTCAGGGTAAAATGCCTTGGTGTGCCGACGGTTGATATGCAAAATGTGTGCCATCAACTTGAGGTAGGATGCAAGTTTTGCATTTTTAGTCATTGGGTCGACCCATAACTCACTCAGTTGAACTAAAGATACACTTCCACCATGCCAAGTAGGGATGCAAATGAACTAAAGTAGTGACCTAGAACTACCGATTGGGAATTGGGTACCCACTTGCATCACTAACTTGAGGTAGCTACATGTCTCTAGTCTCCAAGAAAAAAAAAGCCCTCTTACTTCAGTTGCAGACTATATGAAGTATATTGACTAACATTTTAGGAGATCATATTTTGATGTCACTCATGTTAGCATTGATTTTCATGTAGAAACCTGATTACCTGAGTACTGTTACTTCTTTTCCAGGATAAGACTGGTGGCCTTATCATCCACAGGCATGGTGGTCAGTTGATACTGTACAGGGGTAGGCATTATAATCCAAAGAAAAGACCTTCAATTCCGTTGATGTTATGGAAGCCAGCTGAACCTATCTACCCGAGGCTAATCAAAACAACAATAGAAGGGCTGACAGTCGAGGAGACAAAGCAAATGAGGAAGAAGGGCCTACATGTTCCTGTTTTGACGAAGCTTGGTAATCATGTACCCCCTTTTCTGCTTAGGTATATGCATGGTAAATGCATGACTAACAAATCATCCTATTTCACAGCAAAGAACGGATATTATGCTAGTCTTGTGCCAATGGTTCGTGATGCCTTTCTGACTGACGAGTTGGTTCGAGTAGATTGTAAGGGATTGCCAAAAAGTGATTATCGGAAGATTGGAGTCAAGCTCAGAGTGAGTTTATCGTATGGGTTGATATTAAAATTGCATATGTGATTTGAAGATGATTTATAGTAGGATATACTAACCACCCTCTTATTTTGGTGCAGGACCTTGTTCCTTGCATTCTTGTCTCTTTTGACAAGGAACAAATTATTGTTTGGAGGGGAAAGGATTATGATGGAAGCTTACAAGATCATACGCAAAAGTCATTCCCTTCAAGTATTGTCTCAGATTGTGCGTCAGTAAAGAAAGAGAATGGTCATCAGGAACAAACATCAAGTGATTGTTCTTCTGATGAGTGTTCTGGGACCAGTAGCTCTGATGAAGCACCAGATGACAAGTCTGTCATTTCTGACCTGGACTCTTCTAGGGCGATCTGACATAGAAATCCACAAAGTTGCCATGTCACCAGAGTGTACAAGCTTGTGTATTATGTATTCGTGTTAGTTATCTTATATCGCCATTGCTATGGCAAGTTGTAGGCCTTTTCTTTTTTCTATCATTCATGACTAGTTCTGGCAAATTTATGATTTTGTTCACGTCCTATAGACAATAGTTGCTTGGATGGTACAGGCACATCGCACAATTGTAGCTCGAGGCTCCAGCAGTTCAGTAATTGGAGGACTAGAATGTTGTTATTTTGCTGACCACAAATTATACAAACCTCATTTGACTTTACCCAAGAACGTCATGTAAAGCTCAATGAACAATGATTTAACAATGTTATCCCGTCTTATATGGCCCTGGAGGTGCACTTGAATTTTGGCTTTGTTCCACTGACGATTAAATTGTTTAGTCTTTTCTTATTCTCTCTTTTTTTTGAATTTATATCTGGGGAACTGGCTATTCAAAAAGAAAAAAAGCTGGGGAACTGGAAAGGAGCTTTACCTAGGTATTGTATTATTTCACTTGTGGGATTCGTTCTGGCTTTAATCAAGAAGACAAGAAGAGGGAATTTCTCATTGGAGAGTTAACACGTTCTATTTCTTGTAAAATTCCAGTGAAAACTATGTGCTGCAGGCAGGGCATGGCAGGGCAGGGCAGAGCATGTTTTGAGCTTTAGGCAGCATGCACGGTCCTGAATATGGTTCTTGCATCACTACATTTCTCTGGGTTCAGGGCGAGAGGAGCATCACTAACAGCAAGTCAACAACTCAGGATCAAGCAATTCAGCCAAGGTGAGATATTCGAGGAAAACAAACTAGACATCAACACAGTTCATATGATCATATCTATGTCTATCTGACAGAGTGACTCGAGTTTGATTTCCTCCAATTCTCACGTTTGGGAGACTGCATCTCGGCGATATACTTAAAACCTCCTGAAATGGGCCATTCGAGGTGAGATATTAGAGGAAACTGAACCTCCTTTCTTTTCTTTCCATGGATGGTTCAGTTCCCTCTAATCCTCATTCCTAATGGCACATAGGTAGTTTATCTGTTCATGCTGCCTGTAGCCACCAGGCGATCGACTGAAGGTGAGATATTGGAGGAAAACAAGCTGATCAGTGATCATCGTCGATCCATTACAGAATCTGATGATCAATCGGTTTGTTATCCTCCAACTCTCACTTGCACCTCACAACTAGCTTGCTAGTTGCTACAGCAGTTGGGAATGGAAAGAATGGAGACTAGCTATCCAGATGCTACCCTGCTTTAAGTTGTGAAGGAGTTGCTATGCAGTTGGACCCAAATTTATAGCCATCTAGAGAAGAAGAAGAAGAAGAAGATGGTATCCTGCAGAGCTCCAAAACCAGAAGGAGCATCCGTTTCTGTTATACCTGCCCTTTCATGCCGATTATGCCTTGTCCCAGCACTGTTAAAAAGCTGCAAGACATGGCGCCTTGTACTGTGTACTGGTGTTCTCTTTTCATCACAGATCAAATACTCGAAGGACGAAAATAGAGGGTCGAATACTCGAAGGTCTTTAAACCTGCAAGCACGGTTCAAGAGGCCTCTGAAGTATGAAGCCGGGTTCTGATGTGCTTAACTTTGGACGAGGATCCCTGTTGTAGTGCGCCGTCGTTGACCCATGCATCAGCGAAGAAGTCACCGTGACGTCGACGTCAGGGGTCTATATCCCTTAACTTTGGTTAAGTGGTTCAAATGAGTCCGAAAGTGGTTTTGACCAACACTGGACGTTGGTGTGGAGTCCGACTCTGAATCCGCTCTCGGTTCCGACTATGGTTTACACACGAAGCACTTTCGATCCAGGAGCTCTCTCCATATATTTGTTCCATCCCCTCCGTGCCAGCCACTCCGCAAGATCGACCACGTACAACTACACTGCACGCAATCGGCATGGGAATTCTTTTCGACGTCGGTCCATCGGAGACTCGATCGATCTCGCAGGAGTGCCACCGCCTCTGCTTCTCCGGGTTGTCCCTGGTCGACCCGGCCACCGCCGGCGGCCAGCGGGTGGTGAACGTCTGGGCCGAGGCCGAGGGATGCGAGGCGTACGCGATAGGGACGTTGTCGGAGGAGGAGCCCATCGTGGCCTTGCCGCCGGTGGTGTTCGGCGTGGAGTCGTTCTTCCTGCGGCACGACTCCGTGGCTGCCACTGTCCGGTTCTACGGCACCGTTCTTGACCCGCCGCCGCCTTCGGATGGCGAGGAAGAGGAGGCCGTTCTTGATGACGGCGAGGAAGGGGAGGCCGTTCTTGACGACGGCGAGGAAGAGATGGCCGACGAGGAGGCGGGGGTGGAGTACGAGCTTCTCAGCGAAGAGGACATCGCGGAGCGTTACGACAGCGACAACGGCGAGGACGAGGACGGCGAGGAGGAAGATCGGCCCCGCAAGTTCAGGGACGGCGAAGCGGAAGGGGAGAGCAGCAAGAGGAACAGCATCCCACTAGTCGCTGCTCCGGCCGGGAGCGTCGTGCCGGAAGGGGAGTTTCTCGGAACGGCGCGGTTCGCCATTGTCGAGAACACCGCCGGCTTCATGCGGGTCGCCGCCGCCGAGGGCGGCGAAGGACAAGGAGGCAACGAGATCCTCGTGCTGTACCGATACACCCGCTTCTCGAGGACGTGGAGCGGACGACGAGGCGTGGAGGAGTGCAGGAGGACGAAGCTGCACTGGCTCCGGTTTGCCGTCCCGGCCGCCGGCGACCTGGCGAGCTCGCTGGCGTGGGCCGGCGCCTCGCTGTCCCCGCTGATTTACCCCCGCCTCTTCCGCCGGCAGCTTCAAGACCTGTGGTCAAGGCTGACAGTGCCAGCGATGGTTAGCAGCATCCCGTCACGAACCGCACGCCTCCAGGTGATCGTGGACGTGGGCATCCTCCGGTGCGAGGACCACACGCCGGAGCGCATGGAGCACATGTTCGGCGCGTTGGAGGGCAAGGTGCATGAGGCATGGCCCGAGTACTACCACGTCTGCAAGGAGCTGCACCTGCCAGAGCCGGTGCGGCACGAGGAGGGCAGAGACGAAGACGGCGCGCGGCTGGCGAACTGGAAGAGGGTCGCCGAGGAGTGCTCTGTTTGCTTGGAGCTGCTCGAGCGCGGCCTGGCGGCGTGGCCGGGGTGCATGCACGTATTTCATGGCGCCTGCTTGGAGAAGACGCTGGCGGAGAGCGAGATGTGCCCGCTGTGCCGGGGCAAGCTGTCAGAGATAATCAAGATGCATCACCAATCTGCAGCATTAACAAGTGATCGAGTGATGTAGAGAAACTTTGGATTTGATTGATGATAAGGACATGTTATGTTGGTTCTCTTTCACTAGCAGTTCATTGTAACAAAATCCCTGTGTTTGTCCAAAGGGAAACTGTCGATTATTGGAGTACACTTGTAAGCATTACCTTTACCTTCATTTCTTAGCAGAGAATTATTCTCCTGTTGTACGTCAAACAAGAATTTAAAGAACATCATATGTAGTCGCTCCATTTTATTGATGATTATGTGTACAACTTGAGAACCCTTTATTCTTATATTAATAAACATTTAGTAAGGACCTCTTTTACATGGATAAGTAATATAAGACTAAATTTTTTAGCACTAATAGGCTTGAAGACCTATGCCCCAATAGGCCTAGATTAGGTTAAAAGTCCACATTAGATGGACCTATAGTTTAACACTCCTAATTTTATAAACTATAAGAAGAGAAGAACGGTAGATAATGATCAATTAATGGGAACGTTCAAATTCAATAGCCTCTCTTGACGAGATGCAAGATTGTAAATTACTGAATGTTTTTTATTCTCCACCGCTATTCCATCCCTTGCATGTTCAAGGGCGAGTATTTGGAAAAAAAAATCTATGGAGCGATGCTTCAGCAACCTCCTCCTACAACACCACTCGGATGGGGCCACGTATCCACTTGTCAAGATCTCAAAGCTAGCAGTCAAGCGAGCCAAGCCTTTTATGTTCCCACCCGCGAGCCGAGCTGTTCATAAAAAATAGGAAAGGAGCTCGTGCTCGCTGGCTTTGAGATATTCACATGCGGACATGTGGCGTCCATTCGGTGGTGCCGTGGGAGGAGGTTCCTGTAGCACCACTCCATAATTTTTTTTCAAGTATCTTTTCAGTTCTACATCCCAAAAACAAAACATTGGTATTCATCCATAAGAAGATAATGAGAAAAAAAATCAGATGTATATAGATGGTTTCCGGTGGCTTGGTAAGGCGGCAAGGAAGGTGACCAGGTGAGCGCATGCAGATTTACCAACACAAACAAGAGAATTTTTTTTTTGTCAAATAATACTAGTCGTAGGCCAGTGGCATCTCAACCAACGCGCTTGCTTTTTTTTTTTACTACAATGTGTAATTTTGACCCACGTGCACCATTCAAACAACTTTTATGATATATTTGAGCAATTGTCAAAATCTATGATTTGGATATACCCCGCACAATTTGTTGTACTTGTGGTGTATTTTTACTTGAAAAATATTGCTTTTTAACACGTCTAATCTAGGTGGGAAGGAGAGGATGGGGGAAGGCATGCCATTGTTGGAGTTTGAATTATAGATAAAGTCGAATTGTAGAGATAAAGAAAGAGTTGTTGTATGTCTCGGTAGTTTAAACCGAGTAGTTAGCTGGAGATAGATTTTATCTCTGGTTCAAATCGAGTCTCTCAGAGTTTGTAACAACCATGTCTAGGGGTGTTTCCCAGTGTATAAATACATCACAACACGGCCTGAAAGGGTAACACGCTTCACAGTTTTTTATAGCCATAACACCTAAGCAAATTCAATTACACAACTGAGAATCTAGTTTAGGATTTAGCGTGCAATTCGTTGTCAGAAAAAAATAAGCAGGGAAACAAATATGTGTAGAATAGGATTTCACTGAACAAATGTCTGGAATATGCTTTCACTGATTCAGAAGCGTGATCTAATACTATGGTTCCATTTACCCGAGTCTGAAAGAGTATGGGGGATCCAACCGAGCATGGTTTACTCCCTCTCGATTCGAAGTCCGTCTCGACTATGGTTTACTCGCGAAGCATGTGATCGATCCACGGAGGTCTCTCTATATATTTCGACATGCCACTCCACAAGATTATCACAACCGTACTAATCAGCGTGATACTTGACTTGTTCTACTACTCGTCGATCCACCGGAGACTTCCGATCGATCGGAGGCAATCGACTTGTTCTACTCCTCGTCGATAGTGATGGATCTAGGAATAATTTTGAGCTAGGGCAGAGACACATAGTCTAATTAAAGAAAAATAGAAGGTGGGATTATATACTTTTGTCCATGTAATGTGGAATGACACTACATATACATTTCGCAGATGATTTCTCATGTTGTAAATGATACTTTGCTTATTCTAAAATTGTTTAACACTAATGCAGTTGAAATGCAAACATATAGACAAATCCCTAAATAAATTTTGTATATGATACATTTATGACATGTTACCTTTTAATAGTACATGATGAAACCATATAGACTTAGAGCTCTATTCTAATTTCTAGTTGGTGCTGGTGTGGGGAGGAGGTCACCCCTATTTATACTTGTCCTTTAGTGCAAGACATTTAGAATATTGCCATGTGGTACATTCCACACACTTCTTACAAAATATCCTAATTCTATTTTTTTCATTTTTATCTAAAATATAGATATTTCCTACCATGTAAAGTATGTATGTTCTACACATCTCTTTACTTTGCCATGAAGCATGGCAACTTGTCACGTCCTAAATTCCATAATTACGTGATTAAGCTTAATCATGCATTATTAGCATCATAATTAATTTTGAGGTAAATTATTTTGGCGTACTAGAGCACTTCGTTTAAAAATAATTGGATGAGAGAAAGAAATTCGGGAGAGAAAAGAATTGAATTCGTAGTTAAAACGGACTCTTTCTCTAACACGTGGGCCCCACCGGAGTGGGCCAACCACCCCATTCTCTCTCCCTCTAGAGTGGCAGCTCACTCTCTCTCCCTCTAGAGTGGCAGCTCACTCTCTCTCCTCCTCACTCTCCCCCACGCCACCCCACCATGCTCCCGTCCCCTCTCACTCTCCCTCTCACTCCCTCTCTCTTTTCTTCCAAAATTCGAGCTCAAGAGAGGGATTTGAGATGAGTACGTGGTATCATTGCAATCACAAGCTCATGAGCTATCCATCCCACAATTCATTTTTGTTTTCCCGAAGGATTTGAGCCGGATTTGGTGTCTTTTGGTGTTTAGGGTTGAAATGTGAAGAACACCGGACTTCTTCGCCTCCCGAGCTTTTCCCTCCGTTTCCTCCTTCAATCGGTGGTCCACAACCTCGGTAAAGGCCTTTGGGTGAGTCCCCTAAACTCCCATGGCAAGAATCCACCTTTTAGATGGTTGGATTTCGGATTTTGAGCTAGGGGTTTGAAGTTCATGAGTTCTTAATGAATTAAAAGCAATAGCCGAGTTTTGGTCGATTTTGGCATATATATGTTGTCCTACGCAGTAGAGGAAGTCAATGTGATACTCTAGGTCCAAGTCCGCACTCTAAATGTCACCAAAATCGTCACCAGTGAGCTCCCAAAGTGCCCCCGGCGACTCCCAGCGGTCTGACCGTCACCCCAAGGTCAGTCAGACCGCCAGGGGCCAAAACCCTCTGCATGGGGGCGGTCTGACCACGTTTCCGGCGGTCTGACCGTTGCATACCCGGGCAGCACAGTTACTGCTTGCTGAAACTTGTAAAATTTATAATAAATTCTCTGTAGCTCCAAAAATTATGAAACAAATTTTGTTGGTTTCATAATAACCTACTCTACCTATTAAAAATATCCCCAGCTATGAAATAATGAATTAAATTTATGAGATTAAATAATTAGGTTAAAGCTTCATTAATTTACCGTTAATTCATCATAAGTCCAAAATTGATGAATCCAATTTTGCTAGTTTCCTTATGACTTGTTCTATCGATGAAAAATGTTTTCATCCATTATATGCATATTGTGGCATATATTTGCACTTCATTCATACTCATTGCATTGCACGCATTAATCTTTTTAGAGATCGCCGAACCAACGATCCTAGCGAGCGAGGTCGATCCCGAGGCGCTGCACCTTTGTGAACCAGTGCATCAAGGCAAGCATGTATCATATTGAACCCTATCGGTTGTATTGAATGAAGTCTAAATATTGATAAATTATGCTTATGTATAGGTTTGCATGTATAGGAAGTCAATGTTGGGTTTTGATGAGTAGATCCTATGTTGAATTACATTGTCTCTACCTTGATGTATTGTTGATCCATATCCTTGTAGCCTAGGTTTAATCATACTAAGGTCTAACTTAAAAGTAATACGAGATGCTTAGCAATGCATAGGTCATTGGTAGAAATCGAGCGGTGGAACGTCCCATCGTTCGCGAGTTGTAGGTTAATTACCTTCACAATGATTACAATGTTGGGTCGATGATGTTGGTTGGTCGAGTGGTGAGTATGAGACGAGATGTGGACGGTGTTAGGGGTGTCATCTGTCCTCAAGGAAAATCCAGGGGTAGTTTGGGAAGGGAACCCGGACACCGTTGGCTGCTTGCATCGTTTAAGGCCGATCGTCGGGGTAGTTGGCTTTAGCACTTACCTTACTCACCACATGCCGATCTAATGGTAAGGCGAGCCGAATACCTTCGCAGCTGTGGCTTTGTGGGGCCTGAACAACGACGGTGTGAGCAGGCGGGCTTGTAAGCGGTACTAATTTGCTCCGGGAGTAGTTCTGGTACCGCCACACCGAGCGTTGCATGTCGCACACGGTTGGGGCTAGTCGGGAAAGGTTAACACGGGTACCCCCTTGTGTGCACTTTAGCGGGTGGCACAAGCCGTATGGTCCCCGAGTCGTGTAGGTCCAGGAGTATCTCCCTGCAGGGTGTATAAACAGTTTGAACTGCCGCACTCTCGGTCATGAGCATGCTATTGTTTCATTTGCACCCGGTCGTAGAGTTCTCGTGGTTGGTTCGGTTGTATGGTTAGGATATGTGGTTTGTGATTCGAATATGTGGGAGGTGGTGGAGATGGTACTTGTTATATATTGATACTAATGTGGTTTCAGTTTCATATGATCAGTTGGTAGTTGCAGGGTAATTTCATATATATTGGTTAAGTTAGTTGCTCACATATATGTCTAGGTTGCTTACCGCATATGTTTTACTTAATCTTGTGGCCTAGTCTTGCTAACATCTCAATACATAATTCTTGGAGTCGGAATATTATATACCCATATTGTGTAAGACTTGCGAGAGGGTGCTGCCCTTAAGTTGATGCAGGTTCACAGGTCGGCGAGGAGGGGGCGGTGTTTGGCTACTTTGTGCCTGCTGATCAGGGTGGCGGGCAGGAGTAGCACATTCTACTCCGAACTCAGTGTTCTGGTATGGAGCCTAAGGGCATGTGGCTCTATATTATTTTGTTGTATAGCTTTTAGTCTTCCGCTGCTTAGTTCTTTTGTTGGTTAGGAGTTGATGGGTTTTGTCTCCTCCTAGCTCTCTTTTGCTGTAAATTGTGATAACTTGTTGCATGCTTAAGAACTTGTAATATAATGTTAATTACCCGCTCTTTCTTAAGCTTTGTTGTGATGTACATGTTGGGAAGACGTGTGTTCCGATCTTAGGCACAAAACACGTGCCGAGACTACCGGGATGATATTCTGGTTAATCATCGAGGTTGTGATTATGAATAATGATCCTCATGGTGATTAATTAGAATATTGTTTGGATGGGCCAGCTGAGTGGCGCGGCGTGACGACGGGGCTGTGTGCATGGCGCGGGATGGTGAAATGACAGCGCAGCGTGGTCTCGACCGGCGTAGGAGTCCACAACGGCAGAAGGGAGAACAAGGAGGGGAAGTAGCGCCGGAGAGGAAGGAGGCCAACTGGGTTGGCTCAGTGGTGGCGTGTTGGCCGGTGTGGTGCGGAGGAGCGATGTGGTGCACGAGCGGGCTGGGGACAACGGGCCCAGTCAAAATCTTTGACTGCGACAAGGCTCCTGCTGACGTGCACACTGCCACGATGGTGCTCTTGGCCACCGGCAAATGGCGATGCCAACCAGTTGTGGGAGGGTGGCACCAGCATCAACACCTCACAGGGAACTCAGCTAAGCAGGAAACAGTTGTCCGGCTTGGCCAAAAGATGGCCATCCATGGCACCGTGGCGCTTGACGCAAAAGGAGATGTGCGCCAGCATCAGGCTAGAGCAAAACCATCGTGCGTGGAAGGTGTAGCAAGGATGCTCGGTGCTCACCATATTCATGGACCCAAGAGAGGAGCAGCAGACGGATGACGCGATGGTGAGGGGTGGAGAGATTGGCCGACCCCGGGGAAGAAGATGTCGCGGACTTGAATCCAGCTCGGGAAAACATTGGCGAGTCTTTCTGCGCTCTCCCTCTTGCTCCTCGCAGCTCAGGGTTCGCAGATTCAGTAGCAGCACTTCGGATTTAGCGGTGGCGCGTCAGGATTCGACGGGCGGCAGCTTGGTGCGCTGCTCTCTGTGTCTGCCATGAGGGAGAAATGAGAGGGAGGGAGTGAGAGGCGTTGGGAAATGGAGCTCGGCAAAGAGGCATGCATGGCAGAGAGAGCAGTGTGTGGCAGTGACGGGGAGGACAGCCCGAGAGAGAGAGAGAGAGAGAGAGAGAGAGAGAGAGAGAGAGAGAGAGAGAGAGAGAGAGAGAGAGAGAGAGAGAGCCGTGAGCGCAGGCCGAGCGGCTCGGTAGGGAGGTCACACGGGAGGACATGCGGTGAGACACGCCAACAGCGTGTTGGATGGCTCAGCTCGGTGGCGCAGAGGAAGGCCACGACGAAGGGAGGTCGCATGGGCTACTGCGCGCACGGTGGCAGTGCGCATGACTGCAGGGCGTAGGATGGCGATGTTGAGGCTCGAGGCCGTGCGGACGTCTTTAGCAGTGACATTGGCGGCACAAGGGCAGAGGTGGACGGGAGAAGAAGCAGCAGAGGAGAGAGAGTGAGGAGGAAGATGATGATGTGGCCACCACATGGCAAAAAACCAGGTGATGTGGCATCCACGTCATCAAAACCGCTTAGGGAAACCACTTCAGGGGTTAAGTGATCCGGTATTGAAACTTTAGGGGAGTAAAACAAACCATTTAATAGTTCAGGGGGTTATCCGGACATACACGATAGTCTGAGAGAGTAAAATGGACTTTTCCCTAAAAAAATTGAACGAAATCTTCCAACAACTCCGAAACGAAAATGAATAGAAAGCAAAAAAATCGCTGCAATGAGAGCGGTCATATCTGTGATGAAGGGCAGAGATGTAGACGGATTTGCGTTCCACCATTGACCCTCATGACGTCTAGAAATTCTACACAAAACCCTTGTGCCCTCAGCCCGAGGTGCATCAACCTCAAGCCACTGCCTTGTCATCCCTTCTTCAACTCGGCAACTCCCCATTGGTTACCTCCACCTCGATCTAGGGTTTGGGCAGCCCCGTCTCATACCCTCACCTTTCTCACCGCGACGCTTACCACCTTGGCTAGTGACGAATACAAGAACAATTTTGAGCTAGGACGGAGACAAAGAGTCTAAGTAAAGAAGAATACATCAATAACAAAGAGAACATATTAATTCTCCAATAAAAATACAACAAAAAAATATGAACCTATAAAATAAGCAAAGGTAAATATAGATGTATTAGTGGTGGCAACAATATTTTTTTTACTAAGGTACAATAAATATTGTTGCTAATGGTAATACCATATTAAAAATTAGAATATACATGAAACTTAAAACAATTTAGATATATTACCAACAATGTACAATGTGGCATAGTATGCGTTTTTGAGTTAAATGTTTAAGTATAATTCCACATATAGATTGAATATTTAATACTATAATCAGGAATGTAATATTTCAATGACAACATGCAATGTGCCACAACTTAATCTTTCATTAAGAATTGCTGGAAAATTTGGAGGGGTTCCAAAAATTTGAATTTGAGTTTGTAGTCAAATTTGAAATGTGAATTTTTATGGAAAAAGAAAGGAAAAGAGAGAGGAAATAAAGGCAGCGATTGGATTAATGGCTACTCCAGCCAATACCGAGCAGCCCATTTAGCCCACTCGGTTGCTATTAGGTTTCCCAAGAAGGATTTTTATATTTTTATATTTTTAAAATCAAAAAATTATAAAAATAGGCATCTATTTAAAAAAAATTGTAAATCCAGACGTCGCCTGTTGTAAGGGTGACACCGTATTTATAAATAAAAAACATATCATTCTATTACTCTCAAAATTCAAAACACTATCACAATAGTAATGCAAAATTATGAAAACAATGTATGATGTATACGATGCTATAATCTAGCTCTCCAAAAAATTTCAACTCAAACAAATACCTATACAATGAAAAACAAAAAAGACAAATTTTATCATACAAAGACACTGTGTGCAATGAAATTTGTCTTTCTTATTTCTCATTGTATAAATCATATTTTTGTTTGTAAATTTTTGGAGAGCTATAGCATAGTGTCCTCTACACCATCATTCTTTCAGAATTTTTTATGACAATTTCAATAGTATTTTGAATTTTGAGAGCAATAAAAAAAATATATATATTTTTAAATGAGTCGTCCACAACTGAAAATGTGTCCTCAACTGGATTTTTTTTGCTTCGAAATATA
The DNA here is from genome assembly GCF_958298935.1 of Phragmites australis. NCBI lineage: Eukaryota > Viridiplantae > Streptophyta > Magnoliopsida > Poales > Poaceae > Phragmites > Phragmites australis. The sequence goes on from NC_084936.1 coordinate 5,383,124, forward strand.
AAAATAAAAAAATTCCAGACGAGGCGGCGGTCGTGCGGCGGCGCTCGAGAACGCCCGCTTCCTGCGCCATGTTCGCCCGGCGGACTCGGACTCGGACTCAGGACTCGGACTCGGACTCGGACTCGGACTAGGTGGCGGAAGAGGAAGCGTGGAAGCCGGCGGACCCGGCAGCTCCTCTTTAAAAACGGAGCTCCTCCTCTTTGTACCCAATCTGCAACCTCTTTCCAGCTCGATTCCGTCGCGGTTCACCTCGTCTCCATCTCCGACAGGCGCCGGCGCGTTCCTCCTGCTCGTTCCGCCGCCGGGACACCTCGGGCAGCAGCCCCTCGACCTCGCCTCAGTGGTGATCTGCCACTGCTCGTGGATCCATAGAGACGCATGATCAATCGGAGACAATGGACGAAGAGGAAGAGGAGCCGTTTTGCAGCGGCGTGTCGGTGCGTGTGACCCTGCCGGAGGGCCAACGCATCTGCATCGTTTGGGCTTCCCTGTACATCGACCCGTCCAGCGCCTACGCTCAGTACGCGGTGGAGGTCTGGGCTGAGGCCGGCCGCGAGACGCACACTATCGGGACCTTGTCACTGGAGAAGCCCGACGTGGCCGTGCCGCAGGTGGTGCTGAGCGACGAGTTCGACCTGTGCCACGACTCGCCGGACGGCACCGTCCTGTTATCCTTCCACGTTCTTGGCCCGCCGCCCCCGGACACCGAGCAAGAGGAAGCGGTTCTTGCTAATGAAGTGGAAGAGGATGGCGACTCTGCTGCTGATGCGCCGGCGTGGGATGGAGAGCCGACCGTCGAGGCGGGAGTGGAGTACGAGCCTCTCGACGAAGACGACTACGCGGAGCTTAACGACAGCGACAACGAGAGAGACGAGTTCGCCAACTTATACTACTGCTTTCTTGGCCCGCCACCCCCGGAGAGCGAGGAAGAGGAAGCGGTTCTTGCTGACGACGAGGATGAATACGAGGACGAGGATGAATACGAGCCTCTCGACGAAGACGACTCCTCCGCGGAGTGTAATGACAGTGACAACAGCGAGGACGATATACGGCATCTGGAGTTCCTTGGGCCGGCGCGGTTCGCCGCCGTCGAGAACACCGCCGGATTCATGCAGGTCGCCGCCAATGCCTCCGGGGGCCAAGAAGGCAAGGAGATCTTCGTGCAGTACCGGTACACCCGTTTCTCGTGGACATGGAGCGGGCGTGGAGCCGTGGAGCCGTGCACGACGACGAAGCTCCTCCCCCTCAGTTTCCTGGCCCCACCCGCCTGCGATCTGGCGACCTCCTTGACATGGGTCGGCTCCTCGCTGGGCCCTTTCATCTACCCCGGCCTCTTCCGCCGGCAGCTTCAGGAGCTCTGGTCAACCCTGGTGGCGCCGGCGATCGACACCATCTCCCCACAAGCCTCGCACGTCAACGTGACCGTGGACGTTGGCATCCTCCGGCGCGAGGACCACACGCCGGAGCGCATGGAGCACATGCGTGGCGCTTTGGAGGTCAAGATGCAGGAGCCGTGGCCCCAGTGCTTCTACACGCACAAGGTGCTGCACCTGCCAGAGCCGGTGCGGCCGGCGAAGCGGAGGAGGGTCACCGAGGACGAGGAAGAGGATGATGAGTGCTCTGTTTGCTACGAGCCGCTGGAGAGCAGCGTGGTGGCGTGGCCGGGGTGCAGGCACGTGTTCCATGGCGTGTGCGTGGAGAAGACGCTGGAGAGGAGCGAGATGTGCCCGCTGTGCAGGCGCAGGCTATCAACAAAACCAAATGCATCCACATTAAGTGTCGAGTGATGTAACAAAATCTTATTATTCGGATTCGATCCATGATTCGGATGATTAATTCAGTGCTGTTTTATTTTCAATCTGTGATTTTGGGAGAATTCAATGACGAATTCGTCTAGCTGTATGCCGAAGCATCGGTCCAATTATACCTGTGATACATGGATAGCAACTTAAGCAAATAAAATTATGATTCAATAGAAATTGCAAACAGAGCAAATGACCAAGGTACATCATGTCGTCCACGCTGTTTCAAACCATTACAAGAAATCAAAGAGAGATGCAATTGCAACGCTCCAAAAGGAAGCGCAACTACTTGGATATTACAGCAGCGCTTAGTCACTGTTCTCTGAACGGCAACACGCCGAGTGGAACAATTATCTTCAGGCAGAGCGCCACGACAGAATGACAAGGAACATTATTTACTAATATTCAGTTTTTATTACCTGTAGTCTGTACAGGTGGGGGCAAATTTCGGAAAGTTGATACAAGCACCTCACATTTACAGTTTACAGACACTGCACAGCACGGGTAGTAACCTACCTAATAGTAATGCACCAGCCTCCTTTAGTCCTTTTATGTATCAACTCAGCATACACAGAATTTTCCGGGCGACAGCCAAATACAAGAACGGGACCAAACAGAACTGAACAAGCGACATTGTAGAGACTTCAAGCTTATGCTGAAGAACTAATTCGCAGACCACTAGTTTCCACACTCAAGGTTTTGGTGACGAGAACAGGTTGGGATAGGAGAAATATGGATCGTCCTCCAAAGAAGGAGATCTCTGAGGCATATGAGAAGGCACATAGTGCTGTGTATCATTGGTAAAGGAGTCCTTGTGATCAAATACTGGTTTCTGCGTCACCTCAGTCTGATGTTGGCCTTCCTTTTGGACACCATCGCCGTACTTCTCATAAGCCTTGGCACTCTTCTTTAGATCTGCAATGCGCAGTTGTGCTAGGTTTGCAGCAGCACGAGCCGCTGATGCGGCTCGCTCTGCTGAGTCAGCAGCTGTCTGAGCAGCAGATAATACGTCGTCCAAGTCTATATTTGGCCCACTCTCAGTAGGAGAGGTTGCGTGTACCTGTTCTGGTTGTTTCGAGAACATGTAATCAGTAGGAGGTACCGGAGGTGGGGTCACTTCATCAATTTTCTTCGTGAAGATTTCTGGCTCTGTTGGCCTCACTGGAGGAGATGGAGAAGGTGAGGGAATTGACTCGGTTTTCTCCGTCGAAGAAGTTGCAACAACTGGCGGTGGAGAGGCAAAAGGAATAAATTGCTTCTTTTCATTTGGCAAATCTGGTATATTTGACTGAGCAGATGGTGCAGAAACTAGATGTTCCAAACTTTTCATCTGAATCCTAAAAGGACCATCAGCTGTTGGATTCACTTCCAAGTCGGTAGGATTTGAAAATTCATGAGGAACTGACTGTGAGCTTTGAACATGTGGACCAATATCTGGGGTTGATGGTGCATCGGAAGGTGGACGAATTGCAGCTTTTGGGACTTCAGGCAAATCCAGTGACTCAAGACCTGTATCTGACTCATAGTCTTCATCAGGCTGCTCCGCAGCACTTGCAGCTACTGTTTCCTCGTGTTTCTCCTTGGGAAGAGGCAGCATGGAACCATTGAAGTAGGTTGGTCCATTCTAAGAACAGAAACATTGTATCAAAAGTGAGACTCGAATTAATGAACTAACCATGGTTTCTCGTAAGTAAATATTTACCAATAGATCTGCATGAGGTTTCAGAAATTCTGTCTCCGTCTCTGATGGATCCCAATCAACTTCATGCTCCTCAGCGATCTCTTTCAGCAGTTTCAGCTTTGCATCAACAGGAGGAGGGCGAATAGAAAGTAGTTCAATTATCTGCAGCAGTATTCGTTCTGATATGTTATGAACAATCAAACTGCCAGAGAACATGATTGAATTACTTCCAATTAAAAGTGTCATATGACCTGCCGATTGACCCCACAATCTGGCATCAGCTCTGAAGCTGCAGCAACAAACTCCTTCCCATATTTAGTTGCAAACATCATTTGAACTTGCATCAGTTCAGGAAGATCTGCACACCTTGGAGAAGCAAAACAGATGCTGGATATTGCTTCTTTGAGATCAATAGGACATTCCCTGAAGCAGATAAAACAACAAAGAAACACAAATCAGCCACATTCATCTGCAAACCTACAGAAATATTGCAATAAGTTAATTACAATTTTTGAGTCACAAAAACAGTTTATCAATTATATCAACTAATGTAGCCCTTTTTATTTAAGAGCTGAATCAGTATCTCCCACATCATTTTTCAAGAGGATACAGCTTAATAAAAAAAATTTGCAGAGAAGCAAAAAAATATTAGTTAGTGACATCCTGGGAATTCAGACTAAGAAAGATTTGTGCCTAAAAAAACAAATAAAGAATATAAGAAGGCAGAGGGTACAAGAATGAAGATCCTTTCCCCCTGTTGGTTAATGTACATAATAAATTGAGGCTTAGGGTCAAATTTCCTGCTAGATATACATGTTTCAAACATACGGGTTGGCCTATCATGGAACAAACACTGCCGTAATCCACTATAGTGGTGAAGTAAGGTTATGTATGACAGTTAGAAATATGGAAAGTCATGCACTATACAAATACTAAAGAAAGCTACCATTTTAAAGTTAAATAACGGTGCCACTAGTGGCACGTCATGTTGAACCGCAAATTAGCAACCGACCGATAACTAATGCGAAATTACAGTGACCGATAATTTTATTACGTGAAACAAATAAAGTGGTTGCCTCAGGACGTCAAATTGAATACAACAAAAAAAGCACCTCGAAAGTTCTTGGCCAGTGAAAGTAAAAGTCACTAGAAATCCCAACCGGGTGCTGCTGCTCCAGCATACTATGCCATGTCGAGGGGCAATTAAGCAACTAGTTGGGATTGTAATGCCCATGATCCTTAAATCGACAATTGAGCACATAAACAAGGTAATAACATCTGCAGTTACGAGTTGTGATGGAATAAAGAGAGGAACGAACTTTTGCGCCTCGATGATGGGCAGGCGGACGGCGACGAGCTCGCAGAAGAGCTCGAGGATCTCCTGCGCGGCCATCATGTTCTCCTCCCGGATGATGTGCTCCACCTGCAGCCGCAAGCCAATTAGCAAAGCCAAAGTGCTCACCCTAAGAAGGAAAGAACCAAACCCTACTCCAATCCAAGCAAATCCCCCACGCATGAGAGAGTCCGCACCCTGATGCGCGCGGTGGCCTCCTGCCCCGCCTCGAGGAGCTTGGCGATGTCCCTCCGCATCTGGCGCAGCTGCAGCTCCCGCCTGTTCCGCAGCAGCTTTATCCGCGGGATCGTCAGCTTCAGCAGCGTCTTGCTGCTCACCAACAGGTAACAAACCCCAATCAGAACCGAAAACCAAGCGAATCAAACCAAGAACCCCACCATGCCCACGAGATCCCCAAGAAACCGCGAGTGCGCGCGTACCACTTGGCGCCGCGGAAGCCGCCGCCGCCGCCTCCTCCCTTGCTGAAGAACGCGTCCAGCATCGACATGGCGCCCGCTCAATCGATGCAAGCGAGGCAGCTGCTTGGTCGGGTGTTCAGCGGGGGGGGGGGGGGGACTCGATCTAAATGGCAGAGGAGAGGCGATGGAGAGCTGGAGACGATGATGAGGTGGAGCCGTGTGGGCGGCCGCGGCGACGTCGGCCACCAGGTCGGTGTGCGCGTAGCACGCGATGGGGCACCTGCTCCACCGTGAGAGGGATATGGGCCGTCCGTCTCGGACACGTGGATGGCTGGCCGGGGAGACTTTTTGGCTTTCCTTCGCTCGAAAGGAAACGAATTATTCCATCTCGACATCGGACGGCCAGGATTGGTTTAGTACGTGTACGCTTTTTTTTTTTTTTTTGCTTTCAAAGATGTCGCTGTTTATTTTATTTTTTAATTTTTCTTTCAAATATCGGAGTCGGACGGCCACCACCTTGAGTAGCTTCTCGACATTGGCCTGCACACACCTGCATTCCTGCAAAGCAAACACACAAATACTTCCGACAACAATCACCCGTCCAGTAAAGGAAAGAGAACATATCCGACAAGATGTCTCAAAGTATTATTATCATTCCACATAATACTCCAGCAACTCTCGAACGCCCAATTCTCATATACATCTTTAGACATTCCAGTCCATATTACAATTACGACAAGCAAAACTAGAAAGTTATATGGACAATATCCCTTCCAGATGTATCCTCATTTCCATAAAGGTGGTGTTGTTCCTCCATCACCAAATAGCTCAGAACATAGCAATACAACATTCAAATCCTTAGCTACTAATGTAGCCCACCCATGTATGGCTACAACAGATCTGGTCAAATGGGTCATCCGGCCCAACACAACATGGGCCCGTTTAGGCTCGGTTGGCCCAACTAACTAACTGGGTCGTATCGTGTTGTTCCACGTGTCTGAGGCGTAGCTCACGACACGGCTCGTGAAGCACAGTGTTGTGTCAGGTGGCGGGGTAGGGGTGGCTGAGAGGGGGCGAAGGTGGGGTGAGACTGAGTGGCCGAGCAGCTGGGCCGAGGGCGAACGGGGCAGAGTGGCCGAGGTGAGGCAAGGGCCAAGTGAGGGCGAGGCGAAGCGGCCGGGTAGCGGGGCAGGCCGTGACCATGCATGGGCCATCTAAGTTGGTGTCGGAGGATGAACTCCTGTCGCAGGGATCCCGAGAGACCCCTTTTTAAAGATTCGGCCGGGGGGATGATCCTGAACGAGCTCGTCGGGGAAATAAATGGGAACGGAAATAAATACAGTGGCTGGTGGTGGGGGATGATCGACCTAGTGCAAAAAAGATGGATGCACCGGGGTTTAGACAGGTTCAGGCCGCACGGGGGCGTAACACCCTACTCCTGTGTAAGTGCTATATCTTTCCTTGAAGGGAATTCTTCAAGGATGTATCTGGTTACAAGGGTGTGCTGTCTACAGAGAGCTTGAGGCTCCCGTGTTCTAGCTTTGCTCGAGCTTGTTTGTGATGTTCTTGTTCTATCGTCTCGTCTTGTCTTGAACCTGAACCTTTTTTACCTGAATCTCGAACTGGGGCTCGCTTTTCGTCTGGGGTCTGGGGGGCTTTGACAGGGTTTGGCGGGGTGCTTTTTCCGGGTGCCTTTATGTGTTCTCCATCCTTTCCTTTTATAGGCGCGCCGACCTCGACTTATCCTGAATGGGAAAGAGGGGGCGTGAGTGCCAAGGCGCCACGGAGAAAGGCGTCATTATTCCGTCTTGGCGAAGTGACAGGGGCGGTGAAAAAATGCGGCGTGCATCCGACCACCCGCCACTGTGGATGTCCTCCGGCGCCATTAAGAGGGCCCACCGGGCAGCCACAGAGGTGCCCGGTGCGCCCACCCTGTCTTGTTCTTCTGCCAGGGCAGGGTGGCAGGCGGAGCGCTTCGATTCTGGCAACGTTATCCCGAGGCACCCGGATGAAACGGGACGGGACCCATGCATTTAATGGACCCACGCCCCCCTGCCAAAGCATGGCAGGGTCTGATACTAGGGCGTGGGCAGCTGAGAATGTCAGGATGTCAGGCCGCGCGTGCCTATTAAATGCGGCATTAGGCCTTTGACTGGCTAACACCCCGCCGACGGGACCCTTCGGGTCATCGGACGATCTTGCGCGAACCTTCGGGGAACCGAGTCCTCGGGGGCTGCCAAGTGTAGCCCTGAGCACTCTCTCCCGAGCACTTCGGTGAGACCTTCGGGGAACCGAGTCCTCGGGGGCTGCCACGTGCAGCCCCGAGCACTCTCTCCCGAGCACTTCGGTGAGACCTTCGGGGAACCGAGTCCTCGGGGGCTGCCACGTGCAGCCCCGAGCACTCTCTCCCGAGCACTTGGGGGAAACCTTCGGGGAACCGAGTCCTCGGGGGCTGCCACGTGCAGCCCCGAGCACTCTCTCCCGAGCACTTGGGGGAAACCTTCGGGGAACCGAGTCCTCGGGGGCTGCCACGTGCAGCCCCGAGCACTCTCTCCCGAGCACTTGGGGGAAACCTTCGGGGAACCGAGTCCTCGGGGGCTGCCACGTGCAGCCCCGAGCACTCTCTCCGGAGCACTTGGGGGAAACCTTCGGGGAACCGAGTCCTCGGGGGCTGCCACATGCAGCCCCGAGCACTCTCTCCCGAGCACTTGGCTGTTTGGATCATCGGGGGACTACAGTACTCGGGGGTAAGTGAGAACCCTTCCGAGCACTTCCTTCCCGGTACTTGGACTCTGCGGATCATCGGGGAACTGGGGTGCTCGGGAACCAGAGGCTGCGGCCCCGAGCACCTTCTCCCGGGACTTAGTTTCTTCTTATCCTGCAGGGTGGACCTCGCGGGATGGTGACACGTGGCGGATGGCCGGCCCGGTCTCAGGACTCAGGGACCCCTGGTTCCTAATACACCGACAGTTGGGTTGTGCAGTGCCGACACGGTGTGCTGCACACTCAATCTAGGCATGGTCCGACGCCTCGTACCATATCTGAGCCATGTCTACAGTGACATGTCTCATGTCAGTTCAGTAGACACGACCTATTTAAACAGCTTTAGCCTACCGAACAAGAAAAAGAAGAGGTGGTCAATATTTTTGTCCTTGTCACAAAACATCTCCTGTCACCTTTCCACCCCTTCTCAACATTTGATCTCAATAGTCAGAGTTTTTCTATTGTTAATAATCCATGTGAAAATTCCTCAACTTTGTCTTTCAGAACTTTTTTTCTTGCAAATTTTCAACATGCGCTTGTAACTCGCGCAAGCCTTCATAATTTTTGCAGGAATTTGTTGGATTATGATCGCTACAATCCTACTCCAAACAGCCAGACAGGTTATACTGTTATAGTTCTAGGGTGCGGTTGTTGTGCCCTGCTGCGAAATTCAGTTGATTATGGCATCTTCAATAGTTCAAATGCCACAGCAACCTCACAATTCACGATTACCTGTTACGAAACTGAAAATATATACACACGTTTCAAAAGTCACCGCGATGCATAATGGTGCTTGATGCTTCTAGCGTAAATGCACAAGGAACATAAAATCGCTTACCAAAGGGAAGAGAGGTCACAATAAAGTAGCTCATGAACTCGCTCAACATGCTTGCCGACAATGTAGCTCGGCAGTGTTGTTGCCGGGTATTCCAGAATGTATTGAGCATGTAGAGCTATGAGATTGTAACGCTACTATTTTTAATTAACATATAGAACGATTTTATTCGCCAAAAAAATCTCGAACTAGACTGTTCGAGATGTAGTATGGGAGGCTGCACGTCCTCAACCTAGCATCAATCACCAACAATGAAAGGGTGGTGAATACGGAATAAATTAGGAACCACCTCTTTATACGGTGGTGAAGGCATGAGAATACGACTCCACCAGGGTTCAAATCTTAATTTTTGTGTGTCACCTTTTAATCGCAAAAAATACAGAATAAATTAGCTCAAAGGAAAAAAAGATAATACCTTATGCTAAACTGTGTCATCCCTCGACCAACATAAACACAGCTTCACCAACTGCGATGACAAATGTTAGGCCTCACTGGAACAGACCAGGTTGGGAAACTAACCTAATACACCAGCATGCTGAACAGGTCTTATGAACAAAACAGCATGCTTTGGCATTGCTACTTTCCTCTAGATTAAGTCATCTCAGACAGAACAGATCCTACTGAGAACCTAACCCCCAATACAACCTAAGTAAAACTACACCGCTAGTGGCTAGTGCACATTCCAACAGCTCCAGGTCGCTGCCAGCGCGTCTTCAGTCTTCGCTCTTTTGCTGCTGCAACCAAGAAATGGGCGTGTGATCCTGTCGGGATTGGGCGTGGCGCACTACCACTTCAAGCTAGACTACCACTTCAAGCTAGACGATCCTGGAGTTGCAGTCTGTGATGGCTCAAATCCACCACATTTCATCAGAACAGAGGGTCCTGATTGCACCGGTGAAGTTGTACTTTGCAGCAGGCAAATATGTGCATCTGGCCATGTATAGGATGACAGGATGTCTGCGGAAACTATTTGGCAGCATACCAGCTCTTTGCACACTTAGCGTCAACAGCCAGGTCGACATTCAGGATGTTTGTTCCATAGAATGGTTTGGACATACACTCCACCACTATGGCCTTGGCTGTTTCAGCAGATTCTGTAGGCCCTTCCAGTATCACTTCATCATGCACCTGACAAATGCAGACATTGCAAATAATGTTTAAATTCACATTCAGACCAGGAATAGAATTATGTTGAAGGAATCAATGAGAACAATTAAGAGTGTTGTTATTGAATATGTCATAGTTGTTTGTTGATTTCACTTTTGTTTAGATCAAAGAAACCACGAACAGTGGCTTGCCCTGTTATTAAGCGGTACAGGTACCAGTGTCAATCAACCTAACTACAATGCTTAAAACAAACAGAAAATAAACCTGTAACAAGAGTCTCCAACCAAGCTCCTTAAGACGGGTATTTCTTTCAATCTCAAGCATTGCACACATAGCAACATCTGCTGCACTTCCCTGTGGATCAGAGAGATACTGCACATATTAAAAACTGAAGATCGAGTTTGAGCACCATAATTATTGAGCTACATTTAGTAGGACGTACCTGGACTGGTGCATTTATAGCAGCACGCTCAATATGACCTCTTTGACCAGGACCTACATGAGCCATCTTAGGAAAACGGCGTGAGCGCCCGAGCAAAGTGTAAACTTCATACTTCTCATGTGCAAGCCCCTTCTGCCTCTTTTGCCAAGCTTTAACTTCTTTTCTATCTCTATACCAGAGCTTGAGTGTATCCCTTGCCTCCTTAACAGAAACCTGGGGCATAACTCTGAAACTGGTTATGACACACATTTTTTAAGAATTTTGTACTGTAGCGAGTACAGACAATTGAAGGAAAAAACAACTAGAATACACTGCATAATAATAGAATTGACAATGACATCTAAGTATCTAAAATGCTAGAAATTTAAATACAGAGAGCTAATTTTCCATGTATCTCACAAGTTGGCAAAAAAGAAACTAAACGCAAACAAAGCATCCTCAGCAGCAGGACTCAGATCAAGTTATGAAAACTGCCATAGCACCCATCTATTGTTGCCTTGCTGGGTGAGTTAATGTGTAATGCGTAAAAGATTTACATCCGTTATCATTTTTGGATCAAACTTTATTTGGTGTAATCACCAAATGATCCTCCAAGAAGCAAAATGGTAATTTCCTCAGGATTTTTTAATCATGTTTCAGCTTTAGTTTTTGCCATTGGGTGGGCAGAGGAAAATTCATGCTACGCAGAGGAATACGGACGAAATGACAAAAGTGGAACCATCATATTTGTCGATACACATGATAAAAAAAATATTCACTAAAGTCAATTCTAAAAAGAAATGATCAATTACTAATCAAGTAATTTCCTGACATACTTTGATCACATCATTGACCCAACTATCCTAGTTCAAAATGCAGATGTAGGCTGGTAGTAATGAGTTTCATACCTTCCAATCCCGAGATAGCCCAACAGCTGTCTTTCCGTATGCAATGGAAAAATTAAGCATTTTAGCTTTCCTCCTCTCAGCGCCAAAAGCATCCTAAAATCAAAAACACTAAATTTGATTCAACTCCATCATAATTAGCATAGTATTTCTATTTCATGCTCTTATGTGATTCTGTAAAAATCAACGTACATATATCTCCTTAATCACATAATATACTATAATACTAACAGCAGAGCATGAAGCATTTAGCGGACTAAAAGTGTAACAGAGAAAACTCCTGCTCAATAGCAATTGATGAAAAAAATTGGATGTATCTTCTCTGTGAAAATACAAAGTCAGTGTCCTAATAAGCAATGTACAAGGGTACCTGCCCTTGCAAAAACTTATTCCTGTTATTTAAGGTTGACTACTGAGGATGCGCGGGCTCAAATATTTAGAGATAAATGTTGTTCAAGAACACACACATGCAATACAATTATGGCATTCTTGGTTCGAGGAATGCCCCATGCTAGGGTGAGTGGATCCATCCTGATAGAGTGGAATTCAACAACTTTTGTGCAATGGAATGGGCTATCCAACAAATTTTGTGGAATGACACCATTCCACAAGCGAAATAGCATTCAGAAGTTCAAAAATCCCAAAAGTACAGGAATGATATATTCCTATATCATTTTTTTAAAAGGAAATAATAATTTGATTGAATGAACTACAAACTGGGGAGATTATAATTGCATCAAAGTGCAATAAACAGATATGATCAAATAGAAGCCTTAAACAATTAAAAAATCACGCATAACTTCTAAGAAAAAATGATGCTGTCAAAACAACTAGTAGCACTTGAAGTACCTTCAATAGCGGCACTGGAGATTTCTCTTGACCAGGTTGAGGGTGCCATTCAAGAAGAACTTTCTTTTCATGAACAGCATCACGGATGTGCTGGTACATATTCATGGCTGTCCTAGAATGGAAGTCGCCACCAGCCTTGAAAGCATCCAACATGCTTTTACAATTAGTAAGATGGGCTAAGATCCTCAGCTCCAGCTACATTAAAACATGCCTTTAATAAGAGACTAAGAGTGAAATTGCTTAGGCAATTCAAGGACAAAAAAATTGACTATTGAGCACTAGTAACCACACCTGACCATAATCAGCAACAATAAGAGAATTTCCTGGAGCTGCAACAAAAGCTTGGCGAATCTTATACCTATCCTTTTCAAGGGCAGGTTGATTCTGCAAGGGAGACGTATTGAGTTCAATAAATAATATTGACCGAAAGAATAAAGTAATACTTTAGCAGTTAGCAATATTTACCAGATCTAAACTATATTGCAGCTAGAATTAAACCATTTGCCACTTCTGGAGCTAAAATAAAATTTATCAAGTGCCCAGATACACATGATTATGAAGCATATAAGTAGCTGCTGTTCATTACGTAATGAAGATTTCAATGTGCAACCTGAGGTTTACTCTATATAATGAATAGCGAGGTATGTAAAAAGTGAGCTAGGTAGGTTCATGATTTGTATCAGATTTCTATGGAGCATTTTATTTATATTGCCACTGGGGAATGCTGAAGCCTGAGGCTACAATCAGCATAGACATTACACATAACACATCCATTTTGGACCAAGACCTCTGTGAAACAGCTGCTTTAATACCAGTAAGCAAAAGTTGCCAATGTCCATTTGATTATTTTCTTGAATAAACTTGTAACTACCACTTGTTTGTCTTTTTCATCCTTTTCTTGTACAGTGATATATCATGCGCTTCATAACAATCCAGAGATGGTGATTCAGAAAAGCTCTTTAAAAATCCCACATAAACACAAAAGATGATGCATACCTGTAAATTTGGTGTTCGTGCTGACAAGCGTCCTGTCTCAGTATTGATATTTAATGAACAGTGAATGCGCCCCTCCGTACATGATATATGATCTCCCTATCATGGAGTAAGGGAGTTTTTTGATATACAACACATGGAAACACTTTGCAGTTGAATGTAGTTAGCTAAGCGTAACTGGTATCCTGACAAAAGCTAGCAGAAACACATAGTAGCAATGGTCTCACTCACAATCCACACTAAAATGTCTCGGCATGATCATGGTAGAATCAAAGTATAAAAAAAATATACAATCACACGAATAACTGAATGCAACCATTATTTTGCTAAAAACAAATTTACAAACAAAAATAATCCAAACCATCTAAAATTCTAACTTGATGGTGCAGACTGACACGTTTTGTGATGCATGCTGTAGCTTTCAGTTTCACAGCACACAATGCATAAGCATTTTGAGCTGGGAGCATGCAGCACACCAGCAAAACCTGATTTGCATTGTCAGTAAATGCCAGACATGCTGTCTCAAGGTACGTACGACAACTCATAAGATCAGCTGGCTAACCTGCAAGGGAAGAATGAAATTGGATATCAACGAGTCGATAGAACATATTTCACATAAAGCTGCAATTGCATGGCATGCTTCCTTTCCCTTCTTTCCTCCACCAAACGCTTCATATGATGTTCCATATGAGGAATTTTCATCTATATCCAGCTCGGGATCTTCTGAACCACCGGTATCTTCGTCATCCCCTTGGTTATCATCTATTGTGTAAATATGTTCCGTGGGTATTTTACCAGCCAAACTTCTCAATGCATCCCCACTGACTGATGGCCAGCCACTCGGGGTGAACATATCGATTTTCAGATCTTCCACGATGCTGCAAAGTTTGATTGTGCGATACTTTGAAGTCTTATTGCCATCTGCAGCTACACTTTCTTCATTTGGTACTTTAAAAGTTTTACTCAGTGGCCAAGTTTCACCAGATTTATGTCTGTTACAAAGGCAACAAAGTTAACACTTCTAGGATTTATATAGAAGCGATGTGAAAGAAAGCTTCAGTTACCAGTTTCCTAGGTTATATGCACAATCAATTACTAGAAATACAAACGAAAAGCAAAAAGATTCAGTTTACTTCTTCCTTGGATATTACATACACAAAATGATTAGCAGGCACAGGAAAATTCAGTTTCCATTTTCCCTTCTCGCTCTTAAAAAGATTGTGGATGCTCTCATAACTGGATAAAGGCCAATTACCATCCAGCTTAGGGCACTGGGCCATGTATCCCTCTGTGCATAATGTTAGGAATAACTTGTATTCAATAGTAGCTCCTAGGGGCAATATATAGAGTACATAAGGGAGTATATGATAAAGACCTAACCTATACATAATGGATAAGGACTCTATATTCCTAATACCACCCCCCCCCCCCCTCAAATGCAAGGCGTATGGGGTATGCAACAACGTTGCATTTGAAAGAGATAACACTAAGCAATAAACTTAGACTAATACATCCAAAAATTGTCTCGTCAAAGCCGTCATAGAGTGGAGTCTTACAATTCTGTCAAATCAAGTCGAAGAAGTGCTAAGCGAAGTACGGGAGTAGAGTCGTGATGATGACAACAAAGAATGTCCTTGGTCGAGAATCGCAACAAAGCAACGACGAGTAGAAAGACAACAAAAGAAGTGGTCACTAAAGCTACGGAAAGACCAAGATGACAAAAGAATACCCTAGACCAAGGTGATGAGTAGCAAGACAACAAAAGAAGTTGCCACTAAAGCTACTAAAAGATCTATATGGCACTGTCGCAACTGTAACGATAGGAAAGATATAGACTTATTGACGAAGGAATATGTAGACTCACACGGCATAGATGAACTCAAAGAGAGACAGAAACTTGGAGAGACAGCGGAGTTGCAAAAACTCTAATACGAGACTAAGATACTAGCAGGCAGCAGTGGGAAAACAAAGGCTAAAAGCTAGACACAAGAGCACCCAACAAAGGACCCATAGTACCAAATCACAGCCTAGCACAGCAGCAAAACCACCCAAAGACTAGGACAATAGCAGCGGTAGCACAAAAAAACACTAGCAAGCAGCAACAAAACAAAAGCTAGCAAGTAGCAACACGCAGCACGCCAGCAAGACTAAGCCCAAGCACCAGAAGCCCATGAACCATCGCCAAAAGGTAGCCTATAGCAGTTGGCTACAACCACCTAGCATTAACCGCCACAACTAGACCATGGATACATGGATAAACGACTCGACTCAACCACACCTCATACCACCATCTTATTTCAAAGCGAGTGAAAGCGACCCATGCGGACACGACGACCCAACAGAACGGATAGATCTAGGAGAGCTGGCCGCAGTCAGCGATCTTCACCTCCTTAGAGACCTGCCCGAAGACGACGTGCTTGCCTTCAAGATAGGGGGTGGGTACGGTGCAGATGAAGAACTGGGACCCGTTGGTGTGCCCATCATTGGCCATGGAGAGCATGCTCGCGCTCGTGTGCTTGCGCACGAACTTCTCATAGGGGAACCCCTGCCTAGCTGATCTGGCGACAGATCCTAGCCGATCAATCCGCTTTAGGCGATTCGATTGGGCAAGCGTGGGCGGCGCTGGGAGGCTGGGTGACGCGGTGGGTAGGGGCACCGAGCAAGAGCGGGCAGCATCGGATCAGGACTGGCCCTGAGCACCCGAGCGGAGGGGCTCGGTCGGTCCAGAGCAGAGACGAAAGGGGGCAAAGCCGTGACAGGGCAGGAAGCAGGACCAGACGACGTTGGAGTCCGCGACGGCACGACAGGCAGGGGTTGGACCGGCGAAGACCAGCACCCATAGCAGGCGACCAACCGAGGCGGTGAATAGAAGGTAGAGGTCGGGAGTCCGCCTCAGACGTCGGACATGCGAACATCCGATGTGGCCTCGACAACAGGTGGGCAAGCAACTGAGGCGGCCGAATGGGAATCGGAGCTGGCAAGCGCAGGAGCACACGATCCAAGTGACGTGGTTGTGCAGAGCCAGCGAATCGGAGAAAACAACGACAGGATGATGGACTAGATCTAGATCTAGATCAAGAAAGAGAGAGGGGGAGCCAGCCGACGAGAGGGTGTCGACGACGGGTTAGATTGGATCAAGACAAGTTGCGACGTCCAAAAAAAGAAAACCTAGATGTGATACCATGTTAGGAATAGCAACTTGTATTCAATAGTAGCTCATGAGGTCAATATAGTATAGGATAAGAACTCTAACAACATATACGTAATGGATAAGGACTCTATATTCCTAACACATATGAATTGTGGTCAAAATAATGTGTTCTACAACAAATCACTACCAAAGTTACTATCGTTTTTCATAAAGATCCAAACATGAAGTGCACTCAAGAAGATACCATAGCAAAAAGGTATATGGAAATCAAGAAGGCTTTAATGAAGAGATCAGTACAAGATAGTACCTATTTTCAATGCCACCAAATAGAAGTTGGCGAATTTGAGTATCGCTATTCACATTCATATACTTGGCATCAGGACAATATTTAGATGCCCATTTCCGAAACTTATCTGCAGCTACTTCTCTTTCAGCAACAGCAGCTTTTTCTATCTCTGAAAGGTAAGCACGATCAACAAGCATTCCCTCTGTTTCCATCTTCACAAGAAGGGCACCGAAGGGACGCCAATACTCTTCATAGAAATCGTACATCGTTCCCCTGGGGCAACCATCAAAGATCCATTCCTTTGTTTCAAGCTTGCTTTTTAAGCTCTCATAAAGCCTCAATGTACTCATTGAATCTAGTGAAGAATAACAGATCCACAACTCTCTGTCTTCCCTTTGTAACTTTTCGACTGGCTCAATAGATATGATTTTCCCTTCAGATCCATCTTTTCTAACTTTTTTCCTACCAAAGATGGTTTTCATTGATGTCTTTCCAGCATAAGGTAAATCCTTTGGAACAGCATCCATGACTCTATGATCATTTGTAAGTCCTTCAAGTGAATATCCACCATCAGTTCTCCTGGACGAATCCCAAAGGCGTGCAAGATGCATTGTATCAGCATGAAACCCATCAACCTTGATTCCATGGTTCTCTATGACATGGCTATCAAAGCTATAGTTATGCCAAACCTACATGATCAAGAGAAAGTAGATGTTCACTTCAGACAATTCAAGAAAAACAAAGCTAAAAATAGTTGGTATGCAATGGCTTTGGCGGGTAACCAGGTATGGTTTTGCTGTTAGAAAGCCTGCAATTTTGTCATGTTGACAATCTTGTGAAATGGTTAAGGATAAAATAGTGAAGAACATCCAATTTGTTTCAAGTATAGTTTGAACAGTAAATAGAGCAATTCAGAAAGAAGTGTAGAAGTCCAATTCCAAACAACATATAAAAGGAGAAAAATAGCCATGAAGTTACTCCAACATGAAGAGGAAAAGAATTGCACCTTCTTGATGGATGGATCCTCAAAGAAAGGAGCAAACTCCATCAGGACATCCCTTCCACCATCCAGCACATCCACCCAAATGCAAGTTTTGCCATTTCCAAAATCAGCCACTTGTGTATTAGAATTTGATGAATATATACTAAAGCATATTACTTCTCCATGACCAACTGGTGTCTCTTCTTTGACAACAATATTTGCTACCTGCACAAAGATTATACTCCAATAATTAAAACTAAGTTTACTTCTGAGAATAGCTTGCTATCCTAGCAGTAGACAATGAGCATATTAGCTCATGCAACTAAGAGAAGTCGATACAGACAACAATCTTCAGCATTACTCGTGACATCTGACTTAGATTCTTCCATTGGCTGCGGTAGATTTTGGTACATTCATGAGGAACATAGACCAAACGCTTGGGGTCAGCAAACGACACTTCAGAATTAAACAACCTATCACCTTCAGAAATAAGCTTCTTGTGATAACTATGAAATCGGGACAAACACGGGATGTAATACATGGCAGATGACACTTCACAGTAAAAGGGCGTTACTCAACAAAACCTAATACTTATAAACAATGGAATATTTTGATGTCTTTGTAAAACAAATGGTGCGCCTTGGTGAATAAGGATGGACAACACAACCACTCTATAGGAAAGCAAATAAATCAAGCAGGGTTCTTTTTACCTCTGTGTCGCATGCATGAATAAAGCTCTTGTACTTTGTAGTAAGCAATTGAGCAGTGCTCCTAGCTGACTCAATATTGTCAACTACCAAAACTTTGTCATAGATGCCAGCAAGCGCCTTCCGTGCATTTGCAGATTCCTTGGACAAAGATGCTTTAGTTGAGAAAGATGGAACCACCTTTTTAGTTATGAGTTTATGCTCCTTTTCATCATCGACATCATGAGCCTTATCATCGAGCTCCAAAGTTGCCTCTGTATTAGAGATATCAAGCGGAAGATCCTCCGCCGATGAACAATCACGCCAAGGAATCTCCACCTTAGAGCCACTAGGCATGCTCAGTTGTTTCACACTATTATCAACAACATTAATCGGGGCTGACACAGATCGCGCAGGCTGATTTACCATACTATGCTTGACCAGTTCTGCATTGTCATGTCTATTTACAATTGACTTAGATGATACATGTTCTCTTAGATTATGCAAGGAAGGGTAGTTTAAACCCCTGTGATCTTCTGAGAGTTCATTCTGTAGGTTTCCAGCCCGTAGAGGAGTGGTGCCCTTATAGATATTATTTGTGACATTGTTGACAGTTCTGAGATAAAATAGCCTCCTGCTCTCCTCCACCCATTCTTGTGCACTGTTTTGCACATTTAAGTTGGCATAGAGTCTAAGCTTGAAAGCACTGCTTCCTCTAACTCCCATATCTGAGCTATGAGAATAGTCTTGCCTGTCAGCCAGAACGATTACCAAATTTAGAAAGCACCAAAGCAAAGTGAAATTCCTAAGTACTGCAAGACAGCTAAAGGGGAACATTTCAGGGAGTGTGAATCGCTCCAAGCTTAAGTGGACCACTATTAATCAGGCAGTGCATGGACATGTTCAAACAGTAATGAGGCTATAGAAGGTGACACCGTGTTCCCTTGCCTAACATAAGTAATGTCAATCGACACATCCTCTAATCAGTTGACAAAGACTGTATTTACATTAACCCAAACATGGGGCTATTCAGTTCGAATCGAAAGAGCAGGCCTCCTAGGACAATATTAAGCACAGCGATAACAACATGGAAAACGTAAATCCACCTAGGCATTTGCCAGGACATCACCCTCCGCACCTAGAATAGCATGCATATCATTTCCGGCAGAGCTAAGCACCACCTCCACAACCTCCTCTTTCCATTCTTCGAAGGGGACATCTCAACAACCTCCCAAAGGCCGCAACGAAGATTGAATAATTGAAACGCAACACAACACAAAATAAGAATGAATAAATCTCTGATCGGCGCCACGGCGACTACCTCCTGCATCCGGATAACGCCGGGGGCGGCGAGGGGCGGCGCCGGCGTCGAAAGAAGAAGGGCGAGGACGACAGCCACGGCGGCGCCGAGCCTGGGCACCGCAGCAGCGGGGCCGGCGCCGCCATGGACCCCACGAAGTGCCTCAGCTTGGACGCGGCTCCTCTCCTCCCCGCAGCGCCGGCGCCAACCCCGCCGAGACCGAAGCCGCTGGGCGCCGTCCTGCGCGACGCGAAGCGAAGCGCGCGAGCGGGGTGGAGGGACACAGGACGCGTGTCTAGAGCTCGCGGCGGGACGTGGCGGGCGTGAGCATTAGAGCTCGGGCGCGAGACGTGGAGGGGAGGGGCCTATTGGGAAGGCCGGCGGAGCGGAAGCGGTGGCGGAGGCGGGGGCGGTGGGGAAGGGGAGGCGAGAGCTGCGGGGGTTTGGGGGCGACGAAGGGGGACGAGGGTTTAAGCGGCTGGTGACCTGGTGGTGGAGGTGGGCAGCGGCGAAACCCGTCTCCGTGGCTGGAAGGCGTGTCTCCACTACGGTAGCAGAAGACGTGTCTCCACTACGGAGGCAGAAGATGTATCAATCAGTTGGTGACTATACTGGAACTTTTAAGTTTCAGTTGATGTATTGCAGGGACGGAGCTGGAATTATTTTATGGGGATCCAACACAAGGTTATCACTTATATAATGTAAAAATGCAATGTTTGCCTTTGTTGTTTTTGGGTAAAAAACTGTATAGTCATATAATGTACCAAAATTAGTAAACGCGTGTTTACGACTTATCTTTGGTCAAACTAAAATAATCCAGTCTAGCTAAATTCCCAAAAATTAGTAGTCAATAGTTGTTAAAATGTGTCATTAATAACCATTTAGGGTGCCAATGGAAGTGTTCAACTGGATGTTGAATAGTAATATGACAAGAAAACAATTTCAGAACTTCATTGCACCTCTAATTTAAATAGTTGTTGGTAGAAGAAACACAAAGAAAGGAAGAAAAAGGAGTTGTGTTGTCTCTAATTCATTAACAAAGTATAAAACTCTAATCCTACTTTACACTTAAGAATACAAGAATATGATTAATATTCTATGCACATGTCTAACTAACTCTTTAACCTACAAGATTAATGCCATTTGAGGTATCAGGGGTTTGGAATTTTTTAATCATGGGGAAGCCAAGGCTTCCTCTAGCCCCTGTTGTCTCTGCCTCTGCTTTTGCCTCACTTCTGTGAAAAAATGATGGCATGTGGGGTTTTAGGTCAGTCTCTCCCTCCAACTCTACTTGTGTGTGCTCGACTATGAGAAGCATCGCTTCCAAAATCCATGTGGCAACTTGGTTCCTCGTAGCGGCCACATATGGCATTCAAGAAGGTAGCAACATAGAAGACCTAGGTGTCGAGGTTGGGCCTGCGACCAATCCAGACTCGCAGAAAAAGCATGGAAAAGCAAAAGGATATTGTTGTAGATAGGAAAACTGGATGTAGTGGTGGCTTTGCCAAGCTGAGGTAAAGTTAGATGATGAGACTAAAATTATATTTGAACTTGGGCAATTTGTCCGATCACTCAAGAAAGCTCTCATCATCTACCATGTGTCTATTGGGGTGATAATGCCCGTGCTTCTTCGTCGTATCCAGTAGACTAGTTAACTAACTCCTTGCAGGATTGCATCTATTGGCATATGACGACCGGAAGGTCAACTACAACTCTATGAGACTTGAGGTTTCATGCAACAACAATGTGTTTTGAACTATTTATATTGAACACCATAGATTTAAATACATCGTATTGTAGTTGAAAACCTACAAGAACAAGTGACTCTAGAGTGGCGTAAATGGAAGAAGGCAACTTGAAGAAAGTTGTTAAGGTCAAAGCTAGGAACATGCCTGAATTTTGGCAAAAAAAAAAGCAATTAGGAAGCTATATTACATATATACAGAGGAGAAAGCAATGATATTTGATGAAAAATTCGTTTTCTAGCTCACACAAACCTCCCACTCAGTCTAGTATTTTAATATTTGCTATTACTGACCTTTAGTTTTTATATAGAACAATGCTTTGGTGTCACTGTCGATGACTCCAAACACCCATCTCTAAAATCGTAGCTCCACCAATGCCATCAGCCCAAACACACAACATATACTCGGTGCTTATTTGGGCGTTTCCTCTTATCATGTTTGAAACGCAGAAAGTATACAAAGGACATCCACGTTCTAAGAGAGGCAGAAAAACTAAATATTTATATACTATAGTCCATATTAGCACAGCCGGATCCGTGGCGCAATGGTAGCGCGTCTGACTCCAGATCAGAAGGTTGCGTGTTCGATTCACGTCGGGTTCAAACCCCCGATCCAAATCCGGATCTTTTTATTTTTCAATTTTGCATTTACAACCGCATTTTCCATTTTTTTGTTCCACCCAATTCTTCGATCTCCAATGCTCCGTATCATTTTCTCAATCTCTCCCACACAAAAATGGAAGCGAAAAAGATTTGCCTTGCTGCAGTCCCATCACTCTCACACTCACTTTTCTCCTTAAATTTCCACACAAAAAGAATCTCTTTTTGACGAAACGAAAAGAAGGATCCGAAGAGAGCAGAAGCCATGGCGGTGGATCCAAGCAGCGCGGCGCAGGCGGCGACGCGCCGGAGCGAGGAGGAGACGGCGGCCTTCTTCCGCTCCGCGCCGCCGCTCCGCGATCGCGACCGTGTCGGCGCCAGCATCGCCGACTTCGTCGCCCGCCACTCCGCCGGCAAGACTCCCATCTCTCCACTTCGTCTGCCCCCTCCGCGGCTCGGCCCGGCTCCGGTTAAGGAAAAAAGATCGGATTTTGACGCGCGAGCAGCGGGTTCCTGACCTCGATCGCATGCTGCAGGGCGCGGCGGAGGAGAAGGTCCCGCCGGGGTGGTCTGTGTCACCTCCGGCGGCACCACGGTGCCCCTGGAGCAGCGCTGCGTGCGCTACATCGATAATTTCTCCTCCGGCCAGCGGGGGGCGGCCTCCACCGAGTACACACACACACCACGCCCTCTTCTTTTGCTTGCCACCGCCCTGCTTGTTGTTAGAACTGATCGTGCAATTGTGGCAACCCGGTTTGTTGCTTAAATGCAGGTATTTTCTCAAGGCGGGCTACGCTGTCATCTTTATCCATCGCCGGTGAGTCCTTCCAGTCTGAGAATTTGTCATTGTTAGTGTCTCCAAGAGGGAACTAAAGTAGCTTCGTGCTCAATTTTTTCCGCTGAAATTGGCACTGCAAATTGGGTTTCATATTATAGCTAGGCAGGGCTTGTGAAATCCTCAGTGTCAAATGTTCTTTGTGTAGTTACCTGCAAGCTGTTCTATTTCCGTTCTGAATGCCAGAATGCCACAAAGTTGTGACACTGGCGCCTCTTTGCAGCGGGAGCAAGCAACCGTACTGTAGATTTCTTCCAGAGGATTCGTTTCTCGATTTTTTTGAGCTCAGTGAAGAGTCAGAGATCCAAGGTTTGGAGTTTGTAATCCTGAATTATCTATGTCATGCAAACTGAGCCACATTTGTTTAAATGAATATATGAATGGTTTATATTGCTTGCCTCCTTTGTTATTTTACTTCATTCTTCTACTGTAGTTTCAAGTAATCTTTAAATGAATATATGTTTTCTACTTTTAAAACATCAGTTCTTATTTAAGTACCACATCTCAGTTCCACAATCTCATTCCACGGTGGTCAAGGCAGCGATCAGTAATTATCGCAAGGTAGATATATGCACCTCCATTTGTATGTCGCTTACTCTTCTGATGCATTAGCTGCAATTCAGATTGATATGGTACCATGGCTATGTCTTGTGTTCATGATTGCAGGTGATTGATGAAGGCCTGCTTCTGAAACTTCCCTTCACTACAATTTTCGAGTACCTTCAGGTATTCCAAACCTATTTCCTACCAGTGCATGTTGCCAGTTCTTATTGCTTTGTGTATAGTGTCGGTCTCACGTATCTGTTCTTGCTGTCCATATTACATTTTGTACCTTGCTGGTTTATTGGTTCGAGTATTGTTCAAGATTTCAGCATAGTTTAAGGTGGGAAGAAGGCAATTTGAGTAATTTTTTGTGATGCAAGCAGTCTCAGTTATCATATGTGTTGGCAATTATTCTATTTCTTTTGTTTTAGACACTAAAAGCTGAGCTATATGTGCATGATAGCTTAACCATGTGAATGATGTTATACTAACATAAAATCTGACATGTCTGTTCTTTTCTTGTTTCCAACAGTTACTACAAATGGTAGCCACTTCTATGAATTGCTTGGGGCGCCACGGAATTTTTTATCTTGCTGCTGCAGTTTCCGACTTCTATGTTCCTTGGGAAAGCATGGTAGGTTCTGTCTTCCGATAATGTCTTCATATATTCATCATATTCGAGCAAACCAATCAACTGCTTGCCCTTGGAGCACAGCAGGGTTAGATTTGAAGCAGTGGGTGCATATCTGAATATCATACCGTTAGGATTCTAGACTGGCATTGTCATTGCACATCATAGGAAACAATACATGGTTTTTATATTTTGCTTCCTCCATTTATACAAGAATTATCAAGGTTTAGCAAGTCGCTTGGTTCACGGAAACAAGTTTTTTGACTGAAGAAGCTATGTGAAAACAGTCCGTTGAAATTATGCCCTTGATTATTTGTGTAGTCCTTGATATGCCTTGATGTTGCTGATCCTTCTTTAAGATATCAGTGTCCCTTGTACGTGCTTCATGCTAGGCTTCTGTCATGACATGGAAAACTTGAAATCCAGGAAACTTAAGCATAATATGATTCTTATGCTACCTGAATTGCTCCAGACTCCTTTGTTTTCTGATGTTTGAAAAGAGCTCTTCGCATACTAGTTGGTGGATTGGTGCAGGCATCAGGGCACATTTATATACCTATGGTGGCGTTGCATTAGTACTTGGTCGCTAGTGCTTGTTGAGAGGATAGTTGATGCAAATTTTAGTTAGATACTCAAATTGTTTTGTCACCATTCCAAGGTTCCATTCCCTGTTCCTCCCTGACACAAATATTTTCACAGGCTAAACATAAAATCGAGTCAGCAGGTGGCCCTTTGAACATGCAACTCAGCCAAGTTCCAAAGATGCTTTTCAACCTCAGAAAACATTGGGCTCCTTCAGCATTTTGTGTATCCTTCAAGGTTAGGTCTATACTTCTATCTTTTCCCTCACTTCATATGGAAGCTAATGATGTTCAAGCTCTTTCCTACTATAAAGAAAAGTAATTCTTTTCACTAAATCTTCAGCGTGTATTGTCTTCCTATGTCCAAATCTGCCTTACCATTTGTTCCTAATGCTTGCAAATTGCAGCTCGAGACAGATCCAAATATTCTTCTACAGAAGGCGGAGATGGCTTTGAAAAAGTATGGTATGAATGTTGTGGTGGCCAATGAGCTTGCAAACTACAAAGATGTAGTAGTGATGGTCACAAGCAGAGGGAGGAGGACCGTGAGCAGGAACAGCAAGGAGGAAGACCTGGAAGAACAGCTAACCGATCTCTTGGTAAAGATGCACTTGGAGCACATTAAACAGCCCAATTCAGAGGACCATCAAACACGTGCCAGCTGAGATGGTTACATACTATTGTGGTGACGGCAAAGTTGCTGCAGAGTTCACCTGGTTCACCAGATGCTCAATGTGCTGCAGCAGATGAATACCAATTCTACGAGTCACACCAACACGCAACATCTATACGTATTTGAATTTGAATGTAAGCTGGCGTTGCAATGTCACTGTTCTTGTAGCGCAGCTGGGGCCCCATATGATGCGTGTAAGTCGGAATATGGCACAGGAATAGTAGATTGATTATGAGGCCAATAGGCAGGTTACATATATAGGCAAGGAAGACCAGGTTGGTTTACAGAAATCATGACCACCGTGGGATATCCTTGCCTAATATAGAAGATTGCCTAATATAGGAGATCAACTACTATAGCATGCAGCCCAGCCACCAGGCGCATGGCCAGCCCTATAGGTGCTAGTCTAACATTCCCCCACAGTCTGGTCGTCAGCCACGTTGCACGTTCAGACTGGACCTGAACTCCGTGAACACTGAAGAGGGAAGCCCCTTGGTGAAGATGTCCGCATACTGAGAGGAGGTGGGGTCATGCAGGACACGAATATCTCCAAAGAATGTCTAGCATGTACTGTCGCTGAGAGAGGAGAAGTCCGTCACCACTTCGCTGAACATGCATACCGAGGAAGTGATGCAATTCACCAAGGTCTTTCATGGCGAACTCGTGCTGGAGAGCTGAGAATATCCGCCGAAGGAGACCATGTGAGGAAGCTATGAGGACGATATCATCCACATAAAGCAACAGGTAGGCAGTATCTGATCCGCGCTGATAGACAAAAAGTGAGGTGTCCGACTTAGCTTCAACAAACCCAAGTGAGAGCAAGTATGTAGCCATCCGATTGTACCAGGCACGAGGGGCTTGTTTGAGGCCATACAGGGACTTGTGCAGGCGACAGACGAAGTCCGGATGAGCGGAGTCCTCAAATCCTGACGGCTGCTGGCAGTACACGATCTCATTCAGATGGCCATGCAGAAAGGCGTTCTTTACATCGAGCTGATGAACAGGCCAACGGCGAGAAAGAGCCAAAGAGAGCACTGTGCGAACTGTAGCAGGCTTCACCACAGGGCTGAAGGTCTCATTGAAGTCAACACCAGGCCGCTGGGTAAAGCCACGGAGTACCCAGCGTGCCTTATACCTCTCAAGGGAGCCATCAGACTGAAGCTTGTGCTTGAAAATCCACTTGCCAGTGACAACATTGGCCCGAGGTGGGCGAGGCACAAGATCCCAAGTGTGATTCTGCAAGAGGGCACTGTGTTCCTCTTCCATAGCTGCTCGCCAATTGGGGTCGGCTAGAGCACTGCGGAAGGTCTTCGGCACCGGTGACAGGGACGCAGTGTGATACGTAGCAGGCATCCGAAAATCGCTCTTCGAACGCGTAGCCATGGAGTGCTGATTGGTCACTGGAGGGACCGCAACAGCACCCTTGGGCAGCGGAGGAGCGGGCGCTGGTGGAGAAAGCGCAGGCTGGCGGCGCGTGTACTGCTGGGTGAAGAGACGATCCGGCGGAGTGGTGGGAACCCAGGCGGGGGTCTACGCGGTGGTGACGGCGATGCTGCCCCAGGGGACAGGGAAGCTGCTCGAAGTGCCGGCGGGACGTACAGCCGCACAGCACACCCCGTGCTGGACGCAGGAGAGCCATCGGTGGCCGCGCGTGGCGCGGGTGAGGAGCCTGCTAGGGTCCCCGGCGAGCGCAGCGCAGGGGGGATGTAGAGCGCGGGCGCTGGCACCAGAGGATCAGCAGGTTCCGCATCAGGGACCGTGGGCGTCCCAGGCACAGTCGCAGAGCGACCGGCAAGGGCGCTGGTGGCAGTACCTGCAGACAGAAACTTGTGCAACGGTCCAATAGGAACGGGCACATCGTCAGTGGCATCAAGAAACTCGAAATCGGAGGAGGTGCGAGGACCATCGCGCTCGGCAAAAGGAAAGGCATTCTCATCGAAGATGACATGCCTCGAGATGATGACTCTGTTGGAAGAGAGATCAAGACAGCGGTATCCTTTATGATGAGCGGAGTATCCAAGGAAGACGCACAGAGCAGACCGAGGACCGAGTTTATGTGGGGTGGTGGCAGACAGGTTTGGGTAACATTTGCAACCGAAAACTCGCAGATGGTCGTATGCTGGAGGCTTGCCGAAGAGGGCAAGGTACGGCGTGGAAAACTGGAGAGTTTTGGTGGGCAAGATGTTGAGCAAGGAGGTCGCCGTGGAGAGTGCCTCGACCCAGTAGGAGGAGGGCATGGAGGCCTGAAAAAGCAGGGAGCGAACGACATTATTGATAGAACGAATAATGCGTTCAGCTTTACCATTCTGAGGCGAGGTGTATGGACAGGACATGCGAAGTTGGATGCCTTGCGTGAGGAAGAAATTGCAGGTGCTAGAGTTGTCAAACTCCTTCCCGTTATCGCACTGGACAGCCTTGACTTGGGCGCCAAACTGGGTGGACGCGTAGGCGATGAAGTGAGCGAGCGTGCTGAAAGTGTCAGATTTAAGACGCAGAGGAAAAGTCCACAGATAATGAGTACAATCATCAAGTATAACTAAATAATATTTGTATCCAGAAATACTGACAACTGGGGATGTCCATAAATCACAATGAATAAGATCAAATTTATTGGACGTACGAGAAGTGGACACATGAAAGGGCAAGCGGACATGGCGCCCTAGCTGACATGCATGACACAAATCTGAACAATCCTCAATCTGACAAGAGACACTAGACGCAAGCTTGGATAACGCCTCATGACCAGGGTGGCCGAGACGTCGATGCCACAGTGGAGAGGCTGCCCGGGCGACAAGGGAGTGAGCGGCAGGAAGGCGCAGAGGGTAGAGCGGTCCGGAGCTATTGCACCTGACGATCTCGGTCCGAGACGGAAGAGCCTTCACAGAACAACCAGTAGGGTCAAACTCAACAGAGCAATTATTGTCAGTAGTAAACTGGCGAACAGAGATGAAATTCTTAATAATTTGTGGGGACACAAGAACATTATTAAGGCGTAAAGCATGTGGCAACTCTGTGGAACCAGTGGCTGTGACAGGAAGTATAGAGCCATTACCGACAATAATGGATGAAGGAGTAGGATACCGCGGGAAAAGAATATGTGAAAGAGAGCTGGACTGAGAGGTCATATGTGAAGTAGCACCTGAGTCGAAATACCACTCGTTGGCCGGCGGTGGAGTCAGCGACGCTGTGCTGAAGGCGGAGGCGAGGGCCGACGGATCCCATGAAGGGAGGCCGGTCATCAGGTTGTAGTAGCCTGGCGCGGCCCATTGGCTGCTGCTGTCGCTGGGAGTAGGTGCAACAGCCGGCTACTGCTGTTGGGCGAAGAGAGCCTGCTGCTGCTGCTGAGCCAGGAGAGCCTGCTGCTGTGGATGCAATGGCAGGGGCGCCAATGGAGGGCGAGGACCCCCCGGCCACATCTGGATCGACCCCATCCAGGGATTGTACGGGGTGGGCCAGTTCCTGGCGCTGGACTGTTGCTGCTGCGTTGAAGCAGGTTGCTGCTGCTGCGTGCCAGTATGAGGCCGCGAGCCTTGCCCACCACCACCGCCAGCATTGCTGTTCTTGCTGCCACCACCGCGCTTGCTGCGGCGATTGTTGGAGGACTTAGAGCCCCCACCAGTGCTCCCAGAACCTCCAGAGCCAGTGTTGGAGGGCGGTGGAGCAGGGCTGGACGTAGTAGACGCGGCGAGGGCAGCAGCAGGGACATCCTTCTTGTTCTCCTGGGTGAGCTCTTCAAGGATGAGGTCGTCGCGGGCCTCCAGGAAGGAGGGGAAAGGCCGGGTACGACGAAGAAGAGCCCCGACGTGGCTGTAGCCCTCGCTGAGGCCGCGGATGACGTTGAGGACGAGGGTGCGATCAGTGACGACCTCACCCAAGGCCGTGAGATCATCGGCCATCTTCTTCAGGCGGCGGCAGTAATCCGTGACGGAGAGTTAGCCTTGGACGAAGTTGCGAAACCGCGTCTCAAGGTGAATGGCGCGCACCTCCCTGTTGCCAAGGAATTGGGACTCAACGGTGAGCCAAGCGTGCCGAGCAGTGGAGCCCTGGGCGGAGATAATCTCAGCGAGGTCGTCGGTGAGAGTGGCGACGATCCAGGACTTGACGACGCAGTCCATCCGAGCCCAATCTGGGGAGACAGGGACTGGAGGGTCCAGGGACACGTGGCCCTGGAGGGTGAATTTGCCGAGGACGAGCAGGAACTGGTCGCGCCAGCGATTGAAGTTCCCGGAGTCGACGTCGAGGACGACGGTGACATGGTTCCGGATGTTGTTGATGGTGACCGCCTGAGCGTGGAGATGTAGGAGGGCAGAAGCCTCCTGGAAGAGCATGGCAGCGTGCAGGTCGGGGGCTGGAGCACCTCCTGGCGGCGGCTGGGTACCACCTGGTGCAGCGCCAGAGGGCTCTGGGGCCGTGGTGGCAGCAGCAGCGGCTGCACGCGCCTGGGCAGCACGGGCTAGGGCGTCGTTGGCGCGCTGGGCAGCGGCGTCGCGCTCCTTGGTGGCGGCCGCAGCTTCCTCCTCGGCCTGGACGGCGCGTGCCAGTGCAGCGTCGCGGGCCGCCTGGCGCTCGCGTTTGAGTCGCTGAGCAGCGGCGGCGGCGGCGGCGTTGGCCTGCTCCTGTGCAACGCGCTGGGCGAGAGTCTCAGCCTGGGCGTCGGTGAGGCCAGCAGAGGAGTTGGCGTCCCCAGACTTGGGGGACGGGGGGCCAGACATGGCGCTGCGCAGCAGAGAGGAGCCGGCGCGCGAGGGGAGGGGCGCAGCACGGCAGGGAGCCGGCGCGCGGGCAGCGGAAGGTAGGATCTAACCTAGGCGTCTGATACCATGTAAGTCGGAATATGGCACAGGAATAGTAGATTGATTATGAGGCCAATAGGCAGGTTACATATATAGGCAAGGAGGACCAGGTTGGTTTACAGAAATCATGACCACCGTGGGATATCCTTGCCTAATATAGAAGATTGCCTAATATAGGAGATCAACTACTATAGCATGCAGCCCAGCCACCAGGCGCATGGCCAGCCCTATAGGCGCTAGTCTAACAATGCGCACAATGATGTAAAGAGAAAAAAATTGACTAGAGCTTTGCAAAAATAATCGAGAAAGGCCAGAGGTTGATTGCTTATTGGGTGGAAGTGGAGCTACTCCACAGCCACTGAATGTTCTACTCTAATGGAGTCAGTGGGATCTACAATATGTGCAGATCAGGTGTCACGTTGTGGTAGTTCAAGTCATGAAACACCTGCTTTAGCTGACAGTAATACAGATTTGAATGATTCTTTGCGTAATGAATCTAAACCTCCTTCACTAGAAGAACAAAATACTGACGGTGGAATGGAGCTTGAAAGAAACAATGCATTAGTTGTAAAGGAAACCCTGTTGTTACTATCTCTAACCATATTCCCTTCATTTCGTTCCCTTCCCGATTCTCTTCCCTGTTCTCATTCCCTTTATTTTCTCTAATCTCCAACAACTTCCTTTCGAGAGGAATTGCGAAAGGAACGGAGAGAGAATCCCGTCCTGAAGGGAATGACCCTAAGAATCCCGTCGTGAAGGGAACCGTGAAGGGAAACCGTTGGAAACGCTGAAGGGAACGGGAATCCCTTCACGACGGGAATCTGCCCGTAAAGGGACTCCCTTGAGCTTGGTCTTACATGTCGGGTGTGAGCATAACCACATTGTAGGAGCACAGATTGTTCTCCTATGAAACCGGAAGCTAGCACCTATGCCTTTTGTGGAGAGACGACCGGCTATTATCAGTAGAACCGGCATAGAAGACAAAACGGTGCTTGACACAAACTAGTTGTCGGCTCTAGAGTGTGCATCACTTATATAGAGTAAGTCTGCATCAAATATTTGACTGGCTCCCCCTTGCGTGATGCAGCGGGAACATCATGCCAACCGAACGGAGAACATCACGCGTCAGCAGAAGGTGACCCGTAAGTCGGAGCAGGCGCATGCACGGCCGGGCGCGTGGCAGCAACACAGGCGAAGGCGAGCCGGCAGTCGGAGCAGAGGCACGATCAGCCGGGCGCTTGGCAGGTCCAGACCGTATTCTGCATATAAGATGTCGAATATGATATTATAGATTACATTTAATATCTCATGTGCTAAATACATTTGATTTTCAGCATAAAAGATAAAATGATGCTTGACACAAACAAGTTTAGACTACTCTAGAGTTTAGTTTTAACACAAACAAGTTTAGACTACTCTAGAGTTTAGTTTTAACACAAACAAGTTTAGACTACTCTAGAATTATATGCTCGGCACAGAATTCACTCGCATCCTCATGGTGCGGGGATCGAGAAAAAATAGTTGGTAGGTGAAAACCGACAGAATTGAAGATGGAGTCGACGAAATTTAGAGAAGATGCTCTAATGTCATATTAGGAATCGTTATCACCTCTCTCGAGGCCGTGTAGATGTATATATATGGGCTGCCGAGTTACAAATGGATTACATCTCATACAGATGATTTCGATCATATGAAATAATGCATGGATACAAAACCGAGTTTATCTCTGAATTCTATCTCTAAACCTATTCAAACACAAAAAGGCAATATGTCCGTAGCGGAGTACGTCAGAAAGATGCTGAGTTGGTTATGATAATTTTTGGCGAACTTACCTCTTGATTGTAGGTTTTGTGCATGTTTAAATTTATTTTTATTCAAATTGAATTAAAAAAGAATATCACATGAAATGATAAAAATATATAAATGGAGCATTACAAAGGAACTCCCGCTTCTTTCGGGATCCACTGCAGACACTGAGAGGCCATTCCGTGGCGGTTCCGCTCAAAGGTAAGCCTAATTATTATCAATAGAGTATGTATGTGTGTTTTTTTTCTTTTCTTTTTTTATAGTTACTAGTACAACAACAGTGCGTTGCAACGGTTCTCAAATGTTACATCAATTTTTTTCATTTTGTACACGATGCAAACAAACTGATCAAAAGATGACCACAAATGTATTCATAAACTATATGGATTAAGATGGTTTATTTTTCTTTGCATCCACTCAAATTGAAACTAGGAAGTAATGCACTTCACTATCAAAAGATAAGAAGGTATGTTGGAGATAATATGAACTTCATAAACCAAATTTAGTGGCCACATATGGCTGCAGACATCAATTAAGTTGACAAACCAAATGTTGTTTGATGCCTAAACAATTCGATACAATATAATAGAACAAATAACTTATTTCAATTCTTTCTCCACACTTCATCGATCTATTTGATTCTGACTAATACCATATGCAGGCTCCTAAGTCCTAACAGTCCACCTCCCTGCTTCAGGCACTAAAGAGCCATGATGTCGCCTCCTTGCTTTGCTAAAGAGTTTACCACACCTACAAGAAGAAAATCAATTCAAAGATTAAACCCCATGGATTAGATAGCTTCTACTAAGTAATAAGGACCATGTTTGTTAGAAAAAAAAAACAAAAATGGTGTTTTGTTGGCCAGGAGACATTAAGTCTTTGTTGCAAAGCTAAATAATATAATCCTACAAGCTGGCCAGAACAAATTCAGCTGCCAATATAAATGGAAATCATAGACTGAATTTGAGAAACGATTATCATAGAAAAATATTGCAAATACCAGATAATACTACATGTTAAGATTTGCAACAGCTACCGGATTGCAAGAAAATAAAACGATAAGATTGCAGGGATCAATGCTGTAGACAGAGCTTACCTGTGGACTGTCAATATAGATGGATGTCTTTGCAGTTGCAGGATTGTGGTTTTCAGCCTCACGGCTCCAGTCATTTCCAGTACTGATGGTTATTTTCCTTTCAGGATATATAACGCGGAGAAAAAGGCTTAAAAATATTAGCCATCGAAATGCCTTGTTACAGCGCAACCTTTTACCGAATAGAAGTGAGTAGCAAATGCACACTAAGTGTTGTGCTCCGGTGCTCCTCTTTTCAAAAGCTGCCCACATTTCAAAGCAAATCAAAGGTGGAGATCTAGTAATCCCACTTAATTATAATTACAAAGGTAATATGGGATGAAAGTTTTAATTTAGATGTCAAAATCCAATTGAGTAGCCCATGAGTTGCAACGTAGGGAAGTCTGCTCTTTAAAGTAGGGAAGTCTCTGCAAGAATTTAGTCAGCTAATCAAGCTAAGGAGGTTTGTAGTATATTGGAGTTTGTATTGTTCATTCGACTTGGAAGGAAGATGCGAGCTGAGGACCTTCAAGGTTACGTGGGAACTTTGATATCTACATACAAACCTTCATCATCTATGTATTCATGACTGGCATGATGATTTCCCATGGTGTCAGCCAATGTCAATGGATTCATGATGCCACACCGCTCTCTGTAGCCTCCAGAAGCTCCACATCGACAAGGTGCAAAACTGGATTAGCTCACTTGGGAATCTCAAGGAATTAGAACTACATATCTACTGTATGGGACCAGAAGATTTTGAAATCCTTCGAGCAATTCGTAGTCTGCTTTCTCTCGAACTAGTCACTTTGTGTGGCGCCAATGGAAGAATCGTCTTCAGAGGCTAACACATTCAGTGCCGACACATCTCGGTAACTAGGTCGAAGTTCACTCAGCATGCTCATTTTACTGATTTTATATTTATTACTTTTTTTGAGCCTCATGATGTTAGACATGCTTTATCTGATTCAAATTGTGTCAATACCATGCATGAAGAGGGCTCAAACTTGATTTCTCTCGAAATTTTCTAACTCTTCATGTGTGGCATTGACCTAATTTAAATCAGATAAAGCATATCTACCTCCCAATGTTCACACTATAGGCATAAAATGGGTTTTCAAAAACAAACATGGGGATAATGAGTCTGTAGTGAAAAATAAAGCTAGACTTGTAGCACAGAGTTTCACTCAAATTGAGGGGATAGATTTTAGAGAAACTTTTGCACCGGTGGCTAGACTAGAAGTCATTAGGATTCTCCTAGTATTTGCGGCATCCCAGGATTTCAAGCTGTATCAAATGAATGTCAAGAGTGCTTTTCTAAATGGTTTTATAGAGAAAGATGTCTATATCAAGCAACCCTCAAGCTTTGAAAACTCTAAATACCCTCATAGAGTTTACAAGCTTCAGAAAATTTTGTATGGACTCAAACAGGCACTTAAGGCTTGGTATGATAGGCTCATGTCCTTTTTGCTAAAGCATGGGTATATGATGGAGTCGGTCGATAAAATTACCACTTTGCCTATAAGATATTATGCTATAATCATGTGCATAAGAGGGTATTTTAAACCTTTTACCTCTTTACATATGACGTGTTAACTGAGATTCTTTGATCGTTATAGTAATACTATAGTATATCGTCTAAATATTTCAAGACTAAGGTGTTTTACCTAACACTGCCAAAGATCGACATGGTTAAAAAAATACAAAATTAACAGTCACTAGCAAAAGGAGGACAATGTAAGAGGCATGTGAAACATAACGAGGCCTTTGTACATCATCGTATCAGCTGCGGTAGCCACCACTTTGATTATATAAGACTACAAATTTAACAAAAGAGTATGACATCATGTCGTGGGATAGTAACCTGATATTGCAATCTAATGAAGTACAAGTGTTTCTAACTACTAAATACCTTTAGTACTTGGTGCTGAGTCATCTTATAAGGCAAATGCATGATTTATATGTAGAACAAAATTATGTTAGTTATTTGTCCTCCTTTTTTTTATTACGTTTCAACCGAGACTTATCTCCTGTATTTTCCTTTCGTAGATTGTACCTGTGTAATAGGAAGATACCATGTTAGTAAATAAAAATCTTGGATATTAAACAGTATTTAATTGACGGATCACTTCCATTATATGGATGTCCCATCCCTTGTATCTTTGATTTTATAATTCTGCAAAGTAAGTGCATATGTTTAGTTTGTTATATGCTTATGTGGACAACTATAAGAATAACATAAAAACATGTTTCATAAACTAACCTTGAGGTAAAGGCCTATTTTGATGGCGACAGAGTACACAATGTTTTAGTTAGTTATATGCTTATGTGAACAGCTATAGGAATAACATGAAAACATGTTTCATAAACTAACCTTGATGCAAAGGGCTATTTTGATGTTGGCAGAGTACAAGATGATCACTTTTATTCAAAAGAGCAAGAAAACTGGTGGGATATTGTAGCTTAAATTAAGGATAAGATGCTTAAGTTGGTTAACATCTACTATTTTTGCTATTTGAACACCCATCAAAAGGCAATATGTAAAGTTAAATAGTAGATGTCAACCAAACCTAGCATCTTATTCTCTATTATTTGATTTTCACCCTCGAAAAATCCCATACTTCTAAAGCTGGATAATCACTTTCATTGTAGGCACTGGTGCCATCACATCTCTATTATATCATTAGTAATAAAACCTGCATAGTAAGAGCATATTAGTCATTTATATATTTATGTGTTCATATATAAGAACAAAATGAAATTTGTTTTGTAAGCTAATCTTGATGCAAAGGGTTTTTTTTAAAAAAAACAGCGGCGGGGCATATGACGATGGCTTGCTGAGTTTGATATTAGCAATAAAATTGGTGACATATGCGGTTGTCATTAGCTTTTACGTGGAGGCAACAAACCTGGTGGAAGATATATGACTCCATTAGCTGTATAGATCAGACGATAAACGACAAAAAACATATAAATACGAATGCTTATATGTAACCTTGTGCTCTGTAGACAGGTAAATTGTTTATTTGTTTTTAAAGGACATGGTTTATTAAGCACATAGATCGCAGCAAATTCACATACCGATGTTAGCTGGAAGTAAAATAAACTATAGCAACCGTTTATCATTCTTTATTATAAAGGATAAAATGATTGAGTTGGTTAACATTTACTATTTGCTTATAGTTAGCTATGTTCCAACTCTAGCATCTTAGTCTTTATTAATTGCTATTGACATTAAGATACTCCATATGTAAAAGCTGATATGGAACCATCGATCAACAATTTTTAATCTATAATATTTGAAGAAGGTACAGATTGTTGTTACTGACAATTACCATGGCAAAAGATAACACAAACAAATAAAACCGTAGGTGGCATACTAATGAATAATAAAATAAAAGCACCGACAAACACTATTACTCAATGAGAGCAATACAATACATTTATGTGTTATTTAAAATGACAGAAAACATGAGGTCAGTTACGCTAAACTCTAATTCTGAATGATTGTGACAAAATATTATCTTTCTCTTGGTAATATAAGACTATAAAGATTTCATGACACGGTAAAAAAAACTCAGGATAATACTAGTCGTTGTCACTTCAGTGGCATCATGATGGATCAGATCTGGATATTGCTTCTCTGTATGTAGCCACTTAAGATCATACGACCCCATGCATCCTCATCTGTGGGTACAAATGTTAAACGAATCAATTCATGTGGAAAGGTTGCAGTATCTGGATACATATTCCTACAACAAAAATATGTACAAAAGTGAATGTAATTTAATTGTGGCATCACAATTAAAGAAAATACATTGCTACATATTTGAGCAGACCTCACTAAGTTCAAACTACTCATATAACATTCCTGATAGTTATGCATGTTTCTCCATCATTTTTGCACAGTCATCAGCGTCCAATCTTTGGTAGTTCATTATTATGGAATTTCTTGTCATACAAGCACGTCAATAGATATGACGCTGACAAATCTATTAATCTGTGTTGATCCACCATTCTTTTAAGTTCCTGCCTCATCACAGCAGCGGCAAAACTGCCATCCTTCATTGTCATCAATTTGATTGTAATGTCATTCTTCTAAGTTTCTGTTTCATCACAGCAGTGGCAATGTCACCATTTATTTTCTCACCAATTTTTTGTTGCAAGAGTTTGCAGTCATGAGTTTTTTGGAAAAACTATTTCATAGTATGTAAATGCAGTATTCTGCTGGAAGTTTGAGGGTTCCTGATCTGTGATTGTGTATTTTCTTTTCTTTTTTAGGACACAATAATGCCGTGTCCCCTTGCAACACAACTTCTACACATGATAAGCGACGGTATATTTTATCCTTCTCTAATAGTGCATTTCTTCTGACTTTTCTCAGGAAGGTGTCAACTTCTTACCTGCTTTTAAGTTTTCAGTTTCTCGTGTGTCAAAGTGCTATTCAGGAGACTCACCAGGTGGGCCTTCAAACAGAACAGCTCGAGGTCGATTAGTCTCAAATTTACAGCGCGTACCGCGAGCAATGCCATCATACACTTCAGGACTATGTAAAGCCAAGGGTATAGTATCCTCCATTTCCCTGTAAATGGAAGAAGAAACATGTAAAGCTTAAGGACGATGATTCTGCAATGGATACACAAAATCATTTGCCTGGATACCGTATCCACACTCACAGTCGGAGCAAACAGGGAGCCGCCCAAACGGATCCGCCAAAACGTAGCCCAATAATCCTTAAATCAAAACGCAAAATCCCCATATGAATCAATCAAAACAGGCTTCTGCCCGACCAAATCGAATAACAATGGATCGATCGAGCATATGCATATGTACACAAACAATAAACCACAAGGGGAAAAACGAGGCATAAAATTGCGCAAATCCTGAAGGCCCTGGGGAGGGGGTCAGGACGAGCCAAGCCTATCCTAGCTCGCGCTACACGATTCGGGACTCTTACCATCTCCACGTGCCACCGCGGGTGCTCTCGCCGGAGACAGGGGCGGAAGCAGGCGACAACTGCACGAGACGAGGAGAGGAGAGGCGAGGCGAGGCGCGGCGCTACAGGTCGGGGAAGAGGCAGTGGCACGATTCACGGAGGAGCTCATGGGGAGGAGGACCTCACGAGCAGTGGCGGTGCCGGAGGTGGTGGGGTTGGCGGTGGCGGTGAGGGCGAGCGGAGCGGAGGCGGCGGTTGCGGCCAGTGCACTCAGAGGGATGCGCACCGGCCGAGCGTCCTCATCTCCAGGCGGAGGCGAGCAGCGCCCAGGGGAGGAGGAGGAGATGACGGCGATAGGGGAAAGGGGATTGAGAGGGTTCGCTTTCCACGAAAGGAGGAAGGAGCGGGGCTGCGGCACGGTTTGAAAATGCGACGGTTATCGGTTGATAATTGTGATTACCGGCTCCAAATCGAATTTATATGCGATCGATTATCGATTTTAAATTAAAAAAATTAAATCGATTTTAAAAAATTAAAATATTCTAGAAAAAATTTCATA
The DNA here is from genome assembly GCF_958298935.1 of Phragmites australis. Classification (NCBI taxonomy): domain Eukaryota; kingdom Viridiplantae; phylum Streptophyta; class Magnoliopsida; order Poales; family Poaceae; genus Phragmites; species Phragmites australis. The sequence goes on from NC_084936.1 coordinate 5,421,410, forward strand.
AAGATTATCTGTGAATTTTTTTTAAAAAAAATGACGTTTGCATCAGCCATTATGTGTTCAAGCATTGGAACATTGGAAAAAGCCAAAAAAATTTGAAAAGGTTGAAACAGACTGAATGCACAGTACAAACGGCCCATTTCAGCCCAGCTGAGTGGATAAGGGCGTCTGAGGTCTTCTTGTCGGAATCGTCGTAGCTCACTTTCCACTCACGTCGTTCCACAGCAAAAACCGAAGCTCTATCCCCCAGCTGGCCAGATCCACCATGTTGGTGCGGAAATCCGGTGGAGACAGCCAAAACTCGAGCGAGAAAAGTCGGTAACCAACCGCATTGGAGCGGTTACCGTTCGCATACACCGAGTAGAGCAGAGCGCTTGACTCCGAGCGCATTTCGACGCGATTCATTTGGTAACCGCCTAAATCCTAGTGATTTTTTGTTAAATTCGCTCGGTTATGACCTTGTGATGGCAAGGGTAGTTAATATTGGTGAAGTTAATAGTTTGTTGAGGCATTTATGCTTGAATAGAAACATGATAGAACATGTTTATTAGTTTAACATGTATGGGCATAATTAATTTTATTTGAAGGTTCATTTAAAATAGATCAATACAGTTTTTTTATAGAGTATTATTAGTAGGCTAATCATTGAGCTTTCTTATTCCACCAGAGGCAATACAAACTAGGTAGTGTTGGTTATGGTCGGTTTTTAGGTTGTTAGTATTGGTCAGTGTCCGTAAGCATTGGTTAGCGTCTTGTAGTTGGTTTTCTTCTATGTTTACTCGCTGTTGGAATATGTGGAGTGCTAATAGGATGATATATGTTGTTTTGCAGTAATAGATGACAGATAGAGATGTAGTGTGGTAGCACAGGGACAACTTGACCTTGGGGTTTAGGTGTAATTACTGTCAGAAGAAAAAGAAAGGTGATGGTGCCACAAGGTTGAAAGAATATTTGGTAAGACGCAGATCGAATGTTATAAGTTGCGATAGGATGCCTCCAGATGTGCGTGATTACTTCTGACGTGAGCTTGATATGGCAAGAGATAAGAGGAAGGAAAGGTCTGAGGAAAGACTTTGGAGGCAAGAGGCAGTTGCCCACTTAGATTTGACAAGCAATAATGATGAGACGAAAGAGGAACAGGTGCAGCGTGCCATGGCTCAATCTAGGGAGGAGGAAGAGTTCAGGAGGAGGGCAGGTGATTCCTACTAGCATGGAGGTGGTAGTGGAAGTGCCAGATGTGACAATATTTTAAAGAGGATGCTTAGGAAGGTATCTTCGACCAGAAAGCCACTAAGTGTTAGGGATTACAATGTTACTATAGCAAAAACCCATTTGTAACAGAGGATTGACACCGAGTCATGGAGTGCGAAAGGAAAGAATACAAAGACAGCTATTCGTTTGGTATGGTCCAAATTTTTTCACACTTCAGTTATTCCCGGTAGAAGGGCAGGCGATGCATTCTTTGTTGCTACAGTGAAAGAAACACAGAAATGGGGTGAATGATGATGTTTGTAATAAATTTTATTATTGTCATATTTCTTTGTTTTTAACTTATGACCATCTGTTCTATAACAGGAGAGGGTGTCCCACCTCCAACTGGCTAGGGTATAGATGGTAAGTATCTGGACGAGAACGAAAATGGCCAGAGTATGGTGTGACCATCATGTGTGATTCTTAGACTGGACCGACACACATGAGTATTATTAATTTTCTTTTATATTACAATGGTCGTATATTTTTTCAAAAGTCCATAGATGTGACTGGCTACAGCCAAGATGCCAAGTATTTGAACAAGGTACATTGTTTTGCTGAGTTGGTAGTGTAATTATTGTATATTTATTTGGTTGATTCATTTATGTAGGAGATAAGAGCAGTGATCAATGATGTGGGACCATAAAATATTGTGTAGATCGTGACTGATAACGGGTTCAACTATAAGAAGGCCTATCAGGTCCTCAGAAGGGATTATTCTGCTATCGTGTGGCAGCCTTGTGTGGCGCATACGATAAATTTAATGTTAAAATCAATTGGTGAATTTAGAGACCACGACATTGTCACTCAAAGTGCAAGGTCCATATCGCGATGACTTTACAATCATTCAAAGCTCTATGAAATGATGAAGACCACGATTGGTGGAGAGTTGGTGATGTGGAATGCCACAAGATTTAACGTAAACTATCTATTTCTTGAATGCTTTCTACACCAAAAGGATATGTTCATGCAATGGATGGCATCTAATGACATGCAACAGTCTCGCTACATGGGTTCTGATATTGGGAGATATGCACATTGTTGCCTATCTAGCTTATCATGGTGGGACAACCTTGAAATTGTTGTCGATTCCGTTTAGCCGTTGTATGCCTTTTTTGGATTTGCTGATCAAGACAAGGTGCCGACATTGAGTGAAGTGCTCTTGAGATACAACATTGTTAAGCAGGAGCCCTATTCATTGTATCACAATGATAGGGATACCTTTGAAAAGTACATAACAGTTGTCGATCATAGAATGTACGATCTAACAAATGAGAACTACTTGAATGCCGATGAAACACTCTTACTAATTGCATTATTATTGTACTAATGCTTATGGTACTAATTTTTTGATCATTACCTTGCAACGACCGCATTGAATCCCCGGGCGCACTACACATTGTGCATGGGTCCAACCTTGTTACAAGATCTTCAGGAGGCATTCGAGAGGATGACCGATGTTAGTACTACCGTGGAAGCACTTAATGAGGTTGAAATGTATCGGACAAAGTCTCGGTCATTTGCTAGTCCGCTCGCTTCACGGATGGCATATGACGGCAAGACTCCACCTGGTACGAATTGTGTTCACATATCTAACCGTTACATCACTTTATCTACTTTTCTAAATGTTAGATCACTTTACTTACTTGCAGCGTAATGGTGGTCTATGTTCGGTTCGTGTGCACCTACACTAATGATGCTTGCCATGCGCCTAATGTCTCAGTGCGCTTCATCTAGTGGGTGTGAGAGGAACTGTAGTACATTTGCATTCATCCACACGAAAGTTCACAATCGGTTAAGCTACAAGAAGCTTTATACGTTGGTATATGTAAACTACAACCTGAGAATATAGAATAATTTGGATACATACATCAGATCGACTATTGATAATGATTCATTTTAGCAGCCTATGGAGCTCACGTTGAATGAGGACAACAATCCGCTCCGGGACTGGATGGAGACCGGTAGATCAAATGCTACCCCAGAGCTTGATAAGGAGGACACAGACAGTGACATACTCCTGTCAACTCATATGGTGACAGACACAGTGAGCCCACATGATTTGCAACGGTAGACTGGAGACTGTACACTATCTAAAGAAGGGCAAGAAGATTAAGAGTAAGGGTAAAAGACAAGTACAAAGCGATGAGAGCACGAATGGTGCCTCAAAGAGCTTAACTTACTAAGAGTCTAATGACAGCAGCTCAAAGATAGGCAGCGGTGATGATGACGGTCAGGGAGGCAGTGCTCCTCCACACCCATCCTTTGCTGTTGCTCCCTTGCAATTCACTGGTGAGAGTCAGTTTACATATACCACATAGGACGAGGACCATGGTTCTCCATCCTCACAAAGGCATATCATACAGGGTGGCCATGATAGACCACAAGATAGTGCAAGCTATTTCAGCAACTATGATATAGAGAGTAGTTCTGGATCGTATCCACACGACTATCCTATCCCCGATGCTCAGTCAGAGCCTCCTATTCAGTGGATATATGAGTGACAAGACCCTGAGTTTTATGCCATATTGTAAGGACAATGGTTAACTACTTTTGCATGGGCGGGACAAAATTAGGCAGAGTTTAAGGCAGAGTTGCTATCTACACGACGGATAATGCTCATGTCCATCGAAGAGCATAATATAGCGGAATTTAATCGTCCCCCTTATTAGAAGCTGGTGGTACTAAAGGTGATAATAATTTACTTTCTGCAACTACTTTATTTGCATACTATAGTATTGTGCTATTTTTTTTTCATATAGTAAGTTGCACGTGGCATGTATACTATGCAAACTACATTTTAAGCATCGATCATCACTTTAGTAAGTATTGATGGATGACATGTGATTATGTTTCTACCTTTTGTATGGACATTTAGACATATTTATTAATTTGAGGTGCTACTTATGTAATGTATGCATATATTTGATGAAACAATTATATGTTCATACTCGTATTGCTATTAGTATCTATTTGTTTTCTAGGAAATGTCCAAAATATAGTGAAGGTCATGCCAAAAAATTTTCTGATTAAAAAAAAACATAGCAAATCTCATACCATATTTTTTTCTATTGTTTCTGTTTTTTTATTTTTTATTTCTTTGTGATTTTCCTTGAATTTCATCAAAATTCAAATTATGCGTCCAATTCAGTCGAATTTATGTGTGCTCGGTTATCGTTAAAACCGATTGATAAATCGTTAAATTTGCTCAATAAATTGTTAAATACAGATGGTTATCAGTTATTTGATTCGGTCCGAATTCTCGTCGAATCTACAAATTTAACCAAATAAATTTGTCTGAATTCTTGCTGAATTTTCACGGTAACCGCGAATTTTCGGTAACCGCCGCCGACTAATTTCTACCTCCAAACACATTTTTGAACCTTGAGCTGCGGGCGTAAGGAGCGGCATGCTTTGGGAAGACTCACGAAGACACCTCCCGGTTCATGATCGGACAGCTCTCCTCTCTCACCGGCTTAATCCGACGGACTATGTTTTTTTTTTTCTGAGGTGGCTCAATGACAGCTGAGGTTTTTTACGCGAATTAGGTTATAGAGATAAGGCTCGATACAGATAGTGATCAATTAACGAACAGTGATCCCTGAAGAATTAGAATCTTAAGACTACCCCTAACCATATTCCCTTCATTTCGTTCCCTTCCCGATTCCCTTCCCTGTTCCCATTCCCTTTATTTCCTCTCATCTCCAACAGCTTCCCTTCGAGGGGAATCGCAAAGGGAACGGAGAGAGAATCCCGTCTTGAAGGGAATGACTCTGGGAATCCTGTCGTGAAGGGAACCGTGAAGGGAAACCGTTGGAGCGCTGAAGGGAACGGGAATTCCTTCACGACGAAAATCTGCCCCGCGAAGGGAAGCTGTTGGGTTCAGTCTAACGAGTGGGTCGGATCGGAGATGATTCTTAAGTGGGCCAGCCCACATTAACTGCTAGAGATAGAACTTGTCTATTGTGTTGTATCTGTCTTTTCTCTAATTTTCTTTATTGACGATGTGGAGACAAGCCCTAATAGATTAAGCAGAGATACGGCCAAGTTCTTGGGAAAAAAAATTGTAACACAACAGTAGAACGAACGGTTTAATTTATTGATCAATACATATTTCAGTAAAATATACATACATGGTGCATGATGTTCCACACTTCAACACCGCTCAATCACAAGTTGACAACACAAATATTAGTAGAGCACACACCGCTCGATCAGATCAGAAATACGATTGCAGTAGCACACGCTACAATATATACATATATACTCGACACACGTACATAATCCTTTATTAATTAGGGAGTTTTTCTTCCGTAAAAGGAACATCATGCGCATGGGGGCCCAGAAAGACGAGTCTGGACAGGAGTACCTGTGATGGACGGACGGTTCGGATGCCCGGCAATGGCTTGCTTCATGTGACCTCCTGGATCGTTCCACTCGCCGTGGAGCTCCAGCTCTTTGAGGCTATGAAGATGGTTGATCCCAGAAATGGTGTCCTGCGTGATCTCCATCCTGTCGAAGGTCCAGACAATCTTCTCCAGCTTGGGAGCCGCACCGTCTTGAGCAGTGATGATGGAGACCTGATCGATGAGAAGAAACCTGAGGTTTTTGAACTCTCCCTTGTCCAGTGTGATACTATTTTCAGTTAATGAACCGTGGCGGAGCCTGAGGCAACGCAAGCCTTGGAGCTCGCCGAGAGTTCGCATGCCTTCTCTCGTCACTTGGGTGTCACGTAGAGTGATCTTGGAAAGATTTTCGAGCCCTCTGATCCAGGAAGGGACGCCGCTGTTAAAGAACCTGATGTTGAGACTCTCAAGCTGCTTGGGAGGTGAGAACGCGGCAACGATACTGTCCTCGCTGTTAAGAGTCACGCCCTCGTCTCCGGCCTTATCTGATGGCGTGATCCAGACTGATAGAGAGCGCAGGCATTCGCTCAATTTGGTGATTGTTCTGAGCAAATGCTTGATGTTATCTCCGCTGCCGTCGAGGACCACGCCCATCTTCCTTAGCTGCTTCTGATGCCCAATTCTTTCTAGGTCGACTTCGCCGCGCGAGATCTCGACATGGCGCAGTATCTCCGTGCTCTTCCCGATCTTGCGAGGCATTCGCACGGTGCGAAATGACTCAGTTTTGTCACCGGCCTGACGGATGATTTGGCCGGCTAGGAAATGCTTCAGATTGGGAAGGAAGATGTGCTCTGTGTCGGCGGGCGGCACGACGGTGTGCCGGATGTCGAGTGTCTCCAGCTTCCAGAGGTTGTTGATCTGCCTTGGCAGCCGGGAAACGTCAGTATTCCGGAGGCACAAATACTTGAGCGAGAGCACCTCGCAGATGCTCTTGAGGTAGCGCTTCTTCAAGCCTTTGCAGCCTCCGAGATCCAGCACGTTGAGTCGATACTCTTTTGGTAGACTTTTGAGGAGATTTACCATGTCATCCATGGGATGCAGCTTGCCGCCGTCTGCAGCCGTGGAGTCATCAATATCCTTCATATCAAGTTGCTTTCTTGGAACTCTGATGCAGAGGTCGTCCCAGATGTTCCGCGGCCACGGTTTCTCCGGTGGTGGTTGCCGTTGAACAATCTTTCGGATTTCAACCTGATGACGAAGGTGAGTCGGCAGGGCGCCGGCCACAAAGTTCTCGCTTTCGGAGATGCGCATGATGAATTTCCCAACTGAATCATCCAGCTTGCAGCTCTTGATTTTTAGGCCGGTGGCACCAGGATTTTCAGGACAAATAAAGCCTCGAAAGACAAGCTCATTGAAGCATCGTTCACCTGCTTCTTCCATGGGCTGAGCCCCTTCGTACTTGGCCACTAGGCCTTCGGCGACCCATCGCCTGACCAAGCTCGTCCTGCTGATTCTGATTTCTTGGAGGAAAGCAGTCAGATACTGCAGGCAGCTCTTGTAATGTGTGGACAGCTTGCCGTAGCAGAAAACCATCACTTCCCATTTCACATTTGCTGATCTGTGGGTCAGCTTCTTCAACAACTTCTGCAGTTCATCTTTGGTCCCGTAGGGATAAGCATACAGAGCACGGAGCAGCATTTTCATGCTGTCGACGTGATCCGGCAAGCATTTCTCCAGGATACCTTGTATGTCTGAGCCAGCTTCAGATGCAAGACCACAAGGGAGCATGGCGATCGCCGTGCTAAAAGATGGACAAGGAGCCTCCCTGTTGTGGTCATCTTCAAGGGCACGTAGGAAATCTTCCCTCTTCTCGTCGGTCTTGCCGTCTTGGTCGACCAGCGTGGGCTTGAGCGCCGCGCTGTCTGGGACGGTGACGCCGTAGCGCTGGCGCCTCTCGCCCACGTCGCGCACCCGGACCTTGAGCTCGCTGATCTTGGTGGCGAGGCGGTGGCGGGCCGGCATCGTCCGCAGGTATACGGGGACGTGGCGCACGAGGGCCCAGAGGCCACTCCCCGGCGGTCTCAGGTCGCGCTTGTAGAGCTCGATGATGTCCTGGGCGATGTAGGCGATGTCGCGGACCTGCTTCATCCAGGCGCGGACCTGGTCGTCGTGCGGCGTGTCCGTCTTGGTCAGGTGCAGGAGGAAGCCGTTCATGCTTTCCATCTCGTCCTTGATGAACTGGATATCGCCCTGGACGCCGCCCAGCAGCCGGGCTTCGTCCTTGATCGCCGACGACAGAAGGCCCAGCAGCGAGTCCACGGCGCCGTGCGTCTGGTCAGCCATTGAATCCCTCTCTCTCTCTCTCTCTCTCTCTCTCTCTCTCTCTCTCTCTCTCTCTGTGACTATATAAATGATGCAAGTGGATGGGAGCTCACTAATTTAGAAATGAGCGGAACTCACCAATAATTTGGATGCTAGCTGCACAGTGAGCTATGCATATATATATAGACACCCACGGACCGAGACAAATGGAAGAGCTAGCTACCTGCTAGCAATTATTTAGAAATTTCACGAATTTCGAGCATGCCGAGCCGGTTCCATATGATAAGCCAAGTGAATTTTTGGTCGAATTCAAATCTGAATTCAAAATTTATAAAATCATAAAAATTCCTTAAGTTAGTGTAAATCGACTTATGGACTTTTAAAAAATTTCTTAAAAACATGTTGTTTATTGTGTGTTTTAGCCTTTAGAGTTTGGGTAGAATTAGAAAAATTAAAAAAAGAGGAAAAAAGGTTAAAAAGAAAAACTATATTTCAGTAAACATACAACATATTTGCACTTTTTTAAAATAAAAGATTATTTATTTATATATATATACCAAACTATTTTATTTTACATCTCACACCTTTGTTTTTTATTTGAAAAATTCATGCTAAATTATATTTTTATCAAGAATATTTAAAAATCAATATAAATTGGTTTCAATGCCGCAAGAGATCGACAAGGGATTGGGTACAGCGGAATCATAGCGTAGGATTGTAATATAATAACATAGCAATAAGAAGGGGGTCAATGATTAAGGAATACAAAAACAAATTTCAATAATTAAAATTTAGCCCTAATAAAAAATTTATTTAATCTCGATTTTCCACTCGAGATTGACTGCAGACATGTTATTCAAACTAACGTAATTCTCAATTTGTAGTTCTGATGGACCTAAAATTTTGACAGAAAATTCAGATTAAATTGTGCAACTAACTTAACAAGAATCACTTCAATCGTATATCTAGATCAAGAGTTATCGTCAAATCCACCTCCGCTCTAACAGCAGAGCTCCAAAAAAATCAAGGACATGTCTATTCGTTCCCAAATTCTGAGGTTAGATTCTTAACCCCAAGGGCAAGTTCCACTTCCCTACGCGGTGAGTTGTGTGGAGTTTGTAATCGTGTGGTGGATGTGAATGTAAACTTGTACTCTGTGCATAGAAATTTATATACATGAAGTTGAAATATTGATTAGAATTTGCACATGTGCTATGATTTGGAATTTTTAATTAGTGTGCACTCATTCGCAGCCTTAGTTTGGAGAGCACTCAAATTACACATCTAACATTTGTGCTACAGCTGTTTGTCTGCTTCTTTAATCGTGTGGTGGATGTGAATGTAAACTTGTACTCTGTGCATAGAAATTTATATACATGAAGTTGAAATATTGATTAGAATTTGCACATGTGCTATGATTTGGAATTTTTAATTAGTGTGCACTCATTCGCAGCCTTAGTTTGGAGAGCACTCAAATTACACATCTAACATTTGTGCTACAGCTGTTTGTCTGCTTCTTTATTTCAGAGGGTATGGCTAGCATTTCATAACACTAGCCAATAAATAGGAAATTCTGTAGCTGTAGAAAGAACCCATCACAGATGATTCGTGGCAAGAACCTTCTGTGGTGAGGACTTATCACAGACGTTTCTTGACACGAATAGTCTGTGATGACAGTTGCATATCATCTGTGATGAGCATGTCGGTAGTAGTGGGAGAAAAGCTGACCCTTCTATTTTAAAGGCCAAATTCGGTGAAACAAGTGGGAATTTCAAATTTGTGAGGATGGGAAGTTAAAATATTAGCATACATGGTTAAAAACCGTCTATGATATATTATATATGATAAGTATAAATATCATAAATGATTATTGTCATGAACTGTCTATAAAGTATCATGAATGGCTTTAAAAAAAATGACCGTCTATGATAAGTAGGTCATCATAGACGGTTCTTTCTATCAACTTAGATGGATTTCTTCTAAGAACCGTCCATCCATGATAGTTTTATCACTAATGGTTTCCACTTAATCATCTATGATAAAATGTCTAGGATGATTTTCTTTGTAGTAGTGATAGTCCATACTTCTAGTGTCAGAACATTTAAGTCTTTTCTGTTGAGTACTTCACAAAGGTTTTGCTCATCAGGTATTGTTATATACTAACAGTGATTCTTTCTATGGACGATTATCAATGTATGTATGTACTGCTAAAGGGGTGTGTGCATATCCCTTTAGGACCATAGTTATTAGTTTGCTATAGTGCGAATGCTATTTAGACGTGTAACAAAACAGGCATAAATTATGATATGGGACATATAGTACCCCCTCCGATCATAAATACTCGTTGCTTTTGATTTTTTACGGTCTTCGACGTGCAACTTTGACCAAAATTTTCTATTTGAATATAGTTATAATATCTAATAAAAAAATATAATATTATGAAAGTATTTTTCAAGATAAATCTATACGTGTGATTTTTATGTTTCCAAACTAAATATTTTGGAAGCTATTGATAGTCAAATTTTTAAAAGTTTGATCGGATCTTAATCAAAACGACAAGTATTTATGATCGGAGGGAGTAACAAATAACACATACACCTGGGTATAGGTATGGACGGTGTCTTAGTGAGCTAATCAACATGCTAGATCTTTCTTAAAATTCAGGCAAATTAATGTCTCTTAGACCTTTTTTTTTGTTTGCTTCTTTAGACCCGTTTAGGACACGGGAGTTTTGCGAAAAAATGATAATTTAGTTGCGTGCATTTGAATACAATACCTTCGTGACATGCACAACCTATCACACAAACCTATTATTCTTTGGCAACTTTATTCCTTCGTTGGTTTGGTTCTTACACTTCTCTGCTTTATTAGACGAATTGGATATTGGTACAATTTTATGAGAGTGACATAAAGTCCTGCTTTAAAGGTTCGGTTCCTAAGATTTTTAGCATTATTAGACGAATTGGATACTGGTAGAATTTTATGAGAGGGACAAAAAGTCCTGCTCTTATCTCTAGCTATGTCCAGATTTCCATGAAGTCAATGCTTCTTCATAAATCAAGTCGAATTCCAAAAATTGCAGATTAGAACTTCAGAAGAAGTAGACTGTAGCAACAAGGGTAAGAGAAGTAGAGAACATCATTTATCAACCTATTGTGTAAAATGATGCTATCTAAAGTCACAAGTTCATTCTAAAAGCTAGGCTGTAAAATTGCACATCGTTAACAAGAGGAAAATTGAAAAGAAAAAGCGTAAGTGCGAGTGAAAGGAACACATCATGGCCAAAGGGGAGAGAGATACTGACACTAAGGGGAAAAAACTGTTCCATACACATGCTAAAGTCTTTATTTAATGAATCTGTCAAGAGGAAGGCACCTGATATGCTCTTTCTTTAACATTTTGTGTAGATACCATGGAATCAGGTGGGCATATGATTTTGTGAAGAGGAATTCCGTTAGTAATGTCTTCTCTACGAAGATTTTGCGGTTTCTAACAACTTGGCAACAGCTGGAAAGGGGAATGTTAGTTTAGAGAAGATAATTTGTGATGTAATGAGTCATGGGAATTTGTCTTTCATTCCAATCCTTCGCCAAATGTACAAACTATCACACGCAAAGCTATGTATGTATTCTTTGATAGCTTTATTCCTTCACTGGTTCAGTTCTTGCGTTTTTTCATTGCTTTATTAGATGAATGGTTATCGGTACAATATTACAAGAGGGACAAAGTTCTACTCTTATCTATATGTCCTGATTTCGATAAAATAAGTGTTTTCCATAAAGTTGCACCGGTACTCTTTTCTTAAGTTTTACAACTCTTAAAGCACATTAAAAGGGTAAGTGGGTTGAATCCACCCTTGATTGTGCTTTAGCATTTGTGCAACTTTTAAAAAAGAAGTACTGAAGCAGCTCCCTTTCATAAATCAAGTCGAATCTCCAAAAATTGCAGATTAAAATTTCAGAAGTGGACTGTAGTACCAACGGTCGGAGAAGTATAGAACATCATTTATCAACCTATTGTGTAAACTGATGTTAACTACAGACATAGTTCATTCTAAAAGCACCATAACAGAATAGCATATTATTGAGCCCTCATCAGTGCCGGTTGGGCCCAACCTGGTAGTGATAGTGTACCACTGCCTGTTCAGGAGACCCTCGATAGGTAATTATCACTGCCAGTTCCAAGACCGAACTGACAGTGATAAGCCTATAATGGTGAGTTCAATCTAATGGTGAGCTCAATCCCCCAACCGAGCAAAAACAGAGAGACGCTCTATTCTTGCTAGGTTGGGGGAGAGAGGAGGCGAATTTTTTTCAAATTTTGCTCCAAATTTTGGTGAAATTCAAGTCTCATTTGTTGTTCAAGGTTCGTAACTTGATGTACATTTTATTTGTAGTTGGATTTTACTTTCTTGATTGCTCTAGGTATTTGAAAATTATTGATTCCATATTGAGCTCAAATATTATAAATAGTTCAATTTGGCTTAAATGATAAGAAGGATATTCTAAATATTAGGAATTATAATAAATATAAATTAGATACAAATAGTTCTTATCTAATTACAATGAAAAGGAAGCTTATCACTGTCAGTTGAATAGTAGAGCCAACAGTGATAGCCTCTCCTGTATAACCTGGCCCATCGTCCTCCCCTTTCTGCCTCTCCTCCTAACTGACACCACCTACTGACCCCCGGACGCTTACTCATCCCAGGACGTCGCCCCTCCCCACGCCGGCCCCTCCCCGAATGGCGCCCCTCCCCAACATCACCTCTCCCTGACCCTTTTCAATAGTAATTTTGTCTTCATTTTGGCCCAGATCGGGATGCAAACGAACAATAGCAACAAACAAGAAATGAAGCTTCAAGAGCTTATTGTCCTTAGACAAAGGGAGCTTGAGATTAATGAACATCATTCTGAGTTTTGGTCCAGAGTTGTAAGTGCTATTTTTACCTTGCTAGTAAGTTTAATCAGCAGTGATAAGCTGAAAAATATGTTATATATATATATATATATATATATATATATATATATATATATATATTGCTCAGTATATATTTTGCAAAATATTAAAGCATTGCTAAAGCATACTTTAAATATATTAAAGCATCACAATATTTATTTGTTACAATAGTTTATTCACAAACATATGTAGTTTCATTACATCTCGTTCACTTCGATTTTGTACCGACACAACTAGTGTCGTGCTAGAAAAGTCACGGCTTGAGAACAGAGGCTTCGAATGCTGAGCCAGTTCATGGATGAACCCGGCGAGCTGTCCTTGAATGGCAATAATTTCTGAGAGTAGTAACTTGTTGGTCCTCAGCTTCCAGCGCTGTCATTAAAGAAATGAAAAAATTAATTAGTGATGTCGTATGTTAAATGAAAAGTAGACATCAACATGTAATTATATACCATTTCTTCGTTGTAGCTGACACTCTCAGTGGCGAATGCACGCATATTTGTACATACATAGAATCCACATAATTTTTTTTCCTTGGTCCTAACTCATGCACGAAAAATCTGTGTTAGCGGAAGAAAATATCTTTTACGAACAAGTACAACGAGAGCACACTCACACAAATGGCTCAAGCTTGGAGAAGAGGTGAAGAGAAAGGAACACTAAATGAATTGATCATGAAAAGATTGGTCCTCTAATCTGATGGCTAGGGTCTGTATTTATAGTATCATCCGGGGTGTAAACATATAAGTATGCCCTTACAGAGATAACGGTACAAGTTACCGCCATACAACAGGGACCTAGGACCGATCAAACTTACATAGCCCGAGCCCTGGTAAAAATACTTTTACCCATACCTAGAAGATATTATTTTTATTATAGCAAATACAATGGTGCAAGCAACCGTAAGGGTGAGATGCTAAGGCAATCGTCAATTGCGGCACGCCGTCGCACTGTGTTGGGTGTCAGAATGGTGTCCACTTGCATTAGAATATCAGGGTGACCCCCACTTGCATCGGCATTAATTGCCGATCACTTCATGTTAGATGAATGCAGGGGGGTATATTTCCTTTACTGATATTTCCTTTGAAGGCTAGCTGCTTCCCCCGCCTAGAGAAGGAGCGGCTTGATGAGCTCTTATGACTTCCGACATTTGTAGTCTCTGCGGGGAGCCTGGAGCCTTCGGGCTCCGGAATAGCACTAGATGGCGACCCTTTGGTAATGCCTGTGGGTTGGGGTATTTTCCCCAATAGTAGCCCCTCATTTGTTGGTCTCGAGGTTCGGAGGGGTGAGCAGATGTTAGAAGGAATTAGCTCCAATCCAGCCTCATAGTCAAGATCTCCTGGGCAACCCCTCGCCATCGGGGAGTCTCTCCATAGTGAACGCGAGTGATGGTGGCGAGGATATGACAGAGATGATGTAGTCTAGAGGGAATTACTGGTTCCCCTAGGCTCCAGAGCCTATGTGAAGGCTGGAGGCGTGGTCGTCGTTGGAGCCAAAGGCCGTCAAGGTTGTGAGGGAGGTACATGCTCCAGAGCCCATGTGGGGGGCAGAGTGAGCCCTTCAGCCTCCCTGATGGCAAGTCCTTTCACCACTTGAATAATCGCAGTGGAGATTGCAAGTGGAAGCAAGGTATTCTCCACGTTTTCTTGGCCCAAGTATTTAAGGGCATGAAGCTACAATGGTGTTGCTAACCGGGTAATGCATGGGCTCACCGGAGGTATCGTGCCCACGGCCCTTGCACACGCCGAAAGGAGGCTTGAGCCATAAATGTGATGAGATGTGTGCGCAAAAAAATAGGGTGTCACCGTAGCATGTTGTCACGCGTGCAGGGATCGACCAGGAAGTAGCCATAGGCCCCTAGGGGAGTAATTGGAAGTGCCACAAAGAAACACCCATGGTTGTTCTGTTTTCTTCCCCGGGTGTGTGTGACTGACTGGTTTGGCTACAAAAGGCCGGGTTTACCCAGCTGATTCCTCACTGCTGTACGAGGGAGCACTTCTTCTTGGCTTGAGCATGGCACCCTCTTCCTCCTCATTGTTAGAAATGACGATGGCCTCGACTGGTTTGTCACCTCCGGCGCCTACCCTGGCTCCGCCTACCGTGGTGCCTTCGGAGGCAAGCGATCTCGCGGGCATGCTTGCAAGGCTAGAGCCAGTGCTTGCAAGGTTGGAACAAACGACCATCGTGCTTTCATCCTTGCAGAGGGGGCTAGCTCCTGCTGCTCCAACTCAACCTCCAATTGGAGCGGTCACTCCCATCGAGATCATCAATATCTCCGATGATGAGAGGGAGGCCAACTGGGATCTCCTGATGAAGGAGATCGACGAGGAGGAGAAGGCGAAAGCGAAGAAAGGGGCGGCCCAAATGGAAAAAGAAGATAAGGAGGAGGGAAAGAGGGCTGTGGAGGAGGTCTCTTCGTCCTCGTCCTCATCTTTCGACAGCTCGGGGGCTGGCTACTGCATCATCTTCCACAGTGGTAGGCCTCAGATGAAGCGCATACACTGCTTTATGCACGGCCGCTGTTAGGGCTTGTAGTTTTCTTTTGTCACGTTGTACTCTTTCTCTCCTTGGTTTGCTCTCTTAGGATTTATTTCCTGTATGTCGGGGCTTCTCTTTGTAATTGTCCTTGGGATGTGCAAGTTTTTAGTAATATAAATAAATAGTTGGAACCGCTTAGTGTTTTTTTTTTTGGATCGAAGTGTATGGCGACCCTCCAAACCTATGGCCAGACATGTCTTTGTGCGCTTCTAGCACGATATACCCTTTCTAATATCCGATGTCAGTTTAGACTCTTCTCCAAATTAGCTCCAAATTTTTGACTCAAATCGATCCACTCGGAGCTCAGCAGACGGGCTTTGGATGTGGGGCCATCCGGTAGCTACGCGGCAATGCGCCAGAGGAGTTACCGAAGGTGCATGTGATGGCGAGGTCAGGGGAGGCGGTCCTCAGCCCTCTCAACCCTTAACCGTTGCCAAGCTTCGGAGGAAGGGCCATCCGGAGTACCATGGTGGTTTTCCGATGGTGGAGATGATGGCTACGTCGGGAGGCGGTCTACGACCCCTCGACCCTTAGCTGCTGTCAGGCTCCAGAGGTAGTGCCATCCAGAGCCTTGCAGTGTTTGCCGGAGGTGGAGGTAATGGCTAGGCAAGGGGAGGCGATCCGTGACCCCCTCGGCCCTTGGCTACGGGTAGGCTCCGGAGGTAGGGCTATCTGGAGCCCCATGACAGTTTACCGAAGGTGAAGTAGATGGTTGGGTTAGGGAAGGCAGTCCGTGACCCCCTCAACCTTTTGCCGCGGTCAGGCTCCAAAGGCAGGGCCATCTGGAGCCCCGCGACGTTTGTTGGAGTTGGAGGCTATTGCCAGACTAAGGGAGGCAGTCTGCAACCCTCTCGGCCCTTAGCCGCAGCTAGGCTCTAGAGGCAGGGCCATCCAGAGCCCCACGGTAGTTTGCTGGAGGTGAAGACGATGGCTAGGCCGAAGGAGGGGGTGTGGTCTGTGACTCCCTTTGCCCTTGGCCCTTAGCCACGGTCAGGCTCCAGAGGCAGGGCCATCCTGAGCCCCGTGGTGGCTTGCTAGGGGTGAAGGCGATGTCTTACCAAGGGGAGGCAATCTGCGACCCCATCGGCTCTTTGCCGTGGCCAGGCTCCGGAGACAAGGCCATTTGAAGCCCCACGATGATTTGTTGGAGGTGAAGCCAATGGTTGGGCTGGGAGAGGCGGTCCGTGACCCCCTCGACCTTTAGCCAAAGTCATGCTCTAGGGCACGACCATCTAGAGCCCCACAGCAGTTTGCCGAAGATGAAGCCGATGGTTGGGCCAAGGGGTGGGGGAGGTTTGTGACCCCCTCGGCCCTTAGCTATGGACAGGTTCCGGAGGCAGGGCCATCTGGATCCCTGCGGTGGTTCACCGGAGGTGAAGCTGATGGTTAGACTGAGGGAGGTGGTTTGTGACTCCCTCGGCACTTAGGCGCGGTCAGGCTCTGGAGGTAGGGCCATCTAGAGCCTCGCGACCGTTTGCCAAAGGTGAAGTTGATGGCTGGGCTAGGGGGGTCCATGACCCATTTGACCTTTAGCCACGGTCAGGGACCAAAGCTAGGGGCTCGGCGGTTTTCCAGAGGTGAAGGTGATGGCTAGGCCGGAGGAGGCAATGTGTAACCCCCTCGGCCCTTAGCTGCGGCCAAGCTCTGGAGGCAAGGCCATCCAAAGCCTCGTGGTAGTTTACCAGAGGTGAAGTTGATGGTTGGACCGAAGGAGGTGGTCCACAACCCCCTTGGCCTTTAGCCATGGTCAAGCTTCAGAGGTAGGGCCATCTGATCCCTGTGGCGGTTTACCGGAGGTGAAGCCAATGGCTGGATCAGGGGAGACGGTCCACAACCCCATTAGCCTTTAGCTGCGGTCAAGCTTTAGAGGCAGGGCCATTCGGAGCCTTGCGGCATTTGCCGGAGGTGGAGGCGATGGCTAGGCAGGGGGAGGAGTTCCGTGACCCCCTCGGCCCTTAGGCGCGGCTAGGCTTTGGAGGCAGGGTGATCCAGAGCCCCGCAGCGGTTTGCCGGAGATGAAGGTGATGGCTAAGCCGGGGGAGGCAAACTGCGACCCTCCTAGCCCTTAGCTGTGGTCGGGTAGTGGGTAGTAGAGGAGTCCATACCAGCTTCCATGCCACACAGAGTGGACTTTTACTTAATATTTGGTATGTTCTTTATGTATGATATATGAATATGTGTAGATGAAAATGTATTGTACGAACTTCACCTTTTTCCTTACATTTTTTGTCGCACTAACGCTTCTGTTGTCTCCCCTTTCTTGGCCCCCCTTGCATCCTGCATCCGCTAGTGGCAGGTGGGTGTGATTTTCTAGGGGTGTTTTGTCGAGTTGTGTGTGAACAAAGCTGAATTCTTATTGCCTTCTAGGTGACCCAGGCTACTGAGGATGTCCCTCTGGTGTGTGGCATCCATAATAATGAGGCTATGCAATGCCTTCCAAGTAACCTAGGCATAACATGCCTTCCAAGTGACCTAGGCATGTTGCTCGTGCAGGTGTGTAGACTCCACTGCCTACCAAGGCTATGCAATGCCTTCCAGGTGACCTAGGCATGCTATGCCTACAGGTGCATGGGCATGTCCACCACTGAGGATGCCCCTCGGGTGCGTCTCATCTCTGTTACCGAGGATGTCCCTCTAGTGCATGACATCTGCACTATCGAGGTTATGTAATGCCTTTCAGGTGACCTAGGCATGCTGCGCTTGCAGGCGTGTAGGCTTTCATTGCTGTGTACTATTTGAGTGAAGGCATAACTTAAACTAAGTTTTGCTACCTACTGTTTGAACAGAGATATATCATAAGTTTAGTAGTTTATTGTTGCCAACGAAAGGCTAGCTGCGGCACAAGTGATGACTATATTGGATGGTTATTCTCAGCACATGCCAAACTAAGATATAACTTAAGTTTCACTGTCTGTTGTAAACAGGAATATGACTTAAGTTTTATTATCTACTGTTGAAACAGAGATATAACTTGAGCTCTACTACTTCTACATGGTAGTTATCTGTTGTAGAGACTAACAATAGCTAGGCTAGATACCGTCTAGGCAAATTATTGCTAGGTGATCATAGGCATACCTTTTCCAAAATAAGGTCTCTACTGCAAGGTCGCAAGCCTAGAAGCCCTTTGTAGCTCCAAGGCAGGGGAAGGGTTGGGCCCTCTGACCTGAGTTGTCTTGTAGGGTTTTCATTTTGTGAACCTTCGGAGCACCTAGGGCCTTCTTGCCGAGGTCTAGTATCCTCTTCCCCCAGCTGACCCTGCTTGTACTAAGCCCTACAGGGGAGGCTCACTGAGAGCTCCAACCGTTTGGAGCCTAAGGTGGGGCCCCCATCGTGTTGGCGACCTGTCAGGCTCCATTATGGTCGGGGCTATCGGGGCGATTCAACCCTCACTGGGGTTTTGTATCATCGGCGGTGGAGTTGGTGACAGTAGAGCGGGGTCGGAGGCCCCGGAGACCTGCCTGGGTCCCACTCTAGTCTTATGACCCCTGTGTCGCCCGTTGCCAACTTCCTTCCCTGCTAGGTACCCTGCTTGCCTTCCGATGTACTCCTCTCAGAAAGTTATGAGGGTCCAACAGTCATCTGTATTGTGGCCACGTTCGGGCCTGTGTAGGATACACCCATATACTTTCGGTGATACCATAGCTTGCGGTCAACATTGAGGGCATCAGTGGGGGTTGTGCACACCGGAGCCCATGGTTTCCCTGTATCCCTTTTCCATCCAGGGAGGTCGATGAGGCTGTCGGGTGAATCGGCTCTCGGAGCTAAAATAGTCCTAACTACACCTTCTCGACCGGGATGGACTCGGAGCCTCTTTCACGTGGTTGACATCGTGATTGCTACGTCGAGGAGGATGAAGCATTGGAGAGTAGCATGTGTGGCACAATCATGAATCTTGCTTGGAGATGAAGCAGAGTGGTGAAGGCGTCGGGTCCATTCGATGGACAATAGAATAGTTGGACCATTTTACCCTTTAGGGATAATATATATGTATTAGTCTTTAAGGGCATTATGGAAATTGTCTATTTGCCTATATATATATGGGAGAGGGCTCGTGCAAATTGGGCACGTCAACACCTCTTTAGGACCTATTTTCATTTAGATATTACTTAGGCTTGGTTAGAGTTTCAAGAGAGAGAAGTTATGGTTCATAGCTCTGAACATAATCTCATCAAGAGTGAGAGGATGAAGGGCGGCTTCCAAGTTATGTATCTATGAATCTTGCTATGGTCTTATTTCTATTCATCAGTTGTTTAACAAATTTGTGATGCTGTTGATCTCCCTCCTTTTAATTTCTTGTTCTTGAAGATTTGGTTGATTTTTCATCTTCGCTTTTGGCAGTGATTTTGAGTAATTTTGTTCAGACAAAAGGTTGCTAGGACATATGTGAGAACATCTAGAGTGATTCCAAAATGATTTCCTCACACGAGCATCTTTTAGTTATTTTTCTCTAAAATTTTCCCTCTCTGTGTGATTTTCATCATACCCACAAAATCGAGGGTGAAATCTTGATGTTTTTGAGGAGGACTTTTGGATAAAGATTCAGCATGTACGTGAGAAGCTTTGACTAAGATTTCGCTGGATTTGGACCACGTTTGGTTGGATTTCTAGTTTAGATTTTAAGTTCTGATGTGCTATTTTCAGTTCTGATATCAATTCGGAACTTCCGTTTCCTATCCTGAACATCTATGAATAGTATTTTCAACAACTAGATCTTTTTCGGATCTTTCCTGTAGGTCGATGCACTGTTCATTTGATCGGGATCACTGTTCATCTCATCGGAATACTATTCATTAGTATGGTCGGAGTACTAGTCAGAATACTTTCCATCTGTACTGGTTAGAGTACTATTGTTCATCAGTACTGATCGCTGTTCATTAGTACTGGTCAGAGTACTATTCATCAGTAATGGTTAAAGTTACTGTTCATAAGTACTGGTCGCTATTCATCAGCACTGGTTAGAGTATTGTTTATCAGTAATGGTCGAAGTTACTGTTTATTAGTACTGTTTGAAGAACTTTTGCTGTTCGCTGTGAGCGCAGTTTCGTATTGTTTCCGTTGTGCATTGTGTTGCACTTAGGACAAGAACGATGATTAGAGGTGGTGACTAGGAGCCTTTAAAAATTCTTCGATAAAAATAAGATTTATGTCTAATTCGAATCTAACATACTTCAAGAATGAATCCTAGAAGACCCTGAAAGAATTCAATAAACTAACCAAGCTGAGGACATTAAAAATAATATGGTATTTGTCAGAAGACCCAAAAGGATTAAACCAAGATGAGGGCATTCGCAGTTATGCGGGAACTTCATTTTCCTCATGCAACCTTCATAATCTATCTATCTCGGTTATCAAATACCCACTGTTGCTGGATTCATGGCACCCTACTGCTCCCTGTAGCACCCGGAAGCTCTGCCTGAAAGACGTTCGCATCTACAAGTGCCAAATTGGATGGGCTCGCTTGGAAATTTCCGGGTGCTAAAATTGTATATGTTGTGTATGAGACCAGAAGATGTTGAGATCCTTGGAGCAATACCCAGTTTGTTTTGTCTCAAACTAGACACTTTCGGAGGGACCAATGGAAGGATCATTCTCCATGGTAGCAACGGATTGGAATTTTTTTAATATTATTTTTTACGGATATTACAGAAATAATACTGAAAATAAGGAAATTACAAAAATAATACCTATTCGTCCAACAATTTGGCGAAAACATATTTACGCCCTACCGCATGGCGAAAATACTAGTCGGCGAAAATAGATGACGTGGCACTGGTGGCAGGTTAGGGGTGCACAGCTACAGCATTAAAGCAATTTTTGTCAAACCGTTCGGCAAAAATTAATTATCTCCAAACCGTTGAACGAAAAAACTGCGTGAGGTCAGTGGGCCATATCTCCTGTCCGTAAGCTCAATGTGAACCATATCTTCCGCGTCCGAATGACCGAAATTATTTCTTCTATCGAAAAAACATTATATCGTATATTTATTTTGCAATTGAACTTATTTCTGATACGGAATGAAAAGATGTAAAATAAATCGTAGGAATGCTTGTCTGACAATAGGACATAGCATAGAATTGGCATGGGAGGCTACAATAATAGTTGTAAAGCATAAACAGCCTAGAACTCGGTGCAGACGTTACATACGCTGATGAATATTACATGTGACATAGGGTTTTTTGTCGTAGCGCGGATAGACCCTAACCATAAAGAGCTACCGACAACAAATATTGACATGTATGGTATGCTTAAAGAGTAATCTAATAGCGTGTCACTGCTAAACCAAACATATCTTAGAGAATAAAAATAGGCTGGGTACAATAGATGCTCTCTACTAAGTGCACCTATAATATTTGCTCTTTCTTAGGCATCAAGGCCCCCTCGTCTTAGTGCGACGGACCATCTCCCGCTTCCATTCTCTCTTTGTTTCATGTGCTTGAGCCGCGACGCGGTCCTTCACGCGTTCCAGATGCGCTCCTCCCCCTGCCGCTTCATCCGTAGTTTCTCCTGATGTCACCTGTACTCGCGATGTTGGTAAGCTTCCCTCCTCCACCTCATCGCCATGTCCACCCACCGCTTCTGATCCTCATTTTGCTCCATGTCGAACCATTGCCTGAAGTCGCAGACAGGTGTAGGAGATTGGATAAAAGAAACAAGATGAGATACTAGTAAGAGAATGCATGAAATAGTATGGAAAGGCTCACATGAGTGATCTATGTCGCTACACAGATGGGTACTCATATGGTTCATGTTGAAGCTTGTCATACTGGTAGTTGACACATATGAAGAAGTGTATGACATAGGTGTAGGATATATCTTAGAACTCGCGAAGCCTACAATGGTCACTATAGAAGCACATCGGTAGTTGGACCCCATGAGGATGAAAATCCCCTAATGTTTCTTGGGTGAGCTTGCAGGAGCTAAGAAATATATTTCAGTTGAGGGAGCTGAGGAAGGAGTGGTCTATACATGAATGATGGTGGCGTTATTTATAATAGATAGGAGCTGGTGCATGGACTGAGTGCACGAGTTTGACTGGGGCTGGAGCATTGGATGCCCTACGAAAGCTAGAACAGTTATAATATTGATGATCGGCAGAGATTCTCTATGATAACTGTTGCTTGATATGATCATTTTATTTTGATGTTATCATTTTATTGTAAAAAAATTTAATAATTAATTATTATTATCTCTACATATAAGATAGGGAATCCAATGAGGTGGGACCGCACTGGAGTTTGAAGTGGGATCGATGCCAAAGCTTGAACACATCAGCATCAGTTCCGTGCGCATAAGATGAAGTGCCTGAATGGTGCTTCTAACTTCGGCATCCAGCACCTCTCCGCTCTCAGCAAGGTTGAGGTCATCATTTGTTACGGGTCCGGTGGATGATATGGTTATGGTTTATGGCACCATCAAATGTGTTACATGCGCCACTAATGTTGCTGTCGTGACACTTCACAACCACCCACTATCAGATTCGAAACACTTCCCGACCACTTTCTGTTAGAATTATTGGAACCGGCGTATGTAATAATTTTTAAAGGCATATATTATAGAGAGATAGTCTATTTATTAGTATCATATTATTAATGGAGGTAGATGTGAGAGGTTTCTTTCTGTATATATTCAAGGACCCTAGCGTATTGGATACACGTATAACATAAACTACTAATTAAGAGTAACCCTAAAATTAGAACGCTCTCATTACATGAGTCTATATAAGAGTTAGGGTTTTGCTTTTTTCTCTCTCGGTTGTGTTACCGCTGTAGTCTATTCCATCCTAGCATCAACGTGCACCAGCGAACGAGAGAACATGTCTCTCAAACTCTCGCTCTTAAGATCTTGAACCGAGAGAGGGCGAATAAGGTTTTTGAGAAACGCTCCATGCAACTACTCAAGTTCTTCATCATGACTCATTTTTCTAGTCGTTTGGGCGTAACCCGCTGTTATCGTCAACAAATTTGGCGCGTCATCAGCAGGATCGATCGTGCCATCAACATAGTACAACCAGCATCTTCAACAACCTCCACAACGTAGGACCAGTACGTAAAAAACATGTTACTCGTACTTCATTTCCTGTGATTCCTAATTTTGATTATAGTAGGTCTAGTCATATGTTGTGCTTTCGTACACATGTCTAGATTATACTTCGATGATATGATCATATCAGTTTATCAGTTTCTACTCATGAATTATTTATGGATTAAATTAAACCTAAATATGCCTTATTTTCTACAACCTAAAAACCTTATTGTAAGCACTTAGGTTTATCAATGGCCAGTTTTGTCAATGCACTAAGGCGAGATAAGTTTTCTGGTGTGCATTTTAAGAGATAGTAAGTCAATGTCACTCTGTGGCTGACGGCTATGAATGTCTACTGGGTGGCTAATGGTAAGTCAGAAAGAATCTTTACTGCTGAGCAGGAAAAGACGTTTACGAATGCTAATACACTCTTTGTAGGATGCATTCTTAGCGTTCTTAGTGACCATCTTTGTGATGTGTACATGAACATATAAAACGTGAAGGAGCTGTGAGATACACTGAATGCTAAATTTGGTACATCAAATGCAGAAAGTGAAATGTATATCATGAAGCAGTATCATGACTACAAGATGGTTGAAGATCGCTCTGTAATCGTGCAGGCTCATGAGGTTCAGTGTATCGTGAAGGAACTTGAAGTCCTCAAGATCAATGTACCCGACAAGTTTGTGGCTGGAGGCATCGTTTCCAAGTTACCTCCTTCGTGGAAAAACTTTGTCACTGTTCTAAAGCACAAGAGACAAGAGATTACTGTTAAGAGTTTGATCGCATCTCTTGATATTGAGGAGAAAGCTTAGACTAAAGATGTGAGTCTAAAAGGAGACAAGGGATAGACTAGCGCTAATATGGTGTAAAAGCCCTTCTATAACAAGAACAAAGGGAAAGATAATAAGTCAAAAAAAAAATTACCACTTTCAAGAAGAAGATGATGAATACAGCAAAACTGTCTTGCTTTGTGTGCGGTGAGATTGGATATTTCGCCAAGGATTATCCAGACTGCAAGAGAAGAAAGGCTCCACAAAATCAAAACTCAAAGACTACTAATGTGGTGATCATTGGCGAAGCTAGAAATAGAGCTACAGGGTATGAAAATTTACCTTCAGTGTTTTCAATATTTCAATCTACTAATTGGTGGATTGATACAGGGGCCAATGTTCATGTGTATGCTGATATCTCAATGTTCTCTTCTTATCAGGTCGTCTATAATTCTTACGTCCTACTGGGGAATGGGTCGCATGCTTCTATTAGTGGTGTTGGTACGGTAGATCTGAAGTTTACTTTGGGAAAGATTGTGCAGCTGAGGAACGTGCAATATTTCCCTACAATGAACAAGAATCTAGTCAATAAAGTAGTAGTGTCAAAGCATAGATAGTTTATTGGTAAAGGCTGAGTGCAGAGGCCTGTTCCGTTTTTCCCTTTCTGATTTCAGCAATAAGTATGTGAACTATTTTTGTGGCAATGTTAATGATGATGCTAGTGTTTGGCATTCGCGGTTATATCATTTGAATTTTGGTTCCATGACTCAACTTTCCAGCATGAGTTTAATTCCAAATTTTTTCATGGTCAAAGGTTGTAAGTGCCATAGTTGTGTGCAATAAAAACAACCTCGTAAGCCCCACAAGACAATCGATGAGAGAAATTTAGCACATCTAGTACTCATACATTCAGATCTGTGTGAAATGAATGCTGTGTTGACGAAGGGTGGAAAAGATATTTCATGACTTTGATTGATGATGCGACTAGATATTACTATGTTATTTGTTAAAAACGAAAGATGAGGTTCTAGATCATTTTAAAATCTAAAATCTATAAGGCAGAAGTTGAGAATCAACTAGAGAGAAATATCAATAGAATTAGGTCGGATCATGATGGAGAGTATTTCTCTAGTGATTTCGACTTATTCTGTGAGAAACATGGGTTTATTCATGAGATGACGCCTCCCTATTCACCCCAATCAAACAAGATTGCTGAAAGGAAGAACCACACATTGATTGAGTTGGTTAATGCCATGTTAAACACTGCGGGGTTATCTAGGGTATGGTGGAGGAGGCCATGTTGATTTTATGTCATGTCCTGAATAGAGTTCCTCTCAAAGATAAGGAGAAAACCCTATATGAAGAATGGGAAGGGAGAAAGTCATCACTTTTTTAGTTGCGCACTTAGGGATGCTTAGTGAAAGTCAATGTACCAATAACTAAAAAACGCAAGCTTGAAGCTAAAACAGTTAATTTTGTCTTTCTGGGATATGCTCATCGAAGCATTGCTTATAGGTTTCAGTGGTTAAATCTGAGATACCTGACGTGCATGTCGATACAATCATAGAGTCTTGTGATGGAACATTTTTTAGCATATATTTCCTATGAAAGATTTACATAAGCATGTCTAGACTATCTTTTGAGATAATTTCTAAACCTACTCCACCTCTTGAGTTTATTGAACAAATACGTGAGCAAGATCCTGAAGAGGATGATAGTGATGCTCCTAAGAGGAGTAAGAGACAAAGGAATGCAAAAGTATTTTGGTGATGATTACACTGTATACTTTGTGGGTGACACTGCTAAGTCTATTTTAGAAGTGTTTGCATCTTCAGATATAGACTACTAGAAGGAGGTTGTTTAGAGCGAAATGGATTTCATCCTTGCAAATGAGACTTATGAGGTCACAGAACGACCATATGGTTGCAAACTTGTAGGTTGCAAATGGGTGTTCAAGAAGAAGCTTAGAACCAACGATACTATTGAAAAGTATAAGGCACAGCTTATGGCCAAGGGTTATACCAAAAAGAAGGTGAATACTTCTTTGACACATATTCACCTCTTACGAGATTGACTACTATCCGAGTGCTATTTTTCTTAGCTGCCTCACATGATCTCATCGTTCATCAGATGGACGTTAAGACAGCTTTTTTTAATGGGGAGTTGGAAGAAAAAATTTATATGAAACAGTCTTATGGGTTTATAGTAAAAGATCAAGAAGGCATTCTCCATACTTGCAGTTTGTTTTTGATCCAGTGATTTAATATCCAAGAAGACTTGAGATCATCAATTGAGCTACTTAAAACCCGATGAGTTGAGCTGTTTCAAATCCGATATTGTAAACATCTAATTGTCTTTCTATGTAATTCATTTACATCTGCAATGCAATGGTCCTTTATGCTATTATTCACTCCATTCGTGAAACTAAGTTGTAAAGCTGGATTTTGAAATTCCCATTTTGATATTGAGGTCAACTAGAGAATAACCTCAACATTAAGTTCTCATGAGAGGTTGTGAAGTGGATAGGGCATTGTATAAAAGTTAAAGATCATTTGTGCTGGTTCGTCGCAAGGGTTTTGGAATCACGGCGTGTTGTTGTCATATTGATCTGCTGTGAAATCTGAACCTTCCGATATGCACCGTGCTGAACTGAGCTTAGCCAGGTCTGTGCGGTTGTACCAACATTATTTGTTGATTTTTTTTTTCAGCAACAAGCTAATGCAAATGTTTTAAAGATTTTGCCCCTTCTTAGAAGTACGATTTAGAGTGTGGTCAGTGATTGAGTCTGTTCACTGAACTGATGTGCATCTTTTATGCTACATGTAAACTAAACCTTACTGAGCTCGATGGCTCAAATGGGGCCCAAATCGCCTAACTTTAAAGCACTGCCTCTTACATCTGTTCTCTGATTCAGATGTTTAGCCTGTGTGATGATGCATCCTGGCCAATGATTTGGTAGAACCAAACAGATCCGGCTGTCACAAGCTTGATGGCCCAGAAACATAGTTTATTGCAGGATCTTCCGGGAAAGAAAAAAGTGGTAGATCTTTGTGGAAGGTATGGTATCTGAACCCCCTTGTTTCCTTTTCCTTTGCCAGTTGCCACTGCAAAATTGATCTTCTGAACAGGGAACAGGAAAAAAGTTTGATGGAAAGCTTGTTTTTGACATTTTCATTTGTTTGGAAAGAAAAATACAATCATCATTAAATCGGCTTGCCTTTACCATTTTCAGTGTGCGGGTTGTCGGTTAATTTCGTCTTTAATTTGTTTTCCACTTGTGCAGGGTTGGTAGACGTGAGCATATCTTGACACACTGTCCATGTCGAAATCCTGATACTATATATCAGAAGGCTGTGGGAGGCGCTACAAGATTTAACCACAGATGAGATAATTCCAGACAAAATTACATAGCGATGGACAAAGGAGGGTGGCTACACGGCGAAAAGTGCATATAACATCCAATTCACCGGGATGATGAAAAGATACAACATGAAAAATATCTGGCAAGCGAAGACTGAGCTAAAGTGCAAATTATTCACGTTGGTTCTACAAAACAAAATCCTAATAGCGGATAACCTAACTCGTAGAGAATGACCACATGACCAATTATGCAAACTGTGTCAACAAGTAGATAAAACCCCTAACACCTATGTAAAGACTGATTATTCACAGCGACGGTGTGGAATTGCATAGCACATTGGAGGGGCCTCCAAGGAGTACTGGCCCTTAGCGAGTATCAAACTTTAAGAAGATGGTGGCAAGAAGCAAACAGGAAGATTGACAAAAATTACAGAAGATAATACAATAAAATTATTATATATTTTTAGTGAAATATTTGAAAAGAACGTAACAGAAGAATTTTCCAAAATAAAGCGAAGTCGGTAGATGTACGTGATCAAGAGGACATTGACCAATAGCGTAGAGCCTTTGGTCAAGGGCAGAACGTGGGCCACACTGACACGTGATTTCAATCTTTTGTTTCGGAAAGCTCTGTTGTATTTTCGGTGGTTCAAGTGGTGTCGGGTCACCTTGTGTTGGTACCGGTGAGTTTTCGTTACTTTTTTTCTCTTTTCAATTTCTTCCTATAACTTTTTTCTGAATTCCTCTCTATGAAAAAATTGAGAAGGCTCATGCCATCGTTTCGAAAATATATATATCAGAGGCTATAATCGACGTGGGCTAGACTGGAGCCAAAATTAGTTACTTTCGTGGGCCAACCGCATGACAATATCGCTCTTGCCCATCCCATGAATTCAGTTCGTCACGTTCATAAGTTCATTGAAAAACTTTTCATATAGAATATAATTTACTTGGTCGTTTGGCGAAATCTGAACCCCGAAATTGCAAATGATAAATAGGTGTGCACTATAAAAAAGGGGGCACGTTGGTACCATGATGCCAAACACCTAAAAACTTGAACTGTCAATTGAAGTCAGACATTTTTACCCTTAATTTCAAGTCCTTCTCACTATCTCTTCCGTCTAAGGCTTCTCCGCCCCACAACGCGGGTTGATATTCAAAACATAGACATTTTAGATTGTTGGTTCTATTTTGTAGAGTGCTTCTTGCCGTTCCGGCAAAAAAAAAAAAAGAGTGCTTCCAAGTTTGTAAAATCAACACCACGATATAGTGACGCCTCATCAAAGGCGATCCGTTTCTTTTAAGGTTTTGTATGCCGGAGCGCGAATTGTGATAGGCCAAACTCCAATATGCGGTGTTCAATGGCAAGAAGCCATGAATTCCATGGGGTTAATACTTTAAAAGAACGACCTACTGAAGAAACAGGTGAATATGCTGCTAGATGTTCCTTAACCAAAGTTTTTGCCAATACTTGCTGAACAAAGACCAAGTCCTGATTGTACCCAAAGTCCTCCATTAGGATGTGTCACTCGCCATCCAACCACTACCAGCTAAGTGATTGTCCATTAAAAAAAATACAAATATTAAACATGTTAACATCAAGTATATAGGTGTGGATGTATCATAAGAGTATCACCGAACGAATACGTCAGATACAATATCGTGTTAACATTAAGGTATATAGGTAACGAGATAGGTATGGTAGACAATAAGGATTGATAGAGAAATAGATAAATTATTTAAATTTTAGAATATTTTAGAGATTATCTTCGTTACTATGTTTTTAAAGTGTCCTCCACTGGGATATCCCATATCTTCGTCTGACCAAGTACGTTGCAGTCCTCACCGGATTACATCGACATGCTTTTTTAAACGCCCTTGGCCTGCCACTAATTTGTCAGCACGTCTCTCGGTTGGTTGTTCGATGGATGTGATTTGCCAACCATATTCTCCAGCTGCCTTACTTGTTTAATACTTTAATTGCACACAGCCACGATTAGAAGCAACTTAGCGTCCGCCACCGTCGTTTTCATGCCCCCTCTCTCCGCTGGATTTGAGCCTCCCCATCTCACCATTGCCAGGCACCTCTCCTAGCTCGCCGGAGCCGCAGGCTACACAACGAGACAGGATCCGCTTCTTTCAGAGTCCGGAGGTCCAGCGAGACGGGTCCTCATGGCCTCCGCGCGTCCGGGTGGCTCCCTCGCGACCTTGAGTTCTACGCTCTCTCAACTACAGACGCTGAAGAGACCGTTCCTCGGCGGTTCCGCTTAAGGTGAAGCTCCCCCTGCTCTCACACCCACCACACCATCACCTCTCGTGTCCGCACGTTCTGAAATCTCTCCTTGCAGGGAGCTCATTGGTAGCATAACAATGGAGGTTGTCGTCGGTGCTTCCACGGGGGTGATGAAACCGCTCTTGTCCAAGCTCACCAGGCTGCTGGAGGAAGAGTACGACAAGCTCAGAGGTGTGAGCAAGCAGATCAGGTTCTTGAGAGACGAGCTGAGCTCCATGAGTATCACGCTCCAGATGCTCGCTGATGCAGAGGATCTCAGCGATCTCATGAAAGATTGGAGGGACAAGTTACGCGAGCTGGTCTATGATATTGAGGATTGTGTGGATGCCTTCATGGTTCGTGTTGACCATGATGGACCCAAGGGCTTCAAGGGATTCGCTCGCAAGCTGAAGAAACTGTTAGCACGCCATGAGATCGCCAATAAAATTGAAGAACTCAAAAGCCGTGTAATGGAGGTAAGCGAGAGGCACAAGAGGTATAGTCTTGTTGAGCAGGTGCATGCATCAATGAGGTATAGTCATGTCGAGCAGGCATCAAACTCTTGCACCATTTTCATTGACTCCCGACTGCCAGCGCTCTATGAGGAGATAGACAAGCTCGTGGGCATTGATGGTCCTAAGAAACATATCATTGAGCGGTTATCCATAGGGATCGATGGTTATTCCACGGAACTTAAAGTGATATCAATTGCTGGTTGTGGAGGTCTTGGCAAGACAACTCTTGCAAACCAAGTCTACCACACCATTAAAGACCAGTTTCAGTGTGCAGCTTTTGTATCGGTATCTCGAACTCCTGATATAAGAAAGATTCTTAGAGACATTGCTAGAGGAGTGGGGATCACCGACAACATATTGGATGATGACGTGCAACAACTCATTAATAAACTTAGAGAACACCTCCAGGATAAAAGGTAAGCCTAGTTATCATCAATAGAGTATGTATGTGTGTGTTTTTTGTGGTTATTACAAAGTGACATACATGCCGGCACATACACACCATGCTGCACACAAATGTGCGCCTCTATTAGATACCTACAAATTTCACCATTGAAAACACTAGCATTTGTGTAAATTGTGGGTACCAAAATTTGTATTGTGGTTCGTGGGGTCATACTAATGGTAAAAATTAAAGTAGTTAAACTAAACACAATAGGATGTCACTCTTTTTTATTGGAGAGAGTGTGTTATGGTCCATAATTAGACCATAGAGTGTAAACAATGAGGGCACAATAGTTTAACGACAGCAACGACTTGTGATGTGATAAGTCTTAAGCTGGGACAAAGAACCTTGGGGAAGGTTAAATAAATGGTCTCCAGTGCTTCAAGGAAATTCTAATCACGTCTATTGGACCACCTAGACGGATTGAGATGCAATAATCTTCAATGGTGGGAATTTATCTCTTTCCTTGTGGATTAGATAATTCAAAGATGAGTTTAGATTGGTTACTAGAGAGCTAAACCACCTTTGTAAACTTCAATGCCTAATTGGTTGAGCAGCAGTATTCTTAAGGTGTGGTGTGGGGACCTGCTCCCTTCTCATCGCCTAAGCGCTTAAGGCGAGACGGTAAGGTAGTATAGGCGGATGCCATACTCATACATATATTAGAGAAAAAAAAGGGAAAATAGGAACATTAATGGGTCACAACCACAAAAAGCAATCAGCCAACTAGTCTACTAAAGCCCAATCCAAGCGAACAGCCTATAAAGGCCCCTCCCCGACCCCCTCATGTACCCTAGCCTCCCAACGTCCTCCACTGCATGTTGTTTCTGGGCAGGTGACCTCACATGTCAGTGAGAGCGAGAATTGTCACTTCTTAAGAATGGCAAAAGGTTAAATGCCAAATGGGGTACCCAACGCCACCAGCCATGCAGCAAAGCACAACGAGAGGTAGTAGTGACGAACCGTGCAACCCCCAAGCGTCTTCGCAGGCACTGAATCATCCCCTTACCCTACTCCTATCCAGATAGAGCACTGTTGTCACGCAGCCACCACAGTTGAGTGGGGTAGAGCTACACTAGCCACCACACAGGAGCCGATGAGGATGGGGAAGGCGCAGGGAGAGCCGCATCGCCTACTGGTTCCCCTCCCACCCTTCCTCTTTTATCCATTCTCCCTCCTTCCCTCCCTCCTCCCATAAAAAACTCCTTTTATTTGTTTTTGTAAAATAGTGTAGTAGGGGCTTCTCCTCGTGTTTAATTATGTAAAAAAAAAGTGTTTCTAATTCTAGTGGTACTTAGAAGTTGCAAAACCCAAAGTCACATATTCTAAGCCTTTGGATAAAAATTCAATAGTCCAGATCACCTCTAAGTCCCTACCCTTCCCTAAATAAAAATGACTGGTTCATAATGCTTTCTTATGAGAGATACACGCCATGCTTAAATAGATCTAGCCGCTTAACCGATGCAACCAATAAACACATTGTAAGATACGTATCCTTGTGTCTAAATAATCCAGCTATCTATCTAGCAAATTGATGTCCAATCAAAGAAAAAAAAAGAAATTTAACTTTTTTTAAGAAAGAAAAGAAATCTAACTAACCAATGCAGTTGTGGCGGTCCTAAAGATTTATATGCGGCGGAAACCACCTCTTGGTGTAGTGGTGGAGACGTAAGGGTACAACTTCACCCTTTGGTATCTACTTTACAAACACACAAGTGCTTTTAACGTCATCCGTGTGAGGCGTGCCATAACCCTCTCAAGCGCTTGGTTGGGCTGGCCCATGGTCATAAGAGAGTATCGTTTAAATTTTATGCATAAATCTCTTGGCATTTCCATAGTTAGCCAAATCTGATATTATTCATGCATTCTGACCTTATATGTTTTTGGCACTAATATCATCGTGGTTAAATCACATGGCAGGTACTTCATTGTAATTGATGATGTATGGGTTGAAAAAGATTGGGAAATTATCAGGCTTGCATTATTGGATAATAATTGTGGGAGCAGAGTGATCACTACGACGCGTAGTATTCCAGTTGCAACATGTTGTTCTTCTCAAGGCGGATACTTTTATCAAATGGAGCCTCTTAGCTTAGATGACTCCAAAAGGTTGTTTTTTAAAAGAGCATTTGATTCTGAGAATTCATGCAATCCTCATTTGGAAGATGTTCCAGATAGAATATTAAGAAAATGTGGTGGTCTACCGTTGGCAATTATTACTGTATCTAGCATGTTAAGCAATGAGCATGCAAGAGTAGAATGGGATCGGGTATTAAATGCTATTGGTTCTGCACTTGCAAATAATCCTGATGCTGAGAAGATGACGAGTATTTTATCTCTGAGTTACTATGATCTTCCTCACCATCTAAGAACTTGTTTGTTGTATCTGAGTGTATTCCCAGGATATCATTGGATAGAGAAAAAGTGCTTAATAAATAGATGGATTGCTGAAGGGTTCGTTCATGAGGAACAAGAGCGCAGTGCATATGAAATTGGTGAATGTTATTTTAATGATCTCATCAATAGAAGCATGATCCAACCTGGTCGCGTAAAGTATGGTCAGGCGAAGGAATGTCGAGTTCATGACATCATTCTTGACTACATCAAATGCAAGGCTGCGGAGGAGAATTTTGTAACCACATTAGATGCTGCGGAGCGTGGATACACTTCAGAATACAAGGTTCGTAGGCTTTGTGTCAACAACCCCAATGAAGAAAATGTTACAATATGTGCAGACCTGATTCTGTCTAATGTTCGGTCGTTTACTATATTTGGGTACCCCATGCAATCCTCTTTGTTGGCTTTCACGTCTCTTCGTTTGCTGGATCTAGGAAATTGCACGGGCATGAAAGACCATCATCTTGTAAATATTGAAATGATGTTTCATCTGAAGTACTTACGTCTCCGCTCAATAACTAAGCTCCCTGAGAAAATTGGGGAACTGCAATATCTACTAACACTGGATGTACGAGGCACCAGCATTGAAGAACTGCCTCCAGCTATCACAAAGCTTCAACGACTGGCCCATTTATATGTTGATCGGGACACTAAATTTCCAGAGGGAATGATTGGACAGATGCGCAACTTGGAAGAGCTAAGGCAGTATGGAGTCAAATCCGAGGAACAAGGGAAGGCCCTGAAAGAATTCAGTAAACTAACCAAGCTGAGGACATTAAAAATTAGATGGAATTTTGATTTTCCAGATGGCTCAGATGGATTAAGCCAAGCTGAGGGCATTCACAGTTATGCGGGAACTTTATTATCTTCATGCAACCTTCATAATCTATATCTCTCGGACTCCTTAGAAATGTACACGATGCTCCCGAACTCCTTAGAAACGTACCCGCTGTCGTTGGATTCATGGCACCCTGCTGCTCCCTGTAGCCTCCGGAAGCTTTGCCTGAAATACTTTCACATCTACAAGGTGCCAAATTGGATGGGCTCATTTGGAAATCTCGGGGTGCTAAAATTGTATATCATGTGTTTGAGACCAGAAGATGTTGAGATCCTTGGAGCAATACCCAGTTTGCTTTTTCTCAAACTAAGCACTCACGGAGGCACCAATGGAAGGATTATTGTCCATGAAAGCAATGGATTCAGAAGTCTGAAATATTTCTTCCTATGCATCGATAACTGTGGGACCGCACTGGAGTTTGAAGTGGGATCGATGCCAAAGCTTGAGCACGTCAAGCTTGAGTTCTGTGTGCATAAGATGGAGTGCCTGAATGGTGCTTCTAATTTCGGCATCCAGCACCTCTCCGCTCTCAGCAAGGTTGAGGTCATTATTCGAGGCAACAGCAGGTATGACAGTGACTATGATGATGGCACCATCAAATGTGTTACAAGCGCCATTAAAACTGCCGTCGAGACACTTCCCAACCACCCCACTATCAGAACAGATTACATATATCCGTGTGTTCATTTCAAGTTCGTAAGTACTCTCAGTGCTGACTAGTGCATTATTCTTTCTTCCATTTAGCAAACACTTGGTTGTCCAATTAAATCTTTCCTTACTTCTGGC
Organism: Phragmites australis; assembly: GCF_958298935.1. Lineage (NCBI taxonomy): Eukaryota > Viridiplantae > Streptophyta > Magnoliopsida > Poales > Poaceae > Phragmites > Phragmites australis. The sequence goes on from NC_084936.1 coordinate 5,456,231, forward strand.
ACTGTCTTGTTCGTGTTTTATTTTCACTTTTCGTCTAGCATTTGAACCGGTTGAATCAAGAGCTGGAGGGGGCGTTAAGCGAGTGGCTCAAAATTTGGCAGATTGAAGAGGAGCAGACAGAGCATGCAACGGATGGAGAGACTGCACAAAAGGTAGGAATGGTCACACTCGACGGTGCTAGTCAGTTCTTCGTTCTCATCCGAACAAAATGATGTTCCCCGTGAATCCTGTTTTCTTCATCAACCTCCTCATCTTGATTTCCTTTATGGTGTTCCAAACAGGATGAGACTGATTAAGATGAAGAAGAGGAGCAGCAAGAGAACAACAGTAGCAGCAACTAGAACGCCATATGAGTTGCTGCTACCCTTCCATGGTACTATGCTTTGAATTGTGATGTGAAGACAGCATGACTTTTGAATTGTACCCTTCCATGGTCCGAGAACAGAGGTTGACCTTTTTGTATTTCTGCTACTATGCTTTGGCGTGGTTTTTGTTGCTTGTAATAAGTACCTACCAATAAAACCTGGAGGTGACTAATATTTGTTCCTCTTCCTAATCAGATTTTCACGATTCAATTAACTAATCTATGCTTCTATGATTCTATGATAGTCTAAAAAGCACGAGTTCGGTAGGAAACTTCGGATCTCCACTATCTATTGTTTTTTATCGTAGGGCTGAGATGTAAAGTTGTTCCCCTACAGTTAAAGAGCTAATTAATGTTCCTCTATAAGTTTTCATTTATCACCCCCTAAATTGAAGGGCTAATTCTTAATCTCTCCGCAAATTACCGGGTCAGTCATGATCTAAAATTGACCCGCCTAAATTTTAGGGACCAATAATTGCTTTTTGTACAAATTAATTTATTCAATCGCTTTCCCTATTCTACTTCCCATCAAGACCTTTGCTAATCTTCTGTTCCCTGCTGTTCGACCACTAGTTTACTTCAAGAATCAAGACTCGGTAAAAAAAACACTAGCAGCAAAATAGATAGCAGATCACCCTGACGGCCACCAAAATAGATAGCAAAACACGATCAGAGAGGATGGGAACACCGCAGAACTCCCAACCAGCTGTGAATCGATTCCCCGATCGCACGCACGCACGATCTCACAACGATCGGCCAAGATTTAACTCGATAAGGACGAAGCCATCCTCTAGGGTTCTCTGGACTCACCAACGGAAACACAAAAACTCTTAGGATTCAATTAACTCAAAACTAAACAGGACTCCTAATTAAACATGTCGAACTATCCTTGATCTCCACATGCATGGAACCAATGATTTAACATATTTTCTTGGCGCCATTGCTTCTTCCCTCCTGACTCTTCTCTTGCGCAGTTCAGCTCCTTAAAAAATTAATTTGCATGGCATAATAGTAGCAGCAGCCAGTGCATCCACCTTCTTGTTTTGATTCACAAATATAGGCATCGAACCGAACATCACGTCCTTCCCGAGCTGCGACGCTATCTCTGGGAGATGATTCCATCTCCATGATCTCTCTCGGAGGTTGTATAACCCATAGTATAGTTATGTCGTCAATCATTCACATACGAGTTTTTGTCAGTTCTCTTGAGATCGGGTTTTCTCTTAATCATAATATCAATTTCTTTTATTTATAATCGATTTGTGTCACCCTACTGATCCATCAATGTTCCTCGGCTTCGACCTCTCTGATACGTTCACCCATGCCGCGACGCTCATCTGCCCGCACCCCCCTGCAGCCTTTCAAACGCCTTGTCTACATGTCTTCATCGCACTAGATCATCATCATGGTCCGTGAGAATGAGGTTCTCGCTATGTGCCCTTCCATGCTACAATGCCAGCTCTCGTGGTAACACCATCATCGACAAGGTCGCCGCCTCTCTAGACAATGGCTCCAAACCATGTTGCTCATACTGATGACCACGCTAGCTATCACTCCGAGTTAGTAACTTCAACACCTCAAGGCTACCACCGCCGATCAACCTAGCTATGTGCAAGCGTGTGCTCATATATACCCTCATCCACAGCTATGATCACATTCACTTGCTCTCGGCTACCATGGCAACAACAGGACTATCGTCCACTTGAGCAAACACGATCGTCCACTTGAGCAAACTCCTCTTGTTTTACTCCATCTGAGCACCTGCACTGCTCATGTTACAAGTGCGGGGCAATGTTGACAAGAATCCAACTGTTATGGTAGGATAATATTAGTCTCCTTGATATGATTCTATCTCTAGGATTTATTGAAATCGAAATTACTATGTACTCTATATAAACAGGCCACAAGGCTCAATATTATAAAGTATATTCATCTTTCTACAGTAATAATACTCTAATTAGCTTTCAATAAACCTGGATGTGGCACAAGGCTCGATATCCAGGCTCTTGCTGAATTTTGGCATGTCAGCTATCCATAACTGCCTACATTCATACATTGCTCTACAGGAAGCCCCATAAATCCCAGCGGTGACGCCAAGCCTAAACCGGGACTTATGAATGAACCGATGGCTTCAAATTCATATTCAGATTATAATTTGAAATCCTTTTGTAGAGTGGAAGCGAGTTGTTCAAAATTACTTGCAAGATCTAGAAATTAAAGCCTGCCGGCGAGCACCAGCTGCCATTGCTAGGCAAAGGCAAGAAATATTTCCAAATAAGGTTCTTTTTTATCCTGGTCACTAGTAATTGAGTGAAAATGTAACATGCTTTCAACAACAGCAAAAAGAATCTACTAAATGTCAAATAAATCTACTAAGTACCAAAAAAATCAGTCCATCATCACAAGGTGTTACCTGGACACGAATACAGGTGTCAGAATTCGTCTCGAATTCAAGGTGTCCAATTTAGGAAAAAAATTGGATACACCCCCTTCCCTCTCCTCCCTCTCAATCCCTTAACAACTCATCTATAGTCTGGACTCTAGACCATGACTCTACCCCTACGTCAACCCTAACGCCGCCACACTCTATCACCCTTGCCCCCACTCCCTCCCGCTGCCTCTCCCTTCGTTCTCCCCCAATGTGCCGCAATCATGTGGATTTGGCGAGCAACGACGACAACGGCAACTAGGGCGATGAGGAAAAGCAATGACAGCAATTGAGGTTAGCTTCCAATCCCCCATGTTCTCCATCGTCACTATCCTCTTCTGCCATCCCTCTACGCATTGGTTCATGAGCCATTGGGCGGTGGCATCCCAGCCAAGATCATGGCAATCCATAATCCAGGATGTGTGTTCCGAGGTCGTTGATTGAGGATGTGTGTTCCGAGGTAGCAAGCCACTGAAAATTGTTAAACCTTCAGCCTTTGTTTGCTATCCTTATCCCAGAAATTGAAAGCACCATCAGATCCAGCAGTTGCAAATGTGTGATGGGCCTGCGACAAGTTATAGAAAATATGAAATCCTAAAATTAAAATCACCAACTATGATTTCCAAACTTGGAACCAACTACAATTTCCAATTAAATCACTTGGTTGTCCAATTAAATCATTCCTTAACTTCTGTCACTGTCTTGTTCGTGTTTTATTTTCACTTCCCGTCTAGCGTTTGATCGGGTTGAATCAATGGTTTGATGGGGCATTAAGCGAGTGGCTCAAAATTTGGCAAATTGAAGAGGAGCAGACAGAGCATGCAACGGATGGAGAGACTGCACAAGAGGTAGGAATGGTCACACTCGAGGGTGCTAGTTGATGGGGCGTCAAATGCTCACATCTTGATTTCCTACATGGCGTTCCAAACAGGATGAGACCGATGAAGATGAAAAGAGGAGCACCAAGAGGACAACGGTAACAACAACTAGAACTCCATATGAGTTGCTGCTACCTGGGTGGGGACGTGCAAGGTGGTGTTTCTTCCTCTGCGCTACAAGATGCTTCCCATCGACAAGAATGGTAATTACGATGGCGACTTCCATAAAGGATGGGCTGGCTACTTGCACAATTGGGAGCCATCGTTCTATTCATTTTTACAGCATATTTGTTTTGTTGCGACTTTTGAATCGTGATGTGAAGACATTAACGCTGTTGAGGTGCATGCTGGTTGCTATTGTTGTAACACTCCGGCGACCACCACAAGCTTGGTGCGCTACTAAACTAATCTATGGATTCACCGAATAAAAAAATTTCGGTAGCACCTCTCTTGTAACTAGAGTTATAACTGATCAAACACCACAGAGGTAAACAAAATATCATCATACTAGCAGAAAAAACATCCTAGAAATGAGAAACTAGCCTCGATCATGGAAAAGTACCACGACGTGTTTGTGTAAACGACGTGCAGCTATCCATGCATCCCGCATGCTCGCCCTCAACTCAATGTGCACCTGCAAAGATAGCAGGAGTGAGATCGAAAATCTCAACAAGTGAATTGCTTTAACAAGTTATATAGCTACAATTAATTAAACATTCATTTTTAACAATGATAATGAGCTGAACAAGATAACCATACCTAAAAAACACAATTATGTCTACCAAAAAAACAACAACCACATACTATCATCCACTAGCCATGAATCACCATATCAATCTCATCCAAAACGGTATAAAAAGACTTCCTTACAATATAAAAATGACATTAAAGCGATTAAAATAAAGACATCCATATGAATGCATATGTATTAATATGTCATGCTCTTCCTCATCCTTACCCTTCCTCAGGTAAAGTAAGGGTGTGTACCGTACCCCTCCATAGGCAATGTATGACGTTGTACCATACCCCTTTCTCGGGTAACATACGGTGTTGTACTGGTACGGTCATAGCCATAAGACGATGACATAACTTCCAATGCATGAGATGCACATGTATGACATACTTCATGCATACGTAACAACATAACTTCCAACATTGCACATTATAGTAAATGAAAAACTTTCAAGCGACAAATCTCACTTACTTCACTTCTTAATTCAAGGATTCAAGTAAACTTCAGAAAGTACATTCATAAAATAAATATTAAGACATAATGCATAATTGAATGAAATAATTTCAACATAGGTATATACGTTATGCTTCGCATTCGAGGAATATAAACAACTGCAAGAGAGAAGACATATCTCACTTCTTTTACCGAATAATCCAGAAAAAATATCAATTCTTCAGAAGGCATAAGGTAATTCACATGCTCACATTTAATTTAATAAATTATTAGTAAGTGTGGCAATTAAAAGATGGAGGTAACCAAATAACAAGTTAAAGAGTAACCATCTGCTATATTCACTTGCCTTCACTGGTGACAAAGGTGGGAACTAGCTGCGTCCCGAAGCAGCATCGCATGAACAAGTGCATAGATTAGCACCAAAATGCCGCAACAACAAAAACAAAAAGGAGACATGCTCCTATATCCAAAAACCCCGTGAACACGACAATCGAGAGTTACGAAAAACATCTACCACTTTGTTTGCAAGACACCGAGTGAGAACCTCCTCTAGCTAGGTCAAAGATCGAAGAACAAGACAACGACGAATGGACTAACCTTCGCTAGACAACCACACTGATTCAACAAAAACTCATAAATTGCTTAACCAAAAAGAACAAGATCAACGCCATCGGAAAGCTTCTGACAAGGCCTACAACTTTCATTATAACCATACAATCAATTTCGACATCGGTTAGGCCTCAAATTGAATTAACCCGCTACTCGCTAACTGGAACAACAAAAGCACTCCACTGACGATGAGGATGACCAACCTCAACCTCCTACAAGCATCTAAGGACTACAGAGGAGTCACCTTTGGTGCAGAATCGTGAATCGGCAAAGAAAACCAGCGAACTCGTGAAAAATCCCGTTCGTCTTCCTTCTTCCTCTTCTTTCCTTTTCTTTTCTTTTCTCTTTCTTTCCTTTTCTTTTCTCTTTCTTTCCTTTTTCTCTTCTCCTTTGTTTCTTATTTCTTCTCTTTCCTTTCTTTTCTTCTCCTTTCTTTCTGGCTGGCTGGCCCTTCCACCATCACCCCTCCATGCCCCCTCGCCCCTATCTCCCCACCCCCTGCACCACCGGCCGGCGACTGGAGGCCGAGGTGGCGACGGCTGGGCGCGGTGACAGGAGGTGCGGTGGTGACGGCACGCTGGAGGCAGTGGCAGCGAGGGAGGTGGTGGCAGGTGGTGACGAGCTGCGGTCGGTGCCGGCGGCTACTTGGGTTTGGGTGGTAGCCAGGTGGGGGTGGGGCTATAGAGTGGAGGGTGGTTGGGTGGGTGGTGATGGGCTCGGCCCAACTTATCCACCCGGGTTTTTTTCTTCTGTTTTTTAGGTATTACATTCTCCTCTCCTTAACAGGATTCATCCTCGAATCAACCCACTCCAAACCTACGGAAGAAGAAAAAAAAGACCAACATAGACAACGGGAAACAACAAATATCACTAACCAGTTTCGAGGAGCTCGGGGTTCTTCTTACACATATGATCCACAAGTTCCCATGTGGCTTCACGCTCAATCTGATTCGATGAAAAGACCTTCACAAACTTGATGGTCCTCCTCGTCATAACTCGCTCGAAAAAGTCCAAGATGCACGCCGGATGGCACTCCACTGTCAGATCCTGCTCCACTATGATAGACTCCAGATCGATCTTATGCTCAGGGTCGTGGAGACACTTCCGTAGCATAGAGACATGTAACACATTGTGCATTCCCCTCATCAAGTCTGGCAACTCCAAACGGTAGGCTAAACTACCAACACGGGCCACAACAGGAAACAGGTCAATGTACCGCGGACTGAGATTCTCGGTGGTACCAAAGTGAACAATACCCTTGGTCAGTGACACCCTAAGAAGCACGTGATCCCCAAAGGAAAACTCTAGGTCATGATGCCTAACATCAGCATAGCTCTTCTGTCGGCTCTGAGCGGCCAACAGATTATGATGAATTTCCTGCACCTTCTTTGAGGTCTGCTGAACAAAGTTTGGACCAAGCAAAGCTCTCTCACCCCCAACATCCCAACAAAGAGGAGAAAAACACTTCCGACCATACAAAGCCTCAAAAAGAGCCATCTTGATACTTGACTGAAAACTGTTGTTATAGGCAAACTCAACCAAAGCTAAAAGGTCCTCCCAACTATCCTTCCAAGACATAACACAAGCACGTAACATATCCTCTAGAGTCCGAGTAATCCGCTCTGACTGACTATCTGTCTGAGGATGGATAGCCATACTAAAAGATATTTTTGTGCCCAAGTCTGTCGAGGGTAAATCCCTAACAGTGATTCCTGGGTATGTTGGACAGTGGGTGCGTGAACGGTGTTTCAGGGATTGGATGTGTCTATGTGTAGATGGTGGATTCGGGGACACTAGGGGTTATATAGGTTCAGGTCTCCCGGAGGATAACAACCCTACGTCATGTGTTTGTGTTATCGTAGATCTCACTTGGTTACAGACGGTGTTCTAGTAGTTTGCCAGAATTGATCTCCTTACTTTACAAACGGGGTCCTCATCCCTTTATATAATAGGGAGGGGGAGAACTTACATGTGGGCCCTACACAAATGGCCTCTGCTCATTCTAATATCTAACCCAAATCATCATTACGGAGGACCAGGTATGCCAACTTGCTCTGACGGCATCGTATGTCGTGCTACCGCGCGCCGTCTTGCTTAACCCGTAGAGGCTTATCTCACCACATTTAATACGACGGGATGGAACGATGCCTTCTGCACCATCCCCGTCCGCTTGCTTCTCTGCGCCATCCCCGTCCACTTGCCTCTCTGTGCCGTCCCCGTCCATTTGCCTCTCTACGCCGTCCCTGTCCACTTGCCCTGCCGGGTAGTTGACAATGTCCCATCTGTCGTGCGGCGTTGCACCAGCCTGTAGAGTCTCACTCCATAGCCTTTAATGCTACGGTATGGGACAGCGCCCCCCTGCACCGCCCACGATTTTATTCGTCGGAGTTGGTGCCTGGTGAAGAGGAGCGTTCGAGCGGGTGCCCAACACAGGCGCTTCAGATGGGTTGCGTCCAATCTGGTTCCACGACCAGGGGGCTGGCCGTGGGTTTATGTGAAGCCGTAGTGAGATTGGTCGCTGGAGGCCTTGCACTGGTTGTGGTAACCCGACCCTGATCACGCAACCGATTAGCTTTTTAGGAGGCATGTTCTCCTGGCTGTTTGCACCCTTTGTGGGGCTTGTTAGCCAGGGTACCCCTTTATTTGATACACCAACAGTAGCCCTCAAGCTCCCTCATGATCGCGGTTCAGCCTGATCCTACCACTTGGGTCCCAGGCCAAACTTAGTTCGCCCTAGGAGTGGTCATTGACGTCGTTCGTCCTCAAAGTTCAACTTTGAGTTCCGCATCATCGGGGGGGGGGGGGAGGTTTAAGTGTCCAGGGAGAGAGAAAAAAGGGGGAGGCACATTAATTGTTGTTGGACCTGAAGGACTCTTGGCTCTTTCTACGTGCCCCCTCGGGTTTCGAGCGGTTTTGAATGCTGTGTTCGTTGGGATGCTGCTGTAGTCTTTTTAAAGGATGGGTGTTTGAGGGTCCTTCGAGTCCTCCTCTTGCATTCCTTCTTTCCTTCAAGCCTTTGTGCCTAGAGTCCAGTTCTTTATCCCATCTTGCGTTTGGCTCCGTAGTGTAGACAGACCATGAGGTCATGGCGCGCTCCCCTCCCTTCTCGCCGGAGAGGTTGATAATTTTGGATGAACCGGCGGAGGGGGATTTACCTCCCACCCAGGATCTACCTGCTGCGGTGCTTTCGGACGAGGCTTTTGTCGCGGTCGCGATCGCAAGATCGAAGCTGATACTTGCCCAAATGGCGCCCATGACCATCAAGCTTACGTCGATCTACAGAAAGCTGTCCTCTGCAGGGCCGTCCCGCTCTCCTGCCCGGCCGGATCCCCGGGCTGATGTAATCGATATTACTCATGACGAGGAGGGGATTGATTGGGGCCTTCTGGAGAAAGAGATCGATGAAGAGGAAGAGTTGGAGAAGCGGAAGGGAGGTCTTCGGGGCGCTCTTGGGCCGGTCAACAGCCCCATTAGGGCCTTTGCATCGGCCACGCACTCTGGCCCTTACGCTGGTCGCCGTCCGATCCCTGGAGTAGTGAGCTACCGTCCCAGGGAGGAGTATAAGAGGTTCCTTGACTCGTTCAAGGGCAGATAGAGGTGAGGGTCCAGCGGGGTTTATATACCAACTTCGCGCTAGTCACTAGAGTTAGGGAGGATAGGGCAGGTAAGCATTGGAATAGTTAGCCTAATTGGGTGTAACTAGTCAGCTTGTAACCTATCCTCCTCATGAATGGAAATTGCCAGGGTCATACGGTGTCCGTCTTTGTTCCAGCTCCCTCCTAGGCCCATGCCGATGGTCGGAGGACAAAAATGGAGTCCCATAGTTTTTCAGATGGATTGGCCTGGACCACTGCTTGGAGTTTTTCGGGAAAACTTTCTCGGTGTTGATGCGGAGAATTGGCTCGGCTTGTCACATCCTGCTCGCTAGTGAGGTTTTTGGTGGGTAGAACGGCCATAGCTCGACAAGTCCGTTGGTGGCGACCAGCGCTCGGCCCGAGTGAGGACTTGTGGCCTCGTTGTCATATTTTTGGCTGCTTGTGCCCCTGTTATCACGTGAGCATACAGGATGGGGCTTCGCCCCGTTCTTGGGTCTCTAGCTGCTTTTGTATTTGTCGCCCTGGTCACCAGGTTCAGTAGTGGTCATCGAGCGTGGTCACGCGCTGTGGTTGGAGGACCAATTTGCGGGGAGTTTGTTGTTGGTCGGGAGGTCCTGCAAAACAAGGAGTCTGGTTTTTTGAATTTGAGAACTTACAGGTCGTATTCCACACTCGTCCGGAAGGTCCTACAAAATAGAGAAAACATGCCCGTTTTCACGCGGCCCTACACATAGAACTTGCGTAACATGGCAATGTTCCAGGAGTTGTGTAATTCACGGCCATCCTCCATGGCTAACTTGACCGCACCAGGTCGGGTGACATCGACCACTTTATAGGGTCCATCCCATTTGGGGGAGAGTTTATTCCGACCTGCCTTATTCTGAATTTGCCTAAGGATGAGGTCGCCTACGATCAGTGTTCGTTGTCGTACCCTTCGGTCGTGGTAGCGTCTGAGGCTCTGCTGGTACCAGGTGGCTCAAATCAGAGCACGATCGTGAAACTCTTCGATCAGGTTTATGTCGTCCTCTCATCGCGCCACTTGGTCATCGTCCGAGTAGTTGTTGACTCGAGGTGACTGGAGGGCAATTTCAGAGGGGAGCATGGCTTCCGCGCCAAAGACCAAGAAGAAAGGGGTTTCAGCTGTGGCCCAGCTGGGGGTTGTCCACAGCGACCAGAGTACTGTGGGGAGTTCATGCACCCAATGTCTTGAATAGCTTTTAAGCCAATCAAAGACTCGAGTTTTGATCCCTTGCAGTATCATCCCATTTGCCCTCTCGACTTGTCCGTTGCATTGGGGGTGAGCCACAGACGCATAGCAAACCTTGGTCCCGATTTCCTTGCAGTAGTCTTGGAAAGCACTACTGGCGAATTGAGTTCCGTTGGACTGCCAAACTGCACTACTAGCCCTCGTATGAACTTAATCGCTACTGCAGCGGTGATCTTCCTGACGGGTTCGGCCTCGATCCACTTAGTGGACTTGTCGATTGCCATGAACAGGAACTCAAAACCGCCTAGGGCTTTAGGGAACGGTCCCAAGATATCGAGCCCCCAGACAGTGAAAGGCCAAGAGAGTGGTATGGTTTGCAGTGCCTAGGCTGGTAGGTTGGAATTTTGGCCGTGGGACTGACACGACTCACACCGTTTCACTAGCTCACGGGCATCCTGGAGGGCAGTGGGCCAATAGAATCCTGGCCGGAACGCTTTTCCGACCAGGATGCGGTATGAAGCGTGGCTACCACATATGCCTCCATGGATATCAGAGAGCATTGTGCTCCCCTCTTCTTGAGTGATGCATTTTAGTAAGAGGCCATTGCTCCCTCGGCGGTAGAGGCGTCCCTCTACAATGGAGTATCTGCAGCCTTGCCGTGAGACCTTTTCTGTTGACGCTTCATCATCAGGGACTGCTCAGTTCTAAAGGTAGTTCAAGATCTGATCCATCCAGGTCATACCCGAACCGAGCAGGGCGACCACATGATGGTCACCCGAGGTCGATGGCACCGAAGGAGGCGTCGTCTCCAAAGGTGTTGCCTCGGGTGCTCCGTTTTTTAGTAGAGCATCCCCTTCACCTCGGCCCGAGACCGCGGTGGATGTCCCTGAGAGTCTTTCTTCAAAGACTTCGACCGGGATAGATTCTCGAGAAGAAGCTAGATGGGCCAGCTCATCGGCTAGGAAGTTTTCCTTGCGAGGACGTGCTTGACCTCAAAGCCGATGAAGCATCGCTCTAGTTTTCCCACCTCGGCGAGGTATGCCAACATTGTCGGGTCAGAGCACTGAAACTCCTTTTGCACCTGGTTTACGACTAGTAGCTAGTCCCCTATCACTAACAGTCATTTAATCCTAAGTGTGGAGGCTACTTGCATTCCGGACAAGAGGCCCTCATATTCAACAGTGTTATTAGTGGCTGGAAAATACAATTGAACGACGTACTTGAGGATGTCACCAGTGGGTGAGGTCAGAACCACCTAGCTTCGGCTCCCTTTAGTTTGAATGATCCGTCGAAATGCATGGTCCAGTGCTCGTCCGCCTCCAGTCACTGCGCCTGCTTGGGATCGAAGGACAACCATTCGACTACAAAATCGGCCAGCGCCTTGGACTTGATAGAAGTTCGGGGGATGAACTGGAAGTCAAATCCCCCGAGCTCTACTGCCCACTTTACTGTTCTCCCTGTTGCATCTATATTACGGAGAATTTCCCTAATTAGGAATGAGGAGATCACCTTGATCTTGTGAGCCTGGAAGTAGTATCTGAGCTTGCGAGAGGCTATGATGATGGCATACAGCCTTGGTGCCGTGTAAGACCTCGCTGATGTAGTATACTAGTCGCTGGAGGCCCTCTCGCTCGGCGATCAGGACCGCACTTGCGACCTGTTGTGTCGCGGCAACATAGAGCAAGAGCTCCTCGTTGGGCCGAGGTGCGGTTAGTATGGGAGGGGTGGAGAGGTACCTTTTGAGTTCTTGGAATGATGTTTCCACCTCCGGTGTCTACAAGAAGCAGTCATTTTTCTTCAAGAGTTTGAAGAGTGGCAGTCCCGTTTCCCCCAGCCTTGAGATGAACCTGCTCAGAGCAGCAATGCATCCCGTTGGTTTCTGAACTTCCTTTATCCTGGTCGGTGGCTGCATCTGGTCGATGGCTCTGGTCTTGTCAGGGTTTGCCTCAATCCCCCGATGAGATACGAGAAATCCCAACAGCTTCCATGACGGAACCCCGAACGTACACTTCTCCAGGTTCAGCTTCATGCGGTACTTCCGGAGATTATCAAATGTTTCTTGGAGATCGGCGACCAGGTCCGTCTTGATCCAACTTTTAACGACCATATCGTCCACGTATGCCTCGACGTTTCTCTCAAGTTGTGGTCGGAGAATGAGTTGAATGCATTATTGGCAAGTGGCGTCGGTGCTTTTCAGGCCAAAAGGCATTTTTACATAACAAAAGACCCCAAAGGGTGTAACAAAAACCGTTTTTTCTTCATCCCCCCTACACATGCTAATCTGATGGTACCCTGACCGGGCATCTAAGAAGCATAACAGGTCACTACCAGCTATTGAGTCAACCAGCTGGTCAATTCGGGGAAGGGGAAAGAGATCTTTCAAGCATGCCTTGTTCAAGTCGGTGAAGTCGATGCACATCCTCCACTTACCATTGTGCTTTCGGACCATGACTGGGTTAGCCAGCCATTCTGGGTACTGCACCTCCCGGATGAAGCCTGCCTCCAGGAGCATATTGATCTCTTGTCGAAGTGCTTCCTTCTGGTCGGCCGTGAACTGACGCGCCTTCTGCTTGACGGGTCGTGCGTCCGGCCATATAGACAGCTTGTGCTCAATCACATTCCTGGGGACTCTGGGCATATTAGACGGACCCTATGAAAAGATATCCGTGTTCGCCCGGAGGAAGGTGATGAGCGCGAGTTCCTATTTGGGATCCAACGAGGCCCCAATCTGGACTGTCTTAGTCGGGTTGGTGTCGTCCAGGCTTACTGCTTTGAGTCGATCGTCTGGGCTGGTGATGACCTGGACTTTTACTGGCCGTCTGCTGGGTTCAGCAGTCTCGGGCTGTGATCCAGGAGTTAGCTCGACCATGTCGAGGCTCCTCTTCTCGCAGTGCAAGGCCATCTTGGCGTTGCCAATAACGGTGATGGCCCCTGTTGGCCCAGGGATCTTGATTGCCTGGTACGTGTAGTGGGCAACGGCCATGAATTGGGCCATTGCCGGTTTCCCGAGGATCGCGTTATACGCAGTCCCGAAGTCGGCCACATCGAAGAGGACCCTTTCGATCCTGAAGTTGTTCGGCGAGCCGAAGGTGACCAGTAGGGGTACACCTGCTCAAAGGGCTGGTTCACAGCCTTGAGGCATAAAACTTCAGCTGGTCACTATTACATTGGTGCATCACCGAGTCTAGAAAGGAAAATCAGGAGTCTGCAATCACTTACCCAACTCCAACATTCCAAACCACCCAATGGCTCATCCTTCTAGGTGAAAGCTTAGATTTGCACTATTCAATCCACACACTGAAATACATTTAGCCCAAGAAAACTAGACCAATGGCTGGACTACGTTGGTGGTCATGTCCAGAAACACGCCAGATTGGTATACTAGTGAACTGCTCATCTTGCCATACTACTAGCAACCACACCACGACTTCTTCAAACTAACATCGCATCCATAACACAACCTCCGCAAAAACGGAAGCAACACCAGTTAATCCAATCGACAAGATGGCCACGGTGAAAAAGCCCATACAGAGGGGTGAAGGCATGCCTTCTGCAAGCTTAAATCTCTCATTCCAACTCAAGAATAGCTGTTTTACGAAGCCTATTTAGAAGACACCCTCTGCAACCTTGGCTCACCATCAACAACCTAAACGCCGGCATACCATGCTCCACTTCGGGTCCCTAGAGGGCATACAACCTCCTGGACAACACCAGAACCACAGGGGTCCACCTCAACAGGGTCATCCACTTTTATAACAACAGTCCCTTAGACAAAGGAGTACCCACTAGCTCTCGAACATAACACCGATCCCACCGCTTGGACTTCGAGAAGAACTCCACCTTACAAGCCAACCTTAGGACACATATTGGCATCCTAACAACCAAGCATCTAAAGTATCGCTTTATGGGATAACAGGTACTTGCTTTGGACTAGCACCCCTCCACACCCCTTCCACTTTCTTCTTTCTTCTCTTTCCTTTCTTTTCTTCTCCTTTCTTTCTGGCCAGCTGTCCCCTCCACCAACACCCCTCCACACCCCCCTTGCCCCTGTCTCCCCACCCTCTGCACCACCGGTCGGCGATGCTCCGGCCTGCGACTAGTGGCCAGGCGGTGTGGCAGGAGGCCGAGGTGGCGACGGCTGGGCACGGTGACGAGAGGCGATGGCGGTGACAGACGGTAGCACGACCTGGCTGGTTCGGCGCGTGCGGGCGCATGCGGCACAGGTGGGTCATCAACGACATCGACTGGGCTAGTTGCGGCCGGGCGCAGCGACGGAAGGGGTGGCGGGTAGTGGGGACGCGGGAGGCCAAAGCGGCGATGCACTGGTGGCAGTGGTGGCGAGGGAGGTGGTGTTGGGCTGCGACAAGCTTCAGCTGGCGGGGCGGTGCTGGCACCGGCGGGTCCTAGGGTTTGGGTGGTAGCCGGGTGGGGGTGGGGCTATAGATTGGAGGGTGGTTGGATGGGTGGTGACGGGCTCGGCCCAACTTATCCACTCAGGTTTTTTTCTTCTTTTTTTTTATTACAATTGTACTCTACCGTGGTCTGGGAACAGAGGTTGACATTTTTGTATTTCTGCTACTATGTCCGCAGCTTTGGCGTGGTTTGTGCTGCGTCGACGTGGTGAGTAGGCGCCGAGCGAAGCGGGATGGGGATTGGCGAGTTTGGTCATTGGTGTGCTTGTTCCAGACGTGCGCTGGGCTTAACTGTGTAGGATTCCCCAACGCCGATGAACAAAGAAAAAAATATGGCAACGGCACAGCGCCATCTTGTAACCGCCGTACCTGCCCTGGCCTCCCTCCCGGCTTCTCCGGTGAGCTCTCCTGTCCTGTCCCATCTCCCAGTCAGTGGTTGGTGTGTTTTTTCTTACGTTGTGGTCTCTGGTCCAATCTCCAATGCAACAACTGTCAGCTGTGAAAAAATATATGCTAAAACTTCGATCTTGTTGATCGAACTGAATTAGTGCGGGCTAACAGCTATTGTTGTGAGCGAAAGAATACTGCAATTCTATCCACCTGAACGTGCGTGAATTGATTTCTTTTTCGTTCTTTTGTTGGATGAATTCCCATGTTGGTGCTAACATTTGGTTGGTTTGTTCTCAATCAAATCAAATCGAAAGAAAGGGGCACGAAGGGTGATGAGGACGGATGACGTGGCAACTTATCTTAGCGAAAACCACTTATGAAACCACCCTGAATGGTGCTAGTAATTTCGGCATCCAGCACCTCTCCACCGTCACCAAGATTGTGGTAGTTATTATTAGGGGCTACTGCTTCTCTGAAGAGTTTTACAATCCAGCAGATATGGATGGTGGCATTGTCAAATCTGTTGCAAGCACCGTTAAAGATGCTGTCGTGACACTTCCCTACTGTCCCAGTATCAGTTTCAAACAGATCGAGGATGATGATGGTTACTGTAAGCATTTCAAATTCGTAAGTTGCCTCTCAGAATTGCATGGATAGATCATTACTTCACCCTCTCAGTTGCCAATTTGCAACTACCCTTCTACCTGTTTCTTCCATCCAGAAAATACGTGGGCGTCCAATTAAATAACCCCTCGTGACTCTCTTGTTTGTGTTTTGTTCTCACTTTTGTTCTAGTGTTTGGAGCGGATCGATCAAAAGTTTGGAGTACCGACCGAGTGGCCCGAAAAAATGTCAAACTGAA
The DNA here is from genome assembly GCF_958298935.1 of Phragmites australis. NCBI lineage: Eukaryota > Viridiplantae > Streptophyta > Magnoliopsida > Poales > Poaceae > Phragmites > Phragmites australis. The sequence goes on from NC_084936.1 coordinate 5,472,163, forward strand.
GAGGAGCGTACAAAGCAAATAACAGTGTGTCGCGTTTGAGAGTGCTGGTAAGTTTAATTTTTCTGCACCAAACAGCATGTTGTTCCCTATCACTCTGTTTTCTCCTCCATATGCATCGTCATTCCCTTTCTGGTATTTCAAACAGGATGAGACAAATGGAGAGGAGGAGGAGCGGCGAGAGGGTAGTGGCAGAAGCAAATAGAACACCGTGTGCGTGGATGGAACTTGGAAAGTTTAGGTACTTGGCGCTGCTTAGATACGAGGTCTGGGAAGCCAACTGCAGGATGCTGCTGCCTATTGACAATGGCAGATGCACGATCACCAGCGATTAATACTTTGGATCAGGGAGCAGAAAAAGGTTAACATGGTGATGACAGAATCGTCCCTTTGGGCTAATGTTGATGCTGTTGCTTCCTGCGATAAGGGATTCCTGTACAATGTTCAGTCTCAGCCTACTCTTTCTTTTTGTTTTCTCGTCTTGGTGTGTGTTCATTTTAAGTGTACCTGGCTAATGTTGAGATCTTTTTGTGTTGAAGTGCGTGCTGGTTGTTTAGGGGCCCGGCAACAGAGGTTTGTTGCCGTCTCTGTATTTCGGCTCAATGCTGGTGGCCAGGCCCACGAGGCCAGGCCCGCCCAGGTCGTCGGCGCGCCAGTCTTGTCTTCCACCGCTGTCCCCGGATTTAAGTAAACGTCGCAAGCGCGTCGGCCACTGCGCTGCTGGATCTGAGCCTCCGCTGCGGCTCCCCACCTCACCATCGCCGGAACCGGAGCTCTCCTAGTTCGCCTCTCCTAGCTCGCCGGAGCCGCGGGCGACACAACGTGGTGGGACTGGGATCCCGTTCCTTCGGAGTCCGGAAGTCCAGCGAGCCGGGTCCTCATCGCCGCCGCGCCGCGTCCGGGTGCTCCCTCGCGACCTTGACTTCTGCGCTCTCTCCACTACAGACGCTGAAGAGGCTGTTCCTCGGCGGTTCCGCTCAAGGTGAAGCTCCCCTACTCTCACACCCACCACGTCAACACCTCTCGTGCCCGCACGTTCTGAAATCTCTCTCCTTGCAGGGTGCTCGTTGGTAGCACAGCAATGGAGGTTGTCGTCGGTGTTTCCACGGGGGTGATGAAACCGCTCTTGTCTAAGCTCACCAAGCTGCTGGGGGAAGAATATGCCAAGCTCAAAGGCGTGCGCAAGCAGATCAAGTTCTTGAGAGATGAGCTGATCCCCATGAGTGAGACGCTCCAGATTCTCGCTGATGCAGAACATCTCAGCGGTCACATGAAAGATTGGAGGGGCAAGTTACGCGAGCTGGCCTATGATATCGAGGATTGTGTGGATGCCTTCATGGTTCGTGTTGACTGTGATGGACCCATGGGCTTCATTAATGGATTCGTTCACAGACTGAAGAAATTGATAACACGCCACGAGATCGCTGATGAGATTGAAGAACTCAAAAGCCGTGTAATGGAGGTGAGCGAGAGGCACACGAGGTATAATATTGTCGAGCAGGCATCAAACTCTCGCACCGTTTCCATTGACCCCCGGCTGCCAGCGCTCTACGAGGAGATAGACAGGCTTGTGGGGATTGATGCTCCTAAGAATCATATCATTGAGCGGTTATCCATGGGGACCGATGAACTTAAAGTTGTATCAATAGTTGGTTGTGGAGGCCTTGGTAAGACAACACTTGCAAACCAAGTCTACCACGCCATTAAAAGCCAGTTTTGGTGTACAGCTTTTGTGTCAGTATCTCAAACTCCTGATATAAGAAAGATTCTCATAGACATTGCTAGAGAAGTGGGGATCACCGATAACACACTGGATAATGATCGTGTGCAGCGACTCATTAATAAACTTAGAGAGTACCTCCAGGATAAAAGGTAAGCCTAGTTATCATCAATAGAGTAGGTATGTGTGTTTCTTTTTTTCTTTTTGTGTTTATAACAAATTGTCGCACACATCGGCGCATACAAACCCTATTGCACACGAACGCCTACCCCTATTAGATGCCTACAAATTTTGCCATTAAAACACAATCATTTGTGTAAATTGTGGGTACCAAAATTTGTATTGTGGTGTATGGGTTCAAACTCTCATGAATCCACCACTCCCACCAAGAGGAGCTAAACCATATTTGAAAACATCAATGCTTAATTGGCTAAGCAGCAGTGTTTTGAAGGTGGTAAGGCTATGACCCACCCCTTTCTTACCACCTAGGCTCTTAAGGCGAGGTGGGCTAGACGTACGTCATACTCACACATATATTAGAGAAAAAAAAGGAAGATTGGAGCATCAATAGGCTACAACCACAACAAAAGCAGTCAACCCACTAGCCTATTAAAACCCAATCCAAGCCAACAGCCCATAAAGCACCCCTCCCCACCCCCCTCATGTGCCCTAGTCTCCCAACACCCTTCGCTGCATGCTGCCTTGAGTCCCCGACGCCATCATCCCCGCAATGAAGCATAGCGAGAGGGAGCAGCGACGAGACCTTCTGCCCCCAAGCGTCTTCTCAGGCCTTTAATCGGCCCTTTCCCCTACTCCTATCCAGATGGAGCACTGCCACCACTGCCTTCCAAATCGTCGCCTCCATAGTTGAGCAGGGACAGGGACTGGCCACCATGTTGGTGCTGGTGAAGATGCGGAAGGCACAGGGAGAGTCGCACCGTCTGCTGGTTCCCCTCCTGCTCTTTCTCTCTTCTCCGTGCTCCCTCCTCCCCTCTTTTGGCTAGGCGTAGCCGACGCCTTGCCCCACTACCCAACGGTGCCTTGTCGCCTAGGCGACGACACCGACATTGCTGAGCAGTTTGTAATAGTTATTTTACCCTTTTACCTTGTACATTTCCCTCCCTCTATGCTCGTTAAAAAACTCCTTTTATTTGTTTTTATAAAACTAGTTACGTGCTTGTATGTTGCAACGAGATCCATAAAAACTTCATTGAGGAAATCTTTAAAAACCAAAAAAAAAACACGGGACTCATCACGTTGGTGCGGACGAAAAAAACGAAAAAAGCCCCAACAAAACAGAAAAAAAAAGGCAGGGCTCACAACATGGGTGCAGGACTCAAAGCACGCGGGAGGGTGCGTGAGCGTGCATGAATTAAAGCACGCGGGACCCACGCGGGAGAGCGAGGGACTCATGAGTCTTGCGCGGGATTCTTTTGGTACTTTTTAAGTAATAGTAAAAGTAGATAGTGTAGTAGGGGCTTCACCTCCTGTTTAAGTAAAAAAATAAAAAAATAAAAGGGTGTCTCTAATTCTAAGGGGACTTAGAATTTGCGAAAAAAAAGATTGCTAGCTGTGAGGCTTGCCACGACCTTCTCATGGGCTAGGTTGGGCTGGCCCACAGCCATAAGAGAGAATCGTTTAAATTTTAAGGTATTATGGTCATGCATAAAATCTCTTACATTTCCTTAGCTAGCCAAATCTAATGTTAGTGATGCATTCTAACCTTATATATCTTCGGCACTAATATCATCTTTGTTAAATCACGTGGCAGGTACTTTATTGTAATCGATGACATATGGGTTGCAAAAGATTGGAAAACTATCAGGCTTGCATTATTGGATAATAATTGTGGGAGCAGAGTGATCACTACAACACGTAGTATTCCAGTTGCAACATGCTCTTCTTCTCAAGGCGGTTATGTTTATCAAATGGAGCCTCTTAGCTTCGATGACTCCAAAAGTTTGTTTTTTAAAAGAGCATTTGGTTCTGAGAATTCATGCTATCCTCATCTTGAAGATGTTCCGGATAGAATATTAAGTAAATGTGGTGGTCTACCGTTGGCAATTATTACTGTATCTAGCATGTTAACCAATGAGCATGCAAGAGCAGAATGGGATCGCGTATTAAATGCTATTGGTTCCGCACTTGCAAATTTAAAGGATCCTGATGCTGAGAAGATGACGAGTATTTTATCTCTGAGTTACTTTGATCTTCCTCATCATCTAAGAACTTGTTTGTTGTACCTGAGTGTATTCCCAGAAGATTGTTGGATACAGAAACAACGCTTAATAAATAGATGGATTGCTGAAGGGTTCATTCATGAGGAACAAGAGCGCAGTGCATATGAAATTGGTGAATATTATTTTAATGATCTCATCAATAGAAGCATGATCCAACCTGCAGGTGACGTAAAGTATGGTCAAGCGAATGCATGTCGAGTTCATGACATCATTCTTGACTACATCAAGTGCAAGGCAGCTGAAGAGAATTTTGTAACCACATTAGATGCTGCAGAGCATGGATACACTTCAGAATACAAGGTTCGTAGGCTTTGTGTCAACAACCGCAATGAAGAAAATGTTACCATATGTGCAGGCCTGATTCTGTCTAATGTTCGGTCGTTTACTATATTTGGGTATACAATGCAATCCTCTTTGTCGGCTTTCACGTCTCTTCGTGTGCTCGACCTAGGAGATTGCGAGGATATGAAAGACCATCATCTTGTAAATATTGAAATGATGTTTCATCTGAAGTACTTGCGTCTCGGATCGAAGTTAATAACTAAGCTCCCCGAGAAAATTGGGGAACTGCAATATCTACAAACACTGGATGTACGAGGCACCAGAATTGAAGAACTGCCTCCAACTATCACAAAGCTTCAACGACTTACCCATTTATATGTTGGTTGGACCACTAAATTCCCAAATGGAATGATTGGACAGATGCACAGCTTGGAAGAGCTAAGGCAGTATGGAGTCCGATCCTATGAACAAGGGAAGACCCTGGAAGAATTCAGTAAACTAACCAAGCTGAGAACATTAAAAATGAAATGGGATTTTGATTTGCCAGATGCACTAGAAGGATTAAACCAATCTGAGGGCATTTACAGTCATGTGGAAACTTTATTATCTTCATGCAACCTTCATAATCTATCTATTTCGGACTATGGAAGGGCATTCCCGCTGTTGCTGGATTCATGGCACCCAGTTGTTCCTTGTAGCGTCCGGAAGCTCAGCCTGAAAGCCGTTGTCATCTACAAGGTGCCAAATTGGATGGGCACGCTTGGAAATCTCGGGGTGCTAAAATTGGTTATCATGTGTTTGAGACCAGAAGATGTTGAGATCCTTGGAGCAATACCCAGTTTGCTTTTTCTCGAACTACTCACTGACGGAGGCACCAATGGAAGTATCATTGTCCCTGGTAGCAATGGATTTAGAAGTCTGAAATATTTCTCCCTACGCATCACTAGGTGTGGGACCGCACTGGAGTTTGAAGTGGGATCAATGCCAAAGCTTGAGCACGTCAAACTTGAGTTTTTTGAAGTGCGTAATATGGAGTGCCTGAATGGTGCTTCTAATTTCGGCATCCAGCACCTCTCCGCTCTCAGCAAGGTTGAGGTCTGTATTGGTAGGCCTGATGGCATTAATGCTGCCTTCGAGTGTGTTGCAAGAGCCATTATTGCTGCCGTCGAGACACTTCCCAACCACCCCACTATCACATTCGAAACAAAGCCCTCATATTTCTGTGAACATTACATAGCCGTAAGTACTCTCAGAATTGCAGACTTTGATCATGGCATCACCCTCTCAGTTTTGACTACTGCATTATTATTTCTTCCATTTAGCAAACACTTGGTTGTTCAATTAAATCGTTCCTTACTTCTGGCACTATCTTGTTCTTCTAGAGTATAAACCGATGGAATAAATTGCATGATGGGATGTTCAGCGAGTGGCTCAAAATTTGGCAAATTGAAGAGGAGCAGACAGAGCATGCAACAGATGGAGAGACTGAACAAGAGGTAAGAATGGTCACACTCGAGGGTGCTAGTCAGTTCTCGTTCTCATCCAAACGACATGCTGTTCCATGTGAATCCTGCTGCCTCCATCAACCTCCTCATCTTGATTTCCTCCATGGTGTTCCAAACAGGATGAGACCGATGAAGAGGAAGAAGAGGAGTTGACAGAGCGGCTCAAAAATTGGCAAATTGAAGAGGAGCAGACAGAGCAAGCAACGGATGGAGAGACTGAACAAGAGGTAGGAATGGTCACTCGAGGGTGCTAGTCAGTTCTTCGTTCTCATCCAAACAACATGCTGTTCCCTGTGAATTATGCTTTCTCCATCAACCTCCTCGTCTTGATTTTCTTTATGGTGTTCCAAACAGGATAAGAGGAAGTGATCATTGAAGAGGAGGAAGATGAATAGCAAGCCATAAGAGTTGCTGCTACCTGGGTTGGGACGTGCAAGGTGGTGCTTCTTTCCCAGTGCTATAAGATGCTTCCCATCGACAACAATGGTAACTACGATGGCGACTTCCATAAAGGATGGGCTGGTTACTTGCACAACTGGGAGCCATCGTTCTGTTCATTTTTAGAGCATATCTGTTTTCTTCGCGTGTGTTGTGACTTTTGAATTGTGATGTGTAGACATTTACGCTGTTGAGGTGGTTGCTGGTTGCTATTGTACTCTTGCATGGTTCGGGAACAGAGATGACGTTTTTGTATTTCTGCTACTATGCTTTGGTGTGGTTTGTGCTGCTTGTAATATAATACTCTAATTTGCTTCCAATGAAACCTGGACGTGGCACAAATATTTTTTCCTCTTCTTTGTTGCCTGTGGCTAAAAATTGTTTCGGTGACAGCGAATTTCTTTCTGAGTTTGAGGCAGCCGTCTGGGCATGAAGGAATACAATTCTTAGCTCTTGAGCTCTCGTTGAAATCTCGCATGAACCCTACCGATCACTGATCCCAGAAAGGGGATTTATCCTTGAGCCGGCTGCTCGAGCACTAGTTACTTGAAGAATCAAGACTCGGTAAAACCAACACTAGCAGCAATGTGTTACTGATAGAGCAATGCGAAGCGGCAGCAAAATAAATAGCAGATCACCCTCAGGGCCAGCAATCAACAAGAACAGCAGTACTTAGCTCCATTTCTACTAAAACAAGAAGGCAATCAGACCTGCAGCTCTCCACCCATATATGTACCGTTGAGCAGAACACCGCAGATCCTCTAGGGTCACACACACGATTACCCGATCACACACGCACAATCTCACAAGGATCGGCCAAAGATTACACTCGCGGAAACACAAAAACTCCTAGGATTCAATTAACTCAAAACCAAACAGGATTCAATTAACTCAAAACACAAAAAAGTAACTAGCTTTCAATAAACCTGGATGTGGCACAATTGTCCGTCTGGGTGTGAATGCCATTATGTATTTCTCGGCTCTCGCTGAATTCTGGCATGTCAGCTATCCATAACTGCCTACATTCATGCATTGCTCTACCAATCATAAATCCCAGCAGTGACGCCAAGCCCAAACCGGGACTTATGAATGAACCAACGGCTTCAAATTCGTATTCAGATTTATAATTTGAAATCCTTTTTGTAGTCTGTATGACCTCCTGAGTAGAGTGGAAGCGAGCTGTTCAAAATTACTTCAAGACGTAGAAAAAAAACCCTGCCAGTAAGCACTGGCTGCCGTAGCTAGGCAAAGGCAAGAAATACCAGGCTGATTGGCACGCCTACGTCACGCCCATTTTTTGTTGCACAAAGTATGATTAAAAAAGACAAAAAAAATTAAACTCACTAATTTTGGACATCTCAATATTTATTTATGACTTTATCAATATTTAACATATTCACTTAATTATAGGAAAAACAGTAGTACGTTCATGCATGCACATAATTTTAACATGTAGATGATAGTAATACGAATCTAAAAAAATTTGTTTCATATTTGTTTTTGAGTTTTACATATTTTTCATTGCATTTTATTTATTTCAACCGATTTATCAATATAACTAATATTCCTTTCGATATTTTTCTAAAATTTCTTAAAAATAAAAATTATATTATACGTGTAAATATATGTATATATATATATGTATATGTATACGGATTCATATATCTATACGTATATATAAGCATATCCTACTGCTACAGTAGCTATATGAATCATAGCATGAGAGGTCGCGAATTCTTGAACCTTTAATATATGTTATAGATTTCCGAATAAGGTTCTTTTTTATCCTGTTCACTAGTAATTTAGCATATCTCATGATGTCACATTAATGCCATCAGATATTGATCCACATTCGTGAAAATTAACATCACCAGCAACAGACTTTCACTCGAGTATACGCTGATTTGACTGAGCAGAACCATATGGCCATGAAACCTACATTCCTTAAGAGGACTAGGCATTGCAAACAGGTAGTTCATGTCAAGTCTTGCGAAGTCCCTATCATCAGTGACTACAATCAGACGGAAATTTACAGCTACCAGATACTAATACAAGAGACGCAACAAAACTGATGCCCAGCCAAAAGAACAGATCCTGCAAGTGGAACACGCCGAGGCCTAAGAGAAACAGCCTTCTCCAAATAAAAACACCTTATATTTCTTCTGCACCCATTGACTTTGCATTCACTGGATGTAATCACTTCCTGCCTGTCGCAAGGCGTGGTTTTCCTTTGACCTCAGATTTTTTTTTCCAAAAGAGGGAGATTCGGTGCCAATAATAATAAGATAAGATTGCAAGGATGAGTCTCGCGGTAATATCAATGCTGTAAACAGAGCTTACGTGTGGACTGTGGAGATAGATGGACGTCTTTGCAGTTGCAGGATTGTGGTTTTCAGCCCCACGGATCCAGTCATAGCATACCTATTTTCCAGTACTTATGTTTAGTCCTTTGAGGATGTATAACGTGGAAAGGCTTACAAAATATTAGCAAAGCCATCGAAAGGACTTGTTACAGCAGTACAGCACTACCTTTAGCGAACAGAAAAGACTAGCAAATCTACACTAGTATACTAGTTTGGCAATAAGTGATTTAATGTTAAGAAGACTATTTGAGATCATCAATTGAGCTACTTTCCATAACATAAGTTTTTATTAAAAATCACATCAAACTGATAAAAAAAAAAACTCATCCGACCTCTGCATAGCAAAGATACACAACCAAATTGAACCAAAACGAAAAACAAAATAAAACCCAACAAACTGCCACTCAAAACTAAACGAATAGGAAGAACACATTGGGGCAGGTCTAAGTTGATGCGTCTATCCAAAGTCTAGACTACCACCCAAAACGAGTAAAGAGCACTCTAACCGCCCATTCTAAGTTTGTACCGCATGTTGCCGCTATTGTCGCTGCAAAATAGACCATGAGCGGAGCCAGTATGTACAAGAGTAGATAACTTGCAAATGAGAGAAAAAAATTCTTGTTAAAGATAATATCATTTCTGTACAACCATATATACCAACATAAGACGGCACTTTCCATTGTTTACTTGGACCACCATCCTGCACTTTCGCACCATCCTATGCTGTGCGCGCGCGGCGCCATCTCTGGCTCTCCGTCTCTCCGGAGAAAGAAAAAGAGAGCTACTTTGGCATGCACTTTGGATTGACAGTCCCGGAGATGGAAACTTTAGCTGTTGCACCCCCGCAAGTTAAAGCGATGCAATTTGCGTAACGCGCACTGTACAATCTGTTTCTTTCTTTCTTCTGAAAGAATACCAATCTTTTTTGCTCTGTCTATGTACTGTTGAAGTAGGTATACAGAAGTAGAAACTGCTTCACTGCTTTTTTCAAACCAAAAACTTGCTAAGTTTTTACAGGTTTGCTGGGTTGATGACATGCATGCATGAATTATTCTCCCGCCCCTGTTTCGCGCAACTGATGCAGGTCACAGGCTAGTTCATGCAATTAATCTAAATACGAGGAAAAACAAGAGAACATATTCTTTCACTAAAGAGAGAAAATCATACGTGCAGATATCAACACAACTGGCGAAACAAGAGAACATATTCTTTCACTCTTGGTAGGTGTATAAGAATAGTATAGTATATCAGTACACTGTGCGCTGCCGCTTTGCTAGCTGTTAAAGGCTAGAGCATTACTTTACTCTGATCATTGGAGGACGGGCTGCACATCCGAATGCGAATACTGTTCCAGATGCATTCAGAAAGGGAAAGAAGTTATTGAAGTTGTTGATTGGAAGCAGCAAACTCGCATCCATCTAGCTTTCTCTTGGTAAGTGTAGGAGAATAGTATATCAAATTATCAATACGCTGTGCGCTGCCGCTTTGCTAGCTGTTAACGGCTAGAGCCTCCGCTTTGCCAGTAGCCACTGTGAGCCTCCGCTGTCCCCTCTCTCTGCTGCGGCCTGCAACTCCCCACCTCACCATCGCCAGACACCTCTCCTAGCTCACCGGAGCCGCGGACTACACAACGAGGTGGGACCTGGGGCCGTTCTCTGCACCGCGTCCGGTGCCCTCGTGACCTTGAGCTCTGCGCTCTCTCCACTGCAGACGCTGAAGATGCCGTTCCTCGGCGGTTCCGCTCAAGGTGAAGCTCCCCCCTGCTCTCACACCCACCACGCCATCACTTCTCGTGCCCGCACATTCTAAAATCTCTCCTTGCAGGGAGCTTGTTGGTAGCACAGCAATGGAGGTTGTCAGTGTTTCCACGGGGGTGATGAAACCGCTCTTGTCCAAGCTAACCATGCTGCTGGGGGAAGAATATGCCAAGTTCAAAGGTGTGCGCAAGCAGATCAAGTTCTTGAAAGATGAGCTGAGCCCCATGAGCATCACATGTTAGAAATCAACCTTGCTATACAACCCATCCACCGTGAGAGTCTCATAGTTGGGGACTCAATGATAGCAACGAATTTTACCTCCCAAGCCTTACGATCTAGACTATAAAGCAGTTTTATAGCTCTCTCATGATCATCACAGGGAATTCTACCATTTGCTCTCATCTTGTTCACCATCTCCAGAAACCTGCTAAACATGGACTCTACACTCTCACCAGGCAATTGTCTTAAAGTTCTCATACTCTCTTCGATATGTGTTGAACAACCTAGTCTTGACCTGTGTACTTCCCTCATGGAAGTTTTACAAACGTGTCCAAATAGCATAAGCAGTAGTAAGATCAGAGACACAATCAAACTCAGAACGGCTCAAGCTGGAGAAAAGAATGTATCTCACCTTGCTATTAGCTTCAAACTCATCAATTTGAGCTTGACTAATACAAACATTGAGAACCACATATTGAGCGCTCTGAACTACGCTCCACACTGCAGACCCTTGACTTTCAAGGTAGGATCTCATGCGAGTTTTCCAGTAGGCATAGTCAGAACCATCAAAATACGGAACTTTGCTTCCTCGTTCCATCGTCGTCTTCTTGGATCACAAAGCCGATAAAGGTATGGTGATCCTTAACCGGGCTCTCATACCAATTGAAGGACCAGAACGACGACTAGAGGGGGGGGGGGTGAATAGGAGCCTTTAAAAAATTCTTCGAAAGAATAATGCCTATGTCCAATTCGAACCCAACACACCTCAAGAACAAATCATAACTAAGCGTAACACTATGCACAGCGGAAACAACACGAAAGTGCGCCCACAGCGAACAATAAAAGTTCTCCGACCAGTACTAATAAATAGTACTCCGACCAATACTGATGACCAGTACTGATAAACAGTAACTCCGACCATGTTCATCATCTTTCCGCCTTGACTTGATCAACGCCATCTTCATCACCTTTTCTTCCAACCTTATTTTCTTGCGCCCTCCATATGAGCGATGCGAATCACCCATGGCTCCACCTGGCCTCGCACGCTCCGTCAGGACCAAGCCTCCACTTGCCCTTCACCTGCCTTGCTGTTGACCGTCATGTCGCATCCATACACCTACACATCATGAGTCAAGAAACATGTCTCTCCGCCATCCTCTATTTTTACTCCCGGTTAGTCATAAATATAATCAAACACAATTGAAACATGCTATACAAACCGAAGGCTCCAAATCAACAATTACATCAATCACTCATCATCAACAACACAAATCTCCCATTGTGTTCTTAGTGTTAACAACCACAATGAAGAAAATACCACCATATCTGCAGGTATGATTCCGTCTAATGTTCGGTCGTTTACTATATTTGGGTATCCCGTGCAATCCTCTTTGTTGGCTTTCACGTCTCTTCGTGTGTTGGACCTAAGAAATTGCAGGGGCATAAAAGACCATCATCTTACAAATATTGCAATGATGTTTCATCTGAGGTACTTGTGTCTTAGCTCGGTAACTAAGCTCCCTGAGAAAATTGGGGAACTGCAATATCTACAAACACTGGATGTACGAGGAACCGGCATTGAAGAACTGCCTCCAGCTATCACAAAGCTTCAACGACTGGCCCATTTATATGTTCATTGGAAAACTAAATTTCCAAATCGAATGATTGGACAGATGCACAGCTCGGAAGAGCTAAGGGAGTACGGAGTCCGCTCCTACGAACAAGCGAAGACCCTACAAGAATTCAGTAAACTAACCAAGCTGAGGACATGCAAAATTATATGGGAGTTTAATTTGCCAAATGGCCCAGAAGGATTAAGCCAAGCTGAGGACATTTGCAGTTATGCGGGAACTTTATTATCTTCATGCAACCTTCATCATCTATCTATCTTGGACTCCTGGGAATACCCACTGTTGCTGGATTCATGGCACCCTGCTGCTCCCTGTAGCATCCCTACTCGAACCAGATCCCTATTCTGGCTGTCTTGATTTCGAAACCGTAACTAGTCTCTCAGAATTGCAGGCTTTGGTCATGGCATCACCCTCTCAGTTTTGACTACTGCATTATTCTTTCTTCCATTTAGCAAACACTTGGTTATTCAATTAAATCATTCCTTACTTCTTGTAGTATTGTAACTTTTCTTGTAGTGTTTGAACTGGCGGAATCAATGGAATCAATGGTTTGATGGGGAGTTCAGCGAGTGGCTCAAATTTTTGGCAAATTGAAGAGGAGCACACAGAGCATGCAACAGATGGAGAGACTGAACAAGAGGTAGGAATGGTCACACTCGAGGGTGCTAGTCAGTTCTTTGTTCTCATCCAAACAACATGCTGTTCCCTGTGAATCCTGTTTTCTCCATGAATCTCCTCATCTTGATTTCCTTTATGGTGTTCCAAACAGGATGAGATCGATGAAGAGGAAAAAGAGGAGCAGAAAGAGGACAACCTTAGCAGCAACTAGAATGCCATATGAGTTGCTGCTACCTGGGCCGGGACGTGCAAGGTGGTGTTTCTTTCTCTGTGGTATAAGATGCTTCCCATCGACAACAATGGTAACTACTTGCAAAACTGGGAGCCATCATTCTGTTCATTTTTACAGCATATCTGTGTTCTTCGCGTGTGTTGTGACTTTTGAATTGTGATGTGAAGACATTACGCTGTTGATGTGCATGCTGGTTGCTAATTGTACTCTTCCATCGTCCGGGAACAGAGGTTGACGTGTTTGTATTTCTGCTACTATGCTTTGGCGTGGCTTGTGCTACTTGTAAGAATGCTCTAATAATCTAATTAGCTTCCAATGAAACCTGGACGTGGCACAAATAATTGTTCCTCTTCTCTGTTGCCTGTGGCTAACAATTGTTTCAGTGACTGCGAATTTGTTTCTGAGTTTGTGGCTAACAATTGTTCCTCTTGTGTGTTGCCTGCTTGGTACGAATGCAATTTTCAACTCTTCAGCTCTCGTTGAAATTTCGCATGATCCCGGCCCAGAAGGGGATTTATCCTTGAGCCGGCAGGTTCAAATATATATTTGAAATTCCTTTCTAGTCTGGCAGCCCGAATAGCTGTCAAAAAGACTGCTAAGATTTATAAACAAAAACCTGCCAGTTAGCACTGGGCGGTTCTTTTTAACCATGGTTGCTGGTAATTTAGCATATCTCATAAATGTGACGACAATTCCATCAAACATCAATCCATATGCACGAAAATTTACATCACTTGCAACAGCATTCCCCGAGGTATGATCACAAAGCATTGATAGACATTGCTTAAGAGGACTAGACACTGCAAATACCAGATAATACTACATGTTAAGACTTGCAACAGCTATATTCGAGAGAAAAAAAAGACTTGCAACAGCTACCGGATTGCAAGAAAAATAAAATGATAAGATTGCAAGGATCAATGCTGTAGACAGAGCTTACCTGTGGACTGTCAATATAGATGGATGTCTTTGCAGTTGCAGGATTGTGGTTTTCAGCCTCACGGCTCCAGTCATTTCCAGTACTGATGGTTAGTTTCCTTTCAGGATATATGACGCGGAGAAAAGGGCTTAAAAATATTAGCCATCGAAATGCCTTGTTACGGCGCAACCTTTTAACGAATAGAAGAGAGTAGCAAATGTACACTAAGTGTTGTGCTCCGGTGCGCCTCTTTTCAAAAGCTGCCCACATTTCAAAGCAAATCAAAGGTGGAGATCTAGTAATCCCACTTAATTATAATTACGAAGGTAATATGGGATGAGAGTTTTAATTTAGATGTCAAAATCCAATTGAGTAGCCCATCAGTAATCCGGAGCCAGCCCATGAGTTGCAAAGTAGGGAAGTCTGCTCTTTTAATGTAGGGAAGTCTCTGCAAGAATTTAGTCAGCTAATCAAGCTAAGGACATTTGTAGTATGTTGGAGTTTCTATTGTTTATTCGACTTGGAAGAAAGATAGAGAGCTGAGGACCTTCAAAGTTACGTGGGAACTTTGATATCTACATGCAAACCTTCGTCATCTATGTATCCATGACTGGCATGATGATTTCCCATGGTGTCAGCCTTTGTCAATGGATTCATGGTGCCACACTGCTCGCTGTAGCCTCCAGAAGCTCCACATCACATTCTGTTTCATCGACAAGGTGCAAAACTGGATGAGCTCACTTGGGAATCTCAAGGAATTTTTTTTCACAAACGACGCAGGAGAACTGCGTGTCATTATATTAAGTAAAGAAAAAACTCGAAAGACAAGTTAAATTACAATACCGTTCCAACAGCCGAGTTAGTTATAGGTGATTTAGCGCGCCACAAACTTAATAAACGACCAAGATCTAGAGCTCAATCTAATAAGGCCCGCTACTGAGCCACACCACCTAAACATCTCAAGGAATTATTGTTAGATGCATAAGAAAGCCTTAGACAATATCATTAGCCCTAAATCAAACACCAATTTGATGCGGAAGCGTGAACACGTACCGGAGCCTGGAGAACCCATTCGGTTCTCGATCAGTTGCTGCAATGGCGACGATCTTCGAGTCGATTCAGCGCTCTTTAGGATCGGGAAGAGATTTTAGGGCGTTTGGGACCTCACGGGTTTTTCATACACACCGAGAGGCGCCGGGACCCTTTATTTATCTTGCACTGCTCGACTCGGGACCGCAACCAAGAGTTGGTTGCGCCTCCGATCATGGCGCGTACGGAATCGCTGATATTTCGGTCTCGTTAGTTAGGATACGTTAGCCGAGATCAATTCCAACATTCTCCCCCTTGATCGTAAGGCTACCATCATAAGCCCACTCTCAATGATATAATACACCAAGGCTAAAGATTACAGCGGCTAATAAAATACCACTGAAACCCAAAAACCCATAGCACACTATTTCATCTTGAAATGGAAAAAATCATTATTCCTAATGGGAGTTGGTTTGCATTATAGTCCTCTTATCCAGAATCATAGGCTTTCCAATAACCCCATGCCGGCAACATGATCAAAAAAATATAGGGTGGTAAGCCTTTAGTAAGCGGATCCGCAAGCATTGACTTAGTACTTATATGCTTGACACTTATTGTCTGATCCTGGATTCTATCTTTCACAACATGATACTTAATGTCGATGTGTTTGACAGCACCACTCGACTTGTTGTTACTTGTATAGAAAACTGCGGGTTGATTATCGCAATATAGTACTTATATGCTTGACACTTATTGTCTGATCCTGGATTCTATCTTTCACAACATGATACTTAATGTCGATGTGTTTGGCAGCACCACTCGATTTGTTGTTACTTGTATAGAAAACTACGGGTTGATTATCGCAATATAATGTAAGTGGTTTTGCAATGCTGTCGACCACTCTTAGTCCCGGGATAAAGTTCTTTAGCCATACAGTCTGCCCGGTAGCCTCATAACATGCCACAAATTCAGCTTGCATCGTTGAAGATGCTGTAAGTGTCTGCTTGGAGCTTAACCACGAGATAGCTCCTCCAGCGAGGGTGAAGATATAACTTGACGTGGATTTCTTAGTGTCTACACACCCCGCAAAGTCTGCATCTGAATAACCAATGACTTCAAGGTTATCGGATTCTCTAAATGTGAGCATGTAGTTCTTAGTGCCTTGCAAATAGCGAAGGACTTTCTTAACGACTTTCCAGTGGTCCGGTCCTGGATTTGATTGATATCTGCCAAGCATCCCGGTCACGAAAGCTAAGTCAAGACGCGTACATACTTGAGCGTACATGATACTTCCGACAGCTAAAGCATAAGGAACCGTCTTCATTTGATCAATCTCATATTGGTTCCTTGGACACTGATATGTCCCAAACTTATCGCCCTTAACAATAGGAGCAGGCGTGGCAGAGCACTTATGCATATTGTATTTCTTTAGTACTCTGTCAATGTATGCCTTTTGAGACAAACCTAATGCTCCTTTGGACCGATCTCGATGAATTTCAATGCCAAGAACATAAGAGGTTTCACCGAGATCCTTCATATCGAAATTAGAGGAAAGAAAACTCTTGGTCTCAAACAACATATCCTTATCACTGCTGGCCAATAAGATGTCATCCACATAAAGAACTAAGATGGTGAATTTCCCCCCTTTAAACTTTATATAAATGCAGTTATCAACTTCATTTTCTTTAAAGCCAAAATTTATGATGACTTTGTCAAACTTGAGATGCCACTGTCTAGACGCTTGTTTTAGACCATAAATTGATTTCTTAAGGCGACATCCCAAATGTTCATTGTCTTTCATGACAAAACCTTCTGGCTGAGTCATGTAAACATTTTCTTCCAAGTCACCATTAAGGAATGCCGTTTTTACATCCATCTGATGCAACTCTAAATCATAATGCGCTGTGAGCGCCATAATTATACTGAAAGAATCTTTACTTGATACAGGAGAGAAAGTTTTATTATAATCGATTCCTTCTCTTTGCGAGAAGCCTTTAGCTACGAGCCTTGCTTTGAACCTTTCGATGTTCCCATTAGAGTCATGTTTTGTTTTGTAGACCCATTTACAGCCTACTGTTTTGGCTCCATCAGGAATTTCTACTAGGTCCCATACATCATTATCGCTCATAGATTTTAATTCGTCATTCATGGCATTAAGCCACTCACACGAATGCTTACTCATCATGGCTTCTTTATATGAGTTGAGATCTTCTGTCTTCCCTATGTCATTAACATCCTCATTCATATATACAACATAATCGTTCGAGATGGCAGGTCTCCTGTCACGCTGTGATCTCCTGATCGGTTCATTATGGACTGCAGGACAAGGACTGGGTACTGCAGGGGACTGCTGAGGCTCATCGTTAGGTATATCATTAGGAATTTCAGAGACCTCAACAGGGGGTGTACTGACGTTAGTTTCTACTGAAGGTGCAACCACATGAGGCACAGGGATGTGTGACTCTTGTATCAGTGGAGTAGGAACATAAACCCGTTTTTCTTCAAGATCAACTTCCCTTGACTCCATATCCCCGTTTTCAAGAAACACAGCATGTCTTGTTTCTACGAACTTAGTGATCCTATCTGGACAGTAAAAACGATATCCCTTTGATCTTTCTAGATATCCGATAAAGTGACAACTAACTGTCTTAGGATCTAATTTCCCAATATGTGGATTAAAGACTTTAGCTTTAGCTGCACAGCCCCACACGCGTAAATACTTTAAAGAGGGTTTTCTTCCAGTCCATAATTCATATGGTGTTTTTGGAACTGATTTACTGGGAACCCGATTAAGAATGTGTGTGGCTGTCTTAAGTGCCTCCATCCACAGTCCAACTGGTAAACTAGAATAGTTGAGCATACTTCGCACCATGTCCATAAGCGTGCGGTTGCGTCGCTCAGCTACCCCGTTTTGCTGAGGTTCACCAGGTGTAGAATATTGGGCTACTATACTATTTTCCTGAAGGAATCTGGCAAAAGGACCAGGGATTTGCCCATATGTGGCATGCCTCCCATAATATTCTCCCCCGCGATCCGATCTCACTACTTTAATCTTTAGGTTGTGCTGATTTTCTACTTCAGCCTTAAATATCTTAAATTTATCGAGAGATTCAGATCGATCTTTAATGGGGTACATATAACCGTAACGGGAGAAGTCATCAGTGAAGGTAATGAAAGAATCAAAACCGTCAACTGATGTCACAGGAAAAGGACCATATATGTCCATGTGAATTAATTCTAATAATCCTGTGCTCCGAGTGGCCCCTTTCTTTATTTGCTTAATGTATTTTTCTTTAATGCAATCTATGCAGTGGTCAGAGTCAGAAAAGTCTAAGGGTTGGAGAATCTCTTCCTTAATGAGACGCTCCATTCTCCCCCTCGAAATGTGGCCTAAACGACAATGCCACAGTTTCGAAGAAGTCTCATTAATTGTACTTCTCTTTCTCTTATGGCTTACATCATAGACATTCATCGTCACAGAGGATTCATTAAGAGGAAGCATATAAAGTTTGTCTTGTCGGATGGCAAGACCAATAACATCTGAATTAAATTTAAGAATGCATTTATTGTCTCCGAAATTACAATGAAAACCATCATCACCTAACATCGAAACTGAAATGAGATTCCTCCTCATAGAAGGAACATAAACTACATTATTTAATCTAAGAGTGAAGCCACTATTAAGAACTAA
Source organism: Phragmites australis (assembly GCF_958298935.1). Lineage (NCBI taxonomy): Eukaryota > Viridiplantae > Streptophyta > Magnoliopsida > Poales > Poaceae > Phragmites > Phragmites australis. The sequence continues at coordinate 5,490,804 of NC_084936.1, forward strand.
TGGAAGGGATCCGATAGCTTCAACTTGAGCTTCCTTCCCATTGACCACTCTAAGACTTCGCTCCCCCTTTCTTAATGTTCTCGCGGTAAGGAATCCCTGTAAGGAGTTGGTAACGTGCATAGTGGCACCTGAGTCAATCCACCATGAATTGAGGGAAAAATCAGCATAGAGTGATTCATCAATGAATGTTATGAAATCATTACCCTTCTTTGCAAGCCACTTCAGGAAACCAACACAGTCCTTTTGGTAGTGGTCCTTCTTGTGGCAGAAGTGGCATCCGTCATCTTTAGATTCTTGAGAGGCAGAAGCAGAAGGAGCAGATGCCCTGAGCGCCCTCTGTGTTGCCTTGTCGTGTTTAGCGACGAAATGCAACTTCTTCTTAGACTTGAAATCCCCTTGGAATTTTCTTTTATTCTTGGGGCTGCGTATTTGATTCACAAAATCTTTATTTTCAGCTCTCACCCTCTCTTCCTCTTGGACGCACATTGCGATCAAGTCGCTCATGCTCCACTTCTCTTTCTGAGTGTTGTAATTTATCTTAAAACGAGTAAACTCAGGAGGGGTAGAGGTCATAATGAAGTGGACAAGGAAACCCTCAGAGATTTCCACATCCATGCCCTTGAGTTTGGCAGCCATATCTGTCATCATCATGATGTGTTCTCTTATGCCACCGGACCCATAATTATACTTAGTGTTGAGGAGCTTCTGAATCAGTGTACTGGCATAAACCTTGGAGGTGCCTTTAAATTGCTCCTCCACAGATGCCAAGTATGTCTTAGCTTTTTCTGAGTTTGGGATTGCTCCCCTTATAGCATCTGATATTGAGTTCCTCATTATCATAAGAGACATGCGGTTGGACCGCTCCCACTTCTCAGAAAGTGCATCATAAGTTTTCTTTAATTCATCATAATTTTCCACGCCAATGGCGGGAGCTGTGGGAGCGTCAACCCTGAGTGCATAGTCCAGGTCTAAAACACCAAGGACAACAGTCACCTTAGCTTTCCAAGCAGGAAAATTATTGCCCGTAAGTTGCTCTATGCCGTCAATAGTGGCGGCAATAGAGGAAGCGTTAAGAGCTGGAGAGAAGAATTGGGCCAGATTAGTAAATTTATCATAAGGAAATAATTTGCATGAAAATAACCCTACGTTGGTCTGATTAAAATCGTGCAAAAATAAAACTCCAATCCGCATCACCGTTGGGCAGAAAACGGAAAAGAATTTAAATAAATACATAAAATAGCACATAATTACAGTCAACTTTGGTCAGAAAGTAATTATGAACCTATATAAATTGATCGTAAAATTCTCCGGAAAAATCTTCCCGTTGGATCCAATTCGACCAGAGAATTAACAATAATATTTTATGCATTAATCATCATTAACTTTGGGCTATTTGCATTAAATATTCCAGTGCATAAATGGAAAAAACGTTAGAAATCACTGAAAATTCCAAATAAATGGAAAAGCCCAAAACTTTAAAGAAAACAGCCCAAAACGGCATTTCGACCTGGCTCGGCCCAGACCTGTGCACGCTACCATTCGGCCCAAAAAGGGACTTTTCGGCCCATGTAGCATGCGGCCCAATAGAGAATGCAGCCCAGTAGACGCGATCGGCCTAGAAGACAGCGCGCGGCCCAGCTCCTCGCTTGCGCGCCGGCCCGACCGAGTGCTCTCGGTTTATCCCAGCCGTTCAAGGCAATCCAACGGCTGACCGAAGAAAGTGCCTGGGATAAAAATGCCGTCGGCCGAAAAAAAAACCCTAACCCTAATCCATTTTCCTTTCTCTCCCAAAAAATCCGCCCGACTCGAGAGAGAGCGGCGGCTCATGAGTTCGCCGGCGACGGAAACCGCCGGCCGTGAGAGAAAGAGAGAGACAGTGGCGATCATGGCCGCCCGAGAGAGAAGAGTGATGAGCGCGCGGCGAGGGGAGGAGCCCCGTCCCGCGGAGGAGGCGAGGAAAAACCGGAAGAACCTCGCGCGCGCACGAGGAAGATCCCGCCGGAGGAGAGCTCCGACGAGCACGAACTGGGCGCCGGAGCTGTAAGTCCCCCCCCCCCTTCCTTACTATTGCTCTGTGTTCTAAGAAAAGGGCTAAGGGTTCGGGATTTGGGGAAACTTGGGGTTTAGGGTTCGGATTTGGGGGGGGGGGGGGGCATTGGGGATTTCTTAGGGTTTTTCTTAATTTCCCCAATTCCCCTCCTTCTAATTGCTTTAGGGAGCATTATTTGCTTAATCTCGAGTAGGATCTCCCCAAACCGAGCCAACCCATGCAACACAAACACATATATATGTATAAACACGATTAAATCATGACAAAATGGCTCTAATCCGAGACATAAAACCCTAATGCACATTAATCCGAGTCTAATTGAGGCTAATTATCATTTAAACATACTCAATTAGGGTTGATCCGAGACATAAACAGCCTAAAACATGAATAGGAGCATTGATCTGAGCCTAATTCATCTTAAAAACATGATTTAAAGCTAATTGATGTAGACCGAAAACAATTAGGCCAGTTTGATCAAAAGATGACATCAACCGAATATGATCTAGTCTAATTAAGGTCTAAAAGCGGTCTGATTAGGGCTAAAGGTGGCTCTGATGCCAATGTTAGATGCATAAGAAAGCCTTAGACAATATCATTAGCCCTAAATCAAACACCAATTTGATGCGGAAGCGTGAACACGTACCAGAGCCTGGAGAACCCATTCGGTTCTCGATCAGTTGCTGCAATGGCGACGATCTTCGAGTTGATTCAGCGCTCTTTAGGACCGGGAAGAGTTTTTAGGGCGTTTGGGACCTCACGGGTTTTTCATACACACCGAGAGGCGCCGGGACCCTTTATTTATCTTGCGCTGCTCGACTCGGGACCGCAACCAAGAGTTGGTTGCGCCTCCGATCATGGCGCGTACGGAATCGCTGATATTTCGGTCTCGTTAGTTAGGATACGTTAGCCGAGATCAATTCCAACAATTATAACTACATATCTACTGTATGGGACCAGAAGATCTTGAAATCCTTGGAGCAATTCCTAGTCTACTTTCTCTCCAACTAGTCACTTTGTGTGGCACCAATGGATGAATCATCTTCAGAGGCAACAAAGGATTCAGAAATCTGAAAAATTTCTCCCTGTATATCATGAGTTGTGGGACCGCACTGGAGATTGAAGCAGGATCAATTCCAAAGGTTGAGCACCTCAAGTTCCGGTTTTTGTGTGCATAAGGTGGAATGCCGGAATGGTGCTAGTAATTTCGGCATACAACTCCTCTCCACCGTCACCAAGGTTGTGGTAGTTATTAGAGGCTACTGCCTCTTTGAAGATTTTTACAATCCGGCAGATACGGATGATGTCATTGTCAAATCTGTTGCAAGCACAACACCATTCAAGATGCCGTTGAGACACTTCCCAACCGTCCCAGTATCATTTTCGGAACAGAGGATGATAGGATGATGGTTACTGTAAGCATTTCGAATTCGTAAGTTCTCTCGGAATTGCAGGCACAGATCATTACTTCACCCTCTCAGTTGCCAACTTGCAACTACTCCTCTACCTGTTTCTTCCATCAAGAAAATACAGAGGCGTTCAATTAAATAACCCCTTACTTGTGGCTCTCTTGTTTGTGTTCTGTTTTCACTTTTGTTCTAGTGTTTGGAGCGGATCAATCAAAAGTTTGGAGTACCAACCGAGTGGCTCGAAAAAATACCAAACTGAAGAGGCACATACAAAGCAAGTAACAATGTGTCGCGTTTGGGAGTGCTGGTAAGTATAATTTTTCTCCACCCAACAACTTGCTGTTCCCTATTGTAGAAATTATTGTGCTTGAGTTACTTGTATTGATCTTAGGCTGGTGGCCTTATATACATGAACAAGCACTTGATCGTGCATAACCGAGATCCTATCCAGCAGGAGATAAAGCTCCCTGCATGCAGGTGTGTACGTTAGCTCAACTGATGGATCCTAAAGACTAGGAGCTAGCTGACTAAGTGTATACAGGGTTACAAATATCGTTGGTAACAGCTCGGTTTATAAAAGCGGTGCGGAACGTGCACCGCTTTTAAAAACCGAGCGGTTACTGACTAAATTTAAATTTAAAATTAAAAAATAAAAAATTTGACAAAATTCGACCGATTTCTATAAAATTCTACCAAGTTCTATCGAATTACTGTACAGTTACTGTGGTAACCATGATTACCGCCGCCGAGCGGTTTTCGAAAATAAAATACATTTGTAAATCTTGAGTGTACAATAGAAGCGCTGCTTCAACACCCCCGCAATCATAGCGAGATGCAAAGACTGGAGAATAGGTCCCAGTTCAGTAGGAAACTTCCGATCTCCACTATCTATTGTCTTTGATCGTAGGGCTGGGATGTAAAGTTGCTCCCCCTAAAATTAAAAAGCTAATTAATGTCACTCTATAAATTACGTTATTTACCACCCCTAAATTGAAGGGGCTAATTCTTAATATCTACACAAATTACCGGATCAGTCATGATCTAAAATTGGGCCGCCTAAATTTTAGGGACCAATACTTTTTTTTACAAATTAATTTATTCAATTGCTTTCCCTATTCTACTTCCCATCAAGACCTTTCCTACTCTTCCGTTCCTTGCTTGACCACTAGTTCAAGAATCAAGTCTCGGTAAAAAAAAAAAAAAAAAAAAAAAAAAAAAAAAATAGCAGCAAAATAGATAGCAGATCACCCTGATGGCCAGCAAAATAGATAGCAAAACACGATCAGAGAGGATGGGAACACCGCAGAACTCGATAAGGACGAAGCAATCCTCTAGGGTTCTCTGGACTCACCAGCGGAAACACAAAAACTCTTAGGATTCAATTAACTCAAAACTAAACATGACTCCTAATTAAACATGTCGAACTATCCTTGATCTCCACATGCATGGAACCAATGATTTAACATATTTTCTTGGCGCCATTGCTTCTTCCCTCTTGACTCTTCTCTTGCGCAGTTCAGCTCCTTAAAAATTAATTTGCATGGCATAATAGTAGCAGCAGCCAGTGTATCCACCTTCTTGTTTTGATTCACAAATATAGGCATCGAATCGAACATCACGTCCTTCCCGAGCTGCCACGCTATCTCTGGGAGATGATTCCATCTCCATGATCTCTCTTGGAGGTTGTATAACCCATAGTATCGTTATGTCGCCAATCATTCACGTAAGAGTTTTTCTCGGTTCTCTTGAGATCGGGTTTTCTCTTAATCATAATATCAATTTCTTTTATTTATAATCAATTTGTGTCGCCCTGCTAATCCATCAATGTTCCTCGGCTTCGACCTCTCCGATATGTTCTCCCATGCCGCGACGCTCATCGGACCGCACCACACCAACCCCCCCCCCCCGTCTGCGGCCTTTCAAGCGCCTTGTATACATATCTTAAACACACCAGATCATCATCATGGTCCGTGAGAATGAGGTTCTCGCTATGTGCCCTTCCATGCTACAATGCTAGCGCTCGTAGTAACACCATCATCGACAAGGTCGCCGTCTCTCCAGACAATGGCTTGAAACCATGTTGCTCATACTGGTGGCCACGCTAACTATCACTCCGAGTTAGTACCTTCATTCACCCGCCAATCAACCTAGCTATGTGCAAGCGTGTGCTCATAGTGGTGCTTATACCCTCATCCACAGCTATGATCACAGTCACTTGCTCTCCGCTACCACGGCAACAACAGGGCTATCGTACACTTGAGCAAACACAATCATCCACTTGAGCAAACTCCTCTTGTTTTACTCCATCTGAGCACCTGCACTGCTCATGCTACAAGTGCCGGGTAATGTTGACAAGAATCCAACTGTTATGGTAAAATAGTATTAGTCTCCGGTATGATTCTATCTCTAGGATTTATTGAAATCCAAGTCCCTATAAAATCTATATAAACAGACCACGATACTCAATATTATAAAATATATTCATCTTTCTACAGTAATAATACTCTAATTAGCTTTCAATAAACCTGGATGTAGCACAATTGTCTCTCTGGGCGTGAATGCCATTACGTATTTCTCGGCTCTTGCTGAATTCTGGCATGTCAGCTATCCATAACTGCCTACATTCATACATAGCTCTACAGGAAGCCCCATAAATCCCAGTGGTGACGCCAAGCCCAGACCAAGACTTATGAATAAACCAACGGTTTCAAATTCATATTCAGATTTATAATTTGAAATCCTTTTGTAGAGTGGAAGCGAGCTGTTCAAAATTACTTGCAAGATCTAGAAACAAAAACCTGCCGGTGAGCACCGGCTGCCGTTGCCTGGCAAAGGCATGAAATATTGCCAAATAAGGTTCTTTTTTATCCTGGTCACTAGTTATTTAGCATATCTCAGCATGTCACACTAATCCCATCAGATATTGATCCACATTCGCGAAAATTTACATCACCTGCAACAGACTCACTCGAATATGCGCTGATCTGACTGAGCAGCGCCATATGCCCATGCAACCTACTTAAGAGGACTAGGCATTGCAAACAGGTAGCACATGTTAAGACTTACGAAGTCCCTATCATCAGTGACTATATTCCTAACACCTTCTTAAAATGCAAGGCGTATGCAATAACGTTGCATTTGAAAGAGGTGATACTAAGTAATAAACTTTTTTTTTTAGATAAAGGAAATAGTTCCGGCCTTTTGCATCCTCCGATGCAAGGCGTATGCAATAACGTTGCATTTGAAAGAGGTGATACTAAGTAATAAACTTAGACTAATACATTAAAAAAAGATTTTCTTTAAAGCCGTCGTAGAGTGGAGTCTTGGTAATCCTGTCGAATCATACCGAAGAAATGCAAAACGAAGCACATGAGTAGAGTCGTGGCGATAACAAAAGAATGCCCTTATCAAGAATCACAACAAAACAATGACGAGTAGAAAGACAACAAATAAAGTTGTCACTAGAGCTACAGAAAGACCAAGACGACAAAAGAATGCCCTAGACAACAAACGAAGTCGCCACAAAAGCTATAGAAAGACCTAGATGGCATGGTTGCATCAAGAACGATGGGAAAGGATTAGCTAAACAAAGACATATTTAGCTAACCACAAAAGAAATCAACTTGACGAAGGAAGACAAGGACTCGTATGGCATAGACGAACTCAAAGAGACTGAAACTTGGATGGACGCGGCGTAATATCAAAGACTCTAATATGAGACTAAGACACTGGCAGGCAGCAGTGGAGACAAAAGCTACGCGAAGATGCACCAGTAGCACTAAAGCACAGCAACAGTAGGAATACTAGCAACAAAGAAGGCGTCACCAAGATATGTAGCAGCATGAGCAGTACCAAATGTGCACAACAGTAGGACCAAATAGCACCGATAGCCATAGGGAATATATTGGCAAGCTTGACGCAACGCTCAATTGCGTCATGGTCTGCTTTCTGTAGTCTAGAGTCACCTCTGACCCCTGACGTTTGCATCCAAATCTCCCCTCGCGGAGTAGGCCATAGCGGGGGCCAGATGCACATCTTTGCTCACGCTACTTCTGGTCTGTGCGGTGTTGGTCGCGGGAGCCGCTGTTGCGCCCTAAGCGGGCAAGGGCAAGGACCACGCGGAGGCGCCGCCGTGCCGGGATCTAGCGAACACGAGGCAAGTGCGTGACAAGCAATGTAGGGAGCAGGTGTCGGTGGTGCCACAGCGAGGAGCTCGACAACATGCACTACTGAAGGCAACTGACTAACAACTCTATGGTTAATTTCGTCATTAATTTGTTTTCCACTTGTGCAGGGTTGGTAGACGTGAGCATATCTTGACACCCTGTCCATGTCGAAATCCTGATACTATATATCATGAGGCTATAATCGACGTGGAGCCAAAATTAGTTACTTTCGTGGGCCAACCGCATGACAACATCGCTCTTGCCCATCCCATGAATTAAGTTCGCCACGTTCATAAGTTCATTGAAAAACTTTACATATCGAATGCAATTATTTGGTCGTTTCACGAAATCGAATACAATTTACTTGGTTGTTTCACGAAATCTGGACTTTAAAATTACAACTGATAAATAGGTGTGCACTATAAAAAAAAAGAGACACAAACACCTAAAACCTTGAATTGTCAAACTGAAGTCATACATTTTTATCCTTACTTTCAAGTCGTCCTCACTATCTCTTCTGTCTAACGCTCGTCTGCCCCACAACACGGACTGATGTTGGAAACATAGACATTTTAGATGGTTGGTTCTATTTTATAGAGTGCTTCTAAGTTTGTAAAATCAACACCCGTTTCTTTCAAGGTCTTGTATGCCGGAACGCAAATTGTTATAAGCTAAACTTCAATATGTGGTACTCAATGGCAAGAAGCCATGGATTCCATGGGGTTAATACTTGTATGTGATCTGCCAACCATATTCTGCAGCTGCCTTGCTTAATTACATGTACACAGCCACGATTAGAAGCAACTTAGCGTCTGCCACCGCCGTTGACCTGCCCCCTCTCTCCGCTGGATCTGAGCCTCCCCACCTCACCATCGCCAGGCACCTCTCGTAGTAGCTCGCCGGAGCCACGGGCTACACAACGAGACGGGATCCGATTCTTTTGGAGTCTGGAGGCCAAGCGCGTCGGCGACCCGGGGCCGTTCTCCGCGCCGCGTCCGGGTGCTCACTCGCGACCTTGAGTTCTGCGCTCTCCACTGCAGACGCCGAAGAGGCAGTTCCTCGGCTGTTCCGCCCAAGGTGAAGCACCTCCCTGCTCTCACACCCACCACGCCATCACCTCTAGTGTCCGCACGTTCTGAAATCTCTCCTTGCAGGGTGGTCGTTGGTAGCACAGCAATGGAGGTTGTCGTCGGTGTTTCCACGGGGGTGATGAAACCGCTCTTGTCCAAGCTCACCAGGCTGCTGGAGAATGAGTACGACAAGCTCAGAGGTGTGAGCAAGCAGATCAAGTTCTTGAGAGATGAGCTGATCCCCATGAGTGAGACGCTCCAGATTCTCGCTGATGCAGAACATCTCAGCGGTCACATGAAAGATTGGAGGGACAAGTTACGCGAGCTGGCCTATGATATCGAGGATTGTGTGGATGCCTTCATGGTTCGTGTTGACTGTGATGGACCCATGGGCTTCATTAATGGATTCGTTCACAGACTGAAGAAATTGATAACACGCCACGAGATCGCTGATGAGATTGAAGAACTCAAAAGCCGTGTAATGGAGGTGAGCGAGAGGCACACGAGGTATAATATTGTCGAGCAGGCATCAAACCCTCGCCCAGATTTCATTGATCCCCGGCTGCCAGCGCTCTACGAGGAGATAGACAGGCTTGTGGGGATTGGTGGTCCTAAGAATCATATCATTGAGCGGTTATCCATGGGGAGCGATGGTTGTTCCACAGAACTGCGGTTATCTATGGGGAGCGATGGTTATTCCACAAAACATAAAGTGTTATCAATTGTTGGTTGTGGAGGTCTTGGTAAGACAACTCTTGCAAACCAAGTCTACCACACCATTGAAAGCCAGTTTCAGTGTGCAGCTTTTGTGTCGGTATCTCGAACTCCTGATATGAGAAAGATTCTCAGAGACATTGCTAGAGGAGTGGGGATCATCGATAACACACTAGATGATGATGTGCAACAACTCATTAATAAACTTAGAGGGCACCTCCAGGATAAAAGGTAAGTCTAGTTATCATCAATAAAGTATGTATGTGTGTTTTTTTCTTTTTTATGGTTAATAGAAAGTGACGCACACGCTGGTGCATACACACCTAATTGCACACGAACGAGCGCCCCCTATTAGATGCCTACAAATTTGTCCATTGGAAACACTAGCATTTGTGTAAATTGTGGGTACCAAAATTTGTATTGTGGTTCATAGGGTCATACTCTCGTAACAAATCTAACTAATCAATGCATTCATGTTGGCCCTAGAGATTGATGTGTGACGGAAACAACATCTTAGTGTGGAAAGGAAGTTTGAAAAAAGAAATGTTGAAATGGGCCGTATGAACAGGATGATGTGACCCGTCACATTAAGGAAAAGCTTAACATGCAAACACATATATTTTTTGTGCGTATCTTAAGAGGATCTTTAAAACTGGCTTCACTTCATTTAGAGTTCTAATAATTTCTCCATGATTTTTATAAAGTTCACAAGCATAAAGTGAACATGTTAAGAAATAACACTATAATTAACTTTTTCATATCTCTCACTATTTTTCCTACATAAAGCATAGTATAAGTAAACTAATAAAAGTGGTTTCACTAATTTTGGGGGTGTGATGGGCTAGTTATGAATTAATCTAGTTGCAATAAATTTACACAATCATGCATGTTATAATAACTATTTCATGATTTTATGTATTTTTAAAAGACATAGGATCATGTAAGAATACTAATAAAATTGGTTTCATGATTTTTGGATTAATAAAGAATTAACTATGCATTTAACTAAGTTTAGCAAATACATTTTCTCACAAAAAAATATTCAACTTTTATATGAGTATACATATTTTTATCATGTAGATCATGCTACAAAACCAACAAAATTTGTTTCACTTGATTTGAAGCTCAGATGAATTAGTTATTGATTTTACAAGATTGAACCATTTTTTAGTTTTGTTGTTATTCTACACTGCAATTCGGGAAATTCACTCAGTAAATCGGTAAAATCGAACGGTTTTCAACAAATCAAAGTGTGTTTGCTTTCTCCATCCATTCTATGGCGATTTAGGGCTCGCGTACATGAATTAGCCGCAGGGATTTGTTTTTTTTTTCCCTTGATTCCATGGCGTGCTGGTGTGATTGAGGTGTTGCAGGAGCCAGCCAAGGGTGTGTGGTGCGGGCGCTGCCTGATTCCCCGATCTTGTCAGCAGCGACGTGATCGATCGGGAAATTGAGGTATGCGTAGCGCAGAGCGGGGTGTTGATGTCGGCGGTGGTGGTCGTGTGCCCGTCCGGGAAGGCGAGGGAGGTGTGCGGCACGGCAGTCCATTCTGGACGAGTGGCATCGACATTGGTAGCCGGGTAGGTGAGGAGGCTCGCGGCGCGGGCGGCTGTAGTCGATCTCGGCGGCGCGACGTGGACACAAGGGCCTCCAGGGAGGCACGACATGGGGCGGGGTGTCGATCTCATTGATGGCGACTTAGCCGCACGTCCTTGTAGTGGGGAACTTGATCTTTTGCGACGTTATATTTCATGGAACCTCTTAGTGTGGTGGTAGAGGCGTTAAGGATACAACTCCACCCATCAGGATTCAAATCCTGGTGTCTACATTCTCCAAACATGCAAGTGCTTTCAACGCCATCCTTGTAAGCGAAAAAAAGATAATGCTCGCTGTGAGGCTTGCCACAACCCTGTCATGGGCTTGGTTGGGGTGGCCCACAGCCATAAGAGAGTATCGCTCAAATTTTAAGGTTGTATGGTCATGCATAATCTCTTGGTATTTCCTTAGCTACCCAAATCGAATGTTACTAATGCATTATAATCTTATATGTTCCCCGAACTAATATCATCTTTGTTAAATCACATGGCAGGTACTTTATTGTAATTGATGATTTATGGGCTGCAAAAGATTGGGAAATTATCAGGCTTGCATTATTGAATAATAATTGTGGGAGCAGAGTGATCACTACGACACGTAGTATTCCAGTTGCAACATGCTCTTCTTCTCAAGGCGGTTATGTTTATCAAATGGAGCCTCTTAGCTTCGATGACTCCAAAAGTTTGTTTTTTAAAAGAGCATTTGGTTCTGAGAATTCATGCTATCCTCATCTTGAAGATGTTCCGGATAGAATATTAAGTAAATGTGGTGGTCTACCATTGGCAATTATTACTGTATCTAGCATGTTAACCAATGAGCATGCAAGAGCAGAATGGGATCGCGTATTAAATGCTATTGGTTCCGCACTTGCAAATTTAAAGGATCCTGATGCTGAGAAGATGACGAGTATTTTATCTCTGAGTTACTTTGATCTTCCTCACCATCTAAGAACTTGTTTGTTGTACCTGAGTGTATTCCCAGAAGATTGTTGGATACAGAAACAACGCTTAATAAATAGATGGATTGCTGAAGGGTTCATTCATGAGGAACAAGAGCGCAGTGCATATGAAATTGGTGAATGTTATTTTAATGATCTCATCAATAGAAGCATGATCCAACCTACATTTGGCGTAAAGTATGGTCAGGCGGAGGAATGTCGAGTTCATGACATCATTCTTGACTACATCAAATGCAAGGCTGCTGAAGAGAATTTTGTAACCACACTAAATGCTGCGGAGCATGGATACAGTTCAGAATACAAGGTTCGTAGGCTTTGTGTCAACAACCGCAATGAAGAAAATGCTACCATAGCTGCAGGCCTGATTCTGTCTAATGTTCGGTCGTTTACTATATTTGGGTGTCCCATACAATCCTCTTTGTTGGATTTCACGTCTCTTCGTGTGCTGGACCTAGGATATTTCTGGGGCATGCAAGACCATCATCTTGCAAATATTGAAAAGATGTTTCATCTTAAGTACTTAAGTCTCTACTCAATAACTAAGCTCCCTGAGAAAATTGGGGAACTGCAATATCTACAAACACTGGATGTACGAAACTCCAGAATTAAAGAACTGCCGCCGACTATCACAAAGCTTCAACGACTGGCCCATTTATATGTTAACTCGTTCGCTAAATTTCCAGAGGGAATGATTGGACAGATGCACAGCTTGGAAGAGCTATGGGAGTATGGAGTCAAATCCAACGAACAAGGGAAGAGCCTGAATGAATTCAGTAAACTAACCAAGCTGACGACATTAGGAATTGAATGGGAATATGATGTGCCACATGGCCCAGAAGGATTAAGCCAAGCTGAGGGCATTCACAGTTATGTGGGAACTTTATTATCTTTATGCAACCTTCATTATTTATCTATCTCGACCTCCTCTAACAGCTCTGGATGGGCATACCCACTGTTGCTGGATTCATGGCACCCTGCTGCTCCCTGTAGCATCCGGAAGCTCTGCCTGATAAATATTCTCATCTACAAGGTGCCAAATTGGATGGGCTCGCTTGGAAATCTTGGGGTGCTAAAATTGAATATCATGTGTTTGAGACCAGAAGATGTTGAGAACCTTGGAGCAATACCCTGTTTGCTTTTTCTCAAACTACACACTTACAGAGTCACCAATGGAAGGATCATTGTCCATGGTAGAAACGGATTCAGAAATCTTAAATATTTCTCCCTATCCATCTATAGCTGTGGGGCCGCATGGGAGTTTGAAGTGGGATCGATGCCAAAGCTTGAGCACATCAAGCTTAAGTTTTGTGTGGAGTGCCTGAATGGTGCTTTTAATTTCGGCATCCAGCACCTCCCCGCTCTCAGCAAGGTTGAGATCATTATTCGAGGCACAAATCGTGATGGCACCGTCGAATGTGTTGCATGCGCCATTAATGCTGCCATCGAGACACTTCCCAACCACCCCACTGTCAGATTAGAAACCCATTGGTGTGGGCATATCGAACTCGTAAGTACTCTCTCAGAATTGCAGGCTTTGATCATGGCATCACCCTCTCAGTTTTGACTACTGCATTATTCTTTCTTCGATTTAGCAAATACTTGGCTGTTCAATTAAATAATTCCTTACTTCTGTTCATTTTTCTGCTAGCCTTGCGAGATCAATCGAAGTTTTTATAGGGTCTTAACAGAGTGGCGCAAATTTTTGAAAATTGAAGAGGAGCAGGAGCAAGTAAGAGACGGAGAGACTGAACTAGAAGTTTACCTAAGGTCACGCCCATGGCTAGTAAGTTCTTCATCCTCATCCAAACAACATTCTGTTCCTGTCACTCTCCTTTCTCCGTCAACCTCGTCATTTTTTTAAGAGAAAACTGTCTGGGATCCATGAAAAGGAAGAGGAAGAGACCGATGAAAAGGAAGAGGAGAAGACTTATGAAGAAGAGGAGGAGGAGAAAGATGAAGAGAAAGAGGAGTATAGGAGGAGACTGATAAAGAGGAAGAGGAAGGAGGAGGACACCAATGAAAACGCCGTATGAGTTGGTGGTACCTAGGTCTAGGTCGGCACTCGAGACATAACCTGTGCAAGGTGGTATTTTTTCCTCTATGCTAAGACAGCCGGAGCCAGGGAAGTTAACAACAATATGCTTCCTCCCAACCGACAACGGCAACGCACAATATTGGTGATTACTACTACTTCAGATCAAGTGTCCGTAAGAAGTTGATAAGCCGGCAACTTCAATGAAGGATGGGCTAGCTACCTGCACAACTGGGAGTCATCACCTAATTCATCTTTCCAGAATATCTGTTTTTCTTGAATCATGGTGTGTGTCAGGCCTCTTAAAGTCTTGATGTTAACATTTGGCTGTTGAGGTGTCTGCTTCTTGTCATTCTACTGTTTCAGGATCCGACAAAAAACAAAGTTTATCGTTTTATGACATATTTCTGCTCTATGCTGGTGCCTGGTAGCTCCAGCTTTGATGTGGTTTGTGCTGGTTGTAATGCTTAGAGTATATAGTAAGGATCTAGTTGTTATGATAGGATATGATTAGTATTTTTATATGATTCTATTCTATTTTTAAGGTTGTTTGAGATTCAAACTATTATGTACTCTATATAACATTTAACGAGACTTAATATAAAATATCAACAATTACGTAGTATATTCATCTTTCTACATGATATCAGGCTGGCGCTGTGATGAGCACCAAACAACATGCCCAGAAATTGTCCCTCTCTTTCATGGTACCAACAACGAACAAATACCCTTATCTGAATTTTGTCCAAAAGAGTAGCAAGGAGTATACAGGTATATGCGTAGCAACTGATCACTCTAGCTGGAAACTCGACCACTAGTTACTTCAAGAATCAAGACTTGATTTAAAAAAAAAAACACTAGCAGCAATGCAGCAGCAAAATAGATAGCAGATCACCCTCACGGCCAGCAATCAACAAGAACAGCAGTGCTTAGCTTGATTTCTACTAAAACAAGAAGGCAATCAGACCTGCAGCTCTCCACCCATATATGTACCTTTGAGCAAAACACGGTCAGAGAGGATGGGAACACCGCAGAACTCCCAGCGAGTGCACGCAGGCACGTTAACAAAGGAACTCAACGACCAAATTAACGGACTAAGACCATCCTAGCTACTAACTCAAGTCTAATACTCCTAGGATTCAATTAACTCAAAACTAAACAGGACTCCTAATTAAACATGTCGAACTATCCTTGATCTCCACCTGCATGGAACCAATGAAAACATATTTTTCTTGGCGCCATTGCTTCTTATCTCCTGACTCTCTTCTCTTGCGCAGTTCAGCTCCTTCAAAAATTAATTTGCATGGCATAATAGTAGCAGCAGCCAGTGCATCCACCTTCTTGTTTTGATTGACAAATATAGGCATCGAACTTGGCAGAAAATATATGCAATTCAATGCAAGAATTTTTAGAATTGATTATCACATCACGCTGTTCCTGAGCTGCCGCGCTTCTAGGAGATGATCCCATCTCTATGATCGCTCCTAAGGGCTACACAACTCGTAGTTTAGTCATGTCACCGATCATCCGATCGGCTACCACGTGGAGTTTTTCTCAGTCCTCTTTAGATCAGGTTTTCTCTTGATCACAAGATCAATTTTTTCGATCATGGATCGATTTGCCTCGCCCTGCCGATCCGTCGACGCTCCTCAGCTTCGACCTCTCCGGTGCCTTCTCCCGTACCGTGGCACTCATCGACATGGCCCCCTCCTTTGCAGCCTTCCGAGCGCCTCGTCTACACGTCGTCGTCACGCTGAATCATCATCATCGGACGCCATCCGTGAGCACGAGCCTCTCACCACCGAGAACGAGGCTATCTGCTATGTGCCCTTCTAGGCTGTAGTGCTAGTGCTCGTAGTCACGTCATCATCGCCGGGGTCGTTGCCTCTCCAGGCAATGGCTCCAAATCGTGCTGCTCATTCTCGTCACCATGCCAGCTATCGCTCCGCGTTAGCGCCTTCGTCCAACACCTCCAAGCCGTTGACACCGCCAATCGAGGTCCTCGGCAGGATCAACCTGACTATGTGCACATATGTGCTCGTGTTGGTGGTTTGGGCTTGTACCCTCCTCCACGGCTACAACCGCAGTCACTTGCTCTCGGCTACCTCCACAACAACAGGGCTATCGTCCACTATAGCAAACTCGTCGTCTTTCACTCCAGTATGAGCATTTGTGCTGCTCACGCTACGACTATGGGGGATACTAGAGTATATGGTAAGAATCTGGATGTTATGGTAAGAATCTGGATGTTATGATAGGATAGTATTAATCTTTCCGATACGATTTCATCTTATCTCTAGAATTTTTTAAAATCCAAGCCACTAGGTACTCTGTATAAACAGACCACGAGACTCAATGTTTTAACATCAACAATTATACAGTATATTCATTAATAATACTCTAATTATCTTTCAATAAACCTGGATGTGGCATAATTGTCCGTCTGGGCGTGAATGCCATTATGTATTTCTCAGCTCTCGCTGAATTCTGGCATGTCAGCTATCCATAACGGCCTACATTCATACATTGCTCTACCGATCGACGAGGAAGATCCATAAATCCCAGCGGTGACGCCAAGCCCAAACCGGGACTCATGAATCAACCAACGGCTGCAAATTCATATTCAGATTTATAATTTGAAATCCTTTTTTAGTCTGATGATCTCCTAAGTAGAGTGGAAGCGAGCTGTTCAAAATTACTTCCAAGATCTACAAGCAGAAACCTGCCAGCCACCAGCTGCCATTGCCAGGCAAAGGCAAGAAATATTTCCAAATAAGGTTCTTTTTTATCCTGGTCACTATATCTGATGTCACACTAATGCCATCAGATATAAATCCACATTCGCGAAAATTTACGTCACCTGCAACAGACTTTCACTCGAGTATGCGCTGATTTGACTGAGCAGCACCATATGCCCATGAAACCTACATTCCTTAAGAGGACTACGCATTGCAAACAGGTAGTACATATTACGACTTGCGAAGTCCCTATCATCAGTGACTACAAGCAGACAGAAATTTACAGCTACCAGATGCTAATACAAGAGACGCAACAAAACTGATGCCCGGCCAAAAGAACAGATCCTGCAAGTCGAACACGCTGAGGCCCAAGAGAAACAGCCTTCTCCAAATAAAAATACTGTTGGCAATCTAGCACTCAGATCGCCCACCAGACCCTCTCACAATCTCTGGAATCGCTCGGTTGTGCAGACTGAAGAAAAACCGAACAATGTCATGCTACAGTAACTAAATCTTCAGACGGAACTCAGCGTGGATTTGTGTTGCGGGGGCTGCACCATTTTCTCTGGTGTTTATTCCTTTAAATAGACAATCAAAGTAGTGGACAATGAGGCCTATATGCACGCCATGATCTCCATGTCTTGTGCCATCCCACAAGCCGATCAAGTCGTGCATATCTGCCTGAAGAACCGGACTAAAACTAACAGACTCTGACTGACTCCAACGGACTCGATCCTACATCAATCTTTGCTTCCTCGACACACTCTCTGATGAAGTGATACTTTGTGTCGATATGTTTGCTTCGATCATGGAATACCGGATTCTTGCTCAGTGCTATAGCTGACTTATTATCGATCTTGAGCTTCGGTACTCCAATTCTTCTTCCCAGAACATCAGTCAGCAGTCGTTGGAGCCAAGTGCCTTGGCAAGCTGCTGCAGCAGCGACAATGTGCTCAACTTCACATGATGATAATGCCACCACGCGCTGCTTCTGGGATTGCCATGTAATTGGCTTGCCTCCGAGGAAGAATATGACACCGGAGGTGCTTTTGCGATCATCCACATCTCCTGCCACGTCAGAATCGCTGAACCCAACTAGCTGCGGATCACCATGTCCTTGTCTTGGGTATGTCATTCCATAACTTGTTGTCCTGGCAATGTACCTCAACAAATGTTTGACGACAACAAGGTATTCTTGCCTGGGGGCCTCCATGAACCGGCTTACATACCCACAACGAAGGATATGTCAGGCCGTGTGTGGAAAAGGTAACGAAGACTTCCGATCAGGCTGCAATAATACTTGGCATCCACTAGATCACTCGAGTTCGTCCTGGACAGCTTCAACCGAGATTCCATCGGTGTTTTGCAGGTGTTGCAGCCCGCCAATCCAGCTTTCTCCACAAGCTTCTTGGCATACATTGCTTGGCGAATAGAGATGCCATTTTGATTCTGCTGCACCTCGATCCCCAGATAGTGTGACAGAAGCCCCAAGTCACTCATCCAGAAGAGGTTCAACATCTCCTCATTGAACAAGTCAATGTTCTCGTTGAACGCACCAGTGATGATCAAGTCATCCACATACACCCCGACAGCAAGCCGGGAAAATCACCTCCCCGTGCATAGATGCCATGTTCAATGTCACTCCTCTGGAACCCAAGTGCTCTTAGGCTGGTGTCCAGCTTTGAGTTCCATGCCCGGGGTGCCTGCTTGAGCTCGTACAGCGCCTTGTGGAGCTTCAATACTTGGTGTGGGTGATCTTCGTTGATGAAGCCCGGGGGCTGCTCGATGAAGATTTCCTCCTCCAGATCGCCATTGAGGAAGGCCATCTTCACATCCATGTGATGCACGCACCACCCAAAGTGAGCAGCCATGTCGAGCAGCAACCGGAATGAATCGAGTCTTGCCACCAGCGTGAATGTTTCTTCGTAGTCAACGCCGTGCCGTTGAGCATATCCTTTTACCACCAATCGAGCCTTGTGGTGGACAATGGCACCCTTATCATCTTGTTTGAGCTTGAAGATCCACTTGAGCCCGATGGCGTGCCTTCCCGCCGGGAGATCAACCAAGTCCCAAGTGCGATTGTCTTCTATGGCCGTCATCTCGTCGATCATTGCCTGCCGTCACACCATGTGTTGTTCGGCCTCGGTGAAGGTTGTGTGCTCTTTGTCTATTGCAAGTAGCAGCCCACCACCGTCGAGCTCCCGAGCAACCAGTCCAGGAGGACCCGCTGCCCTAATGATCTTGTCGACAAGGCAGAATCGCCTCTAGGCATCATCGTGGTCGTCATCCAGATCCGGCGAGCCCGACGGCGGTGAGTCGAACTCAACCGCAGCCTGCCCCGACTCTGGACTTGCCACCATGGGTGACATGGATTGTCCGGTGACAACACTTGGGTGGTGGCTCACACCAGGGCTCGCCACCACGAGTGATGGCGACTGGCCCACTCCTGGGCTCGCCGCCATGTGTTGGTCTCCTTCTTGCTAGGGCGGTATAGGGTCCCTTGCTCCCGTCGCCTCTGTGAGTAGTTCCACAGTGAAGGGCTCACCACCATTGCGGTACGGATCATCCCCTTCTTCGCTCCAGTCTCATCGCGCCGATTCATCGAAGATCACATCGCGGGTTATCACCACGCGATTGCTGGCTGGATTGAACACCCGATAGGCCTTCAAACCAGGCTCATAGCGCACGAACACCATCGGCGTGCTTCAGTTGTCCAACTTCTTCAGATTTGGCCGGACATCCTTTACACATGCAACACAGCCAAACACACGAAAGAAATGGACTGGTGGACGCTTGCCATACCATGCTTCATAAGGTGTTTTGTTGACGACACTCTTTGTTGCTGCACGGTTCAGTATGAAGTTTGCCGTGGTCACCGCCTCGCCCCAGAAGCGTCCCGGCATCGCATTTGCCTTCAACATGCACCTCGCCATGGCCAGCATGGTCTAATTTTAGCGTTCCACAACGCCATTCTGTTGTGGTGAATATGGCGCTGTGAGTTGACGATGGATGCCTTCTCCTGCGTAGTACTCGGCAAATTCTTTCACTGTGAACTCGCCGTCGTGGTCCGTCTGAAGCGCACCGAGTTTCTGGCCAGAGTCTGCTTCCGTGCGAGCTTGAAACTCCTTGATTGCAGCCGCTACTTGATCCTTTGAGGCGAGCAGTGTGAGCCATTGATAGCGGCTCATATCATCAACAAGTAGAAGGAAATAGCGTTTTCCTCCCGGCGTTGGTGGCGTGATGGGGCCACATAAGTCCCCATGGACAAGCTCCAGATTGCGCTCAGCTCATAAGTGAGCCTGGCTCGGAAACTTGGCGCGTCGTTGCTTTCCCGCGAGGCAGCTATCACAGAGCTGCTCAACGTGCTCGATGTGCGGTAGACCGCGAGCCAAGCTTTTCTGCGCCAACTCTCGAAGCCCTCCGAGGCTCAGGTGGCCATAACGGGCATGCCAGCGCCATGCCGTATCTTCACACCGCGTCACCAAGCAGATGGGTTGCACAATCTGCAGTGCAAGCAGGTATATCCTGGACGGGGATCTCTGCACCTTTGCCAGGAGTCGACGCCGTTCATCGCGAAAAGAAGTCATGGAAGTGTGGATAGATCGACATCAAACTCTAGCCGAAGAATTCCTTCTTCGATCACCACTTGGTAGCCAGACTCGTCCAGCTGGCCGAGGATGACAATGTTGGCCACCAATCGTGGAATGAAGTAGACTCCGGTTAAAGCGCGGTGCTCGCCATTCTTGCAGCCGAATAGGACGACGTCGCGCCCTTCTATCTTCACCACCGAACCGTCACCAAATAGCACGGTGCCTTGAACGCTGGTGTCCATCTCGGAGAAGACACCTCGGGAGCCCGTCATGTGGTTCGTGGCTCCGGTGTCCAGCACCCATTTGCTGTGGTCGTAATCCTCCTTCTGTCCGAGCTGAGCGAACACGCGGGCTTCGTCCAGTTGGATTCGCCCCTTATCAGCTGGAGCACGGCTCGGTGCAATCCACGTGACGGTTGCTGAAGCCATCAGCAAGGACTCCTCATTGTCGTTGGCCTGGGTCACGTGCACGTGCTCACGATTCCGAGGCTTGCTGCGGCACTCCCTGGCCCAGTAGCCTTGTTTGCCGCAATTGTGACACTTGTCGGTGGGAGTGGCCCGGCTTCCTCCGGTTCCGACGTCGCGCATTTTGGCTGCGCGCTCGCGCCCTCTGTCGTGGCACTTGCCATGCCTGCCAGTGCTCGAGCAACCTTGGTCGCCATCCCGATCCGCAGCTTCATGAGGAGAAGTTGATCGCCTCCTTTGCTTGCTGCAACTCTGAGCTGGTAGCGCTCCTCGACAGCCCTCAAGCGCCCAGTAACCTCTTCGACTAACAACGTGTTGAGGTCCAACAACGTTTCGATCGAAATGGCCACCTGCGACAGTTGCTCGGGGACAACCTGCAGGAACTTCCTCACGATCTCATCATCCATGATGTTGTCGCCGAGAATCCGCAGGTTGTTTGCTAACCCAGTGATGCGCATCGAGAATGCATCCATTGACTGGCCCGGCTTGAAGGCGATCTCCCCGAATTCAAGCCGGAGCTTTTGTGCGTTCGCTTCCCTCACGCGTTGGACACCCATCCGGATGGTCTTCACGGCCTCCCAAGCCTCCTTCGTTGTGGGCTTGACCGCTAGGGATGGCAGCATCTCTTGCGGCACTGCCCAAAGGATCGCTGAGAGCGCCAGTCGATCTACACGATAATCACCGTTGCCAGGATCAATCACCTCCCACAGGCCTTGTGTCTGGAGGTTCACCCTCATCACCAGCGACCACTCCTGGTAGTTGGTGCTGGTGAGCATGGGGTACGCGACGGTGCCTGCCACTTCCCTCACCACACGCCGCATGGCCATCTCCCCTCCAGCTCTGAAATTTTGACGGCGGAGCTGCGAAGGAGATTGAGAGCGTGCCGGCGAGGTCGACGAGGAATTCGAATGAATGGATATGGTACCAGGAGCTCACTCAAGGCTCTAATGCCAATTGTTGGCAATCTAGCACTCAGATCACTCACCAGACCCTCTCACAATCTCTGAAATCGCTCGGTTGTGCAGACTGAAGAAAAACCGAACAATGTTGTGCTACAGTAACCAAATATTCAAACGGAACTCAGCGTGAATTTGTGTTGCGGGGGCTGCACCATTTTCTCTGGTGTTTATTCTGTTAAATAGGCATTTTCTCGCCTCTCTCTTAATCCCTCTCCTCTCTCATCTCTCCTCTTACAAAATATTAGCGTAGCCATCAATGGCCTTGTTACAGCAGTACAGCACTACCTTTAGCAAATAGAAAAGACTAGCAAATCTACACTAGTATACTAGTATGGCTATGAATAAATTTTCCTTCATTGGATTTTGGAGCATTTATCTTGATCAAAATAGCATCACTAGTCCACACTAAAAAATCGTTTAAACGCTAACAGCACTTCGTACCATTGATACAAATCAAATAAGCTAAATTCTCCAAACATAATAACAAGGATACCAAACTAGTGCAATGGTTGTCAAAATCCAAAAAACAATCAATTTGTCTGAATCAAACGTAAGATACATCCAAAACCTCCTGATCCGAAAACAAGGTGTTAAAATGCGAAAAGGCTTAATTCTTACAAATAAAACAAGACATTCAACCATCATTTGCCTAGTAGGCTTACTGTGTAAGAAAATATGGAACCATCACTGTTGAAGGTACTGCAAGGAATGGGAAGGGGGCATCTACTAAAAGCCTGTAAAAAAATAGTATCAGAATAAAATAAATGAATATGTCATCTAGAAAATAAGGGAAGGAAATATATGAGAAACTGAGCATAAAAACAACCAAATCTGATGAACCCAACAAAATAGGCAGACCACTCACATAGACACATGATAAAGGATTCATGCCCTTGGGTGAAAATGTAACATGCTCTCATCAACAACAAAAATAATCAACTACTAAATGCCAAATAAATCTAGTAAGTACCAAAAAAATCAGTCCATCATCACAAGGTTGGACAAAAGGGAAAGGATGAACCCTAAACACTACCAATAAACATTTTCTTGCTCAGGTGAAATATTATACTCATGAGCTTGACCATGGTTTCATTTTCCAGCTGTACAAACACAACAAATATCTATGTACCAAATTGAAATGTACAAATCAAGTCACCACCAGGAACCTGGGTTGACAGGGTCACTGAACGGGTCCGGTCATGGGTGCCTTAAAGTGTGTGTCGAAGAAGGGTACTTTTCTTTGATATGCTAGTTCGGGCCATGGGACATGACCCCGACAAATGTGGGTTAAGGAATCCAGGTCAATGGATCAACTATAAATGGAAATAAACAAAGTATATTGGGAAAGAAATGGAAAAATAGAGAAAACAAAAGAAGAAAGGGGAAAGATGAATAAATAAGCCTGGCCCAATTTCCACCAGCCCATCCATCCCTCTCCTCTCTCTCAATCCCTTGACAACTCACTCTTATGTCTAGACCACGACTCTACCCCTACCTCAACCTAACGCCGCCACATTCTATCACCCTTGCCCCCCCCCCCTCTCCCTCCCACTGCCTCTCCCTTCCTCTTTCCCTTCATTCTCCCCCAACGAGCCGCGACCATGGTGGATTTGGCGAGCAACAACAACGGCAACGATGGTGACGAGGGAAAGCAATGGTAGCTGTTGGAACCGAAGTCCCGAACAAGGAAAACCTTCGCTCCGAGGGAAAGCCGAAGGTTTCTGGGTGTGACACGTATTCAGAGGTAAATAGCCTCGATTGATTCCTCCTGATCTCGAGTATAGTATAGCTCCATTTATAGCCCGTACTCAACCACTCCACACTAGGGTTTACAGTTTTACCCCCTCACCTGCTACATTCCCGGTATATTCGGGGCATTATGGTACAATCAAGTATATTTACATAATTACAACTATGCCCAGCGCAGTTAAGTGGGCCTCGATGTCCATTTGTGGTCTTCGACCAATCTCATGGTTGCGTTGAAGGCTCCTCCTCAGCTTCCAGCCGAAGGTTCACCATGAGCTTCGCTCCTGCCCTCCAGCGCCATGAGTCGACCTTCGGCCTCCGGCCGAAGATACGCTAGTACCTTCGCACCCTTCGGTCAGCGGAATTGCCGGTCGACCTTCAGCTGCTGACCGAGGGCATGTCGACGCCTTTGCCGACGCGGATGGCAGGAACAACGAACATGCCTCCGGGCTTCGACCGAAGGCCCGTCCTAGCCTTCACCCACACGGATGAAGGATATGGGCCAACCTTCAGGCTTCGACCGAAGGTACGCCATGATCTTCGCCTGCATTTCCTGAAACATCCCTGCAACACTCATGAGTGTTTAGCCACCGGTAGACTTCGACTTGCCATACGAGGGGGGGGGGGGAGATCATCCCCAATAGTAGCGATTGAGGTTAGCTTCCGCTCCCCCATATTCTCCATCGTCACTATCCTCCTCTTCTGCCATCCCATTGGTTCATGAGCCGTTGGGCGGTGGCATCCCAGCCATGAACCAAGATCACGGCAATCCACGATCCAGGATGTGTGTACCGAGGTCGTTGATCGAGGAGGTGACCCACTACCCCGCTTACTGTGGTACATATACTTCACATAAACAACACAAGCTGTAAACCATCATGAATCATGAACAATCAAGGCAACAGAAATCAACTGCAGTAGACAACAAAGGTGAAAATCAAGAGCCACTGGAAATTGTTAAACCTTCAGCCTCTGCTTGCTATCCTTATCCCAGAAATTGAAAGCACCATCAGATCCAGCAGTTGCAAATGTGTGATGGGCCTGCGACAAGTTATAGAAAATATGAAATCCTAAAATTAAAATCACCAAGTACGATTTCCAAACTTGGAACCAACTACAATTTCCAAACATAGAAATTATCATAAGCAAATGGACACTACTTGTTTCAATGAAACACAGTCTACAAACACAACCAACTCAACGGACATAAAGTATCATCGATCAGTCATGCCAATCCAATGAACAAGTGTCATGTTAGCAAAAAAGAACATAGTGAAATAACCAATACTGTTCTTATATGTATATTCAACTGGTATGATATGAAATTTACTCTCAGCTAAACCGCTAATCTGTTGAAGTGTTGTTCTTTTTTTGGGTGGCCGGGGGGGCCAACATCTGTGTTCATCTGCTTGGACTTAGGAGTACTTTTGCGCCATTCATATGCCTAAGATTGCAGTGTATGGTTGTAGATAGCTTAAACTACAGTATCCCGTTAATTTTAGCTCAAGACATTTTGTGGAAGACAAGAAGTTGAACTTATGCTATTCAACAGATCAAATGAGAATGGAGACAAGGTATTAAAACTGAACATGACTGTTGCATCTGTATGCTCCATAGCAAGGTATGTTAAGCAACATAAGCCTCACAGATAAATAGCAAATGAGTATAGAGCGAGAAATCTATGTTAAGCAATATAAGAACAAACATAAGCCTCACAGGTAAATAACAAATGAGTAAAGAGAGGGAAATCTTACAGGGTGGAAGTTGAGTGAATTTACAGAGAATATATCATTTCCTTCCCTGTGACATTTGAAAGTGAAGTTTTTGCTTTGCTGTGAATCATCAATATGATGCACACCTGTTGGAATTGATCTCGGCTAACGTATCCTAACTAACGAGACCGAAATATCAGCGATTCCGTACGCGCCATGATCGGAGGCGCAACCAACTCTTGGTTGCGGTCCCGAGTTGAGCAGCGCAAGATAAATAAAGGGTCCCGGCGTCTCTCGGTGAGTATGAAAATCCCGTGAGGTCCCAAACGCCCTAAAAACTCTTCCCGATCCTAAAGAGTGCTGAATCGACTCGAAGATCGTCGCCATTGCAGCAACTGATCAAGAACCGAATGGGTTCTCCAGGCTCCGGTACGTGTTCACGCTTCCGCATCAAATTGGTGTTTGATTTAGGGCTAATGATATTGTCTAAGGCTTACTTATGCACATAACAATGATACCAGAGCCGTCTTTAGCCCTAATCAGACCCCTATTAGACTTAAATATGTTTATTGATGACCAATTAGTCCTGAATGATCATGTCTAAGTATAATTGATGTCAATTAGGTTCGGCTAATGTTAATTAGGGCCTTTTTTGATTAAGTTTTAGCACTGTTATTCTCAATTAAGCAAGTTTAGGCCTTGATTGCTTCTGTTTAAAGCTTAAATTATATGAATTAGTCCAAATTAGTCTCGGATTATACACTCATTCATGTTTTAAAGTTAAATTCTTCCGTTTTGATCATGTTTATGTGCATGCTTGTGTGTTTTGGAGCTTTGTTTGGGGCAAATAGATAGATTTTGAGCTCGGGTAGCATTAAGAAGGAGGGGATTGGGGAAACTCTACCACACATCCTAATGAACATCCCCATTCCCCCCCAAATCCGACTCAAAATCCCCAAATCCGAGACTCAAAATCCCCAAATCCAATCCCTAAATCCCCTTATCCGCCCCCCATTCTCCGGACAATCACTAAATTAGAGGGGATAAGGTCGAGTCTTACGCTTTTTGGTCGGCGTTGCCCGTCGGCTTCTTCTCCGGCGGGATCCCCTCCTTTTCCTTTCGGTTGCGCGCGGATCTTCCGGTTGGCGACATCTTCTCGTCTCCACCGCTCGTGCTTGCACGTCGTCTCTCCGGCGTGCTCCTCTTAGGTCGCCGCGCGCACAACCTCATGGTCCGCACCACCGAAGCTTTAACCGATGGAGGCACGCGCTTCTTCCTCACGCGTGCGCTCCGGCGGGTAGACCCACGGTGGCGCATTCTCTCTCACCGGCGGTATTTTTTCCGGCGTCGGAACCCTCGGACACCCGCCTCTCTCTCTCTCTCTCTCGCGCTGTGGCCGTATTTTTCGGAAGGGAAGAGGAGAAATGATTTTAGGGTTAGGGTTTCGGCCGACGGGGTTTTTATACCAGGCGATTTTGTCGGCCTGCCGTCGATCACGATGAACGGCTGAAAAGCTCCGGGCCGACGCACGCGAAGGCAGACCGGGCCGTGAGATCGTTCGGGCCGGGCGCGGTGGCTGGGCCGTGCCCTCGGCCGGGCCGGCGCGTGCGCGTGAAAACAAATTCGGCCCGGGCCGTGCTGATGGGCCAAGCCAGGCCGAAAGGCCTTTTTGGGCTGCATTCAATAAAGCTTTGGGCTTTTCCATTTATTTGGAATTTTCAGTGATTTCTAACGTCTTTTCCATTTATGCACTGGAATATCTAATGAAAATAGCCCAAAGTTAATGATGATTAATGCATATAATATTATTGTTAATTCTCTGGTTGAATTGGATCCAACGCGAAGATTTTTTTGGAGAATTTTACGATCAATTTATATAGGTTCATAATTACTTTCTGACCAAAGTTGATTGTAATTATGTGCCATCTTTATGTGTTTATTTAAATTCTTTTCCGTTTTCTGCCCAACGGTGATGCGGATTGGAGTTTTATTTTTGCATGATTTTAATCAAACCAACGTAGGGTTATTTTCGTGTAAATTATTTCCTTATGATAAATTTACTAATCTGGCCCAATTCTTCTCTCCAGCTCTTAACGCTTCCTCTATTGCCGCCACTATTGACGGCATAGAGCAACTTACGGGCAATAATTTTCCTGCTTGGAAAGCTAAGGTGACTGTTGTCCTTGGTGTTTTGGACCTGGACTATGCACTCAGGGTTGACGCTCCCACAGCTCCCGCCATTGGCGTGGAAAATTATGATGAATTAAAGAAAACTTATGATTCACTTTCTGAGAAATGGGAGCGGTCCAACCGCATGTCTCTTATGATAATGAAGAACTCAATATTAGATGCTATAAGGGGAGCAATCCCAAACTCAGAAAAAGCTAAGACGTACTTGGCATCTGTGGAGGAGCAATTTAAAGGCACCTCCAAGGTTTATGCCAGTACACTGATTCAGGAGCTCCTCAACACTAAGTATAATTATGGGTCCGGTGGCATAAGAGAACACATCATGATGATGACAGATATGGCTGCCAAACTCAAGGGCATGGATATGGAAATCTCTGAGGGTTTCCTTGTCCACTTCATTATGACCTCTCTCCCTCCTGAGTTTACTCCTTTTAAGATAAATTACAACACTCAGAAAGAGAAGTGGAGCATGAGCGACTTGATCGCAATGTGCGTCCAAGAGGAAGAGAGGGTGAGGGCTGAAAATAAAGATTTTGTGAATCAAATAAGCAGCCCCAAGAATAAAAGAAAATTCTAAAGGGATTTCAAGTATAAGAAGAAGTTGCATTTCGTCGCTAAACACGACAAGGCAGCACAGAGGGCGCCCAAGGCATTTGCTCCTTCTGCTCCTGCCTCTCAAGAATCTAAAGATGACGGATGCCACTTCTGCCACAAGAAAGACCACTACCAAAAGGACTGTATTGGTTTCCTGAAGTGGCTTGCAAAGAAGGGTAATGATTTCATAACATTCATTGATGAATCACTTTATGCTGATTTTTTTCTTAATTCATGGTGGATTGACTCAGGTGCCACTGTGCACGTTACCAACTCCTTACAGGGATTCCTTACCGCGAGAACATTAAGAAAGGGGGAGCGAAGTCTTAGAGTGGCCAATGGGAAGGAAGCTCAAGTTGAAGCTATCGGATCCCTCCCATTAGTTCTAAATAGTGGCTTCACTCTTAGATTAAATAATGTAGTTTATGTTCCTTCTATGAGGAGGAATCTCATTTCAGTTTCAATGTTAGATGATGATGGTTTTTATTATAATTTTGGAGACAATAAATGCATTCTTAAATTTAATTCAGATGTTATTGGTCTTGCCATCTGACAAGACAAACTTTATATGCTTCCTCTTAATGAATCCTCTGTGACGATGAATGTCTATGATGTAAGCCATAAAAGAAAGAGAAGTACAATTAATGAGACTTCTTCGAAACTGTGGCATTGTCGTTTGGGCCACATTTCGAGGGGGAGAATGGAGCGTCTCATTAAGGAAGAGATTCTCCAACCCTTAGACTTCTCCGACTCTGACCACTGCATAGATTGCATTAAAAGAAAATACGTTAAGCAAATAAAGAAAGGGGCCACTCGGAGCACAGGATTATTAGAATTAATTCACACGGACATATGTGGTCCTTTTCCTGTGACATCAGTTGACGGTTTTGATTCTTTCATTACCTTCACTAATGATTTCTCCCGTTACAGCTATATCTACCCCATTAAAGATCGATCTGAATCTCTCGATAAATTTAAGATATTTAAGGCTGAAGTAGAAAATCAGCACAACCTGAAGATTAAAGTAGTGAGATCGGATCGCGGGGGAGAATATTATGGGAGGCATGCCACATATGGGCAAATCTCTGGTCCTTTTGCCAGATTCCTTCTGGAAAATGGCATAGTAGCCCAATATTCTACACCTGGTGAACCTCAGCAAAACGGGGTAGCTGAGTGACGCAACCGCACGCTTATGGATATGGTGCGAAGTATGCTCAGCTATTCTAGTTTACCAGTTGGACTGTGGATGGAGGCACTTAAGACAGCCACACACATTCTTAATCGGGTTCCCAGTAAGATCAAAGGGATATCGCTTTTACTGTCCAGATAGGATCACTAAGTTCGTAGAAACTAGACACGCTGTGTTTCTTGAAAACGGGGATATGGAGCCAAGGGAAGTTGATACAAGAGTCACACATCCCTGTGCCTCAGGTGGTTGCACCTTCAGTAGAAACTAACATTAATACACCCCCTGTTGAGGTCTCTGAAATTCCTAATGATATACCTAACGATGAGCCTCAGCAGTCCCCTGCAGTACCCAGTCCTTGTCCTGCAGTGCATAATGAACCGATCAGGAGATCACAGCGTGACAGGAGACCTGCCATCTCGAACGATTATGTTGTTTATACGAATGAGGATGTTAATGACATAGGGAAGACAGAAGATCCCAACTCATATAAAGAAGCCATGATGAATAAGCATTCGTCTGAGTGGCTTAATGCCATGAATGACGAATTAAAATCTATGAGCGATAATGATGTGTAGGACCTAGTAGAAATTCCTGACGGAGCCAAAACAGTAGGCTGTAAATGGGTCTACAAAACTAAACATGATTCTAATGGGAACATCAAAAGGTTCAAAGCAAGGCTCGTAGCTAAAGGCTTCTCGCAAAGAGAAGGAATCGATTATAATGAAACTTTCTCTCCTGTATCAAGTAAAGATTCTTTCAGAATAATTATGGCGCTCACAGCGCATTATGATTTAGAGCTGCATCAGATGGATGTAAAAACGGCATTCCTTAATGGTGACTTGGAAGAAAATGTTTACATGACTCAGCCAGAAGGTTTTGTCATGAAAGACAACGAACATTTGGGATGTCGCCTTAAGAAATCAATTTATGGTCTAAAACAAGCGTCTAGACAGTGGTATCTCAAGTTTGACAAAGTCATCAGAAATTTTGGCTTTAAAGAAAATGAAGTTGATAACTGCATTTATATAAAGTTTAAAGTGGGAAAATTCACCATCTTAGTTCTTTATGTGGATGACATCTTATTGGCCAGCAGTGATAAGGATATGCTGTTTGAGACCAAAAGATTTCTTTCCTCTAATTTCGATATGAAGGATCTCGGTGAAGCCTCTTATGTTCTTGGCATTGAAATTCATCGAGATCGGTCCAAAGGAGCATTAGGTTTGTCTCAAAAGGCATACATTGACAGAGTACTAAAGAAATACAATATGCATAAGTGCTCTACCACGCCTGCTCCTATTGTTAAGGGCGATAAGTTTGGGACATATCAGTGTCCAAGGAACCAATATGAGATTGATCAAATGAAGACGGTTCCTTATGCTTCAGCTGTCGGAAGCATCATGTACGCTCAAGTATGTACGCGTCCTGACTTAGCTTTCGTGACCGGGATGCTTGGCAGATATCAATCAAATCCAGGACCGGACCACTGGAAAGCCGTTAAGAAAGTCCTTCGCTATTTGCAAGGCACTAAGAACTACATGCTCATATTTAGAGAATCCAATAACCTTAAAGTCATTGGTTATTCGGATGCAGACTTTGCGGGGTGTGTAGACACTAAGAAATCCATGTCAGGTTATATCTTCACCCTCGCTGGAGGAGCTATCTCGTGAAAAAGCTCCAAGCAGACACTTACAGCATCTTCAACGATGCAAGCTGAGTTTGTGGCATGTTATGAGGCTACCGGGCAGGCTGTATGGCTAAAGAACTTTATCCCGGGACTAAGAGTGGTCGACAGCATTGCAAAACCACTTACATTATATTGCGATAATCAACCCGCAGTTTTCTATACGAGTAACAACAAGTCGAGTGGTGCTGCCAAACACATCGACATTAAGTATCATGTTGTGAAAGATAGAATCCAGGATCAGATAATAAGTGTCAAGCATATAAGTACTAAGTCAATACTTGCGGATCCGCTTACTAAAGGCTTACCACCCCATATTTTTTGTGATCATGTTGCCGGTATGAGGTTATTGGAAAGCCTATGATTCTGGATAAGAGGACCATAATGCAAACCAACTCCCATTAGGAATAATGATTTTTTCCATTTCAAGATGAAATAGTGTGCTATGGGTTTTTGGGTTTCAGTGGCATTTAATTAGCCGCTGTAATCTTTAGCCTTGGTGTATTATTTCATTGAGAGTGGGCTTATGATGGTAGCCTTACGATCAAGGGGGAGAATGTTGGAATTGATCTCGGCTAACGTATCCTAACTAACGAGACCGAAATATCAGCGATTCCGTACGCGCCATGATCGGAGGCGCAACCAACTCTTGGTTGCGGTCCCGAGTCGAGCAGCGCAAGATAAATAAAGGGTCCCGGCGCCTCTCGGTGAGTATGAAAATCCCGTGAGGTCCCAAACGCCCTAAAAACTCTTCCCGATCCTAAAGAGCGCTGAATCGACTCGAAGATCGTCGCCATTGCAGCAACTGATCAAGAACCGAATGGGTTCTCCAGGCTCCGGTACGTGTTCACGCTTCCGTATCAAATTGGTGTTTGATTTAGGGCTAATGATATTGTCTAAGACTTACTTATGCACATAACAACACCAACTCTTCCTTCTATTGAACCCACCTTTAAATGAATACAATGGGTCGGTCACATGGAAATCAATGTTTATTCTCAAAGTCACGTGGAAATTATTTAAAGAAAAATATATTGTCAGGTACCGACCATTATATCCAAGATATTGAATTAACACACCGATTTAGAACGAAGTAAATACCAAACACAACCATACAGGTACCAGCAAAACATTGACTGGTACAAGCCAGTATCAAAATAACCACCAGCTAAACAATCTGCCACAAGGCACGTAAAGTATAGGAAGACGCACTGCCACTGAAAATAATTTCTTTGAAGCCCCAGAGGGCTTGACTAGGGGACCGAGTCCATATTTGTGAAGAGTCCAGATGGCCCTTACAAGCCGCCCTCCCTCTTGCATCCACCGAGTCTTTTTCCTCCCTACCAAGCTCCACTATTACTCTGTCCTTGTTATTCTTCTCTATCCCTGCCATCTTACCTCTCTCCTGCCATCACCGATAGGTCTGCCACACATACCATCCGCACAGCAACTCAAGGCACAACAGCATCAGCAATATTTATGCACGACATACATTTCAAGCACGTAGAAATTTACACAGCACTCATGATGTTATGTGCAGGATTACGGTTTAGGAGATAAAATCAGTCCGGTTTAGAGATAAGAGTCCAGTTTGGTTTAAATCAATTCGGTTTAGGAGATAAGATAGGATTAGTTAGTTTAAATCAGGATAAGAATTAGAGATAGAGTTTAGAGATAGAAGTGGGTTTGAATTGGCACTTGTAGGCCGGCTAGGATACTCCCTAGCTGGCTAGATATATGTGGCATTGTGCCTAGATCAAATCAGGCAAGAAGAATTAATCTAGTCTCCCTCAATATTCTAAATCTCCCTACTCTAAATTCCAATCCCTCCTCTAGCACCCGATGCCGTCCGGCTATCCTCCTGGTGGATGTTTACCCTAACACATGAGGCCATGACAGTGAAACTGATATTGGGTCGATATTCAAAATCTCATCCATACCAAATGATGAATTGCTGATTTGAGTAAGGTTATAGATTGTATAAATGAAGAAAGGAATGAAGAACAAAAGGACTAGCTGAAGACAATTGATTGAGTACATATTTGTATGCCGCAAAAGATACATTAAAATGTATTGGTGAAGCACAATAAAAATAGGCATATTCAAACAAAGGACGTTAGGTTTGGTAAATGTGAGAGTAAAGGACATGCAGAAAATTAAACATTACCAGAAATCCTAGTTGATCAGGGAATGCAGTGAGGCACCATGTCTGGTATTTTAGAGGTGACTGAATACGCTTGAACTCCGTCTAATGATCAAAACACAACACATGAAATCAGTCAGTTCAATAACACAACTTATTGACGCCCACCTGAAATTGAAGGAACCAGCACATGCATAGTCAGTTTAACAACACAATCACCTGAGCATTCAGCAAGTTGAAGACCACTGTAATTCACTGTAAGAGCGTAGCAACGCTCTGGAAGTTGCTGAACATGGACAGGATTTGATTGCCTTGTGTCCCAGTACCTTTAAATAGCATGGCAATCAGCGTTGAAGGTAGATAAGAACAAATCAGTGTCATCATAATCAAAGGTATCAGTTCCAATGCCATAATGGGATCAACACGAAGCACAATAGAAATGTATTGGGTCCAAAAGGGCACAGATGAATTAAAACAGGACCAAAGTCAAAGAGCAGATATGCACAATGTAGGCGCGCTTATCAAATATATAGCCAGAAATGGAATTCTTGGCATAATGTTTCTTGAATCAATCTGAAAAGCGCGATCAGACATACGACCACCAATGCTAAACATTCCCAAAGAATATTTATACAGTAATTACATTATGTAAATTTCCTATTAACTGTAACTACTGCATCAATTGTTGCTTGTATAGCAACTCCACCATGGAGCAAAACTCGCAGCAGCTGTAAACAGAACATGGATAGGATAGAAGGCTTACAGACTGGAATGGAAAGACAAAGAAAATGAGATGCATGCATCCTTTGCAGTATTTGACCTAGGAAATATGGTAATTTCTTTTCAATTGTTCAAAAACTTAGCTAATGTATTGATTCTTTTTAAAAAAAAAAAACATGTGATAATAATAACCGGGCAATGGTAGCAATGTAGGATCCAATGAATTGGGAATGCGCGACAAGATTCATCTGGGAGCAAAGGATTGGACTTGTGCACCTTAGAGTCTTATCCCAGATTCCAGAGACAAGAAGATTCATCTGAGGAATCCATGCAATCTCCTTGACAGATGCATCATGCATTGCAACTGTCTGAGCCTGCACACCGGACAGCAGAGGCCACATTTTGACCTGCTTGTCACAGCCTCCAGAGAAGACAGTAGTTCCATCGTCCTTCCAAGCCGAGCAGAGGACCTGAAAGAGGAAACAAATCAATCAGCACAACGGATACTAACTACTTGGAAATTAATCTAACACAGTATATGAAAACTTGTCTCAAGGAGAACATTGAGTTCATACTGGCTGATCATGCGAAATGGATGCCTTCGGCTGACTCTTCCCGCCAACTATCTCCCAGCACTTCACCTGTACAAAATGCAAAGCCAGCCGATCCTTGTAAGCTACATCACAATATCTGTAACACCCGGGGACCAAAACAAGCCCGGAAGGTCACTTAGACCAACCTACAAATCTGCCGAAAGCTAAGGAAAAATTTCGGCAGTATCTCCCCTGAAAGTGGAGGTATAACAGGCAACAACAAACCAGACAGAACAGATATAGAATATCACACTAGCAAAAAAAATAAGATCCTAGCAAACGAGGTACAAGCCTCGACCAAACCACTGAACCACCATCAAACTCACTATATATACATTACAGGGCAAAAGACAATATCTGACAGGGCATTAATTTTAGCCCCAAAAAAAAGGGAACGCGCAGGCGACATGTAGCTACCCATCCCGCAAGCGTTTGACACCTCAAAAGGAACCTGGAAAGAAAGCACGGGTGAGATTCGAAAATCTCAGCAAGTGAAAGGTACTTTAACAAAAAGCTATTTAGCCACAGTTGAATGTGCTAACAATTCTAAATAGAAACTAGTAATGAAACAGACCGCCAACACTAGAAGAAACAATTATGACTAAGCAAGTCCAACGATAACATTAAACATTTTAACATTCGGTTGGTATAAGCCTTCAGAGCCGCATATATATCTATATACAAGCTAACTAAAGGAAATAAGATTTGATACGAATGATTCATTGAATTTCATAAGAAGACATAACCATGCCCATGACATACTCTCCTCACCCTTACCCCTCCTCGGGTAACGTAAGGGTGTGCACCGTACCCCTCCTCGGGTGACATACGGTACTGTACCGGTACGGTCGCGGCCAGAAGACGACGACCAACTTCCAATGCATGAGATGTATATGTATGACGTGCTTCAAGCATAACCAACATAACTCCCGGAAAATGCTTGAGACTTAAAAAACATTGCATAAAACAATAATGAACAACTGCAGAATGGCATATCGTACTTACTGCACTTCATAAATCAATCATTAAGTAAACTTCTGGAAAAGTAAACAACATAGTAACCAGCTCATAATCAGTTATTCAGATCAGATGAATGCATTGTAATTAAAGAATATAGGCAACCCAATAATAGGTTAAAGCGTAGTCATACAATACATTCACTTGCCTTTACCGACGATGAAGCCGGGCGCTAGTCGTGACGTGAGGTCACACCACCTGAACAAACACACCATTAGCACAACGACGCCGCAACGACGAAATAAAAGAGGATGCACGCTAAAACGCCAAAACCCAGCGTTCGACAACCGAAGGCTTCAAAGACATTTACCAACTAGCTTGCTAGACGCCGAGTAAGACCCCCCCCCCCCTCTAGCTTAGACAAAGAGCGAAGAATAAGCCACAACGTACGGCTAAACCTCGGCGAACACCGACTCCAAATAGCCAAAGCACCTAAACCAATTACCGAAAAAGAATAACGTCCACGCCATCGGTACACCTATATTTCGGAAAACTGTATCACATGAAATGATACACTATTTCCAATTCAGAGTGGAACCAAAGTTCTCACTAATTAGACTTCGCTTCGATGAACGAAAAGAATACTTCGACTCGGATGTCGTATCTTCGAATCAATAATGATTATCGAAACGAATCAAACTATTGATCACATGAAATGATACGACACGAATTGCTTGATTTGATTTAACCATAAACGTCCAAGAATTACCGAGGAATCACCTTCGAAGGATTGACGACGATTCCGACGAAATTCCGAAATTTCCACCTTTTTCCTCTTTCCTCTTTTTTTTTCCTTTTTTTTTCCTTTTCTTCTCTTTTCTTTTCTCTTTCTCTTTCTTCCTTCTTCTTCCTGGCTTCCTTCTCCCAGCGCTGTTTGTTTCGGCCGGCTGGGCTACCTCGGCAGAACACACAGAGAGAGAGAGGCAGCCGGCGGCGGCCGGCGGCGGCGCGCAGCAACCGGCGGCGCGGCTCGACAACGCACGGCGGCGGCGCCCGGCGCAGAGCGGCGCATGGAGGGAGCTGCGGCGGCGACCGGCAGGCCGGCGACGACGGCACGACGCAGCAGCGGCAAGGCAGCAGGAGAGAGAGAGTCGAGCGAGAGAGAGAAACGTGAAAGAGAGAGAGAACGCGAGCGCAGTAGAGACGTCTGGATGGATCGGGTTGAGGGTCGATCCATCCAGTACTTATCCCCCTTATTTATTTATTTTTTTCAAAACAACGAACGGTCTAAATTTATTGGGCTCGCTACGGGTCTCAAAGTTCCCGGAACGGATGTATGAATAGCAAAATGGGTTCGTCTCGACGAGATGAACGCAACCACGGTCTCCGATCGTCGATACGAGCCACGGATCAAAAAGTCAAATTTTGGTCAACATCTTCTCTTTTTTTTCTCAAAAATTCAGTATTACATTCTCCCCCCCCCCCCCCTAAAGGAATTCGTCCCCGAATTCTGCCGCTTCCATGGCAACTATGGAACAGACGTATAAATATTTCAAAACTTAGGACTCACCAGTCTCAAAGAGCTCAGGATACCCCTTGCGCATTTGTTCTTCAAGTTCCCAAGTTGCTTCTCGTTCTGTTTGATTTGTCCAAATGACCCTCACAAACTTGATAGTCCTCCTCCTCATAACTCGCTCTGAGGAATCCAGAAAATGTACCGGGTGGCACTTTACTTTCAGATCTTTCTCTATCGTGATTGATTCAACATCAATTTTATGCTCCGGGTCTCTCAGATATTTTCTTAGTATGGAAACATGGAAGACATTATGTACTCCACTCATTGAGTCTGGTAATTCAAGACGGTACGCCAAACTGCCTACTCGGGCTGTGATTAGAAATAGACCAATGTACCTCGGGTTAAGCTTTCCAGAGATACCAAAACGTACAACACCTTTGGTTGGCGATACCCTGAGAAGCACATAGTCACCAACTGAAAATTCTAGATCTCGTCTCCGAATATCTGCATAGCTCTTCTGTCGACTTTGAGCAGCCAACAGGTTCTGACGTATTTGGTGCACCTTTTCTGATGTTTGCTGAACCAAATCTAGACCAAGTAGTGACCTCTCTCCAACAGAATCCCAACACAAAGGAGAAACACACCTTCGGCCATACAAGGCCTCAAAAGGAGCCATCCGAATACTTGCTTGATAGCTATTATTATAAGCAAATTCTGCTAAAATTGGGATACAAATTTGGAATCTCGGTCTGAAGTGATCGATTTTGGCACACCATGCAACCTTACTATTTCTCTGATATACAAGGGAGCCAAATCATGTGCCGAACTGGTTGTCTTCATTGGAATGAAATGTGCAGATTTTGTAAGCCTATCCACGACAACCCAAATAGCATCTCTGCTTCGAGGTCCACATCTGCCTTTTGTGGTACACAAAGACGTCCTCTGAAACGTATTGCGCCATTCTCATCAAGGATAAATTCTTTTGAATTTTTTTCATCGAAGTCCTCTTTCGAACTTCTAAAAGAAGATGAT
Source organism: Phragmites australis (assembly GCF_958298935.1). Classification (NCBI taxonomy): domain Eukaryota; kingdom Viridiplantae; phylum Streptophyta; class Magnoliopsida; order Poales; family Poaceae; genus Phragmites; species Phragmites australis. Next base: position 5,528,620 of record NC_084936.1, read on the forward strand.
CATATTGTTGAGCTTCATGAATACACTCAGCTATAGCAAACTAAATAAACATTTGAGTCTCCTTCTGTATCGTACTAGTAAACAAAAAGAAATCTTCATCCGGCTCAAATCCAACAATATAAACATTACTGTTTTAGGAACACCTGTTCTGTTAAAAGCATCTGCTACCACATTCGTCTTCCCTGGATGATAGTGAATTATCAGATCATAGTCTTTGATTAATTCTAACCACCTTCGTTGTCTCAAATTCAGATCTCTTTGAGTGAAAATATACTCGAGACTCTTATGATTGGTAAAAATATCACATGACTCCCCATACGGGTAATGTCTCCAATTCTTCAAGACAAAAACCACTGCAGCCAATTCTAAGTCATGAGTGAGATAGTTCTGTTCATGAGTTTTTAATTGTCTAGAAGCATATGCAATTACCCGACCTTCTTGCATAAGCACACAGCCAAGTCCAATCCGAGAAACATCAGTGTAAACTGTGAAACGCTTACCACTCTCGGGCAAAGCCAAAATAGGAGCGTTCACCAACTTATTCTTTAATGTTTGGAAACTGACCTCACATTCATCAGTCCATACAAATGGAACACACTTCTCGGTAAGTCTAATCATAGGCTTTGCAATAAAGGAAGAACGTTGTATAAAATGTCAGTAACGGCCAGCGAATCCAAGAAAACTCCGAATCTCTGTTACATTGGATGGACTTTACCATTTCGTTGCCTTCTCACTCTTAGAAGGGAAAATGAATCCAAGAACACACAACATTTCTGCTAATACTATACTAGTCAATTATGAGACACTCTCTTCGACTAGTTCTAAAACCAAGGCATTAGTTGCCCAGAAACATCCTTTTTGGTGGATGCAATCACACTAAAAATATTGTTTGGCTAACTTCACAAACTCGGGTCAAAACCCCCAATAAGAATATAAACCTTCTTCGCTTCAACTTCAACTCCTTCACAGGGAGGATCAATTTAAAACCTTTATGGTTCAAGATTAAAGAAACATCAACACTTCACCTCTTCTACCAACATCACTAACTCCAAAAATACGAGTGTGGGTAGATCTACACAAGAGACAGTCACAACGTTAAGATATAAACCTCCAGTTGGTCATTCTCATCCCGATGTATCACCAAGTCTAGAAGGGGTGATCAGGAGATTACAACCACTTGCCTAATTCAACCCTTCCAAACACCTAACGACTCGTCCTTCTTGGTACAAGTTTAGACTTGCACTTTCCAGCTTGAATACCAGAACACTTCCATCCAGAGGTAGTTGGACCAATAGGTAAATTGTGTTGACCGGTACGTTCAAAAACATGCCCAACTGGCATACTAAAGAACTTCACATCTTGCTCACATTCCCAGGACAGCTATACTATCGGTAACCATGCCACAACTTCTTCAAAGTAAAATTGCATGCAAAAACATATCCTCCTCAAAAGTTGAAAAGACATCGGTTAATCTAACCAACAAGATGATCACTTGCAGAATGCTCATGGAGAGGGTTGAAAATATGACTTCTGCAAACTCAACCCTGTTAATCCAACTCCAATTTAATTATTTTGCAAATTTAGTTTAGCAAGCACCATTTGCAACACCAGTTTACTGTCAACGGGTTGAGCGTTAGCATACAATGCTTCTCTCCAGGTCCTTAGAAAGCATACCCTCTCCTGAACAGCAAACAAACTACAGAGATACACCCCAATGGTTCATCCTCTTTCACAACACTCCTTTAAACAGGGGAGCAACCCTTAGCTCCCAAACATAACTCTAATCTCAGCACTTAAATTCCAGAAAGAACCCCACTCTTCCCTTGAACCAGGGTTTGGATAGACTTACTCCCAATAGAGACAAACTTCTAGCATGTAAACCTACTCAGACATCTCTCAATCAAATCTCCATCCTTAGAGAGAACTGGATCACCAACAAAAAAATCCAAAACTTTCAAGTTAGAAACTAGTCAATTACTTCTTTAACTTCATTCACTCCACAAGAGCCAACAAGAAACAAAGTTCTAGAATGGATCACATTAAGAAATCTGTCAATAAAATACCACGACAAGCCCAAACAATACCTTTGGTTATTAGGTCAGGAAAAGATCCGGCGACCTTAAGTTTCAACATTCACTTCAACGAGCAAAACTCACTAGGTTCAATTGATAATGCTCCCATGGTGACAAACCAACTTAGCATCCTATCATGATGTTATAGGTCATAGACTATTTAGCAAACCCTTGGCAACGCCAATGCTCCTACAACCCAAGTATATTCTTGGCTTCAAGCTTCAAAGCAAATGACAAGTTTAGCTAAGCGATATCAGAAACATAACACGATTCAACCAAAATCTCTACCTCAGCCCCGCAAGAGCCAACCTTAGGTATTCCAATTGTGAAACCTCACAAAACAGGTTCGAAACAACTGATGCATCCTTAAGGAAGGTGTCACTCCATTAGCATCACTTCGATGCAAATCGGTTGTTTCAACGCAATCAATAACTCCAACTCCCATAGCCAGTGGACTATTCCACAAAGGCCAACTTAACAAAATAACTACCTCAAATAATCATTTTCAGACATGCATAGATATTCCAACTACAAGAGATTATTCTCAGATATTAGAGAAACTGACACATAAGATATGTAAACATTTCAACTTAAAAACGAGGTGTTAACTAACCCTAAACATCAACAACTAGGGTACAAGTCTAGCAAAAGATTAGAAAAAACTCCCAGAACCCTATTAGGATCTCACTATCAACACATCTTCACACAATCGGCAAAAAGATCGCCCCGACTCCATGGGAAAAAGAAATCCTACACCATTCTACTGGTTAGGTTGAAAACATTATCACCTTATCTTCTATGGTAAGGCACACATCGATCCATTTCTCCGACATTCCGAGAACGAATAGTTAGGGTCAACAACCTGGGGGCCAGTCCATCTCGTACCCAAAACATTCGCTCTGTATGTGGATAATTGGATCGCAAACCTAACTCTTGGTCAACCTCACCTGGCAATGCAGAAAAGGCATCATGGGGGCCCTCCACTTAACCCATCTACAATGCCATACAATAGTTATACTATTGATCCTCTGAAGCTTCTCAGGTTCTAATGACCAAGGTAACCATTTTAACGCCCTAACAATTTCACCCTTCTAACGGAACTGACTCCAACAACTTAACAATATATATCAATAATAAAACACTAAAAAAATATGTGGACAATCAAACAAGTAACTTCAATAATACTTATGTGAGATAGTGAACATAAGCGAACAAAGATAAACAAAACGTATGCAATGCAATGCATCCCATACCCATCCTATTTGTGCAAGTGTGTCAGGTTCATCATTCAGTTCCTAGGATCTAAAGCCTAGGCTCTGATACCAACTGTAACACCCCGGGGACCAAAACAAGCCCGGAAGGTCACTTAGACCAACCTACAAATCTGCCGAAAGCTAAGGGAAAATTTCGGCAGTATCTCCCCTGAAAGTGGAGGTATAACAAGCAACAACAAACCAGACAGAATAGATATAGAATATCACACTAGCAAAAAAAATAAGATCCTAGCAAACGAGGTACAAGCCTCGACCAAACCACTGAACCACCATCAAACTCGCTATATATACATTACAGGGCAAAAGATAATATCTGACGGGGCATCAATTTTAGCCCCAAAAAAAAGGGAACGCGCAGGCGACGTGTAGCTACCCATCCCGCAAGCGTTTGACACCTCAAAAGGAACCTGGAAAGAAAGCACGGGTGAGATTTGAAAATCTCAGCAAGTGAAAGGTACTTTAACAAAAAGCTATTTAGCCACAGTTGAATGTGCTAACAATTTTAAACAGAAATTAGTAATGAAACAGACCGCCAACACTAGAAGAAACAATTATGACTAAGCAAGTCCAACGATAACATTAAACATTTTAAGATTCGGTTGGTATAAGCCTTCAGAGCCGCATATATATCTATATACAAGCTAACTAAAGGAAATAAGATTTGATGCGAATGATTCATTGAATTTCATAAGAAGACATAACCATGCCCATGACATGCTCTCCTCACCCTTACCCCTCCTCGGGTAACGTAAGGGTGTGCACCGTACCCCTCCTCGGGTGACATACGGTACTGTACCGGTACGGTCGCGGCCAGAAGACGACGACCAACTTCCAATGCATGAGATGTATATGTATGACGTGCTTCAAGCATAACCAACATAACTCCCGGAAAATGCTTGAGACTTAAAAAACATTGCATAAAACAATAATGAACAACTGCAGAATGGCATATCGTACTTACTGCACTTCATAAATCAATCATCGAGTAACCTTCTGGAAAAGTAAACAACATAGTAACCAGCTCATAATCAGTTATTCAGATCAGATGAATGCATTGTAATTAAATAATATAGGTAACCCAATAATAGGTTAAAGCGTAGTCATACAATACATTCACTTGCCTTTACCGACGATGAAGCCGGGCGCTAGTCGTGACGTGAGGTCACACCACCTGAACAAACACACCATTAGCACAACGACACCGCAACGACGAAATAAAAGAGGATGCACGCTAAAACGCCAAAACCAGCGTTCGACAACCGAAGGCTTCAAAGACATTTACCAACTAGCTTGCTAGACACCGAGTAAGACCCCCCCCCCCCCTCTAGCTTAGACAAAGAGCGAAGAATAAGCCACAACGTACGGCTAAACCTCGGCGGACACCGACTCCAAATAGCCAAAGCACCTAAACCAATTACCGAAAAAGAATAACGTCCACGCCATCAGTACACCTATATTTCGGAAAACTGTATCACATGAAATGATACACTATTTCCAATTCAGAGTCGAACCAAAGTTCTCACTAATTAGACTTCGCTCCGATGAACGAAAAGAATACTTCGACTCGGATGTCGTATCTTCAAATCAATAATGATTATCGAAACGAATCAAACTATTGATCACATGAAATGATACGACACGAATTGCTTGATTTGATTTAACCATAAATGTCCAAGAATTACCGAGGAATCACCTTCGAAGGATTGACGACGATTCCGACGAAATTCCGAAATTTCCACCTTTTTCCTCTTTCCTCTTTTTTTTTCCTTTTTTTTCCTTTTCTTCTCTTTTCTTTTCTCTTTCTCTTTCTTCCTTCTTCTTCCTGGCTTCCTTCTCCCGGCGCTGTTTGTTTCGGCCGGCTGGGCTGCCTCGGCGGAACACACAGAGAGAGAGAGAGGCAGCCGGCGGCGGCCGGCGACGGCGCGGCTCGGCAACGCACGACAGCGGCGCCCGGCGCAGAGCGGCGCACGGCGGGAGCTGCGGCGGCGAGAGCTGCGGCAGCGCCCGGCGGCAAGGGCTCGGCGGCGACCGGCAGGCCGGCGACGACAGCGCGACACAGCAGCGGCAAGGCAGCAGGAGAGAGAGAGTCGAGCGAGAGAGAGAAATGTGAAAGAGAGAGAGAACGCGAGCGCAGTAGAGACGTCTGGATGGATCGGGTTGAGGGCTGATCCATCCAGTACTTATCCCCCTTTTTTATTTTTTTTTCAAAACAACGAACGGTCTAAATTTATTGGGCTCGCTACGGGTCTTAAAGTGCCCGGAACGAATGTATGAATAGCAAAATGGGTTCGTCTCGATAAGATGAACGCAACCACGGTCTCCAATCGTCGATACGAGCCACGGATCAAAAAGTCAAATTTTGGTCAACATCTTCTCTTTTTTTTTTCCTCATAAATTCAGTATTACAATATCACATTCAAAAATGCCGACTGCGAATTACGGCATAAGCAAAGCTACCTGGTTATCCCAGGAGGTCGCCACCAGCAGATTACTCTTGGGGCTAAAGCTGAGGCTCGAGACAGAGTCACCCGGCTAAAGCTTAGGCAGGATCTGCATTAACAAGAAAACGTCAATGATTCAAGATACTGCAGTAGATATGTATACTAATCACTATACTGCATCACAAAGCATCACACCTCGAATGACTTGTTCGGATTAGGGTTCGCGGTGAGACCGGTTAGACTCGCCATCTCCCCCTATGCCTTGATCCTGCAAGCACTAACGAGCATCGCAACCCGGACAAATCCGAAACGAATTGGGTGGATCGGAGCACCCATCCAGCCTAGAAGGAAAGCAAAAAATAGGGTTTGGATTCGAGGGCTCGCGGCAATGACGAGACCCTGCAGGGCGAAACGAGCAGCCCGTCCAAACCAAGCAAGCTAGGGTACGGTAGGGCCTCCTTACCGGCAGGTTTTCAATCACGGCAGGTTGTAGGTTTTGTTATCAAGTTAAGCGTGAATCAATACTTACATGAATCAAACACGTGATATGCATCACTTTTTTTATCTGCTCTCTGCACGCCCACTGAATGCGCCAATGCAATCATGTTCAGTGTGAACTAGTTTTCTGATGGATGGTCATGCGGTTTGTGCTCCACTCCTTTTTCATCTTGATTCTTGAATTGAAGACTTTATTGTATTAATGCAAGAGCACATATGTGGATGCTTTTGCATGTGCGGATTGTCATGTTAAACTACATGTATTTGTTCGGAAATGCAGTTTTGTCTTATTATTGTCGTCATTGTGTCATGTTCAGTATTTGAAATTCCAGCTTGTTAGCAAGGATAGAAGCATCAGATTCATCAGGGGAAGCAAAAGTTTTTTTTTGTGCCAAGGGGAAATTACTTTGGTGGCGGTCAGTAAATTCCAGGTTTCTCCATCATGCCGCCGGCGGATGTTATTTCTTCACCGCTTCCCCATTCGCCTCCTCTCCCGATTTCTTTGCCGCCGACAAATGTTCTTCTTTCTTATTTTTTTTCCTGATCTTTTTATTAGATCTATCTTCTTGTCCAAGTTGATCTATGTTGGTTTGTGTTTGTCAACTAACAAGCTAACATATTGGGCTGCATATTGGCCAACTTATTGGTTTAGGTTTTTCTAGTTCTTTTCACATTCTTTTCGTTTTATAATAAGTGAACTTTTTCTTATTGGGTTTTGGATAATTTTCTACATACCCAATTTGTTACAAATCTATTGACAAATATCGTTGGGTTGTTTCTGTCACAAATTAAGTCAAAGCAACAGGGCTGCTTCCAAGTAGTTGGAAATTTATTTGAGAGTGCGAAAGTTTATTGAACTTTTTGTCGCAACCCAATCTCGGTGTAGATAGTTGGGGTGCAAAACCAAACAAGCTTGTACACGAAGGATCCATTCTACCATCCACCGAAACTAGATTGTTCATCGTACATTTTCACATGATCTCCGGGTATCGTCACCAAAAAAATGTCAGTAATTACAGGTTGAGCGAGACGAACAGCAATTGCATCATACATTGTGTCTCTTAGCCTCACAAGCATACGCTATCCAAACAAGTTTGTTTTCCAAACAGGTTTCTATACTGTATTTACACTTGTTGATTTCTTGATCTGCCATTCGAATCCAAGGCCTCCTGCTGTGGCCACCATAAGATTCAGAACAAGGGAAGCAGTACAAAATGCAGAGCTGCAAACGAGCCACCGAAGAAGCCCTTCTTTGCTTCTTGCTCCGCCGACCGATCCGGGAGCCACCCGCGCGCGGACGTGCCAATGCCGCTTCCTCTTCGCCGTCGTGTCAGTCACCCACCGTCGCGCGAGGGGGGGCGGGGGGGCATTACGCCGGCTCCCGCGGGCGCGCCGCCCAGAGCGAGCTGAGCGCGCGCAGCCGCTGGCAGTAGTCCCCGAGCGCCAGCAGCCCCCGGGCCGCCTGCCGCGGCGTCAGGATCTTGTGCATGTTCCGCAGCGTCTGCTGCCGGAGGTGGTCCGCCTGCTCAAACACGCGGCGACATGAACACGAACAGCTGGTCAGTTGCAGATCGTACCAGGAACAGGTGGATCGTGCCAGGACTTGTTTTGCAGATCGTACCTGGTCCACGAAGCCGGCGAGGCCGTCGAGCTTGCCCACCGCGCTCGCCATCTGCTGCGCCGCGTAGCCGCCGCCGCCGGCAGCATCAGGCGAATCGACAGTCATCAGGGCTTCGACGAGCGTCTGCTGCAGCTTGTCCATTCCCTGCGACAGCGCGTCCTCCACCTGCCGCGCCGTCTGCTGCAGCGCGCGCACCGCCGACGCCTGCTGCTCCGTCAGGGACTCCAGCTGCGGCGCCAGGATCTTCAGGAGCTCGGAGGGGCGGAAGCCGCCGATCCAGAGAAAGAAGCGCTCGGCGGGGGTCCTCCACACGCCGGACAGGACGAAGAATGCGTCGGACCTGGCGGCCACGGACTTGGCTCGGAACAGCGCGTCGTAGTGCGCAAGCCCGGCGTCGACAAGGATGCGCAGCTGGATCTCCGGCGCGTGCGACTGCAGCGCCGTCCTCAGCTCGCCGACCTGTTTGTTCTGCTCCTCCACCCAATGCGCGTACTCCATCTCAAATGCAGCAACACCTGCACACGAATACAAAAAAATATATATAAGGACCAAAAATTCAGAATCTCCACTACAATTCTCAACAAATTCATACTCGTACACCAACTTATTCGTCGAAAAGAAAATCGTACACATCCTGAAAGAGATTGCATATGGTTACCCTGACCTGAATCAACAACAGGTGCTGTCATCCCAAACGTTGATTCTCCTATGCTTGCACCGACGTACACGCCCTGCAAAGGTCAGCAATGGCAGCTGCAGTTAGCAATGAATCTGCTCGCCAACACACTACACATCCATCCATTTATGATTCATGTCCTCTACAAAATCCATAGCTCTATGTACCTGCTGCCGCCTGACCCGGGTGAGCTCCTGCTCCAGCTGCGCCAGCCTCATCCGGCTCGTCTCAAGATTCTGGATGTAGGCCTGTATACCAATCGATCAAACCAAAGGGCAATCAATCATCAACGATGAAATGGTTTGATTCTTGCGTGATCATCGCTGTAAGAATTCAGAAAAGCATCCAAGATTGGTTGGGTTGGCATGAGTGGTCGCTCACCTTCTTCCGTAGCCTGCTCTTCCGAGCTGCCTCTCTGTTCTGCGCGAGCCTTTTCTGGTCCTGACCGAATTGAACACCCAGAGATCATAGCTAGTCAGTGATACTATCCAGTCAAGTAATTACTGAGGAATTTCTGTGCCGATAATTCAGCTGGGTTAATCGGCTCACCCTCTCTTTGGGCCTGGCGTCGTCGTGGCCGAAGCTATCCGATGACGGCGGCGCCTCATCCACCGGGACGTCGTCTTGTGCCTGCAACCAAACGCCAGTGAAGCCATGAGCACGCAGCTGACGAGGAAATCGAGCTGCAAGATAGCCAAGAAGTGTGTGCGTGATGAATGAGCTGGCTTACCCGGTTGCCCAACTTGGCCTCTGTTTCGATGACGTCCACCGTCGTCATTGCTCCGGTGACCGTGGCGGCGGCCGCGGCCTGGGTGCTGCTGCTGTCGGGCCGGAACGGCTCGCCTCCCCACACGCCGGCGGCGAACGGCTGCTGCCGCCGGCGCTCGCAGCCGTAGATCCCCATGGCCCCCCCAACGGACGCCGAGGTCATGTACCGGCTGGGGGCGCCGCTCGTCGCCAGGGGCAGGCGACTGCAGCATCAGCAACAACGAACAGTCAGCGCGCAGGCGCAGCGCACGTCTCCCCGGCAACCAAGTGCGATAGGATTATCAGGAAAACAAACCAAGGCGACAGCAGCAGCAGCAGCAACAACAACAAGAACAAGCGCGAGAGGATTACGCCGGCCGACGAAAGGAAACGAAGACGAACGAAGTAGCTTAGCTAGCGGTCAGTGACCACGAGGACCATGGCGCGCGACGAGCTCAACTGCCAAGAAAATCGCGCCGGCTTCCAGTGGGATAGGGGAGGACGAACGAGGCTCGATTCATGGAGCTGGGTGACTGGCCGTGTCAGCGTCTCTCTCCTACCTGATGATTGGTGAAGTAGTCGTACGTATCTGATTGCTTGTTGCGTGCCGGGTTGGCCACTTGGCCCTCCCCTTCCTTGGCCGCTATTCCACACGACAAAACCCCGGCGAAGAAAGGCTCCGGATGGGATCGGGATTCAGACGGAACGAGATCATATGACGTAACGTTATCAGAGACCACGTCACTGATATACTCCTGATTCAGACCCTAGTTAGCTCTTTAAAGTTGACCCTCGGTCGGGTCTCGGAAACAGCGAGAAAATATACACCTGAATTTTATGTTTCTAATCTAATTAATTGCTTAGAAAAGATGAGAATAGTCCCAAAGTTTTGGTTTGACTACACTTAAGTTTGTGTATGTGCAGAGATAGCAGCAGCTGAAAATCAATGTGATATGTGTGTACTACGTCATTTTATCGTATATTTGCATCGGCGTCTATACATATACAAGAAAAAAAAAAGAAAAAAGAGAGAGAAGGGAAGCAGCTCGGCCGGCCCAACCCACCTCTCTCTCCCCCTCATCTACACGCGTCTGGCCTCCTTAACCTCTCCTCCTCCCTCTCTTATCCATCCGTCCGGATGCCTATTCTTCTTCCCGAGCGCGTCGCCGTCCGCTCTCCTCGCACGCGCTGCCCGCTGCTCTGCGTTGTATCCCTCTCCCCTCTCCTCTGGCTGGTGGACCTCCGCCGCGCGCGTCCATCCTTATCTCCCCTCGTTCCTATCATTTCCCCAAAATCGGGGTAGTCCTCGATCCGTCTTCACCAGGTGGGAGCCCTAGCCACCGCTATAAAGGCCGGGAGGGGGTGCCCTGGTGAAGAGGGAGGCCGGATCTGAGAGAGAAGAGAAGAGAGCTAGAGAGAGATAGGGAAGAGAGAGGAGGGAGATCCATTGAGAAAGGCATCCTCGTCGCACGTTTCATCTCGTCAGAGCGCCATGGCCGTCGTTGCCCTTGCTGGTGGGTCTCTGTAGTGATTTGTTTCCTCTTCCCTTCCTTCTTACTACTGCAGGGATGGCCGACCGGTGCTTTGGCGCTGTGTCCGTGCATATAGGTGGCCGACCGGTGCTTCGGCACTGTGACTGTGTGTATACAGGTGGCCGGCTGGCGTTTCGACGCTATGTTTGTGCATAGAGGTGGCCGGCCGGTGCTTCGACGCCGTGACTATGTATATACAGGTGGCTGGTCGGCACTTCAACGCGATGCTCGTGCATACAGGTGGCCAGCCAGTGCTTCGGCGCCGTGACCGTGTGTATACAGGTAGCCGACCGGCGCTTCGGCGTGGTATCCGCGCATACAGGTGGCCGGCCAATGCTTCGACGCTGTGATCGTGTGTATACAGGTGGCCAGCCGGCGCTTCGGTGCAGTGTCCGTGTATACAGGTGGCCGCCCGATGCTTCGGCGCCGTGACTGTGTGTATACAGGTGGTCGGCCAGCACTTCGGTGCCATGTACGCGCATACAGGTGGTCGGCCGGCACTTCGTTGCCGCGTCCGTGCTATACAGGTGTTTGAGCTGACCCTTGCATCGTGTTCCTGGATTTGTGGTGTGATTTCGGGGCGCCGACGAATGTCTTTTGCTCTTGTGGTCTTGCCCAGCCGGCCCTAGTTGCCGTGCCCGTGGATGAGGTGTTGCTTTGTGATGGTGGCCGATTGTTTTGCTTTGTGGTAGTTTCGGTCGGCCTCCGTGCCGTGGCTGTGGAAGCGGGTGTGATGCCGTATGTTTTGATTGGTGTGTGTGTGTATTGCCACCGCTGAGGTGATTTGTCTTTTGCTTCAGCCAGCCGAGTGTCATCGCCGTCGAGATGTGCTTCGGCCTGTCTGTTGGCGAAGGCTGTTGGGATATGCGCATGTATTGCCGAGGCTAAGCGGGTTGTGCCACCGGTCGATCGCTCTGTCACCGTCGGTCGGGTGAATCGTGCCGTTGATGAGCATGTTTAGGTTCCCTTGCTGTTGTGCATGTGATGCTGGCCTAGATCTGATTACTGTTGTGATGGGTGCGTGTGTGCTCGCCACCCTTTTCTCTGCGTGCTGTTGTGTTTGTGTGTCACCGGTTGGGAGTCAGAGAGCCGGCGGCATATCGGTAAGGCGTCTGAGCGCCGCCGTGCGTGTGGGCCTTTGCATTGTTGATCTGTCCGTCGCGTTGGCCATCCATCGGTTGCCGCCTACATGTGTATATGTTTCTGATGAGGTGCTCTCACCGCTGCAACCTATGTTTAGGCCCAGCCGTCCCTATGAGCATGGCCACTTCTTTTGCCATCTGTTGGCTGTTCTACGCCGTAGTGTTTGAACTCGAACGCCTAACCACACTATTATCTATTGCTCAATGAAGTATTCTCATTTTTTAAGGAGAGAGGCAATTGTCTGATGCCCTCTGTCTTCGCCTGTGATGATAGTGTGCTATTTGCTGTTGCCACTCTCTCCTTGTCTATGGTCGGGGCTAGCTTTTCTGATTATTATACTGTTTTCATTTGCTATCCTGGGATCAAGCTTGTAGCTTCGAGTAGAGAAGTGATTAGCTATTCTAGATGGTCATGCTATACAGGGTTTCATCTAGTATTGTGGTGATGATAGAGCTTTCTAATGTTGAGCCCCTTTACTACCCTATTTCCTGATACTCTTCTGATGCCATTCACAAGTATGGCCAGCCATTGATGCTCCCTTTCCCCTGGCTAGTTAATGGCTGGCTTGATGGCTCTATGCCTCTTTCCTTACTGTCATCCTACAACTGAGTTTATGATGGGTTTGATGTATATGCGCCCCTCTGCTTGGTGATGGCTTACTTTCAGTGATGTTTGGCCTCGCTAGTGCCTAATATGGTGGTGGCTTGTGGTTTGTAGTGTCTTGCCCTCTCTGTTACTTGTCCCGATGATGGCTTGAGTTATGCTCTATTGCGGGTTGCAGTTGGCATAAGGGTTTCCCCCTGTTGGTTGCCCTTCTTGATAATTCTGATACTTGTGCTCAGTTGTTGGCTACCATGAATGTCGTCGCCTGACCTCTGCCACTGCTGTTATTACCCTTTTGTCTGTGTGGCTCGGTTGCCTGTGGGATGTCCCTATACTAGGGGTCGTAGATAGGAGTTCAAAAACGTTGCAGTTCACCGGGCTCCCGAGAGGTTGTAGCTGGTGAACTGTCGTGTAGCTGGACTCTCTCTCTCTTCCTCTATCTCTTTGTGGTACTTGAGGCTGCGGCCGACGATGAGGGGCTACAATTCTGAGGCATGTGTGGCCGATGATGACCCAAGATATATAAACAGTCCATAAAGCTCATGCTAGGCTGTTTGTCCCGTTGCCTGCTTTGTTTCTAACGCTTACTTTGCTCTGTTTTGATGCATGTGACTACAGCCTTGCAGACTCAGAGACGACCACCAGATAACGACTATCAGCGTAACTTAATTGGAGGTTGTTCGGGAAGCCGAACGTAATTAACCGGAGGTCTTGCGAGACCACGGGAACCAGGATAGATGATCGCTCGAAGACTTAGTCAGTAGCATGTGCGTTGTACGTGTGTGTGAGCAATTGTAATTAGATGAAACTATACTTTATGATTTCGATAATGAATGAATATATTATGTGTTTCTATTATAATTGTCTCTATTTCTTTCCATATATTGTGTGTATATTAGCACACCCGTGATACAGTGATATACATATACAGCCATTTGAATACAAAAACGCGTGTTTCGAATCCACGAAACAATGTGTATTAGTGTGCTACTGGTTTGAGGGTTGGAGTTGGTGCTTATATCCAATCCTAGCTTACCCGTCGCTGTGTACCAACAACTCCTGCACATATGACACCAAGAGCCCTATGAAAGAGAAAGACGTACGGCATCTCAAACATACGAGTACCAAAGGTTTTTGTTGCGTATGTATGACAATGTGCAGAAAATTGTCTTACACTATCTCATTTTTGTTGTAGTTTTGTGCAGCATTGTCATCAGCCATAACTAGTGGACAAACATGTGGGGAAACACAAGCCTCCTAGCATCCTATCACTACTATTAATAAGATTTTATTTGACAGAGCTCTATCTCCTACCTCCATCTCAAACTAGGTAGGTGTTTGCTTTTCTTCCTCCATATGTTTTTATGTGTTTTTGAGAGGAGCAGTGTTATCTGAACAATCATGTTTAAATTTTTTTTTGCTAAATTGAACATTCCGAATTCAAGTTGGATTCCGAATTGTATTTCGCGTATCTAAATTTTCTTTGCCGAATCAGATACTAGAATTCGAGTCGGATTCTGACATCTATGTTCATTTCAGATAACACTAGACAAGACCACTATCTACTTGTGCATGCCATCTATCAACATTCATCTGTCTTTTTTGCACGCTCGTATATTTGAGTAACATTCATTCTTTTCTTTTCTTTCAGAACAAGTAACACTCTTTCTTTGATGTGGCTGCAAATGGGCTTGGAGGGCAACGGCTTCACTGGCGGTCCAGCACATTGTATACCAAAGTTTCATCCTCCTGGACATGAAGGCTAGCACCTTGGTTGTGATTTTGGTTCTGTGTTAACTTTGCATGGTGGTAAAGGTTTCATGCGTGGTTTGATTGATCCAATTCTAGGGTGGACATGAGCATTATATGGAGTAATTAGCAGTTTTCTCCGATTACTTTCATTTGCGCTTTTGCAATGACCAAATCGACTAGAGCCTAAAGGTGCTTTTCTATGAACTTGAACAGTGATGTTTCTAAATGGATGGCAGCAGCGAAGGGTGAATCACACATTTTGCCGTTTAGTTCTCTAAGATTTTAAGGAATAGTTAACAATGATACTAACCTCTGGGTCTCTAAAATTCTATACGCCTTTTTAAAGAGCCCTTTTAGTGGTCTATACTACCTGTAGGCAGGAGGTAATATAAATTTAATCTGACCTTCTATATAATTGGATATTTTTATAATTACGACTGTAGTGTTAATATTTATTCACCATATCATTGAAGGGCACTACAATCTTTTTTTATACCTAATTCTTAAATAATCGTTCAACCAAATAATCAGCATTCAGACCAGTCTAAACATTAAACCTATGAATTTGCACGATATAACTAACATGCTATTTCTTTCTTCCAAAAATACTCTTATACTATATATACTCCTCTAATATACTACTTATACTACCTCTAAATAATGGATAGTATTCTAACTAATCTAGACCATTCGATTAAAAAAAATAGATGGCTCAAATTCCTCTGAGACCATCGTAAAAATTTTCTTTTTAAATATCATTATTGTTACAAACAATCTTATTATCTCTCTCAACACATAAAGGGCGCCTCCCTACCTAACAGGTCCTTGAATAGCTTGAATGAGACGGTGTTTGGTTACTTAAATGAGATAGTAAATATCCGAAATGATATTGGATACGCTCATGTCTGTGTTTGATTGTCTGAACCATATCATCCCATTTAGGACAAAATAATACAAATTTTAGGAATATTGTCTGAACCATACCACCTCATTCAAAAAAATTGGTCGAATGACCCTGTACAAGTTCTATCAGTTCTGCTAATTACTTATAGTTAGTGATAATTAGTGACTATTCATGGTTATTAAGACTTTTAGGTAAACATTAATTACAATTAAGATGTTATTATCCATAACTAATTATTATTGTGGGTATTTAGTGATGATTATCTACAACTTAAGTTATGATTAACTGAAATTAGTAATGATTTGCACTAATTAGCATAGTTTATTTATAATAACAAATATAAAAATTATTATTTTTATAAAATAATTAAGTTATATGGACATAATACATGAATTTTAAGCAACTAAACACATTCTCATATCATCCAATACATCCAATCAAACATATTTTCATACTATCACATATATCTAATCAATCAATCTATTTATACCGTCTGATCCAAAATCATCAAATCATTCAGAACAATAAGAACCAACCAAACACTGAGGAGTGTGACAGCGACGATACCAGATGGAGAGAGCTCGGTAGCGTCACCCGTGACATCACCCACCCCCCCCCCCCCCCCCCCCGGCGCAGCACAAGGCCACCAGGCCTGGACCGGATCCCCGGAACCGGAACCGGACGGCTCGCCAGTCGCGTCACGCGACACTGGTCCGACACGCCCGGCCATGCGACTTGGCCCACGGCTGACGTGCACCAACGTGGCACAGCCGCACCGTTTTTTTTAAAAAAAAAAACTGACGCACCGTAAAATTCATGGACAAAAGTGTCCGTCGAAGCGTTCGTGTAAAACTCATATGTTGCAAACACGTCTTTAACCGTTAAGGCTGTGAAAAATTCAAAATTGATCATTTTGATGGAAGCGTGTAAATATTTTTTTATAAAAAAACTTAATTAACTCTTATCATCATAACAAGAAAATACGATCGTATAAGAATTCACCTCTAGCCGCTGCATGATCAAAATGCACACGGCCTAAAAAACCAATAAGAACAACATAAAAGAGGGAATCTACATCTGATTTTGAAGTGTATGAACATAATTGTAAGCTTCTCCATCAGAAAGATGAATCAAACGGCATATATCTATCGTTTGAAAGTCATGTACCGTGTCTTTTCATCTATCTTTCTCCTAGAATTTACCCTAACTTTTCTCGGAAAGATAGGGAACCTAATTATCAGAATCACATAGACAAAGAAAAGGGAAAATTTTTCATTGGTGATTTTTAGTTAGTTGGCGATGATGCACCGGTCACAACTTTGCCATCTAGTGCATCAGCATTCATCACTTGGGACCCTTTTTTTTTGGCTTTCCAAGAGGAATCAGCACTTGTGACTTGAGAGGCCAAGTAGGGAAAGAGGAATCTCACTAGCTGGGTTGGGGTCCAGCAAGAGACCTGCAGGAATCAGGATCTCCTTTTGCAGCCAACCAGCGAAGTGAATTGCTCTAGAGAAGAAGCTAGTGCTCCTTCACTACTTTTTTTCTTTCTTGAGGAGAGCTCCTTCACTATTATGGTCAAATAAAGCTCCAACAAAATTAGCAAAACTATTCGATGCTCTTATCTTTCCCATGGGATCAGCATCGTCTCCAGCGAATTTTAGGCCGTAGATGCTAAATACATCTGCAGGCATCTTGTTCAATTACCTAAGATCCATATTCGTGTGGATGACATGCGAGAAGTTCAACCTTTTTTTGGGGAAAGTTGTGCTTAAATTACCGTTCAAATTTTAGGCAGAAGTTCCGATCGACGGTCCGAAGAGTAGCGGTTTTGTTTGGAAGCAAGTTTGCCATGCAGCTGTGCGTCTTTTGATTCTTATGCGATTTGTCTTTGCCATGAGAAACACCAAATTTGTCGAAACAAAGTACACCCAATTAGGACAGAAATATCTGTCTATGCACCCTCATGGTGTACCACTAGATGGAGATTCCAAAAGCAGAGTGGTGCACTCACTAGTCCACTTGCTCTGCTAAAGGAGTAGCTAGTGACACCAGCTGATGAGTCTATTGTAGCATTGCATGATTAAGCTCCCACTTTGTTTGACATCTCTTAAGGTTTTATAAGATCACCTCTGTTGTTTTTGCTTAATTTGTGTAACCATCACAGTCGAATGGAGCAGGGTGCAGGAGTTTAGGAAATACGAAATGCTCACCTGAGTTTGTGGATGTTGAAGTGGTCTTGAAGATATCCTGGGTAAAGCTCCATATCATACTTCACTTGATCACCCTGAATCTGTCATTTAAAAAAAAAAGAATTATCAGTTGCCAGTTGGTTAGATAGGAAATTTAAACTGTAAATACAATAGGGTGCTAACTCCTGAGAAGATAAACTTTGAACCTTCATCTGGAAAATACTTACAGAAATCCTATAGCAAGGTATGTGTTTACTAATGGTTCAGTGGAGATTATTTAATCTGTTTTAGCCACACAAAAAAAAAACCTCGACGACGGGACAGACGACCCCCGCTTTGAGTTAAAGGAGATGCGAGTCTCAAGCCTAGACCAGCTTAGCGAGACCGTGCTCAGCTAATCGTTAGCACCGCGAGCATATTTGTAGTGTTATATTATACAGTTTTACTAGAGATGATCCTTCCTTTGTCTAAAGGTGAAGGAGTGTAGAGTATTTTCCCCTTATTTCTGTATGACATCAGAGGAAATGGTTGTAGATACGTCAGTTGATACCAATCAACCATGCATGAATATGAAAGGAGATATGCTCTTATAATATTACACTAAAAGAAGATACGCTCTTGAAAAGAGGTATGCATGTACAGGCTGTTATAATATTACATGTATAGACTGTATCATTCAGCCTGAAAACTTCACTCTCACAATATATAGACTGTTAGAAACATATGGGATGGGAGTGGCATTCTAGAATAACAAAGTTATATCTAGCTACTGCTGACTGCAGGGAAAGGCATTGTTTCTAGGACACTCACTGCTTGTAGTTGTGGCCTTCTAGCATATCAAATTTTGCTTCACTTATATAAAAGCTAAAGATAAAGCCTGTATTTCTCTGAAGGAAATCTCTGTAAATCCTAAAATACATCTAATTAATTAGTAAGTTACTGATGGTTTAATATCAAGTTTATGAGCACTTTCTACAAGGCAGAAACATATTACTTCATTGATAAAAAAAAAATAAAGAAGAGGAAAGAACATACTACTTCATGTATGACATGAAAATGTGGTGTTATCTAAACTACCCAAAATCATGCCAGCTCACTTCTGTCTGAGAATGACCAAATACTCAGTCACCGAACTTGTAAGTAAGATGCACAAAATGAATCTAACATGTATTAAGAAGTGAGTAGTACCTTCTTCTGAGGATGACCAGATAAGGAGAGGCAGATAAACCAATCAAGCAACAAGAATCAGCTCAAGAGAGCTCCCCCATATGCGTGCATGTATGTGTGCTCTGGCTCAGGCTCCAAAGAGCAAACCACTTGGCCACATGAAGCCATCCATGGACAAGGCTATCTATATAAGGAGCCAACTTCTTTAGTTTTCCCTCAAAAAGTAATAACCAACTTGCATGGCTGCTTTCACTAACAAATGTTATCACTGGGGCCCTCTTTTTAGCTTAGGATGCACTAATTATGCTTTGAAGTAAATTAATCAAGTGCACATATGCTGACACACATGATCATCTAACTTGTGAGGGGTATAATAGAAAAGAGGATCCGGGGCTCATTTGTAGCAGAAAGACGTGATTTTGAGGTGTAAAAGTTAAAAAGAAGCATGCTTGGCATTTGCAGTCATGCAAGTAAAGTAACCTTGGTTTTACCAATGCCACTTGATAGATGCATTTACACATGATGTGCATTTCAGTACTTGATTAGGTATGTAAAGAGAAGCTTGGGGTTAAGGAGTTCTATCTGCACAGGCTGAGTAGGCAGAAAGAAAGGTGTGCATGAAAGATTCAGTAAAGATAGTACACTTGCTATTAACCCATACTAATATAGTTAGCAAAGTTTTAAGTGAAAATTAAACTAAGGGCCTATTTGTTTCCAGCTGCTTCTGGCTTCTGCTTCTGTCAGAAGTCCAGAAGTCAGAAGCCAGAATAAACGGGTTTGCTGAGAAGTGGTTTTTGAGAAGTCAGAAGCTGCTTCTGAGGAAAATGAACTAAAAGCTGAGAAGCTCGCTGAGAGTAGTTTTTCTGAGAAGTTATGTGCTGAGAAGTCAAAAATTTATTGTAGAAGCCAACAGCCTATTTCCAAAAATAACTTTTCAGAAAAATCAAAAGCACAGCTTTTCAGATAAGCCAAAAGCAGAAGCTCAAACAAACAGGCCCTAAAGCAGCTTGCTACGCTAATAAACCCTAAAGCAAAAACTTAGTAATCCTGAAAAAACTCATTGGAATCATTACTAGAATTAGGATCAGGCGATCAGCTAAAGTAGAATACTACAATTTGAGCTGCAGATACTCATGCTGCCGTGGAGGAACACTGTCCCAATAAAAATCTGAAGGTTCTGGCCGAGAGAGAGAGAGTTAAGACAGGCAGGCAAATTAACTGAAACTGAATCTGGAAGAAAATCATTCCCATTCTCTGTAGAAACAGCAAATCATGATTTTCGAGAAGGTGCGATGAACGTATTTCATTAAAAGTACCTCTCGTTGAGTACTAGATTGACATAAACTGAAGCTTATGTTACTAGATTCCGTGCATCATGAAATTGAGCTTATTTACGCATGATGAAGCTTCCCTTTTCTGGATTCCCCCCCCCCCCCCCAGCCCAAAAGAGGTATCCTTACACGTTTGCACAAACTTTTCCCAGCCTATCAATACAATGTTCCTTGCCTTCTTCAACAATGTTTGCTTCTAGACATTGTAGAACTGCAGAGCAGAAGAGAACAATGTTGCGAGAGAGAGCACCGCTCCCACCTCCACCCCCGCCGCCGCACCAGCCACCGCCAGGACAAGCCCGTTTCCAGCTCCTCCGGCGCCCGGCCACAACCATAGCCACCCATAGCACCCAAATCTTGCACGCCTCGAGCCATTCCGACCTCAAAACCCCTCCAGATCCACTCGTCGTCAACTGTCAGATCCACTCCTACCTAGTCGATTCGCCACAGCCACCACCCAAATCTCACCCCCTAGAGCTCGAAGACATCCTCGTGATTCCACCTACGCCCGACTCGAAGGCTTCTCGGCCCCCATCCTACGCTGAGGTGGTCAGGCGACCCACCCTTCTGCCATCAACGTTCTGCACCAACCTCTTCGCCCTCGTCTGTGATCCGTAATTACTGTTCCACCCCAACAATCGGACTAGAGGCTCATTCAACACTCTAGTAGCCCTACACGGCTTGCTTTCGGCGCGCCATCATGTCGCCATGTTCGGGATTCACTCCAGCCTCCGTTGCACCCCTAGATTTTGTGCAGTCCAACAGTGTGACAGCGAGCCCTTTGCTACTGGTGGAGGAAGGGGGAGCATTCAATATGGGATCTACATAGTTCTTCATTTCAACGCGACGGGCGACATGAACCAGCTACGCCTCCGCTCGACCGCCTTCAAGTACCCAGCAGCGCCTCCACAGCAGCGCACTCTCCACCTTCCGCGTGCTCACAAGAGGGCGTTGCTTCTGGTGCTTGGCTTCCGATCACCGGTCTGCCACCTATCGTGATTCGATGCGGTGCTTTCGCTATCATCACTCGGGGCACCGGAAACGTTCCTGCACCCACCGCTCCTTCAACACCGACCGCCCCGTGCATAGTCGCCGTCCCCAGGACCAACACGATCCGATGCTACTGCACTCCGGTGGACGGCTACTGCCTCCTCAGATGGATCCTTGGTGTGTCCGCGGTCATCACCCACCAACTGACGCAACACCTTGGCATCGACACGCGAAGGTGCTCCTTTGGCCAAGATGGTGCTCAGCGACCCCAACACGTGTCCTGAGGAGGACACCTACATCATCCCAACCTCCTTCGACACAGAGCACGAGATCAAGGAATGGGAAGGAACCGCCCTCGTTCTTTGGGCGTTTAGCCTTCCTCCAGGAGGCGGCGCGCAACAGGTCGAGGAGGCGATCCTTGACGAGTTTCACCTTCACCGTGGAGAGGTCACGGTCTCTACTCACAGCCCAACGCCTTCCTCATCAAGTTTCAGAAGAGGAATCACTGTGAGGCGGCTCTTCAACAGCGGCGTATCAAGCGGAACGGTGTGGAGCTTCAACTGCGCCCCTAGCGCAGTCTTGCCAAAGCTTTCGGCGCAACTATGTTCTTCAGGGTCCGACTATGCTTGGAGGGGGTACCGATGCATGCCTGGTCTCCGAACATCATCAAGAAGCTCATCGACAGCACATGCTCTCTGCAGTACATTGAAACGGATATGCTTCAGCCCACCGACACCAGCATCATCAACTTGTGGGCGTGGACATCCAACCCTAGTGTTATACCCAAAGTGATGTGGTTGCTCTTCACACATAAGGCGCTGGGGAATCCCTCCTCCTCCATCCAGGTTGCCATTGTTCCACGAGAAAGATGGCAATACGACACCAAGTACCTCGTCCTCAGTGCATTTGGACCAGCTTGAAGACTACACCAACTCCTCCATCGGCTTTGACTCCAGGGCAACGAGGTCCTCCAGCACCCGCCCATTCCGCACCCTTTCCCCTGGTTCAAGGGCAAGCGGGATGGAGAGCCAGGACCCGACCTGTTGACTAGCACCCTGCACCTCCACATGACAAGATTGAATTTGAACGTACCGACTGGTCTCATCAGGACACTCGGCACAGTACATGCGACCACAGGGAGCGCGGTGACCACGCACGCGGTGGATGTGGTCTTCGAGATGACCACGCATGACACCATAGGCACCAACACTGCCGCGATGACTCCGACGACGATGACGACCGTCCTAGCCACGACAGCCACCTGAGGTGCCTTCATGCATGTGGTGGCGATGGGAGTCACGGTAGGCCGCATAAAGAGCGTACTCACTCCCTGCGGCGGTGGGATCGGGACGGGGGACGCCATGGGGCTCGCCGTCAGCATGACGTGGTCTCCGAGCCCACAAATGCGCTCCCAGTAGACTTCAACTTCAAGCTACCGTTGCTGGAGGAGCTTCGCGTCAAGGAGATAACTGACCTACAACACCTGTTCGCCACCCAGGCTTCGGCTCTTCGCACTGATCTGCAGCACATTTTAGGCGAACAAGTTCATTCATCCATGTGCGATTCTATGTTACTGGTGCATTCTTGGCTACGTGACTTGCAAGACTCCCAAAGGCGATGGATGAAGGACACGGAAGAATACATCGACAAGGCATGTCACCTGGCAGACAGGCTGCTCGACATTGATCAATCACTGCTACCTACCTCGCGGAATGAAGCCTGGTTCGTAAAGACTGGAACCGTGGCTGCTCCCCCTCCGTGGGGCAATTGAAGAACCTTTCGCCTGCTCCTTCAGTTTAGCAGGTTGAGGAGGCCCTCCGTCGCATGGAGCTCGTGGCTATCGCCAACTTCACCACCGTGCCTTTCCAACCGAGCCCCACCAACACTACGGCGGTGGCCACCGCCACTCAGGCCTCCCAGATCCTGGACACGCGCTACAGCGCCTCACCGACTCCTGTTCCAATTGCGTCGCCCGACCAACCACTGCCGAGTCTAGTTGATTTGCGACCAGTCCACGAGTTGCTCGCTCAGGCCACAACGAGCCTGGGACATGAGTCTCCTGCTCCATCCCTATCATGCGCCTGCTCGGCAGACCTGGGTAGGTGATCAGGAGACCCAAGCTACCTGCTCAGTAGGCCTAGATCTCCAGCACCCCACTCGGCAGTGCCACAGCCGGGGCAGATGTCCACACCCACGGCTAACTCTCTGTCGGGCACTATCATTCCGAGTTTAGAAGGGGATGTTCATTACTCCTGTGCAATCACTGCCCTGCCTCGGCACCACCAATCATCAGGCTGAAGACAAAAGTGCAACGCTCTCCGATCGACCCCACCAAGCTCCAATGCAGCAAGCGGCAAGCATACAACAGGTTCAAGTACATGTTGATTCAAGAACGAGCATGACATAATCTCTGCAAGAAGCTAGGCTACCTAAAGGAGAGCTCTCTCCGATCGAGCATGTGATCAGGGACTACCTCAACATGTTAAAGGGCCCCCTCCCCCAGGAGATCATTACGGCTGACAGCTCTTTTCCACCTTGACAACGAGGGCGCCAAGGAGGTTGACCAGGCTCTAATTGCCCTCGGTGGCCAGAAGGCAGCGGAGATGGTCTCAGGTACCCAGAATGCAGCCTGATGCGATGCTTCAACCACCACAAAATGAACAAATTTGTGCTCCCTCTGTTGTTTCTCGTATGGCTTCTACGTTGTGTCTTCATGTTCGTCTATCTTGCATCTCGTGTCGGTGCAGCCCACTGCGTTGGGCTTTTAGTGGCATGGATGCCCGGTGCTCCACTTGTATTAGAGCTACGTTGATGGTCTGTGTTATCACCTGTATGTTTCATAAGCTGTTGCAAGACTCCCGTGTTCTACGTTGTTTTAGCTCTACCGGCATTTTCTCTCTTGGCTTCGTCTGTGTGTCCGGCTGTGTGGCCCTGCAGCTCCGACTTGCTTGTTAGTTGAAAGCCAATCTGAGCGCAACCACCTGCTCTCCATGTCAAAACCGCAACTAGACATTATGTGTTGGAACGTATGGGGCCTAAACAAGAAAGCAAGAAGACGCAATTCACAAGTGTCTGACATCAACGAACTGCCACATAGCCTGTCTCCAGGAGACAAAATTGAATACCATAGAACAAGCGCTTGCCTATTACGTGGGTGGTTTCCATCTAAGAAATTTTGCATTCTTGCCGGCCAACAAGACACGCGGGGGAGTTTTGTTGTTATGGAATGAGGCATGCATTGATATTTCAGACCTTCAACAAAAAGAACACTCCATCTCAGCCAAAGCGATAGTCAAAGAAACTGACACATCCTTCATCATAACCACAGTATATAGCCCATCGCGCGATCGAGATAAATTGGCCTTCCTCGACTAGATTCGAGATACTTTGCCGCCAACTGGGGAAAAGTGACTCATCTTGGGAGACTTCAACCTCATTTACAGAGCACGTGACAAGAACAACAAAAACCTAAACTGTCGACGCATGAATCAGTTTCATGACACGCTCAACTTCTGTAGTCTGAAGGAGGTCCATCTCCAAAATCAGAAGTTTACTTGGAGCAACGAGAGGCAGAACCCAACCCTGGTCAGACTAGACAGAGTTTTCTGCAATGAGGCGTGGGACCTCATGTTTGATTCACACGTCCACCATGAGCTTTCATCCTCACTCTCCGACCACTACCCTCTACTCCTCTCAAATCAGCGCAATCCTCCTCGACCGAAGCACTTCAGGTTCGAGAATTTCTGGCTAGGTCCAATCAGCTTGGAGCGATCCAAATCCCCACACAGAATCGATGCATAGGTTACATCATAGGCTCATCACTGTAGCGAAGAATCTACAAGTGTAGAGCAGGAAGTTGTTATCAGCCACCAAGATGCAGTTCCATATGACCTAAGAGATTATTCTCCAGCTCGACATTGCCCAAGAGAATATAACTCTCACTCCTGAGGAAAGGGAACTTAGAGCTAACTTGAAGAATAGGGTCCTGGGCCTCGCCATTCTTGAGCGTGCACAGAAATGACAATCTTCACACATAACAAACCTTAGGGTCGGGGACGCAAATACAAAATATTGTCACCTAAAAATCAACTCAAGGAGGAGAAAGAATTTCATCATGAAACTACAAAAAGAAAATGGTTGGGCGACCTCGCATGAAGACAAAATGGAACTTGTTCAAGATCACTTCAATGCGGTAATGGGTGCTCCACAGCTAAGAGACTTAGATTTCGACTGGGGAATGCTTGACTTCCCATCAGCAAACCTAAGACACCTTTCCACCCCTTTCACCCAGGAGGAGGTCCTCCATGCTCTCAAGCAGATGCCCAAGGACAAGGCCCCAGGACTGGACGGTTTCACAGTGGCTTTCTTCATATCCTACTAGGACATTATCAAGAAAGATTTAATGACAGTGATCCATGCTTTCCATAGCCAACGAAACAATAATCTAAACTTGCTCAATTCCGCAAATATTGTCCTTGTCCCCAAGAAAGAAGGCACCAACAGAGTTGCAGACTACATGCCCATTAGTCTCATCCATGGGATGGCGAAGCTCATCACCAAAATCCTTGCCTTATGGCTGCAACCTCTCACGCACTCCCTGGTTTCCAACAGCCAAAGTGCATTCATCAAAAAGTGAGCCATCCATGATAACTACATGTACGTCCGAAATTTGGCACAACGGTTCCAAAAATCTCGAACCCCAGTGCTACTACTCAAGCTTGACATCGCAAAGGTCTTCGATTCTGTACGATGGGACTACTTACTCAATCTCCTCCAGTGAAGAGGTTTTCCATAGAGATGGTGAAATTGGCTGACTGCACTTCTCACAACCTCCTCCTCAAAAGTTCTACTAAATGGAGCACCAAGTACAAGCATACATCACAAGAGAGGGTTACGCTAAGGAGACCCGCTCTCCCCACTCCTCTATCTTGGCCATCGACCCGCTAAAACAACTACTCGACCAAGCTACCGATGATGGGATCCTAACGAAGTTGAAGGGCAACCATTCCAGACTGCGCATATCACTCTACGCTGATGATGCTGTAATCTTCCTAGCACCCACGTCACGGGATGTCAATGCAACCGTGGAGCTCCTAAACCGCTTCGATAGAGTAACAAGTTTAAATACCAATCTACAGAAGAGCTTGGTGGCCCCCATTAGATGCCAAGAAATTAATCTCGACTCCATCCTAGCGAACCTCTCGGTAGTCTGAACGTCTTTCCCGATTAAGTACCTGAGTTTGCCAATCATCTTAACACGGATTAGAAAAGCAGACTTCCAACCAACCATTGATAAAGCGAGTGACTGTCTAGCAATTTGGCAAGGACAGCACCTAAACCTGGTGAGGTGCAAGGCCTTAGTCAAATCTGTGCTCACATCACAGCCCAATTATTTCTTGACTGCGTTGAAGGCCCTCGCAAAAGTCCTCGAAGAAATTGACTCCAAGAGACGTACTTTTCTATGGTCTGGCACTGACAGGATCGCGGGAGGAAAATGCAAAGTCAATTGGAGATGAGTTTGTCGCCTTGCAAATCTTGAGGGACTTGGCATCCTAAACCTAAGAAAATTCACAAGAGCGCTCCGTCTTCGTTGGCTTTGGTATGAATAGGCGGTAGATAACAGACCATGGGTTGGGTTTCCTACACCTTGCAATGACATGTACCAGGTTCTCTTTGTAGTGGCTACCACGATCTTCATTGGAAATGGGTAAAAGGCAATCTTCTGGCACTCGACATGGATCCAAGGGGAATCTCTGAAGATGATAGCGTAGAACATCTTCGTAATTTCCAAAAGGACAAATCAGAAGGTGAGGGAAGCTATGCACAACAACTCTTGGGTACGGCACATCAACTTCACTGCTATCTCTTCCGCCCAGACTCTAGTCGAATTCGTCCTCCTATGGACACCCTTCAGTAGATCCAGCTAAATGAAAATTCCCCTGATACGATCACCTGGAACCTCACCCCTCATAGAGAGTATATTACCGCCTCAGCTTACCAAGCACAGTTTTTAGGATCAACATCCTTAGATGTGGAGCGCCTAATTTGGGCTGTTTGGGCGCCACCGAAGTGCAAGTTTTTCTCATGGCTTGCATTCCAAAATCAAATTTGAACTGCAGACAGGCTCATAACGAGGGGATGGCCAAACCAGAAGACTTGTCGTCTATGCAGAATTGCAGATGAGTCGACAATCCATATTTTCGCACACTGCAGATTCTCTAGGTGCGTGTGGGAGACCGTATACACTTGGTGTACTAGGAGGGCCAACTGCACAACGGCATGAGATATCTTTGACATAGTAAAGAAATGGTGGACTGCAATAGGGTCTTTGCAAGGTGTACCGTCTAAGGCCATTATATCTCTCATTATCCTTACAATATGAGAGCTATGGAATGAGAGAAATGAGTGTACTTCCAGCGACGTGAGAATACGACAATCGCCCTGGTGGCGACATTAAAGGAGGAGGCTCGGGCATGGTGCCTTGTGGGAGCCAAGAGCCTAGCATCTTTTATTTCGCATCTCTAGATGGTTATCTTTTTTTCTTTTTAATCTCTTAAAGACTCTGTATTTTCTCCTCCTTTATCAATATAGAATTGGCAGAACTCCTGCCGATTTCTTTCCAAAAAAAACAATGTTTGCTTTTGCGGTGGCATTGCAAGTTATCGTTACTACCTAAAAGTATAGATAGTAGCGTTGCTTTCCTTAATTATATGAGGCTTCTATATGTAACACCCCGTGCTTAAAATGTACTTCTAGCACAACACCATATGGCCTAACCCCACTTATACATAGCACATCTATTACATTTTTGTCCTCCTTATTTCATATAAAAGGGTTAAACTGAAGGTACTATATTCGGATAGCTCAGGCTTATAAGTTGGTCCAACCTATCTAAACTACCAAGGTGGGACTAATCTCACCACGCTGTAACACTTGAGTCACACGAGCTGAAACTAGAACACACTAATAGGCTGGCCTATTACACCAACCATGAGAACTATGCAGCAATTGTTCAACTTAATGACATACTTGCAAATAAAGAATTTCAAGGAACTTCACAATAGTAAAACTTGTGTGAAACTTCAATAGCATCATTTTCTGCTGCCGACAAAAATATAAC
Source organism: Phragmites australis (assembly GCF_958298935.1). NCBI lineage: Eukaryota > Viridiplantae > Streptophyta > Magnoliopsida > Poales > Poaceae > Phragmites > Phragmites australis. Next base: position 5,556,680 of record NC_084936.1, read on the forward strand.
AAATAACATAGCAAGAGTAATAAGTAACCTGAGGAAGGCTCAAAAAGGGACGAAGATCCGAGAATGTAACCTGCTTAGTGTTGTTGGAACATTAGTTGGTGCGTGGCATGCACCAAACCTTCTCTTTTACACCAGAGGCACCAAAGAAGATCAGAACCTTTAGTGACCTAATTAAAGAAGATGCCAAAGATAAAGCATGCAAAAGGCTTCACCAAATCATCAGCAAGGATTTTTATGTTAGTTAAGCTCCGCTATGGATTACGATCAAATTATGCCAGCCTAATTTGCACTCCTATCAGTTGCCAATTGCAGCATTATCTAAAGCACCACATGTCCCCATTCAGCATTTCTTCCTTATCTTTTAAAGATGGGCGATTTATTTTCTTTTTCGTTGAAAACCAACAGTTTCCTTTGCTTGGACATTATTTTCCTTAGGTTTGCATTGCAACATTCTCTGACCCCCTCCAATTTTTGTTTTAAACCTTTTTTAAATTAAGATTTTAACATAGTATTACTTTAAAAGGTTTCGGAAATAAAAATCCCCCTTTTCTACCATTTCTGTAACACACATCATATTGTTTGCAATTTTATTATGCTTTGCGAAGAGGTTACTATTTTGTCAAGCAAAGACCTGTTTGTGGGCGGCCATGCCGAATCATTGTCAATCACCAGTTATATATCTATGTTCTGATCTCCATTGTAGACTTCACGTATATATTTCGATAACTATTTACATTTCCACTATACACATGGAAAAATGTATAATGTCCAATGCTATGTTATCGTCATATGTTTGCTCAAACAAACATTTCCAAATTGCAACATGGAGAAATTAAAGCAAATAATAATTGAATGCAACAAAAAAATGAAGTAAATTTATCAACGAGACATTAGCATGTTTATTGCTAGACCGCATGCCGATTGTGACGACTGTGATTGCCGAAATAAAGTGCTAGATTGACACAAAAGGGGCCCAGCACCATGTCAGTGTGACGTTAACGAAAAAAATTGTTTGGATCCTTCACTAGAGAAGAAGAGGGGGAAAGGGGAAATTGCATGGGACCAGGAGAAAAGGTTCGATGGCACTTCCAGAAGCATGAATGGCTCAGGAATTGTGAGAGATTCCATCTCCAAGATCAATGGTGGATGACCAATATTCTCACATCGGAGCTGCACGGTATATTCTACATGATGTCTGCATATGCCATTTGCAAGTTGCTAGGGTTTAGAATCGAGACCCCTAAGCCATGTTTGGAGCGCAACAGTTTCCCGAATCATGCAGAAACTGAACTGTTCCTAAGATTTATAAAACTCTTGCATGGCTTGTTTGGAATCCAGACATTTTGCAGGAAACCATGAAGGTTTCAATTGTTTCAAAAAAATAATTGTAAACAATATGATAGGTTCATGCAAAATATGTTCGGTGCCCCCAATTGTTTCAAAAAAAGATACAAAACCATGAAAAACTTAAGACATCTCAACATGAACATAGAAGAAGTGAATGGTCGAGGATCCAAGGTTTTCCCTATTTTTGCGAGGGATGACATGGGGTTTTACTTTGCACAAGATCAACCTAGTGTAGTTTGGTGAGTCATTCTAGGGGCCCCAAATTCCCTTTTTGCAACCTTATTTGGTCTCAATTAGGATCAAAAGTGCCATGCAACGAGATGGCAATATGCGTGATAACATACGTCCTCTACCTTCTAATCAAAAGAGGACATCATCTAGTTAGTTAAACATATCATTTAGGTCTTAATTAGTATAATGTTGGATATTTTATTGCAAGGGTATCGTGATGGATGAGACGATGACTAGATGCGGAATAAACCCATGACTATTGGTTGCTCGGCTATTGACTGCTCCATGGGACGATTCCTGGTATATGCCCAAAGAGGCCTCCGTGCATATTCATGGCATCTTCCAAAATGGCCAAGTGATATGTCTTATTTTTGCAGGGTACAGATAAGTGTGGGTCAAATTATTACTTGTTACTGTTCGAGGCAATGTTTGGAACACAAGAATTTCGTATAAAATTATCTTACTTGCAGAAAGCTTTCATAGAAAACCGTTCAATTCTAACATGATCAAATTCCTAAAGGGACAAAAAGTTCAAGATCGTATATTTGTATATGTTTTCCATGCTGAAGAAGATATATCACATTAATTTGAGTCCTCACTAGGATAAAAAAAATTGCGTGTGGCACTAAAATGAGACATCATTTTTTACATTTTTACTGAGAACGATTGTTCCGATTAGGCAAGAACACAACACGCGGTCATATAAAATATAAATCGTAAGGGGCATCAGATTTAAAGCGGGACACACAGGTTTTGGATAACATCATCAGTGCCATGCATGTGCATATATACAATACTTTATCACTTGCAAAGCTCTGCCTTTGTTAGTTAAGAATGATCCTTGCAGAGAAGACATTTCGTGCACTCAAGCTGAAGGCCAAACTTTTGACTGTACCAACCCACTTCTTTATCATCCTGAATCAAATCAACCTGGCTACTTTATGTTAATGGAATGCATGTGAAGATATGAAGACTACTGTGTGCATGTCCTGGCAAGATATTACCATGGACAACATTAGCGACATACAAGGCCAAGCTAAGTGGGATCAAAGGCTTTTAAAAATGCATACCGAAACGAGCATCAAATCGGTGTTGGACAGTGATCATCATTCTACATGCGTTGTACAGTGCAGAGATCGAAAACTTGTTTTTCATTATTAAAAAACAACGTAGTTTGGAGAGCACGTCGGATTCGGATATTGCACTATGATGCTACAAGCTGAATGCTCGTGAAAATGTTATTCACGCTTTTATATAGGCCATCTTTAGTGATGAGACCGGGGAAGAATAAAATTGCCCTTTAATAACTCTAAAAGAATACAGTTTGGAGAGTACTCTAGCTATCTGTTGCGAAAAGGCAGGTTTTACAGCATATACACTCTCTGCTGGGGATTCGAATCCTCTGACATTGTGAAACAAAGTCACCTAAATATACAGTAATCTGAGTCTGTTCAAACAGTACCCTACCATTATCTAATGTGGTGATTACTGTAGCAAAATATTGTAGCGATTCTAATATTCATGGTGCTACTGTAGTAGACAATCTGGTACGTCCGTTCCGGATCTAACGGTTCAGAGACCTAATATCATAACACTGTTCATTCTCTGACATTGCTTCATCAATGTCAGATGATACGAATCCCTCTGCTGGGGGCAAGACTTTCAGACGCCGAAAGACGTTCCATAGCAACTTTCTGCCATCGATACATCGGTCGGAGAAATTCTTTCCCGGTGGCCAGCAGAAATTTCCCAGCAGAGTGGCTTGTGATGTAGTTGGAAGATGGTAAGCCAGCAAGCTAGAACCAACAACTAAAGGGGGCCTTGTTAGCAACTTTTGCCTTCTTCAAATCAAGATAATTTAATTTCATCTGCAAGTGCAAAGAAAGATCAAACAGTTGCCTCTTACAGCAACACATGATTACCCTTTTCTCCCACTCACAAGGCAATAATTTGGCCAAAGATAAGAGGCAGCAAATGCAGCAGCCACTGTCAATGTGAATGCCATCTCTGCCTCACCTTTTCCCTTTCCTCCACTTCTTAGCATGAACAGGCATATATATGTAGGTGTCACTTTGTGCCACACATGTGAAGGACCCAACATGTACAAAGGCGCATTGCTTTCAAAAGCTAGCTAGGGTTCGGCCCGCATAACACTGATTTGCTTGCCCTCAATTGCTCATGGGGCTTTAAGGTGATTGAGTAGAAGAGGTTAAAGGAGGGTGCAACTAGGGGTGAAAACGGTAACAAAAATCCCCGCTCGACTTGAGATCGTTTCCATCTAAAAAAAATCGTATTCTTTTATGGTATTTTTCGACATTTTCCAGTCTTATTATTTTCGATTCCGATTTCGAGAAAAAAAATAATACTGGAAATGGTTTGGGAACTTTTCTACCGTTTCCGACCATTTTCACCTCTTTCTCTTACCAACCACCCAGCACCCATATATTTGAACATATTTTTATAGTGGAATCAGTGTAATGCTCATAGTATAATCAGTCATGTCTTATTGTGACTTGTGAGATGTTGATTTATACATCATGCATGAACTTATCATTTGTGTTAAACACTTGAATTGAACTTATGAGAAGCGTCATGTAAGACTAGTGAGATGTCCATCATATATTCTAATCTACTGTGCTAATGCCTAGCATTACGGTTCGGTATTTCCGGTTCTGAATTATCAATTCCCGATCAATATCGGCATGCTTCCGTTCCAACAACATCATTTTCGATTTTCCCGTGGTACCAATGCCATATTCGTTTCCGATATTACCCTTTTTACTTTGCTTCTGAGAAAATATGTAAAACTAAAAGTGGGTTTAGGCCTTTTTTTCAATCGTTTTCAGTTCATTTTCAACCCTAGGTGCAACTCACCGAAATGGTATAATGTGTCCAGATTCACTGTGTATGTTGTGCACCTTTCTTCACTAAGCTAGGTTAGGTGCCTAGCTTAGTTTGGGCATGGATTTGGGGTTGTTGCATATGATGGACCAAGCACAAATAAAGGCACATTGCTTTCTGAAGCTTGGAACAAAGTAGGGGCTTAAGTTGTAAAGAATATGTAGTTAAATCCCTTCTGTTCCATTCCGTTTCACGAACCAAACACTATCTTACAATTCATGCTGCAGCCGTCATGGGCCTTTTATCATTTCTTCCCTGACCCTGAGCTCCTGGATAGCGGGCGGACTCTCCTGGGGATCCAGAGAACGCCGCATCCCAGCACCACTTTCTCCTTCTTCACCTGTTGCTGCTGCTGTGCATGGCTTCTCGCAGCGCCGCGCTTCTCTTCTCCGCTGCGCAGCTGGTCTCGCAGAGCAACGGCCGCAGCTGCTTCGTACACCATTTCTGCAGGCTGCAGCTGCCGACCAACATAACGGATCCGAGGCTAGCCTAGACCTCGTTATCTTGCTTAATTTGTTCTCCACTGATTAAGATTTAAGAATGCGTCAGCTTGGTTAATGTAACTTCTGATGCTGAGCCTTGTTGTCATCGAGCTACCTATTTGTAGGGCAGAGTTGATTGATGCAGGAGCCAGGAGGGATCGAGGAAGATGTGCAAGCTTGGCTGCCAAGGAGCTGGGAGATGGCAGGGCTGAATCCTGCACGCCTGGACTCAGAGGCCAAAGCAGTATGTTTGATAGCGATCCGTATTATTATCTATTTCTGAAGGATATTTGGCTGCTATTCTGCTAAGACACATTTCAAACGAACAGAGCAGCGTGTATTTATTAAAAATGATTATTGACAGCTAATATATTGTCAAGAACACGTAGAGCTATGGTTGATTTCGTGACTTACTCTGATGACTGATGTTCTGAACTTGTGATTGATAGGCGAAAAGAAAACATACCGTTTGATTTGAGTGAGATAAGCAGGTACTACCTCTGGTCATAAATACTTTACACTTTAATTAGGATCCGATCAAATTTTTAAAATTTTAATCATCAATTGTTTTCAAAATATTTAGTTTGAAAACATAAAAATCATACGTGTAGATTTATCTTGAAAAATACTTTCATAATATTATATTTTTACTAGATATTATAATAGAAAAACAGTTATCAAAGTTGCACATCAAAGACGTAAAAAATAAAAAAAACGTTATGTATTTTTGACCGGAGAGAGTAGAAAGCAACCAAATTCTTTTATTTATATATTTTAAAATCCAAAAATTGTAAATATATGTGTTTGTTTTTAAATTTTGCAACTCTATAATCCTGTAAGGCAACATCTAACCGGCGAAAAGTTTAAAAATAAAAAAATATTGTGTTTTAATATTCTCAAAATTCAAAGTATTATCGAAATAGTCATGCAAAATTCTGAAGAAAAAAAAGTGGTGTTGAGGATGCTATTATCTAGCTCTCCAAAAAAATTCAACTCAAAAAATTTTCCAATGGGAGACAGGAGTATAGAGTTGCCAAATCTGAAAACAAACACATATATTTGCAATTTTCGGATTTAAAATATAAACATAAAATATTCGAAAGTAACCGGGCTTCTTTTTCACAGCCCGGGTCGGCCCGTCTCAAGCGATAGCTCGTTTTGGAGGCCCAGATGTGTACCACGGGTGTTTGTACATCCAGAAGGCCTAAGGCCCATGACAGTGAAGTGAAACGTTTTCGGTGTCGGAAAGCGGCTTCTCCGCGCTCCCGCCTCCTTTCCACGGGGATTGGAAGTCTCCTGTCTCCCGCTATGAGACCCTATTTGCGTGCCAACCCAAGATATATTTATCAGACTTTCTGTATTAAGAATTAGAAATATTAGTGCAAGTAGATGTAATAGTTGTGGAAACTATCCAAATAAAACATTCCTACTCGCAGCGTTTCATACTTTCATGCGCACGTCAGGGGATGGCATTGACAGCCATGTAATCAAAATTTGAAGTAAACAAAATATTTTCGAAGGATGGATATCCATTAATACCACCGAAACGGAATTGCACACTTGTACTTACATTATATTCTCACTGTTCACAATTTTTGTTAAAACCCACCAGACATACGGACCAACAAAGCAGTAAATCTGAATAGAAGTTAAGAAATGATCTATCAAATGACATACTACAATCATTCAACCTCTTGCACAATACTGATGTAAGGGTAGAGACCACGAATGTTACAATATTCTTGATTTCATCGATGGGCAAACATTTTAAATAAAACGACGCTTCCCAAGAACATGGACGCATAATGAATCCAGCAACATTTTATTAGACCTTTGCTCCACTTCTTATCAAGTACACCACGAACCAGCAGTTCGTGCAGAGCACACGACAGAGTCCCCGGTTCATCATGCATGCAAGGAATGTTGCTGGCATGTCGTTGGTTCTCATCGAGGGAGACGTGAAGCCCATCAACACTCACCTGCGGTTGCAACCTCCAACCGTTGTGTTCACAGTTCACAACTAATCACCATTTTTTGGCATAAATACTTCCTTAATCAACCTGTTGCTATCTGTAATCTGCTCCCAGTCTGTAACATGTACAGGTGCTTCTTTTGGAGTCAAGGTGCCATCGATCTCCTCGTCTAAAGTAGAAATTTTCTCACATCAATCACATGGCTGTAAGCTGGCAGCTACTTCAGTGATACTGCTACTACCAAGTGTACTATTTTCCTGGCAATTCCATTTGGACTTTGGGACTAGCTAACATAGGTTTGGAACTGGATCCATTAGTTAGCATTTCACACGTTCTTTGATGGAGCCTCAGGTCTAAGATATTGGATCCTGCACGGTGGAGCACTAACCGTGCTGCTGCTCCACGAATAGATTACTCATCCTGAGGCGATCTCTGTATGGAGATCTGAGAAGAAGCATAGAAGAATCTCCACTCATTTATTGCCATCTTACATCGATGTTGACTTCAGAATTCGGTGATCTGCAGGCAGAGAAGAAATCACATTACTGCAAAACCGTCGGTAATCTCTCGCACAAGTTTGAACCTCCAGGGTGCTCAGCCTGGACCATACAATGCGAGATCGGATGGTCCAGAGCATGCACAGGTGCAGTTGTCAGTACTCAGTACTCATTAGCCACTTCTCAACTGCATGCAGTAAAAATCCTCCCCAGTAAGTGCAAGTCAATGGCACGTCATCATATTGATTTATTCCATGGCTAAAAATAAATAAAATCTAAAATAGACTAGCACTTAGGGGCATGTGCAATTAGCATATGAGTAGTGCAGAGCACCACCTCAAAGGCTCAGCTGTGTCTCCTCCTAACCAGTGACCTCGATGCACAAGAAACGCTGCAAAGCCCTGCCACTCCCAAACCCAAGAGAACCAAGGAAGTGTAGCTGCAGCTGCAGCTCCTTCACATTGCTGCAGGCCTTCAGCAAACAAAGCCAAGATCCTGCAAGGAAGCAGAGGAAGGACGGGTGTTAAAGTAAGCCAGCGCAAGTGAGGTGTGCAGCGGGAGGACAGATGGATGGGAGCAAGTACAGATCAAAGGGCTACGTGATGGCCAACGCCGGCAAGAAGCTCACCTACATGCTCCTGCTGCTGCTGGCCCTCGCAGCAGCCGCGCTGAGCCTCGTCTTCCTGCAAAAAGTGAGGGAGCAACGCGCCTTTGCCGGGCTTCTCCAGGAACGTGACCGGCAGCTCGTCTCTCTGCGGATCCTTCTCCACGTATGTTCATGCATCACCTACCTCTAGTTTCCTGTGCTGCCCATTTTCTTGGATCTAGCTTGTTTTCAAGAAACAAAGTAGCGAAGAAGATTTCAGAAAAAAGAGAGAGTATGAAACCACAATTTAAAGAACACAAAGTAGCAAACCAGGTGCAGCTATTTGTTGTTATCATTTGTAAGTAGGTAGTGAAAGAAACGTGATTCGGCATCACAGTAGAAGAAAAATACACAAGTATTTTTACATGGTATATTTGCACAAAATGTTAAGGCAGTTGATAATTCTGCACTGACCATTGGTAAGAATTGGTGCTTTAGTATTTCTTAATTTTCTTTCTTGTGGAATAAGAATGCATCTCAAATGCAAATTCTTCACCATGGTTACCAACCTAACTACAGTGTTCAATACCCACTTGTAAAAGGTAGAAAACAATCTTCGTTGCACAAGTAACCTTTTTCTTAATTTGCAACGAACGAGCAAGCGCATTTTGCAACTTGAACATGCACTGACATTTATGAACACTAATGTCAAGACTTGCATACTGAAAGCATTTGCAGAACGATTTTGGTCTAGAAGTATAGTATGGACAAAATAAAGCCATAAAAATTCAATATCTCCTGACGGTATTGTCAAATGATAACCACAAGGTGATGGGTTTTGGTATCATAATTCATTAACGAATACCGAACAGAACATTGTGCTTGTCAGCGTAAGCTTTAAGTTTAAAATTAGTCACAATTTTTGTCCATTGTCTAGCAAAGCTCGGCAAATAGCCTTAAAAGGCAATAGCTTTTTTCCACAATAATATTTAGAGTGTAATATTTCATTGAGAAGCAAAAGTAATAAGAGACTTGGACAGGGTGCTTTCAGTTTTAACCAGGCATATGGATTTATGAATAATAATGTTCCAAACATCTTGTCGAGTATTTTACCACCAGTGCACTTAGTATGAATGTTCAAATTGTAAGTGGCACCACATCTATATAAGATATAGAGCTTGAATTAACAAATTATTAAATCTACCAATGTGCACCAAGAAAATCTTTTTTCTGTAGCAGATATAGATATGTGATTTTTAAAATCAAGAAATCTAATATCAAAGTTGCTACATCATTCTTCCCAGAAAGAGAAGGCATTCAATAAAGAGACGAAGAGGAAGGTGGAAGAACTGAAAGCCACGACATCTTCCTTAAGAACTCAGAAGATAGACCAGAAAAACAAGCTCAAGGGACTCGAAGCCACAGTCACAAATCTTAAGAACACTCAAAAAGAACTGGAAGCAGCTCTCACAGAGAAGGACAGCCGCATCCGCCAAATGGAGGAGAAGGCCACGAATCTTAAGAAGTCTCAAAAAGAACTGGAGGCAGCTCTCACAGAGAAAGGCAGCCACATCAAACAATTGGAAGAGGCAACCACCAATCTTAAGAAGACTCAAAAAGAACTGGAGGCAGCTCTCACGGAGAAAGACAGCCGCATCAAACAAATGGAAGAGAAGGTCACAAATGTTAAGAGCGCTCAAAAAGAACTAGAAGCAGTTCTCAGGGAGAAAGACAGCCGCATCAGTCAAATGGAAGAGAAAGCCACAGGTTCAAACCCTGACCAGATGGCAGCTCTGATGGAAATCCTGCAACGAAAGGAAGCTGAGCTCGAAGAGATCAAGACAAGGTTCCAAGATTACAAGAAAACAGACAGCGCGGGTGTGAATAGTAAGAGCACTCCTGTGCAAACGAACAATGCAAGTGCAACACCTGACATTGTGGTCATCAAAAAGTCTACAAACTCAAGCAGTGCGATTCCCGCCAAATCTGAAGAAAAGAGATCTGCCAATGCCACAGTTGTAGAAAATAGGCACCCAAAAGACAGATCTTTGGAAGAGAAGCCGGTGAAGTTCACAACTAACATGGAAGATGATGGCCTACAAGGAAACATAAATGATTTTGATGAAGATATAGATATAGATGATATTTATGGAGAAAGTCACTCAAAAAAGTCTGGATCCTCTGGGAAGAACAAGAAGTTTGTGACCAACAATCAAGTAGACAGCCAAGGAGATGAATTGGATGTCATTGGGCTGTTAAGGAACTCCCTAGATCAGGACAGTGACCGTGTCCGATACAATAAACTGCTAGAGAAGGAAAATGCAAAAGCTGCTGATGAAGTCAAGAAGAACAATACTGATGGTACCTTGGAGAAGATCCCCAAAGACAGTTTAAGTGATGACAACCATATCACACCAAAAAAGGCAGTGGAAGAGATGGCTGGTGCTGCTGATGTAAAGCCCAACATTAACATGCCAGCAAACAGTGATGAGACACAACAGAAAAGCAGGAAGCAGAAAAAGAAAAGGTCTAAATCCAAAAAGAAGATGGCTGATATTACAGCTACTAATGTTGGTGGAGAAGCTGCTAAACAAAGGACGCCTGATGCCACATCGATCTTAAAATGAGTTTTCAGACTTAAAAGGCTGAAGAGAACATCCTGGATTTTTGGATAACAGGCAAGAAGAGCAATGCTACTTTTTATATGTCAAAATATGACTGAACAAAATGAAGGCAGACTGGCAAAGAAAATGTAGTGGTCAATTTATAACTCATAGCAGCACATAACTTATTCTCTACATACTATGGATTGGATTTGTTTTCAGCGAACTTGATAGTACAATGTTTTCACATTTTATTACCTGCTGAGAAAGCAAATTTGCCTGTAGTTCTTCAGAAAATTTGCGTAATAGTATCCTGCACATTATGATGCATCCAAGCATGTGTGGCGAGTCCATGAACCCTACAACTACAGATTTCATCACAGCTCCGCTAATTGAAACTAGATCCAGTTGGCAGTTGCTTTACTAAGCAAATTATAACTAGGACAACCACTCGGCACAGCCGGTGCCTCTTAACTGAAATCAAATCATGACAAAATCGAATAATAAAGCAGGATCCTTCCGCCGCAAAGATTTGATTTATCCGGCAAATGCATCTACCACAGGAGGACAATGCAATTTCTTGGTCTGGTGAAAACACAATTATCTCCAATCCGAGCAAAACCAGGAGAGAAAACCCAGGGGAGTACCTAAACTGCCCCTCCAAGATTCGACCTTTTCCGCTCAAGAAGATACTTTCCGCCGGATCCTCCGTCACCTTCGCCACCGCCGTCCGCCAGAGCACCGCCGCGTTCCTTTCCGCCGCCAGTGTCGCCATCTCTGCCCTCCCCTTCGTCAATCTGAGCCGTGCCACGGCCGAATCGATCGAAGGATGGGTCAGTCAAATGTTTAAAAATAAACAAATACTTCCTCCGTTTTTTTACTTGTCACTAATTTTTTCTGTAACAATTTAGATGTTCGTTTTTTCTTAAAAAAAATTATAAATAATTAAAACTTTCGTATCATTAAATTTATCGTAAAATATACTTTATTAATATTAGATACTTTTAAGTATTCGTAAATTTTTCGTAGAAAAAATATAAGATCAAAATTACTATAGTAAAAAATTGATGATAAGTAAATAAAAATAGAGGTACAGAGGTAGTAGAAGAGTGCTTATGGTAATGTTTTGAGATCCCAAGGACGGTTTTGCTAATGTTTTCCGGCAGCCACAGGGGATCAGCCCACTGAGACGCGGGGCCGTGGTTCGGTGGGACCCACCTGTCGGTGCCACTCGGCCGTGGCCACTCGCCGGAGTTCGACCGCCGCGGCCGCGACGCAGAAGCCACGGGGGTTACAGAATCGAGCTTCCCGGAGTCAGACAACGACCGCACGCGCCACGATTGAGATGCGCGTGCTGAGAAGAGATCAGATGATCGATGCTCTGGACAAGAGAGCAAGGAAGCAAGCTGCCTTTTGCTGCAGTGAGCTACTGCAGATTCAGATTCAGACAGCATCAATAAGTTTTCTTCAGCTGGTCAAGTACGGCGAGCCATGCCATACATGCAGAATCCAGAATCCAATTTCGAATAATCGTGCAGCCAAATACACGCATGATCGGTGATCACGAATTCACGACCATGTTATGAAACCCAATTATTAAGTTTCATGCACTCGTCACTTCATCATCCAAAAGGAATGCTAGCCATTAACAGATTCAGAGCGCATCGACCATTGTGGCCACCGACCTCATCACCTCCTCCTGATCACCGCCCCATACCTCCCGGCGGCGACCTGCATGCACGGCACCCAAACCTCGAAACATCAGGGCAGCTTCTTAACTGAAAATGCACCAGGCCTGCACATCTGAATGGACAGCGAGTGGCAGTGTGGCACCGTGGCAGTTGGGAGAGAGAAAAACTGCAGATATCAGTGGGCCAACTTACACGAGCCCGGCCTTTCTTGGAGGCACCGGCGTCGTCTTCCTTCACCGGGGCCCTCTGGAACGAAGCCAGGTCCGTCTTCCTCCTCCCAGCGGCAGCGGCAGCCGCAGATCCTCCGCCACCACCGGGTGCTGTCGTTCGCCTCTTCTTTCCTGCCCGCTGGTCACAAGCACTCTCCTCCAGAACCTTGAGCAAGAAGCAGTTCAACATGTCATTTGGCAAAAGGCTTACTGACATGTGTGCAGTACCACCACTATTCTCGTCGTTGATTCGCAATGGTTGCAGCAGGAGAAACAGAGGAGAGGTTACGTACGGCCGATTCGACGGGTTCATCATCCGATTCGAGCGCCCGGGACCCCTCGAATGCGCTGAGTGTACAATCCTGCAGGTTCTGGGAGCTTGTTCTTCCCTGCGACAGTGTTTCCTTTTCTCGCGCCTACACAGCAAGAACGCATCGTCATAGTTTTTCCCTTCTTCAGTTGTTCATCTGCTAAATGATATATCAGATTATAACATTGTTTCAAGAACCATATATATAGAGCACTTTTATGGTGCTCTATACTACTTTAGACAAGAATTAGTATAGATTTAATCCTACCGTCTATATGATTTAGTATTTTAGTAATTATCATATTATTATTAATAATTACCCACCATATTATTAAAGTTTTTTTTTTTTTGACGTAATCCACGATCTCTGGCATCGCCGCCCGCTGGTCTGGGACCGGCACAGTGCAGTCCATGGCCAGCCACAACATCTCCACCATCTCCTCTTCGACGCCTGGGTGCCTGAGCAGCTCCGTGTCGAACACCTCAGACGTCCACTCCTCCTTCACCACGGACCACGCCCACCGCAGGAGCTCGACACCCTCATCGTGCAGCACGGCGTGCGTAGGGGCCTTCCCCGTGAGCACCTCCAGGAGCATCACGCCGAAGCTGTACATGTTGGCCTTCTACGAGAGCCTGCATGGGTCCGCCACGACCTCGAGCGCGCGGTAGCCCGCAATGCGTGTCGACGGCACACCCGCAGGGCCGACGAGGTGCGCGAGGCTGCGGTCGGCCACGCGTGTGTCCACCGACTAGCTGAGGAGGATGTTCGAGGACTTGATGTTGCCGTGCGTGACCATGGAGCCCGTGGCGTGGATGAACTCAAGGCCACGCGCCGAGGCCAGCGCGATGCGCCTCCTCGACTCCCAGGCTCCCAGCTCAGCAGCGATCGACTGGAGCCACAGTTGCCTGCAATTACCAACTCCATCAGAAGAAGTCTTTCAATTCAAACATTGAAAACAAAAAAGGATTGCTTGACAAAAACACTGAGCGCATACCATAAAGCATCAAGGAGAGGCTGTCCATGGCCATGAACTCGTACACCATGAGCCTCTCATTCTTGCTGACGTTGGGAAGATCAATCCCGCCAATCGCCGCGACCTTGTCCCTGAACTCGCGCTCCGACAATAAGGTCTCCTTGAGGCGCTTCACCGCCATGATTGGCCCGGACTCGATCGCGGCCTTGTACGTGCCCTTGCTAAGAACCTCGGTCGACATGCGCAGCTTGTCCTCGAGGTCGTAGCCTTGTAGGGACGAGGAATCCTCCCGAAGAAGAAAAACTTCTTCTGCCCCACGACTGCGGGGGTGACGTCGGGTGGCACTCAATGCCTTGTACGTGGTGTCGTACGTGTTGGGGCTGATCATGTTCAAGGGCAATGTGGTGGACCCGGAGGGCCGCCTCGCGACACGGAGTGAGGACGACGAGCGACCCTGCGCCTGGGTCGGAGTCACCTATGAGCCGCACACTGGCCGTGTCTCGGGCCTCTCCCTCACCGGTTTTGACCTCTCCGGCAAGCTCGGCCGGGGCCTCCTTCACCTCGAGGTGCTCCAATCGCTCTCCCTCGCCCACAACAACCTCTACGGAGACGTCCCCGTCGAGCTCTCCTGCCTCCCGGCGCTCCAGTCGCTGGACCTCAGCGCCAACACGCGGAAGCCATATCGGAGGGGCTCTTTGACCCTTGCCGCTCTGTCCGCGACTTCTCGCTCGCTGGCAACGCCTTCTACGGCGACATCCAGCGGGATGTCGGCGTGTGCGCCACGCTCGCATTACTGAATGCCATTTCTTTTTTTTTCCAAAAATGCCCTTATACGCCTTATACTACTCTCATATACTTCCTATACTACATCTAGACAATAGGGAGTATTCTAACCGATCTGAACCATCCGATCCAAAAAATAATTACTCTGAGACCACTGTAAAATTGCTCTATATATAAGGGTCGTGCTATAATTCAGGCGCTCTATATATAAGGGTCGTGCTATAATTCAGGCGCCTGAAAACGGAGGCCATCTCATGCAATAGTTTTGAGCCAACCGATTCAAAATGAACGTCATCCTCTCATCTTCTATCTCCCGCAAGTGATGGCCTTCTCCTTCCTCTGCCTATTTCGCCTCACATTGACATTGCGCTCCCACGCCCCACCGACCTCCTCTGTCTCCGCTGGCATCCTCATCGCCAGATCCGCCGCCACACTAACCAATCCATTTTCAAGTTCCCCTGCCGCTAACCTAGCCCACCACTCACCTGCCGCCCGTGGCTCTGGCAGCGCCATCGCCGCCTTGCCGCACCTCCACGCCGTAGCCTACCACCGGTCCAGCCACCACCTAGCCTCTCTCTAACCTCTAAAATCGCCGATGAACCCTGAAAACCCCGAACCCTAACACGGGCGCCTGAGATTTCAGGCGCCTGTACTCTAGGAGACATGTATATATAACTGTAAACAAGGCTTCCCACACCTTCATGTACTGATCTGGTCCATGTGTTGTTTGTTCTTCATCGATGTTAATAGAATCCTCCGTGGCGGTAGTCAACTTTTTCTACAAATTTCAACCAGACGTTTAATTTAGAGATTGGATAGAAAACTAAAAATGTTAGAGATATTCAGACATTGGCACATTGCAGTTCCAGAGTAATTTTTGGGCATTCAAACTGTGTAGTATATCGGTAGTAGATCTTACTCTTGCTTCCTCAATGTTTTGCTGCAAGCAGGAGTGAAATGCCATCTTGTCATCCCCGTCGACAAAATCATGCAGTGCACTGTTCAATTCATGTACAGGAAGGATCTGCATGTTCTGGCAAAACAAGGATTGGATGGCAAATAGTAGAAATTTCAGTAAAAAAACATCGACTTGCATTGTGCAATTAAATGTCTGATGGAATGGTACCCGAAGCATAATAGTGTATGACAACAATAGGACCCAAAAGAATGTTTGTTGTTGTATGTGTGCGTGTGTGTGATTATGTACTAGTAGGAGGTCCTATCTGCTTATGTGCTATTAAGAAGAGGGGGAGTGCTCGGGTAGAGTAACTCATCCCAAAACTTCCCAATTCAACATGGTATACAGAGCTAGTTCTAACCCTACCGCCGTCACCGTCCACCATCACCCAAGCCACCGCCATCGCCATCCACCACCCGACCCGTCGGGTCATGCCCTATGGGGTTCCGCAGCTGCCGCACCGTGCGTACGCTCCACCCGGGCGAACAGAGCGAGTGAGGAGGTGCCGCTTGCCCCAGGCGGGGATCTAATGGGTTCATCCCACGGCGGCAAGGGGGAGTCACTGAGGAGCTTCGCGTGAGGGGCCTGGAGGGCAGTGGTTGCTGCTACAAGGGAGAGAGGAGAGCGATTTGCAAGAGGGAGAGAGAAGGAGAGCTCCTGCTGCTTCCAGATTGCTGGTGTGTGTGAACAGAGAAGGAGGGGAAAAGTGCTGCTAAAGCTAGTGTCTGGACTATAATGGCTGTGGTGGTGTTTGAGGCTTACTAAATTTGTGATGTATTCCTAAGCTTGCTATGATCGTGCCTGACATGCTCGGCAATTAGCTTGTGGCATCAACTCCAATAGGTGATAATGACTCTAGAAGAGATAGAGGCGAAGAGGAAGAAGGGGTTAAAATCAGAAGAGATGATTAAATGGTCACACAGAGTGTGATGAGATGTATGATTTAGGAGCTTATGGGAATAAGCCTGATCGGTCCCAAGACAATGCAGGGACTATCTGAACTAAAACTGGAGCTTATGCCAAATGAAGTTAAGCTAGACGGCAGCAAGAACTATTTGAGTTGGGCAAGAAGAGTGGAAGTAATTCTTGGTGGGAAAGGTGTGGAGCATTACCTAGAGGAGGATTATGTTGAGCCTGCCTACAAGCTCAGCACAAAGTGGAGGGCGTGGCATACCACAAACTTTGTTGTGGTGGCATGATTGATGGCATCGATGTCACATTCTATTGGTAAGATGGTTGAATCAATGCGAAGTGCCGCAAGAATATAGCAGACATTGAAGAACATGTATTCCAGAAAAAGGGAACGTGATGATGATGATGAAAATCCAGAACAAGGTGGATTCAGTGAGACTGGAAGGAAAGCCAGTTGAGCAGTATGCTAGTGAGTTGCAATATTTATGGGTGAGTTGGATCATTATACTGCACTCAAAATGGAGACTCCAAATGATGCACATGATGTACACAAATGGGTGGAGGACAGGAAAGTCATTCATTTCCTGAAGCATTTAGACCCCATATTTGAGAATATGAGGGCTGCTTTTTATCACCTAGAGAGTCTTCCTACTTTGGAGGATGCCATTTCAACCATGTTCCATGAGGAGAGTAGGCTTCGTATGATGGTTGGTAATAACCCTGTGAGATCAGCCTACGTCATTATGGATGATAGGGAATGTTATAATTGTGGAGATAAAGGGCACTTGAATTACAACTGTCCCAAACCAAGAAACAACAATGGTGGTCGAATGGGACTCGTGGAGGTCGTGGTGGCAACTAGGGTGGCTACGGAGGGGGTTGTGGAGGCCATGGTGGAGGTAGAGGTCGTGGTGGCCCTATTGCTAATGTAGCATCGACAGAGGAGATACTATCTATCACCTTAACATGAGAGCAAGCTTTGCAGTGGGAACAGTGGCAGAAAGGCAAAGCCTCTGAGGACTCCACAAGACCTCTTCATAGGGCCATGCGACAGCAGCCGTCACTCACTTTGGTAACTTTGCCAACTACGCCCGTGCGGGCGAAGGTACTCAAGCACATGCACTTGTATCATATCATTCTCATTTATATTGGATTATAGACTCAGGTGCATCTAAGCATGTGACAGGTTCATTTGACACTTTATCTTCATACACTCCTTACATTCATCTAAAAACCATTCAAATTGCCGATGGTACCTCTCAACATATTAGAGGTATAGAGTCTATAGGATGCACTTCACACATTACTTTACCCTCTGTTCATCATGTCCCATCATTTCCAGTTAATCTTCTTTCTGTTAGTTCAATCATAGATCAGTTCAAGTGCACAATCTTATTTGATGAAGATTCTTGTGTCTTTCAAGAGAAGAGGACTAGGAAGAGGATTGGGACTGGAGTTAGGTGTAACGAGTTGTGGTACATCGGTTAGGAAAAAGTTGCTTTAGTAGTGGAGGAAGTGAAAGAGTAGGATATTTTGTTACACCATCGTAGACTTGGACACCCATCTTTTGAGAGTTTAATTAAGATGTATCTTGAGATGTTCAAAAAGGTAAATAAGAGAAAACTAGTGTGTGATGCTTGTGAGCTTGACAAGCATACACGGTCTACATATAGTGCTATTGGTCTTCAGAGTCATGAAGCTTATATATTAATACATTCTGATGTTTGGGATCCATACTCAATTACATATGTAAGTGGAGCAAGGTGGTTTGTCATCTTCATTGATTGTTTTAGTCGTATGGCTTGGATCTATATGATGAAACATAAGAGTGAGGTGACCACAAAAACTTTCACAAGATGGTTATTACCTAGTTTAATGCAAATTTTCAAATTCTTTGGTCTGATAATGGGACAGAGTATGTCAATAACGAATTTGAAGCTTATCTCTCTGAGCAGGGCATGCTTCATCAGACGACCTGTCCTGCCCCCCCCCCCCCCCACATAAAATGGAGTTGCTGAAAGGAAGGATCGTCACCTGTTGGAGATAAAGCGCTCTCTCATGTTTCAAATGAATGTGCCAAAATACTTATGGAGTGAGGCGGTAATGATGGCCGTGTATCTCATCAATCGAATGCCATCAATTATTATTGGAATGAAGTCTCCAACTAAGCTCATCTTAGGTAAAACTGAGTTCAAAGTTCCACCAAAGGTCTTCATATGTGTGTGCTTTGTGCGAGATCATCAGCCATCTGTTGGAAAACTGGATCCCCATGCAGTGAAGTGTGTATTTGTGGGATATGCATCTAGTCAGAAGGGTTATAAGTGTTGGGATCCGATTGGGAAAAGGTTATAAGTGTTGGGATCCGATTGGAAAGAGGTTGTATGTGAGTATGGATGTGACTTTTTGTGAATGGGAGCCATATTACAAAACCCAAGATGATCTTGCTCAGTTCTAAGAGACATTCTTTCCTGCCACTGAGAGTGATAGCCGAGAGGAGGAGAAAGCTGAGGAGGTGATAGGGACTATTCCGGTCCATCTTGAGCAGGTAGATGTTGATCAGGCGGAGGAAGAAAGGGAAGAGGAGCAACAACCAGTTGAGCAGGGTGGTACATGGGAGGAAGTGGTTGTTGGGATTATTCCATGCCGAGTTGAGCAGGTAGAGACATGAAGGTAGGATGAGCAATCATCTAAGAGGGAGAAAAATGAGTGACAACAATAAGGAAATAAAGGTGTATTAGAGGAGGAAATTTGGTAAACAGGGGGAGAAAACAATTGGAATGGGTAAGGAAGGTGTGGAGAACTCAGGACGGCTTGATGTACTGTCACAACCTAGTGTACCGGATACTCAAATCCCAAATCCCTCCTTGGAACTCTCTCCATCAAGTCCTTCCCCAATACGTGAAACAAGTGGTAACAACTCTTCCTCTATCCTACATGTAGACTTACCACTTGCTACATAACTTGAATGTAGAGTTTGTAGACCTCCAGCTTGTTATGGTTTTGAGCAACATGATATAGCTAACTTTATGTCATACCCCCATATCTCACCTGCATACAAAATGTTCAATGCATCTCTACAAGCAATGCCTATTCCGAGGGATTGGTGGCTTGCTAAGTAGGATCCTAGGTGGAAAGAGGCTATTAAGGAGGAGCTTCTTGCACTCCAAAAGAATCAAACATGGGAGCTTGTTTCGCTTCCAACTGGAAAACGAGCTATTGGATGTAAATGGATGTTTACTATGAAACAAACCCCTGAAGGAAAGGTAGAGAGGTACATGGCAAAATTAGTTGCAAAAGGTTATAATCAAACATAGGGGATCGATTAAGATGAAGCTTTTGCACTAGTGGTAAAGATGAGCACAGTGAGGATGTTAATCTCTTGTGCAGTTAACTTTGGATGGCCACTTTATCAGCTGGATGTCAAGAATGGTTTGACAGGTTCATGCGTGCAATTTGTGATATAGGTTACTTGCAATGCAATGGGGATCACACTGTCTTCTGCAAGCATAAGGGGTCACTAGTCACTATATTAGAAATGTATGTGGATGACATAGTGATTACTGGAGATGATGTTGAGGAAATCAAACATGTGAAGGAAAGGCTGGGAAAATCCTTCAAGGTGAAAGATCTCGGACATTTGCGATACTTCCTTGGGATTGAAATTGCCCGATCTTCAAAAGGTATAGTTCTCTCTCAGAGGAAGTATGTTCTTGATCTGTTAACTTAGACATGAATGCTTGGATGTCGACCCATAGCTTCACCGATTGATAAAAATCATAGACTCTATAGTGAGTCAGGTGATCCAGTTGACAAAGAAGCCTATCAGAAGCTAGTTAGACACCTTATTTACTTGTGCCACACAAGGTTTGATATCTCTTATGCAGTGAGTGTGGTGAGTCGCCACATGCATGATCCAAGGGTGGAACACTTGGAAGCTGTGTACTGAATCTTGAGGTACTTAAAGGGTAGCCCAATGAAAGGTTTGTGGTTCAGGAAGAATCAACATTTGAATATAGAGGGCTATTGTGATGCTGACTGTGCTAGTAGTATTGATATTAGGAGGTCTACGTCAGGATACTATGTGTTTGTGGGAGGTAACCTTGTGCCATGGAGGAGTAAGAACCAAGAGGTTGTGGCTCGTTCAACAGCCGAGGCAGAATACATGGCAATGACTTTAAGCCTAAGTGAGATGATATGGGTGAGAAGGCTCTTGAAGGAACTCAAGGTGTTGAGAAATGACACTATAGTGTTGCATTGTGATAACAAATCTGCAATCAACATTGCCAACAACCCAGTGCAGCACGACCGTACTAAGCATATAGAGATCGACCGATTCTTCATCAAAGAAAAGCTAGACAATGTGATGTTGAGGTTGGAGCATGTAAGATCTAGTGAGCAGCTAGCTGATTGTCTTACTAAGGGATTAGGTCCTAGTGAGAGTACTGCAATATGTAACAAGATGAGCATGATTGATATATTTAGCCCATCTTGAGGGGGAGTGTTGTTGTATGTGTGTGCATGTGTGATTATGTACTAGTAGGAGGTCCTATCTGCATATGTGCTATTAAGGAGAGGGGGAGTGCTCGGGCAGAGTAACTCATTCCAAATTTTTTCAATTCAACAATGTTAAACATACCAAGTTACTCTCTTCAATCAGTGCTTTGATCGTCTGGTCATTGAGCTCATCTGGACCAAGCTCTTCAGAATTTTCAGTGTTTCCTACAATTTATACAGAGAAAGAAGTTCAACAGATCACATCAACGAACCGCGATTACAAGACTCATTTTGTTGATCAAGTAATATTGAAAATAAATGACAATATCTTTTTTTTTTCATGAACATGCCAAATCTTGCATGTCATTGCACTAAGAAAGCGAGTCAACCATACAAGTCAACAAATGCAGACAACCTTAAAATGTACTAACTATGTTCTTTTTTATTTATCATTATTTATTTATTTTACAGTCTTCGAGATGTAACTTTAACTATTACTTTCTATACATTTTATTTTAATATCTAAGTACTAAAGTTATAATACGAAGAAAGTATATTTTTTGATAAAACTAGTAATATAGTTTTATCATCTAGACAAACTATACAATTTTTTTTAGGGGAAACAGTCCCCTACTGTGGTAAAAATATTAATATAAAGCCAAAAAGAAAGAAAACTGTATAAAGGAGGACAGCAGAAAGAGCAAGAAACAGGGGGAGAAAACTATACAGGAGAGCAGAGGACAAACTATACAATATTAAACATATTGATGGTCAAACTTCAGAAAAGTACTTAGAACATAAACTCAATACAAGTAGGACCATTGTACTCATTCATGAATACCCCAGCATCCCTCTCTAACCATATGAAGCGCATATTGAATACATCATTTTCAAAACACTAGTAGGTACCTTGTGTAGTTCGACGCCTTTTCCATGATCTTGAAAAGGCCAGGATGTCTTGTGGGTTTGCCACCTACAGCAAGAAAGGTAGTAAACAAAAACAATTGAAGTACAAAGTAGAATTAAAAAGGGATCACATAGCATCGGCAAGTTCAATATTAGTTCTTGAGGTACCTTGCCCACATACTTCTGACCGAATTGCTTCGGATTTATTGTCAAAATCCCAGAGTAGTTCACCTGAATAACAATTAAATCTCTTTCATTTACATTCTCAGAAAAAAATGCCATCAAGGGCTCCTGGTTTACCTTTATTCTAACTAGTGGAAGTTTGAGCTCTGATCCACTGGCTGCTGTTTCCCTACTCTTCTTAATAAGATCGCTCACCTGAAGCGGCTCAGCAGTCATTTTTCAATAAAGTATAGAAAGCTAGAAACCGAGGAGAAACTACAAACATCCAATAACTGAAATTTCAATTTTGAGGGACCTGATAAAAAAAATGCTATTCTTGAACTAACTCAACTGGTGTTGGCCATGTTTTCCATGAAATGGACAGAGTTTTTCCTTTTTTAAAAAAATTAAAAAACACAAGCTATGTAGTTGGAGACTTACAACTTTATGCAAATGCGCATGAATGGTTGCTTCATCACTAGGATCAACATCCACCTGATCTTCCAGTACAACCTACATGACACTCTCGGTGTGAATTCACTTGACTGAAATTAGACATGAAGCAAGGAGTCGATTACCTCTGCATACTCAAAAGGTCTAACAGACTGCAGAGGTATTTTGGTTGTCCTGTACTGACTCCCCTATTCAAGAGAAACATGAGAAATTAGGGAATGACAAAAAGTTTGATGGTTAATGCAGCATGTTGCAGCAATACTGACCTTGATTTCCAACAAGAGCACATGCTTTGGCTTTGCTTCCGCATTGATCAGCGAGGTGGCAATTGAGGAGCCTGGTTGAGTGATGTGGAAACCCATTCCAGGAACTTCCTGTAAGTAATAGATTGAAGGAAAGCGATTTTAATTTAAAATACAAATGTAAGGAGCTGAGCTTAGCATTTATTTTTAAATACAAATGCAGAAATAAAGAACACTTGACTAAACATGCATGAGTTGCATTTATTTTTGCTAAAGATGGCATATGCCTTGTTACCTGAGGATCAATTAGGCACTCATGCTCATGGCCCCAAATTACCAAGTCCAGAAAACGTGGCAACAGATGTTCACTGATACCATTATTAGGACTCCCCTTTGCCCTGCAGAAATTCAAGAGAACAAAATTCTGATCAGGAAGTGTAGCCACAAAAATTAAATCACAAATAACATTTTCATAGCCGGTCGTTCAATCACATTGGGCACCTATTCTGATGAAGAATCAAGATGTTGAACCAGTCAGACAGTGGCGTCTCATCTCGGCTTTCAGGTTGCATCCAATTGACTGCATGTGGTTCCTGAAGAATAAATGTACGTAAACATATTCAGAACTAGCAAGTTCACTGCTCCAGCTGCAACAAATGCATGACAATTGTAGATGATAAGCAAGCTGTGCAGTGAACACGTACATGCAACATTCGATTCAGTCTCCCATCCCTAATGTTACCAAGTCCATAGAGGGCAACAGAAGTTTCAACCTGAAATAATACAAGTTGAAGAATTAGCCTCTGATAAGCGATAATAGTTGTCTGTCTAACATTGCATTGAGAGTACAATTAAACGTACCTTTCTGATAAGTATAGGAGAAACAGTAATGTTACCGACACCGGTGCTTCCGAGATTCATTTTCCCAAAATAATTCAAGAAATTGCAAGCTGAAAGTGTATCGATTGCAGAGAGGTTATCCTACAACAAGCGAAACTAAATGCATTAGATGCTGAAAAAGAAATAGATTGATCGTTCTGTCATAAGGGTAAACACAGAAGAAAATAGAACTCAGAACGTCCATACAGCTCCAGTAGGATCATCATGGTTCCCATGGATGGTGAACACAGGCAAGCCAACGTTGTAGCTAGGGTCTTCATAATTCACTTGGCCAAACCTAAAACAAGCAACTTTTTAATTAGAAACTTTTTAACAGAAATAATAATGTTCAGAAGTTCAGACGTGAATTGAAGTGATCGACTGCTGCACTGTACCTGTTCTGGAGACTGGCTGCTTGATCACTGACCACCTGAAACTGCACCGGCCGGTCGTTCATGCAATAGCGCCGCAGGATCTCAATGGCCTTCACCAACGTCGAGCACGAAGGCTTGTTCTCATGGAACAAGTCACCACCAAGGAGTAGGAAATCGACCTGCAAATCGTCATACGTCAAACTGGTCATGGTTCATACTCAAACATCATGTCTAATTATTTAATAAAGGAAAACAGTGCATGTGTAAAGTAGAACATTTCTGTGCAATGCAAAAGAGAGGGTGCACGTACAAACATGAAATATCCTGACAAGCTCGTCATTTACCTTGTTTTTCTCTGCCAGCGAGCAGATTTCCTCAAAGGCGTCAAAGGAGTCGAATCTGCGCACCTCGTCTTTCTCGAGGTAGCCGAGGTGGCAGTCCGTCGCTACAAGTATGCGCAGAGTGCTGTTCCCTTCTTCCTCTTCTTCCCTGGAAAACACCCCATGCAAAAGCTAACGATCATTTGCAGGTATGATGCAGATGGTTGGCTAGTGGTGGCAAGAATAAAGCTAGACATTTTAAAGGTAAAGATTTGTCATGGTTGAGTACTAAGAGCTGTTGGTTCAGAGCTCTCAAATGGCAAAGAAAAATTTGATCATGTCCAAAAATTCTAGCCATCCCTTGGGGTTTGATGCAAAAAAAATTGGCTGTGGCTCAGAAATTTGGCGTTGCCTAGACCACTCATCATAAGCCAAGCGAGGGCATAATCAGTGTGAGAAAAACTTTGGCTCGGTCACGAACAAGAAAAAACTGACATTTGCCAACAATCTGACATTGCCAAGTTTCAGCATAGCATAAATGTTAGTTGGCTTTCTTTGGAACACAAACCAAGTAGTCTCTAAGTGCAGCATGCATCACGTCTCTAAGCACCTCAGTGTCAGGCCAAAAATGGCGAAAAGTGGCAAGAACAACCAAACACTATGGAAACGAGTGGCAAAAAAGAAACAGGATTAAAACGAATAGTTGAATCAAAGCTGGGGGTTGGTTTAGTTAACAACAAAAGCAAAATCATCCCACTATCTATTAGCTGAAAGAACAATAATGCATACACTTATATGCT
Source organism: Phragmites australis (assembly GCF_958298935.1). Taxonomy (NCBI): domain Eukaryota; kingdom Viridiplantae; phylum Streptophyta; class Magnoliopsida; order Poales; family Poaceae; genus Phragmites; species Phragmites australis. Next base: position 5,581,767 of record NC_084936.1, read on the forward strand.
AGGCAACACCGATACGGATACGGGTATACGTCATTTTCTCTGGAAATCTAATACACGGATACGATTTACTTTTTTAAAACAATAATAAATTCATAGTGCATGTTTATATTATCTGAATCACTCAGAGTCCACTATTGCCTATCAAACCAGACCATATGCTTAGATTTAACTCATCAGTAATTTGCATATGAGATGCAAAAGGTAGCTTAAATTATACAATATCAACGCTAATTTGCTTTGCCATCCTCACAAGATGCAAAACTATTTTCACTCTATATGAATCATAATCACCAGCCAATTTTGTTAATCAATTAACCTAAAAAAGGGTAAGCTAGGAAAAAACTTGCCACCGCCGCGGGGGTGGTGGCTGGTATGCAGGCGACGTGTGGGCGGTGGGCAGCGGCTGGCATGCTGGTGGCTCTGCAAGAAGGAGGCGTGCGGGACTGAGAGTGGCGGCTCGCGTGCGGGACTACGGATGACTTTTTAGGTCATACGGGACGCAAATGGGCTGAATGTATCCCGAAGTATCGGAGAAGTATCCAATTGTGTATCCAAAATTTACATAATAATTTTTTTGATACTTGTTGAATACGTATCCGACGTATATCGGTATCGGATATGGATACGATGCTTTTTTTGAAGTACCGGTGTTTCAGAGCTTATATGTTTAAAAAGTATAATGTAGGCACTTAAACCACTGGAGCCGCTAAATGTAACCCAAAATACAGCGATCGAGCTAGAGCTAAGTCGATGTGCTCGATGACCTCCATTCTCTTAATTTGAAGGAATCGATCAGAAACTTGCTCCGCGCCGCATGATTCGCAGGATTGAGTTGAAAAGCAAGACAATACAATGTGCAACAAACAGTTTGCAAAGCTCAAAACAGACAGAGAAGAGGCACTCACATCCTCCTCGATTGATCGTTGCAAGAATCGGAGCTAGCCAGGCACAAGTAATAAGATCTACCGATCGAATGGAGCTGGATCAGCTGCTGGACGGGACCGATCGGTCGGGGCCGGAGAAGAAAGATCTATCCGGTGAAGGCCGGCCGGAGATGCCGCGCGATGAAGGTGGAGTGGATTGGAGTGAGTGAAGACCATTCGACCGATTTAGCGCTGGCTTCTCTCGGAAGCTGCTGTCTTCTCTCGGAAGCTGGCCAGCAGAATGTTGTGCTCCTTCGTTTGCTCGTGCAGTAGTACGTTGGAAGCATGCCGGGAAATGTAAAATGAGGGGTTCAGAAGGTCATGTATGTATATATGCACTTACAATATCGGAAGATATGTAAAGGGAATTGCTTGATCTCACCTGAGTGTTTTAAAGGCTCTAACATCTTAGGAAAAATTCCAGTGCAAACAATAGATTCAGTGCAAAACCTAGGTCAATTTGCAAAAAAACCCCATGCGGCGACATAATATCGCGAAAGAACCTATGTCATCTCCTCCTCCCTCCTCTAACCACACATACGGGGTTTCTGCAAATTGACCTCGGTGGCATGGTGGAAGCAGCCGCCGACTTTGGACGAGGATCAAACAATCGAAAATCAATGTTTGCACCTTTGCACTGATTTATTATTTGCACCAAAAATTCCCTCTAGCACCTGAATTTTGGTGCTATAGCACCTATATTTTTTGCCTCAGATTTGCACTATAGGGATGGTAGGTACGTGAGGCAAAAAAAAAAAAATTCATACTCTTTTGAAAGGATAATGATGTCGTCTAGAGGGGGGTGAATAGGCGTTTTTACAAAAATTCGTCTCCTTTTACCGTTGGCCTAAACTTACAGCGGAATATAAACTAACGGGTTTTTTTTTCATAAGTGAGAAACCTAAATATGCTAGGCTCAACTAGTGCACAATCACCCTAAATAAGTGTGGAAATTACAATCCTAAGGTGACTAAAATTATTCAATTCTAACAAGAGATACGCAATAAAACTTAAATTGAAAAAAGGCTGAAAACACTGTTCGTATGCCTGAAATTACTGTCCACCGGATACTCCGGTGTGTACAGGTCCGGAAACTTCGGTAAAGTCCGGATTCTCTGATTTCTGTACAGAACAGAGTCCGAAAATGAATAAAAATGATGGATAGAGAGTTCTAGCTCAAACCAAGTGATACTGTGTGTTCCCGGAGATGATTCAAAGTAGATCTACGAAGAACCTACACTCAAATACACACAAACAAGTAGATCGAGCAATATACACAAAGATTTGAGCAAAAACTTAAAAGTAAAGAAACAAGAGAGGAGACACAAGATTTGTTTCCCGAAGTTCGGATTCACCACCGTGAATCCTACGTCTCCGTTGAGGAAGCTCCAACGAGCCGGGTCTCTTTCAACCGCTTTCCTCGATCCACTCTTGATTTCTTCCCTTGCGGAGGCGAAATCGAGCCCTTTACAAACTTTCCCGCGGCTCACCACAAGCACGAGAGCTCACCGGCGACACCTAGCCGGCTAGGAGGCTTCACCTCCAAGAGTAACAAACGCTTCGAGAACTTCTTGCCAAAAACTCAAGTGCTCAAGATTGGATTTAGCTCACTTGCACTCAATCTTCCAATCTCTCAACCCAACTCACTTTTCTTCTCAAATCGCACACTAGAATGGAGTGGGAGATGTTCTTTTGGCTCTAGAGGATGTTCTTTTCGTGCCCTTGCAGCAGCCCCAAAGGATGTTGTGAGTGGGGTATAAATAGCCCACTCCAAATAACTAGCCGTTACTGTTTTTGTCAGAACTGACCGGAGTATCCGGTGAACACCGGAGTATCAGGCCCTAAATCCAAATACGGCGTCAGAACGGTCACAGAATGTGTCAGAACTAGCCGTTATGCTCTTTTCTGGACTTTTACCGGAGTATCCGGCCTACACCGGAGTCTCCGGTCGGCACTTAACCCAGAAAATAGCCCCGGAGACTTCCCGGAGTCTCCGACCACTCCAGGTACCGGAATATCCGGACTTCACCGGAGTCTCCGGCCTTTCCAGGTACCGGAGTATCCGGCCTACACTGGAGTCTCCGGCCACAACACAGCTGACCTCCGAAAAACGGTGATAACTTTTGATCCCGGAGTCCGATTTCGACGATTTTGGACTCTATGGAAAGCTTATTCAGAGGGCTACACATCCCAACTGAATTCATGACCTAAAACACATAGGATCAAATTAGGAACACTCCAAAACCCATTTTGGACACTTCCGCACTTTCCGCTCCGGACTCTTAACAATAAACTCTCACTTTGGGTTTGGTTAGGAACTCTTGAGCACTGAGACGCGACAATTAGCTCACGTTGCATCCCTCTTAATAGCGTGACATACCTATACTCAAATTCAAAGATAAAACTCATTTGAACCACTTTGAGCATTTGAAAACTTTCAAGTACCGCTTCTTTCTTTCAAACCTTGAGGGTTGCCAACTTCCATATATTCTTCACTTGATTATTCATATGATTGATGTGAATCATCCATAGCTTCCCATGGCCTTGCACGGTCCATCGGTGCAAAGCCTTTACTCGCTCTTCACCACCGCCTTAGTCCTTCGGCGCCAAGTCATTTGCTTACCCTTCACCACGGATGGTCCATCGCAGCCGAGTCTTGCTTTCCCTTCACCGTCTTGCCATAGAAAACCATTTTGTATTTGACATCTTCAAGGAATTCATTTTATCAAATATGGAGTCTATTCTTGTTCTTCATTCTTGGCATATATGATTTCAATTCAACTTATGCCTTCTTATGGATCCTAACTCCAACTCACTCTCAAGCACAAAGCACATGGGTTAGTCCATAAAACCTAAATGACAACATTTATACCTTAAGTTACTTGATCTCCACAAGTAACTTATTAGCCTTCATGCATATTGTCAATCTTCATATAGAACCTAACCCCACTCATTCTTAAACACATAGCACACGGGTTAGTCCATAAAACTCTATTGACAAGCATACTTTTTAGTTACTTGATCTCCATAAGTAACTTAGCCTTCAAACTTATTGCTAATCTTATTGAGCTTCTTCTTCTTCTTATGAGCATCACTAAAATATCAATGACTTTTGATGCAATTCTTAGAACTCATAGCATTTCTCAAAGAATCCATGCTTCATCATTTATGCATCTCCTATGGAATAACCTAATAGTAATTCTCAATATGATTGTTAGTCCATAGGCATTATCATCACTTACCCGAGCATCACCTAGAGCTCATTCATCTTGATGCATTTTCAATCTCTCCATTTACCTAGAGCTCATGCATATCTTTTATCCATGCATCACCTATGGAACAACCTACTAACAAGCTCAACACCATTGTTAGTCCAAAGGTATTGTCATTAATTACCAAAACCACACATAGGGGCTAGATGCACTTTCATCTTTTCGTTCGAAAATAATATACGTATTTTATATATGATTTTACGTTGTATATTTTTTATAGCTATAAATGATATATATATAATTTTTTTAACCAAAATCTAATTTTAAAAATTAAGTTTAAAAAAATGTGTCTGTTATTTTTGAATAGGAGAGTATGTTTTAAGGTCTCAGCACCGAACTGCATATTTTGGGCCACAATAAGTTTACAGTGGTAATCGGTTGACATTGGGGATAGAGTTTTTTTTTTTTATATATTTTAATTAAAAATTTAAATAAATAGATTCCTCGTGGAAAAAATTACACAACTAGACGTCTGCAGACCTCTAATGCAGCCTTCTGAGATGACGGTTAGCCATCCTTACCGCCTCCTGAGAGGGTAGGTGGCCTAACCGCCTCCTCAGAGGGCGGTTAGAGCGTGGGTTTTCAACAAGACTGCGCGGGTCTTGAAGCTTACCTCATGTCGGTCCACCACAGACGTCGCTGGAGCGCTTCTCAGGTCTAGTGGGGTCCACGCCGAGTCGTCCAGGAGGTCTGATGTGCACTGCCGTTCATCGGTGTCGGCACTGGCACGACGCCTTTTACCACGCCATGCAGACTCGGACCAAATAGGTACGGATTTTTTATTCGTACGGTGTTTAAATATATTCGTTTCTTACTAGTGCATTGATTTTAAACTAATATTAGGTGCACCTACACACGCCTCGATGAAACCACTTGGACCGAGCCTTGTGCCTCCACCCTCAGGTACTGGGCGACACTATATCCCCGTATTCAATATATTCAGCAATAATATTGTCCGCGGGTTATTTCGGTGATAAGGCTGGCCCGTCTTCAGCTGCCCCGCGACTGATCCCACCACCACCGTTCGAGGCCTACTACGGCACACCTGCCTGGTCATCTTTTGCTGCACCGGCATACCACACAGGTACAAATGTGCATTTTGTACAACTACTTTCATTTCCATATTTTCCATATGTAATACAATTATTTGTTCGTAGACTCCTCCAGCCAGTACACATGGACGCCAGCGGATCATTCGCAGTCTTCGTACCCTAGTCAGGAGGACGAGGCTGGTTCGACCTCATTCGGAACTTCTTCGGGGGCACACTAGACTACGACGTCCTCCAGCGGTCCCAGGTACCTAGTGCTCAACTTCGGACACAGTCCACGCAGGACGAGGCCTCGACACCGATGCTCCCTACTAGGTCTACCAGGCAGGTCGGTCCACCCAACCCCTTAACCTACTTCGGGGGCCACGTGAGGGTCAACCAGCGGCAGTGGCAGCAGGACCATGATGGGGGAACGACCGACGACAGCGGGGGAGACGACAGTAAGATTGTACATTTATTTTTGTAACTTACATATGCATATTCGATTCGCGATGTGCTATTACGTATTCGGACGCGTGCAATCTTTATGGTCCACTTACCATATCGTAACTGCATTTCTTATTCCAATGTGATGGTACGCTAGTTGCATTTCTTAATCCAACATGACCACACGCTACTTTCTATCGTCCTCACCCATGTATGAACCGTTCACAATAGACCTAGAAAAGTATATCTTACAAAGCTACTTATACATGAAGTGACCGCTCGATAACTCTGTCGGGAGTCTAACTTTAATCATGAAGTGACCACATTACTGAAGTTCAACCATTAAATGACATCACCTCTTTCCTGGCGTAATCTGTAGAAACGATATGACCGCTCAACTTTAACCATGAAATGACAACACATGTCTCCTTGCGCAGCCTTTAGACAAGAAGTGACAACATGGGATAGTTTTTACAAAAAAATAAATGACAACACCTGTACCAATACACATGGAATCTCTGTCTAGCATCAATGCCACAACTTTCTCATTCTTTAAGACGGAATCTAATGCTCCTGCCACCCTCTAAGCCCTTTCACTAACTCTTTTCTTCAAGAGGGAATCCAATGCTCATGCCTTCCCCTACCATAAATAGCCCAACTTTCATACATTGATGCACCACTCATTTCTCAGATCTCTCAAGTGCAATGTCTTCCTCAGCTCCACCAAACCCATCAAAGAAATATTGGGGGATTTTCATCCCTCAAGGGATCGAACCACCGATGTGCTTCTGTGGTGACCATTGCAGGCTTCGCGAGTCGCAGGATATCTTATACATCTATGGGCTACGTTTCTTCATGTGTGCCAAACTACTAATATGACAAACCTCAACATGTAACATATGAGTATCCACCGATATAGCAACAAATATCAGCCACATCTTTGCCGATTTCACACCCTATTTTACTAACCTCTCATCTTGTTCTATTTGTTCAGTCCTCTCCACCGCTCTGTGATTTTATTCAATGGCTCGACATTGAGCAAAATGAGGAACAGAAGCACTGGGTCGACATGACCATGAGGTGGAGAAGGAAAGCTTACGCACGTCGGGAGTATGAGCAACAGCAAGAGAAACTTCGCCTGAAGCAGCAGGAAGAAGAGCGCATGAAGAAGGAGACGCACGACCATACCGTGGCTCAGGCTCGGGAGGCTGAGAGGGCAAGGAAGCGGGAGAGAGCCCGCCGTGCTAAGGCGATAGGTCCCGATGTCCTACGAAAGGGAAAATATCCTAGATGCACTCAGTAGAGAGTATCTAATGTAACCCGACATGTTTCCACTCCCTAAGACATGTTATGATTAGGAGCGGCGCTGTCGGTGACATGGGAACCGGAGGTCCCCGAGTCCCGAGGCCAGGACAGCGGAGTGCCACGTGGCACCCTCCCTCGGGGATTATCTCCCCGAGGTCCGAGAAGACCGAGTTCCGGGAGAGGACGCTCGAGGCCATGAACAGTGGTCCCCAAGTACCCGAGTTCCCCGAGGATCCGAGAAGTCTAAGTTCCGGGAGAGGGCGCTCGGGGCCATGAACAATGGCCCCCGAGCACCCGAGTTCCCTGAGGACTCGAGAAGTACAAGTTCCGGGAGAGGGCGCTCGGGGCCATGAACAGTGGTTCTCGAGTACCCGAGTTCCCCGAGGATCAAGAAAAAGCATATCCGGGAGAGGGTGCTCGGAGCTACGAACAGTAGTCCCCGAGCACCCAGAGTTCCCCGAGGACTTGAGGAGCCCCTTACCGGTGGACCCCACAAGGGCTCAGTGGTAAGGTGTCAATGGGTGAGAGACCCGATGCTGCATTTAAGAAGGCGCGTGGCCTGTCACTTCCAACCACTCTCCCCACACTTGTTGTCAGCCCCTGCCACTCCCTGGCAGGGAGGCGTGGGGACATTTAATGCGGAGGGTCCCATCGCGCGTCATCTAGGCGCGCCTCAGGATAACGTCGCAGGGCTCGAGGCATATCGCCTGCCGCTCTGCTGTGTCAGGCTTGCTCTGACCGGGCGGGCACGCGGGGTTGCTCGGTGGCTGCCCGGTGGGCCCTTCTCGCTGCACCCGCTGAAAAGCGGGATGATGACGACAGGACCGGACGGGGGCGCCTTTTCAACCCTCCCCGTAACATCAACCTGCAACCTATGATGGTTGCTTTCCATTATGGTGCCTTGGAACTCGTGCCATCCTTTCTGGGCACGCCAGGCCGCCCCGACGGGGTATAAAAAGGGGCGGGCTCCCCGGAGAGAGGCAGAACAAGTTCTTCAGGATCAAGACAAGTTCAAGAACCACCATAGAGCAGAGGCTCACGTAACGCGAAGTTCTAGACTTAGACAGAAACCTTTGTAACACAAAAGATCCTCATAGAGGCATTCTCAGAGTATTTATAACATACACACAGGAGTAGGGTATTACGCTCTTGTGCGGCCCGAACCTGTCTAAAATCTCCTGAGCATTTATTTGCTTCTTCTTTCATGAGCTCATGAGCAAGGATCCTTCCAAGCACATCGCTTGGTGTAAACCTCTTGTAGTCCCTTCTCTCTCGAAGGAGTGTCACCAAAGTGGGGTTTCTAGGAGCAAATGCTCTAAGCAATCTCTTTACCACTTTGTGATCATCAATGTCCTCACTCCCGAGCCCTCTTAGCTTGTTCACAAGCACCATCATCCGATCATACATGGCTTGAGGAGTTTTATGATCTTCCATCACAAATCTTCCTAGCTTGCCCTCAAGCAGCTCTATCTTGGATTCTCTTACACTTGTTGTCCCTTCATGAGCAACTTGAAGAGTATCCCAAATTTGCTTGGCTTCTTCAAGTCTATCCACTTTATTGAATTCTTTCGGACTCAAAGCACTAAGCAACACACTTGTAGCTTGAGTATTACGATGCATATTTTGTTCTTCACTTGAGGTGAGCTCTTGATCTTCCTCCGGGAACTCAAATCCTGTGCAAACAATCTTCCAAATACTAGGACGAAGAGAGATTAAATGCATTTTCATTTTGTGCCTCCAAGCGGTATAATGTGTACCATCAAAAAATAGTGCATGCCCGGAAGGCACGGAGATATAGTTGCTTGAAGAATTTAAACGATCATAATTGAAAGGAATTTCACTTCCCTTTCCTTTACCATTACCGTCATCATTCTTTGATGGATCATCTTTAAAACCCCTCAGACTTCCGGATGTCGATATTATAATTTCCTCCAAGCGGTGAAGCCTTGTAGGAGGTTAGACTCTGATACCAATTGAAAGTGCCTAGAGGGGGGGGGGGTGAATAGGCTTTTTTGAAAATTAAAACTAAAACATCGGATTAAATCTGCCTGATATTTCGGTGAAGGTCGGATACTTCGGTCTGATCCGGAGTATCCGGTCTAGTCTGAAGTCTCCGGTCTATACAGGAAATCAAGAACAACTACGAATTAAAGCAAGTAGCTAGAATCTATAGTTAAAGCTAGGTCTGCTAGTTATCACAGAGCTAAAATAACAATTAATACTAGTAAGATGATCACTAGGGCAATTTATATGAAGAATCACAAATTCACACGATTAAGCAAATTGCACAAATAATAATGTGAGAGATTATCCCGGAGTTCGGCCACCTCACAAAGAAGTGCCTACGTCTCCGTTGAGGAGCTCACAAAGAGCTGGATCTTTTCAAACCTTATCCTCTTCTAGCGACTACCAAGATCAAGCTAGAATTTCCTTACTCAATTCGAAGTTGATTACAAACTTTCCGTAGCACTCCAAAAAGTTTGGGTGCTCTACGGGCGACACCTTGCCGTCTAGAAGCATGAAGCTTCAAGAGTAATGATCACAGCGAATGCTCGAGGAAGAACTCAATGCTCAAGTGACTTAAACCCTCTCCAAACCCAAACTCACTAAATTTTGCAAACTTTGCACTAGAGGTGGTTGGAGGGACTTTGAATGCTCTTAAAGTGCCCAAAGATTCTAGAGTTCACCAGCAACTACAAGCTTTAAATGCCATGGGGTGTGGGAGTATTTATAGCCCTCTCTAAAAAACTAGCCGTTACTGTTCTGTCAGACCTGACCGAAGTATCCGGTGAACATCGGAGTATCCGGCCCCAAATCCAAAAACGGCGTCAGAACGGTCACAGAACGTGTCAGAACTAGCTGTTACAATTCTGTTAAATTACCGGAGTCTCCGGTGAACACCGGAGTCTCCGGTCCTGATAGGGCTTTCAAAAAGACTAAGTCCGGGGACTTGCCGGACCCTCCGGCCTCTTCAGGTACCGGAGTATCCGGTGAACACTGGAGACTCCGGTCTTTTTATCAAAAAGATTAAATACTAACTGAGACACCCCTACTGGAGTCTCCCTTGGAAACTCTGGTTAAAACTTTTTCTCCTACCGGAGTATCTGGTCAACACCGGAGACTCCGATCTTTTTCAATAAAAATAAAGACTTAACCGAGACTCTCTGGCGGAGTCTCCCTCGGAGACTTCGGCCTTAAAACTCATGAACTACCGGAGTATCCGGTGAACACCGGAGACACCAATCTTTTTCAACCAAAAATAAATCGGAACCGATCACCCTCTGCCGGAGTCTACATCGGAGACTCCGGACTAAACACTAAGTACCTGAGTATCCGGTGAACCCTGGAGTATCCGAACTCAGTGAACTTTTGCAAAACTAACCCGGTGTCCGTGGGTGAGTGTGTCTCTCAACTTGTTGGTTCTAAAGGATATCTTGAGCATTAAGACACTAATCAAGCAATCAAATTCAACCCTCTTAATATAGCGGCTATCCTAGACTCAATTTTAAAAAATAAAAGAATTTAAATCCTATAGAGTACTCTTAGTTGCTTCTCCTTTCGTTTCGACGAGCGTCAAACGTCATATGTCTTATCAACTAAGACTTAAACCTGTTCATAACTTAGATAAACATATTAGTTCCTTAATTATTTTATCATCAATAAGCCAAAACCCACTTAGAGGGCCTAGATGCACTTTCAGTCCCTCCGAATCTCCGCTTGTGGAGTTCATTCTGCGACAGGCGCACTAATAAGTAGGTCTTCATACGAAGTGTACATACCACCTTTTTTTTTCTCGTCGTGTCGTTGTGGTTATAGTCTCATATAATATTTTTCACCATATGTTTAATCCTATGTTTGTCGTCGTTCGCAACCTCATACTCACGTAATATGCTGCAAGTGCTTCACATATACATTTTGTTCACAAATATTGATTTTTTATCCTCCGAATATTACGTAATCTACTCTAAATTCTCGCTTCCTCAATATACTGTTTTAAGTACTCTTCAACCTTTTTAATTTCAAAATTTGACCAAATACACTAAATTTTCTAACTTTTACAAAATAATACACCATAACTGCCCCTTGAGAGAACGGAAAGGCTGCTAACCGCCCTCCCACTGGGTAGCAGGCCCTACCTGCCCCCCATAGGGCGGTTAGCAGCATTGCCGCCTTCTGAGGGGGCGGTTAGGCTTGGGCCCTCTCAGGGGATTGCAGTGCATTTTTGCAATTTTTTTCACGAGAAATCTATTTATTTAAAATTTTAATGAAAAATAAAAAAATAAAAAAACTCTGACATCGGAATCGGATACCGGGCCATGGAAAGCCCACAATCCCAGTGTAATGGGTCGTCGTTGCCACTTACTAGCAGTGATGCCCGTCCCCTCCATCTGCCCGGCTCCTGGGCCCTTGGCCTGCTCGCACGCGACGGCAGCAGCGACCCCGTCCCCTCACGGCCTACTGCCTCCGCCGCGTCCTCGCCGGTGAGCTCCCCTTGAGGAGGAGACGGAGGCGGCGATGCCCTTGGCCGCATCGGCAGCCGGCTGCTCTTCCTGAGTCCAAACTCGCATCACCACCGACCAGCTCACCGGCCATGGACGCCGCCGCCGCCGGCGGAGGCCAGCTGTTCTCCGTGGACCCCCTAGAGCGCCACGCCGCGCGGGGCCACGGCGCCGTCACCTCTATGGCCGCCGGCAGCGACGTCATCGTCCTCGGCACCTCCCGCGGCTGGCTCGTCCGCCACGACTTCTCCTTCGATGACGCCCACGGCTAGTCTCCCACTTTCCCCTCCCTCCTGCCCCTCTTCGCAGGCATCGTCTCACCGCCCGCGCTTATACTCAGCAGATCTCGACCTCGGGGGTGGCCGCTCCGGCGACCACACGGTGCACCGCGTGTTCCTGGACCCCGGTGGCAAGCACTGCGTCGCCACCGTAGTCCACCCGGGCGGCGCCGAGACGTACTACCACCACGCAAGGTGGCCGCGCCCCAAGCCGCTCCCCCGCCTCCGCGGCCTCCTCGTCAATGCCGTCGCCTGGAACTGCCAATCCATCACCGAAGGTGATCTACCCCCTCCTCTCCATCGAATCATCTATTGGATTGATCGTGGTGATCTGTGCTGTTCCTTGTTTTTTTGATGATTGTTGAGTGTCTGATTTTGGTGCTGCAGCATCGACAAAGGAGGTGATCCTGGGCACGGAGAGCGGGCAGCTCTTTGAGATGGCTGTGGACGAGGCCGACAAGAAGGAAAAGTACGTGAAGCCGCTCTTCGAGCTCACCGAACAAAAAGAGGGCATCAAGGCTCTGCAGGTTTGAGTTATCTCCAATCGCTCCTTGGTTCTTCTGTTTTTGTTGGAGTGGACACGATTTAGCTATTGGTCACTGCAGATGGAGACTGCTGTGGTTGGTAGCGCCACAAGGTACTATGTCATGGCCGTCACGCCAACACGGCTTTACTCGTTCACTGGTATCGGTTCACTAGAAGTAAGTATTAGTTCTCAGCTTGACCAGTTGCAGATTTCAAAGGCATACATTTCTATTGAATATTGTGAAATCATCCAGATCGAGTTTTGTTGAGAAAACTAGTTTTTAGCTTGAGACTTTGATATCCTCATCAGTGTCAGTGCTTCTGTTGAATGACTTGGCTCAGTAACCTCGAAAATGCTACACTACACTATATACACTGCTGTTTCGACTTAGAATGCCTCTTTTTTCAGAGAGCAGCATCACTTACTACACATTTTCTCTAAAATGTTTTCGCGTTGCATTTCATATTGAACTTTGTGTGGCCTTTAATAGCAACTATACCGCACAGACTGTTTTTGCCAGCTATTCTGGTCATGCCATACGCTTTATGGAACTCCCAGGAGAAATACCTAACAGGTAATTGTAATTTGATGTTGTGATTTCTATGGTGCTCAAGAGTAAAGTAGCTGCAATTTATACACATTAATTTTGTGTTTCTAACATATGTATCCATTTCATGACATCCAGTGAACTAAATTTCTTTATCAAGCAAAGAAGGGCTAAACACTTTGGATGGCTTTCTGGATCTGGAATTTATCACGGTGAACTTAATTTTGGAGCGCAACACAGGTGAACCACCGAATTAACCATATGCTCTTAGTACATAGGCTGTCCTTAGTTGGCTAAGACGCATTGGAAAGTAACCTACTCCATTCCCAAATGTATGTTTTCTTTGGGAATGCACAGTCAAAATCTTGAACTTTTACAACTAATGTATAAGAGTACATAGATTATCACGTGCAATGATATATGTAGATTGTTGACCCAGATTATTTTCAAGATATTAGCTTTGACCAGCATATTGTGACAGGAGTTAATTATCATCAGCTTCTATTAGGAACAGAAGGAGTACATCATATAAGATTTGCCCTAATGAATGTTTATGCCCTTTAGGTTATTCTAGACTTTAAGCATGCACAAACTTTGAACTTGATAACTGCATGCTTACTACTTGAGATTCTCTTTACGGGTAGAGTTCAAGCTTACATTTAATAAACATGGTGTTGGCCGATGCACCTGCTTGCATGTATGTCGGTGTATCAGGAACCGGGGGTCCCCGAATCCCGAGGTCAGGCCAGCCATCCGCCACATGGCGCCATCCCGCGGAGTCTCTCCCGGAAGGTGAGAAAGATCGAGTCCCGGGAGAGGGCGCTCGGGGCCACAGTCGGTGGCCCCCGAGTACCCCAGTTCCCCAATGATCTACAAAATCTAAGTACCGGGAAGAAAATGCTCGGGAAGGTGTAGGTGAAACCCGAGCACCCTAGTCCCCCGACGACCAGGAGAGCTAAGTACCGGGAGAAACGTGCCCAGGGCCGCCGGCGGTGGCCCCTGGGCACCCAAGTATCCCGAGGACCCACCGAAGGAAGTTCTGGGAGAGAGTGCTCGGGGCTGCGTGCAGCAGCCCCCGAGCACTCGGTTCCCCGAGGACAAGAAAGGGCATTCTCGGGAGAGAGTGCTCGGGGAGGTGAGCAGTGACCCCCGAGCACTCGGTTCCCCGACGGCATAGAAAGCCCCTTGGCAGAGGCCCTCGAGGGGCCCACCGATGAGGTGTCAGCCAGTCAAAGGCCCGAGGCTGCATTTAAAGAGCGTGCGTGGCCTGTCACCTCCAACCGCACCCGCCGCGCTCAGCGTCAGTTCCTGCCACGTTCTGGCAGAGAGGCGTGGGGTTATTAATTGCACGGGTCCCGTCCCGTGCCATCCGGCCCGTCTCAGGATAACGTCGTAAGGGCCGAGGCGTCCCGTCTGCCGCGCTGCTGTGGCAGGGGAACAAGACAGGGCGGGCACGCCGGACCGCTCTGAGGCTGCCCAGCGGACCCTCTCCACGGCGTCCGTTGCCTGAGCATTTATGGTGACGGGTGACCGGGCGTGGGACGCTTTTTTCCACCCCCGGTCACTTCGCCCAGAGGTGATGATGACACCCTTTCCATTCAAGGCGCCTCGGAGTTCGCGTCCTCCCGTGCGAGGCATACCGCGGCTGGCATGTATTTGAAGAGGCCGGCGGCACAGGAGACAACATCTCTGGAAGAGGCGGAAAGAGTCCGGAAGAGAGAGCTGAATCCAACCCCGAAGAAGACGCCGAATCCCGGAGCACCCCCGAACAACATCACTGAAGAAGAGCCATTACACACAAGCCGAAGAACAGGGAGCCCTAGGCTCTAGGATAGAAAACCCTCCTTGTAACCAGCAACATCTTTGAGGGACTTCCTCAGGACAGTCATAGTATCCATACAGGAGTAGGGTATTACGCCCCCGTGCGGCCCGAACCTGTCTAAATTCCGGTGCATTTACTTCTTTTTGCACTAGGTCATTCCACCACTACCGGCAGTTGCATTCATTCCCATTTATTTCTCCGACGAACATACTCAGGATCATCCCCCAGCCGAATCTCTAAAAAGGGGCCTCTCGGGATCCCTGCGACTGGAGTTAATCCTCCGACAACGTATCTTGATAATAAACCTAATGTTAAGAAGCCATGCCAAATGAACTCTCAGAGTTTCAGTTTGGAGCTTTTTCCCCATTAGGTCCAACCACATGTTTACATTGCTATTTTTTTGGTATCTTGTGTTGCATGCTATAATTATCCATCTTACCAATGCATGTTCTGTCCTTTTTTCTTAGTTAATTTTAGCTTGCGTTGCATGTTGTAATAATATGTCTTGCTATTGGATGTCCTGTCCATTTTTTCTTAGTTAAATTATGGGGAGCACAATTAGAGCACTTTCTGTATTTTCTGTACTACTTTTTTTCTAACTCAATTTAGTTTTACAGCTCTACTAGTGGAGATGAGAACTTTGTGGAAAATAAGAGTTTTTTTGATTACTCAAAATTGGGAGATTATGGCATTAAACCAAGGTCATTTGCATTGTCTGAATTCCATTTTCTCCTTCTGATTGGGGACAAGATTAAGGTAATTTTTTTTTTCAAAAATCTAGCTCTACTCCATTTCTCTGTATTTTGTTTTGCTTTCTCACACTTTTCTCTTCCCCAGTATGTTGTGTATTTTTAGGCAACACATAACCTGTAATTTTTAGGTAGTGAACATAATAAGTCAGCAAATAGTGGAGGAACTTCTTGTTGATAATACGCCAGACACTTCAAGAGGGATTATTGGACTTTGTAGTGACGCATCAACAGGACTTTTCTATGCATATGACGAAAGTTCTATATTCCAGGTTTGGAGCTATTTAGTTCTTGCTTTGAGTCATGCCATCAATGCTTCCTGAATTGCATAGCTAATGTTATCAAGCATGCAGGTTTCCACTTCTGACGAGGGCCGTGACATGTGGCAAGTTTACTTGGATATGAATGATTATGCTGCTGCTTTATCCCATTGTCGTAACCCTTTCCAGAGGGACCAAGTCTATCTAGTGCAGGTAATGTTCATATATTTGATGCACGTAACCAAGTATATTTAGTTTGCACAAAAATCCCACATGATACTTTTTGCTCCTATTTTTTCCCCTTCTATATGATGATAAGCTGGACTTCCTATTTGAATCTTGTGATGGTCATTGATCTGACTTCAGTTCTTGTATAAAAACATTTTCTTTTGCAGGCTGATGCTGCATTTGCTGCAAAAGAGTATTACATAGCAGCTTCCTTCTATGCAAAGGTGATTCCCATACTGTTATTTGTGTCCCTTGATAACGATTATTGCTATGTTTGTAGTCTTGTTCACATTGAGACTAAGTATCACTTTGCTTGGTTCTAGATTAATTATATCCTATCATTTGAGGAGATCAGCTTGAAATTTATATCACTAGGTGAGCAGGTAATTTCACTCAAAACTCTCTGATGCAGTATATTATTGCAAGTTTGTGAAAGTGCTATCTTTCTATATACTCTAATCAGTCTCATATGCTTTTTAGAAACTTTTATAGTTCTATGAGATCATCTTTTGTTGATTTTATTCATTCGCTATATCCCTTATGTTCGCTACATCCATGCATAAGATTGGATGTTGCTATTTCCAAGATTGATAATGACATATATAGTATAATTAATGTTGTATTTTTTACTTCCAGAAATCTTCCTTTTATGCTTTGGTACACTATTCCTTAGGCCTTACATTGCTGTATCTTTTTTCACGGACATCTTGGATTTATGTCTGAAACCGAACCATCAACCGTGTCTACTTGACAGGATGCTCTCAGAACTTTCTTATTGAGAAGGCTCGATAACCTCACCAAAGATGACAAGATGCAGATTACGATGATCTCAACTTGGGCTACTGAGCTGTACTTAGATAAGGTGCCAACAATTCCATTTTCCAGCCTCCTATATAGCATCTATTGCGTTGGTATTATTGCTTCAATCTACTGCCTTTCCGGAGCTTATTCATTATATTGGTGTAATTATTGTAGATTAATCGCCTCCTGTTGGAAGATAGCACTGGCTCCACTACAAATGCAGTAGCGGAGCCTAACAACTCAGAATATTGTTCAATAGTAAATGAATTCCATGCGTTTCTTAGTGATAGCAAAGATGTATTGGATGAAGCAACAACAATGAGACTATTGGAAAGGTACCTTGAATTATTGTTGAGCATTATGTTTCAGTTAGATTTTAGTTTGTTTAAATTCTCATAGATATACAAATACAGAAAATAACATTTCTTTGGATAAGACATGTACAATTTTATTTGAGATACATGAATTGAATTTGCAATTAGCTCAAATGCGAACTTGAAAATGTAAGTGTTGATAATCACTTGTGAGAAAAAAGGATTATTAGATTCCAAGGAGCCTGATATATATATATTTTTTACTAGAAACTATGGGGGAAGTCCCCATAGAGCCATTTTTTTTCTCGAACACGCATGAGAAATGCGTGTCATTGCATTAAGTAGAAGGAAATTTTGAGTCGATTACAACACACACCACACACTAGAATGCTCATCCGCCCCAGACCCTTGCTTTCTAAGTGATAGAGCCATTTTTCATTTATGCAAAAGAAGGCCAAAAAGCTGGCTGGTTATGTGTGTAAGAAAGGAAGGAGGAAAGTATTTTGGGAATGCCGCACATGGTTGGAGGCCGCAGGGCTCCATGTATTTATATCCATAAAGGAGTGATTACAGGAGATTATAATGATCCTTTAAGGATTGCAATCACAACTGTACATATCTACAATAATTGGAGAATAATATCTCTGCAGTAATTGGAGAATAATATCTCTAACACCCCCCGCAGTCGCAGCGGGAGGCTCTCGAACGCCAAGACTGTCCCGAAGTCGAGGAAGAGTTTGGATGGCAATCCTTTGGTCATGATATCGGCGAACTGCAAGCTGGAAGGCACATGAAGAACGCGAACATGGCTGAGGGAGACCTTTTCCCGGACAAAGTGGATGTCGATCTCTATGGTTTGACGATGTTGGACGGGGTTGGCTGACATGTAGACCGCGCTGACATTGTCGCAGTAGATGACAATAGCAGACTTAAGTGGGAAGTGTAATTCTTGCAACAGTTGGCAAATCCACCATTATTCAGCGATAGCATGAGCGACCGCCCTGTACTCGGCCTCAGCACTAGAGCGGGACACAGTCGTTTACCGCTTGGAAGACCAAGATATCAAGTTGTCCCCGAGGTAGACACATAAGCCTGAAGTGGAGCGCCTAGAGTCGGGACAACCGGCCCAATAAACGTCTGAATATGCAGTGACAAATGTAGTAGATGAAGTCTGGAGGAGGAGACCGTAGTTAAGGGTGCCCTTGACATAGCGGTTTGGTCGTGCCACCCAACCAGCACCCCTGTTGACACTCAGCCCAAGCTTTCAGGGACAGACAAAGAATCCGTGGCCGACGCGACACACTACAAAAGCCTCGCTAGAGCTCTTCAATACCTCACATTGACACGATCAGACATTGCCTATGCAATTTAGCAAGTGTGTCTTCATATGCATGCTCCCAGGGAACCTCATCTCTCACCCTTAACCGTAGTTTGGACGAGGAGACCATACTTAAGGGTGCACTAGAGTCCAGGTGTTGTTGCCAAAAAGTGACTGATACTCTTCGTTCATAGTGTGCCTCCAATTTGGGTCTTGAAGGGCTGCTCGATATGATGTAGGCACAGGGGAGATAGTGGTGTGATCAACTGTGAAGGCTAACCTGTCCACCGGGACTACAATCCTATCCTTTGCTCGAGTCCGCATTGGATGAGGACAAAGACTTGGCCGAGCCAAAGGTGATGTTGTAGGCGCTGCCATTGTAGGTGCCAAGGTTGCTGTGCCAGTTGGCGATGTCACAGCAGGTGAAGTAGAAGGAACAGCTGCGGCTTGGCCTCTTGCCAAGCTGCAACGCCTAGTTGGCACAGGAGGATGAGGAGCCGTAGCTGCTCTTGGGCGTTTGGTGTACACCAAGAGCGGTTTGGGAGGTAGTGGAGTCATGCCGGGAGCCGATGCGGTGCCGCTTGGTGCTGGAAGAGCAGAAGAGGCGGCACTGACGGGCGTAGATGCGCCAGATCTGGGTGCACTCGGCTGAACCGGCAGAATAGCAGCACCAAAAACCTGTAAGAAGTCAAGTTCTCGTGCCGGTGAAGGTGGCAATGAGGTTAGTTTTTCAAAAGGGAAGACTGACCCGTCGAAGACAACATGGCAAGATAGAATGACTCACCGAGTTGTAGGATCGTAACAACGGTAACAATGATGATTGGATGGATAGCCGATGAAGATGCAAGTTGATGATCTAGGATGAAGTTTATGTGTGGTTGTGGCTGACAGATTAGGATAGCAAAGGCAACCAAATATGCGGAGATATTCGTAGGAGGGGTGAACACCATGGAGGATGAAGTATGGGGAGGCTGATGCGATAGCTTTGCTTGGGCACCGATTTAGGAGGTAGGTAGCGGTTGCTAAGGCTTCGGCCTGAAATCGAGGTGGTAATTGGGCTTGGAGAAGAAGTGTGCGCATGACGTTGTTTATGGTGCGAATGGCGCATTCAACTTTCCCATTTTGAGGTGAGGTGTAGGGGCAGGAAAGGCGGAGAACAACTCCTTGATTTGTGAAGAAAGAGGTTGATTTGGTGTTGATGAACTCCCGACCATTGTTGGTCTGGAGGGATCGTATGGGGACCCCAAATTGCGTTTTGACAAAGGCAAAGAAAGACTGATTTGTGTGAATACATCAGACTTAGCGCGAATAGGAAAAGTTCAATAGTATTGTGAGAAATCATCGACAATAACTAGATAGTATTGAAAGCCTGATATGCTTGGAATTGGAGAAGTCCACAAATTGCATTGAATTAATTCAAAAGGAGTGCTAGACATTGTATTTGAATTATCAAAAGGTAGGCAAACATGTTTGCCAATTTGACAAGCATGACAGAAATGTTGGTTAAGTTTTATTTGTGGGATAGCTGTCTGTTGCAGGGTGATGGAAGCATCACAACCGAGATGGCTGAGACAACGATGCCAAATGTCTATAGAGGGCACATCCGACAGGAGAGTTTAGGGCCGAACAGCTACAGGTGGAATAGTGTAGAGATCACTGTAGCTATTGTAGTGAAGAATTACGGCCTTTGTTAGCATATCCTTCACAGAGAAGTCGAGAGAGTCAAATTCGATAGAACAAGAGTTATCTCTAGTAAATTTACGAACGGATAAAAGATTGCGATCTAGAGAGGGAACATGAAGAATGTTGTTTAGATGAAAGTTATGCTCAGAAGGTGTGGGAAGAAGGGTCTGCCCACAGCGAGAGACGGGAAGTGAAGTCCCATTTTCAACTATGATAGATTGTGGGGTGGAAAGAAGTGAGGTATTGGAGAGAATACCATCATCAGACATCATGTGAGTGGAGGCGTCAGAGTCCACAACCTAGCCACCGTTCCCGACTTGGAGATTGTTCATTACGGAGATGAGGCTGGCGTTGTCCCAAGAGGGCTGCACGGCTATCTGAGGTGAGGGTTGGGACTAGTGTAGTGGGGTGGCGACTGTGTTCAATTCTTGAGGACGAGAGCCGAGGATGCTAGCACTGGTGGTGGGGCACGGAGTCCAGGTTGGAGGCGCATTCCAAATGTCCTGGCCTGGATTGAAGCATATCCATGGTTCGGACGGAGGATTGGCCCACTGAGCGCTGCCATTGTTGCTGCCGTTGTTCTTCCACTTGCCTTTGTTCTTGCTAGAGTGATCGGAGTTCGTTTGCTTGCCGGCACCCCGGCACAAATTCCCGCTGCAAGAAGAGCCGTTGCTGCAGGCGGAGGAGTTGGCGGTGGTGGAGAAGAGCGCTGTTGCTGCTTCGGCCTTGGAAATGTTGGTGAGGCACATCTCTTCCATGAGCAGCATGGAACAACACTCCGTCATGGTGATGACAGTGGCAGCCTGAGCCATGCGTGGGTTTAGACCGCGCAGAGTGCTAAGAATGAGTGTGCGGTCGAGAATGGGGGAGTCCGCATGGCGTCAGCTAGGTGCTTCTGCTCTTTGCAGTATGCGGTGACGCTGAGATCCCCTTGTTGAAGACCATGGAAGTCGTTGAGGATGATGATGGAACGACTCTCCTTGTTGCCGCAGAAGAGTCTCGGCTGCGGTGTATAGCGTGTGGGTGTCCTGATCCTTGTTGAGGATGATGTCCAGGACGTCGTTGGCGATGGAGCCGTACATGATCGAGTGGACAGCGTAGTCGTCTTGATGCCATGCAGGGTTTGTTGGTGCAGCAGGAACCGACCCGTCGATGTGGTGGAGGAGTCCATGGCGGCCAAGAAGAGCTTGCAGAAAGATGCTCCACTTGGTGAGGTTGCCATGCTCCAGATCTAGAGTAATGGGAACCAGAGCCCTTGTTGCTCCGGTGAGAGGCAGCAGTGGATGGAAGGTTTATGGTGAGGGGCATAGCACCTATGGTGATGTTGGTCAGAGAGGGTTCGGTGGCCATGGCAGTGGAGAGGAGGATCGATTCAAATTGATACCATGTAAGAAGGGAAGGAGGAAAGTATTTTGCGAATGCCACGCACGGCTGGAGGCCTCAGGGCTCCATGTATTTATATCCATAAAGGAGTGATTATAGGGGATTATAATGATCCTTTAAGGATCATAATCACAACTGTACATATTTGCAGTAATTGGATAATAATATCTCTGCAGTAATTGCAGAATAATATCTCTAACAATGTGGACGGTGCTAACACTTAACTATCCCACGGGTCTCAAGCCTGAGATAGTTGGAAAGCTAATGCTTCCATTTTTTGCAATAAGTTCACTAGCTCAGGGCTTTTGTGTACATCCACTATAGTTTTGGACTAAGAAGGGCAGCATCCTTGAACGTTCAATAGGATACTTGTTTAGCAGCAAAAATGCTGTGAGTTGACTAAATGGATAAATGTAAAAGCATACCATTTGTTTAGTTTATATTATTCTTCCGTACTTGAAATGCAAGAAATGGCCCTGTGTTTTCTCCATCTGTTTTGGTGGTTGGTGCATTACTGATTTATGTGCCTAAGCCCCTGACTTACTGCTTCAACTTTTGTAGTTGTGGGAGAGTGGATGAGCTGGTGTACTTTGCTGGTTTGAAGGAGCAATATGAAATTGTGGTTCATCATTACATTCAGGTGGGTATCATCATATGGGGCATTTATCATCTAAAAAAGGTGTAGCACTACAGTCCATGGTTTTTAAGGCGTCGCCTAGGCGACAAGGCACAACTCGGTCACCATAGGGGCAAGGCGCCACCTCGTCACCTTATGCGTATTCCTTCTTTGGCTTGATTCTGCCATCTCCTGTCTTCTCCGTCTTGATTCAGCGGTCTGCCGCTGTTGCCTGCCCTCCTACGGCTTGATTTTGCCATCGCCTGCCCATCTCCGGCTGATTCTGCTGTCTCCCGCCTTCTCTGGCCATGCCATCCTTGCCGATCTTGTCGGTTTTGATCAGGAAAGAGGCTGCATGGAAGGGAGCATTAGGGGCGATGGGAAGAAGCGAAGAGGTGGCGGCAAGGGAAACCCTATGATGGCTGGTGGCTTGTGGAGCTGGAGGGGGTGGGTTAAGATGGCTGCAGGCCTTTGGTGGGTTACGATGGGCTGGCTTAGGTTGAGTGGGCTTGCTAGGTTGAATGGGCTGACCCCTAAATTGGCCCATCTCTCCTGTTTTTCCTTTTTTCTCTCCTATTTTTCCTCTGGTCAGGATACTCTCTATGTATATATGGCGTCGCCTCGCTGTGCGTCTAGGCGGCTGGAAGGGGGTGGGGCGCCTTGCCTTGCCTTACCACCTTAAAAACCATGCTACTGTTATTGAACCTAATAGTTGGGCATGCTCTCAACTGCCAAGTGCCAGCCAGTGTTGACAGTTGCATGTTTGAGCAAAGGCATATGCCCATAGATAATATATGCTGCTATTGCTTTAGGCCTACTCAAGTCCAAAGAGTCAAAAAGTTGCACAATCTTACTAATCGTTTCAACAGAAGCAGCTCAGTCTGAGTTGAGCTTAGGGCCAATTTGATGTTGTGGTGCTGTCCTGTGCTGTTCTAGGATGGGGTAGGGTCTGGCTGGGATGATCTTGCATTCTTGCTACAATATCTACCACCAAATCCACTTTTATCTTCTCTTTTAACAATTGTAATTCTTAAACCAAACTTTTTCTTATGTAAATAAATACACAAGGAAATAATTATTCAATGTCATACATTAATATATAATCGTCTCGAGTTATCCACCTATTATGCTGGTCTCAAAACACATGTGTTGTTAGCACTGGCCTTTGTTTTTTGACTGGAGTAACACCGGTCTTTGTTACACATCTTTTCTTTTGTGGAAGTCCATTTCTTTGCCCTCATTGAATTTGACAGGTCTGGAAATAATCACGTATCAGGACACATTTTTATCCTTACATGGAATATTGTTCATCTTTACTTTGTACACATTAACTTCAACTGTGGCGCCGGACCCTAATACTTTTCCCATTTATTGTGTCAGCAAGGAGAAGCAAGAAAAGCACTGGAAGTTCTTCAACGGCACAATGTTCCAGTAGACCTTGTGGTACAGAATTTCCTTACATTTATTCTTTCAACAGCACTGTTTGAGAACCTAAAAGTTTTCTGTTATTTCTACCATATTAAATTTACTTATTTGTTTCCTTACAGTATAAATTCGCCCCAGATTTAATCATGTTAGATGCTTATGAGACTGTT
The DNA here is from genome assembly GCF_958298935.1 of Phragmites australis. Lineage (NCBI taxonomy): Eukaryota > Viridiplantae > Streptophyta > Magnoliopsida > Poales > Poaceae > Phragmites > Phragmites australis. The sequence goes on from NC_084936.1 coordinate 5,605,361, forward strand.
GAATCATGGATGATGGCGAGAAACAAGTTGAATCCAGGGAAACTTATACCAGCAATGATGCGTTATGTGAGCGAACCACATGCCAAGTATGATATGCAGACAGTTCATCATGCATTGTTTCTTCCTATTATTATAACTCTATATATGAGTCTTCTTATTTTAGCACCTTCTCTGCTAAAAGTTTTATTTTGTCAGGGTGAACACAACGATTATTGTATTTTGCATTGTTCAAAAAATCGGTGATCTGTATCTGCTCGGCCGGCTTGGGAGTAGGGATTAATTGGTTAATTGTGGATTAACTGAAATAATCGGTTGACCATTAATCGGTTGGTATGAAGAACTTATGTGTATAAGATGCTAAGAACTAACTAGGACAACAATGTGTTATCTTGATGGCTTGATATTGTAGTTTTGATGACGAATACTTGATTGGAAGGCGATAAATCTGCAAAATAAATAACAATCTATGAGTATGTACTTCAAATATAAACTATAAATTCCAAAAAAAAATGGCAGCGATCATTCTTATTCAATCAAACACGTTAATTTGTGATAAACATATATCAAAACATCTGATTGTAACTTTATAGGTATAAAGGATGTATAAATAAACTAAATAAAAGCTGCTGAAAAATAGAAAAGAAAAAGGAAAAATAGAAAAGGGGAAGGGATCTGGTTGGCCCAGCCCAACAGATCCCTTCCCTATTGCAGCCCAAAAGCCCATTAGGGTTCAATTACTTACACACCGCTCCCCTCCCGACTGCCAAGTCCTGAGTCCGTTCCTCTGCCATCGCCCGCTCGTTCCTGCTTTCCCCCGCCGTCGCCCTGCGCCTGCTCTCTCCTGTCGTCGCCTTCTCAGCTCCCCTGCTGCCTCCTCCTTTGCTCTCCTGCCGTTGCCGCCTACTCTCCCCTTGGCTCCACCCGCTGCCTGCACCTACTCTCCCCTGCCGTTGCCTGCGCCTGCTCTACCCCGCCATCGCCTCCTCCCTCCCCCGTCACCGCCTCTTTCTCCTCTCCTTCGACGTGGCCGGATGTATCGGATACGCGTCACGCTGCGTCGGACGTGAGTCGACGTGCGGATACGCGTCGACACGACGAATTTTTTTTGGACACGCATGTCCCGTAACACAAATCGATGGTCAACCCGATTAATCGGCCGGCCGATTTTAGACCCTATTTCACCCTAATCTAGTCGTTGCCCTGCCGATTACCGATTACTCGATCGATTTTTTCATCACTGGTATTTTGAAACATTCGTTATATTGCTTATTTCAATTCTGCAACTGTTTTGGGTTGAAGCGAACAGCTTAATTGAACATAAATCCCACTCTGTGATTCCAAAACTTTGAATTGAACCATTAAAAGTGTTTTTATTCCCTTTGCTCTTAAGCTCTGGAGCAACCTGCAATTCAAATTGGTAACATGGTTTTCCATAATGTGCATGATGTAATAAAAACATGGTTGCAACTCTTGCAGGAACGAAACACATGAGGTTATTAAATACTTGGAATTTTGTGTGAAAGATTTGAACAATGAGGATCCTGGAGTGCACAATTTGCTATTATCACTATACGCCAAAAAGGTAAATCCTCTTGCCATAGTGTACCTTTTTTGCTCATGCTGTATGCCAAGGTGGATCTTCCTATCGTTCTTATAGACTAGAAACAAAACTTGTGGAATAAATTATTATCGCAGTCATGCTCGTGAATAGTAGCTATATTACTTCTGTTGCACTCATTCCATATTCATGTCATCGGTTGTTTATTTATGAGGCAATAAGTACCCATATCCATCAGGTTAAGTGAATATTTGCCAGACATATAAACCCAGAAGAAATTTTTTATATGCTCTGGTCTATTCATCTGTAGGAGGATGAGTCCCAGCTTTTGCAATTTCTGGACACCAAGTTTGGTAGAGGACAAACTAGTGGCCCTGAATTCTTTTACGATCCCAAGTATGCTCTCCGCCTATGTCTTCAAGAGAAGAGAATGCGTGCTTGCGTTCGTATTTACAGCATGATGTCCATGCATGAGGAAGCTGTGGCACTTGCTTTGAAGGTAGTTGCTCACTAAGTTCCATCTGATTAGCAGCCATTGTGCTTGTGCATATTGACGGTTTAATTTTTCTAATTTCTTGATGTTTCTATTATTCTTATACTTTGTTTGGTCCTCACTAGGTGGACTTAGAACTTGCAAAGGCAGAAGCAGACAAAGTAGAAGATGATGAAGAGCTTAGGAAGAAGTTGTGGCTTAAGGTTGCAAAGCATGTCATTGAACAAGAGAAAGGGATCAAGAGAGAGAATATAAAGAAAGCAATAGAATTCCTTTCAGAGACCAATAACTTGTTGAAGATTGAGGATATCTTGCCATTTTTCCCAGACTTCGTATTGATCGACGACTTCAAAGTAAGATAAAGAAAAGTGCATGCATTCTGAGCTATTTATTAAAAAGATCCCTTCTTTTGTTAATTTCTTCCTTCGACTTCAGATTCATGCCACTAGTCTGTAACCTCTGTTCTATAACTCTTATCTTGTTATAACTATGGAAATGTGCTATGAATAGGAGGAAATCTGCAAATCTCTCAAGGACTATAACAGCCAGATTGAGCAGCTGAAACAGGAGATGGATGATGCCACACGTGGCGCAGACAATATCAGAAATGATATTGGTGCCCTTGCTCAGAGATACACTGTAATTGATCGTGAGCAGGATTGCGGGGTAAGACACTGGTGCTCGCAAGTTGCATTATCCAAAATACTTCTGTTGCTGGCTTTACCTGACTTGTGTTGTCCTGTTGCATTTGTTTTGGGTATCACTTCATTACTTTCCATCTCTTTGCATTTCATGCACGTAAACATATAGCAGGCAAAATTCAGAATGATACCTGTGTTGTTTGTATTTCCTGTGCTCTAGAGTGTGTCTGAATTCTTTACCATTTCAGTACACATGGTTGTACGAATTTGTGCATTTAAAATATTTTGCACTATTGTGGTGCTAACTCCTGTTCCTGACCTGACAGGTATGCCGGCGCAAAATATTGACTGTTGGAGGGTTACACCAGGTAGGAAGAAGCTATACGTCTGTTGGAAACATGGCCCCCTTTTATGTGTTTCCCTGTGGGCACGCCTTCCATGCGAATTGTTTGATTGCCCATGTAACTCGTTGCAGTAGCCAGGTGCAAGTAAGTCCATCTAGAACATTTCAGTTGGTTATTGCGGTATTCAATAATATAACCAGCCTTATATTTAGTCTCCTTTACCAATCAGTTGTGTATGAGTTCATTATCTTGTAGGCTGAGAGAATATTGGACCTTCAGAAACGACTTAGCTTGATGGATAGGAAAGCAGCAAAAGACAATGGAGCAAGTGTGAATGGTGAATCTATTATGAGCACAACCCCAGTTGATAAGGTCTGGTGATATCTGATTTCTCACATCCTTCAGCCTGCAGCTCTTTTGCTGATGTGATCGGATATTGTTAGTGTTACCGGGACTCGCGAGTCCGATTTTTTTTTGCCGTGTTGACACGTATCCCCGCATCAACACACACCGGATGCGGTGCGACATGCATTTGACGCGCCGTGGCCGTGTCCAAGGCTGGGAGATGAGGATGACAGCGGCGGCGGGGGAGAGGAGGTGGCAGTGGGGGAGAGGTTGAGGCAGCGGGGGCGAGGGGGATACGTATATCTATTGTGTGCATAGGCGCAATGCAGTTCACTGTTGCGTCACCCTCCAATTACGACCCTCAAAACAATATAGTTACGATGTACAAGATAGGTCAGTTACTGTTTGTTCATCTCTGCGCACAAGTAGTAATTTGTTCACCTCTGCGCACACCTCTAGTTACGATCTCAAAAACAGTATAGTTACGATCCACAATATAGATCAATTGCTACAAATATGTATGGTCGTAACTTGGTAATTTTCTTTAGTTGTAATTATGTATATTTTATCATGTGATTGTAACTTGTTCACCTCTGCGTTCATCTCCAGTTACGATCTCAAAAGAAGTATAGTTGTAATCCACAAGATAGATCAATTACTACAAATATATATGGTCGTAACTCAGGTTCTTCTCTGGTTGCAATTATGTTTTTTTTGTCATATGATCGTAACTTGTTCATCTCTGTACACACCTCTAGTTACTATCCTAAAAACAATATAGTTACGATTTACAAGATATGTTAGTTACGATCATAAGTTGTAACTGCAGTATAGTACAAATCGCAATTGGATGTTTACCATGTTGTAATTGTATAACGATCCTAAAATTTCTTCAAAATATAGCCTTCATGGATTTTGTTTTGTTAAGCGTATTTTTTCCAACAATATGCTTTTAAACGGATAAAAAATCGGATATGTGGTTCTAGAGATATTGCATTTTAACTATTCGAATCAACAAAAAATCTTCCACATGCAGCTCTGGTAGGTGGGATGGATTTTTACGTGGTTGTAACTGATCTGCTTAGCAGGTTGTAACTAATAATTTTTGAAGTTGCAATTGGGGCGCGTGTGGAAAGAAACTGGCTCTGTGGTCGCAGTGGCGCAGCGCAGAATAGACTTGCCGTGTGTGTGTGTATATATATATATATATATTTGGACATCCGCACCCGTGTCCGTATAACATCTGTTATTATTGTTTTTACAGCTGAGGTCTCAGTTGGACGATGCTGTAGCAAGTGAGTGCCCCTTCTGCGGCGATATGATGATCAAGGAGATTTCACAGCCGTTCATTCTCCCTGAAGAATCAGAGGAAAAGGCTTCATGGGAAATCAAACCGCAACCAGCAGCTCAAAAGATTCTCCCAATGACAATGTCTATATGATGCTATGGATGGTACAACCTGAGATGGAATGGGTGTTGAGTTTGTACCTAACTTTGAGTTTTTGACACTCGTGCCCAAGAATTTTATTGTGCCATATGGTCTTTGTTAGCCTTTTCCTGTTGGGTGGATTCGTTTTCGATAATTGCCCAGTTTGTTTATTCATTTGATGGGTTTGTGCATAGAAACATCAGATGCCCCAAATGGGATCCTTGTATATGATATGTGAAGTTATTATCGTTGCAAGAGATATCTCAGTTCAGTTGAGCTAATACAGTCTTGAATTCTGAGTTACAGTGAAATGAAAGTGTAAACTATTGAAGTCGTTCGTCCAAATTTGAAGAAATCTTTGCATTCTTGCCACAAATGAAAATACTGTGTAATGTAAACCTACATGAAAATCTTGTGAAATGATAACGGTCATTGCCCAATACATGTTATTATTTCCTTTCAAATGGTGTTGAGAATTCGTGGCAGGTTCAGAATGCTGAATGCTAAGACGATGCCACAAAAAGATGCGGGCATGGTGCACAAATTCCAGGCCGGGAACATGTATTTTTTTTAGTGGTTTTGGCTTGTCCAATTTGAATTCGAAATTTCCATTTGATCTGCTCCCGCCTGGAATTACAGCAGCGGCGGAGCTTGGATACAAATTTAGGGGGGGAGCAGTAAAGCCAAATGGGTTCCAAACAGGATGAACCGAATCAATAAAATATGGGAGCTTAGGTTCAAAATATAGTACAAATACATAAAATTTGTTGAATTATATGAAAAATACATTACAAAATATATAAAATTTGTTAGGCCGGGGGGCCACGGCCCCTTTAGCCACAACTATCCTCCACCCCTGAATTACAGGGACTGACTGGGCTGTTCAACAGCCAAACTGAAATGGCTGTTCATCAGATTGAATTCAAATTTTTTGATTCGCGCTTCAATGCTCCCAGTTACCGGCCGGGATTCGAAACCCTGGATGCCAGACAAGTCAATGGATTTAGTACAACAATAACCATCTTTTTAGGTCAGGGACACGGATGTTCAGTTATATTAGACGACCAAGAAAGAAATAGTAAAGACTAAATATGGATTGAAAAGGTTAAGACAGCAAAACATGGATAAAATGGCAGTCTAATAACAGCATATTAACTGAAGAACAAGAAATCAAAGGAAAAAACCGTTGAAAATGCGCTAATTTTAGCAGTTTACGAGGCACTCCAAGGAGTGATCAGAAATCGCAGCTGCCTCCCATCCATTAGTGGCGCCACTGGCCAGGATTGCCGCGGCTGCCGCCTCCTCCATATAAAGAAGTCACCGTGCGTCTCCTCCACGACGCACCCCGGCCACCTCTATCCTCTCCTCTCTTGCACTGCCATTGCCATTGCCGTTGCCATTGTCGTGCAGGAGCTTGTCCACCCGCGGCAATGGCAGGCGGCGTGGTGGTGAACGCGGCCGGGGGCAAGACGTACCCCGGCCGCATGACGGCGTTCGTCTTCTTTACCTGCCTCGTGGCCTCCTCGGGCGGGCTCATCTTCGGCTACGACATTGGCATCTCCGGCGGCGTCACGTCCATGGACTCGTTCCTCAGTGAGTTCTTCCCCTCGGTGTACGCCAAGGCCAAGGCGAACAAGGACACCAACCAATACTGCAAGTTCGACAGCCAGCTGCTGACGCTCTTCACGTCGTCGCTCTACCTGGCGGCACTGGCGACGTCGTTCGTGGCGGCGTGGGTCACGCGGGTGTTCGGCCGCAAGTGGTCCATGTTCTGCGGCGGGATCACCTTCCTGGCTGGCTCCGCGCTCAACGGCGCCGCCACCGACGTGCTCATGCTCATTCTGGGTCGCATCCTGCTCGGCGTCGGCGTCGGCTTCGCCAACCAGTCGGTGCCGCTGTACCTGTCGGAGATGGCGCCGGCGAAGCTCCGCGGCATGTTAAACATTGGCTTCCAGCTCATGACCACCATCGGCATCCTTGCCGCGAACTTGATCAACTACGCGACGGTGGGCATCAAGGGCGGCTGGGGCTGGCGCATCGGGCTCGGGCTCGCCGGCGTGCCGGCGGCCGTCATCACGCTGGGCGCGCTCGCGCTGCCCGATACGCCCAACTCCCTCATCGCCCGCGGCTACACCAACGACGCCAAGGCGGTGCTTGTCAAGATCCGGGGCACGGACGACGTGCACGACGAGTACGACGACATGGTGGCCGCTAGCGAGGAGGCCCGCACGATTGAGCACCCATGGCGCAACATCCTGGAGCGCAAGTACCGGCCCCAGCTCACCGTGGCCGTGCTGATCCCCTTCTTCCAGCAGCTCACCGGCATCAACGTGATCATGTTCTACGCGCCCGTGCTGTTCCTCACCATCGGCTTCGGCGGCGACGCGTCGCTCATGTCCGCCGTCATCACGGGCCTCGTCAACATGTTCGCCACCGTGGTGTCCATCGTCTCTGTCGACCGCCTCGGCCGCCGCGCTCTGTTCCTCCAGGGCGGCACGCAGATGTTCATCTCCCAGATCGTCGTCGGCACGCTCATCGCCCTCCAGTTCGGCACCGCCGGCGTCGGCGAGATGTCCCGGTCGTACGCCATGCTGCTGGTGCTCTTCATCTGCCTCTACGTCGCTGGGTTCGCGTGGTCGTGGGGCCCCCTCGGATGGCTCGTCCCCTCCGAGGTGTTCTCGCTGGAGATCCGGTCGGCGGGGCAGAGCATCGCCGTGTGCGTCAACATGCTGCTCACCTTCATCATCGGCCAGTCCTTCCTCACCTTGCTCTGCCACCTCAAGTTCGGCCTCTTCTACTTCTTCGCCGGGTGGATGCTCGTCATGACTACCTTCGTCGCGCTCTTCCTGCCGGAGACCAAAGGGGTGGCCATCGAGGAGATGAACTTCGTATGGAGCCGGCACTGGTTCTGGGGAAAGTACGTCACAGCCCCTGACCACGCCGGCGGCAACCGCAGAACCAACGGCGTCTAAGCCTTGCATGCAAGCATGCACGTGTAACTAGATCACCGGGGAGCCGGCGGGCGGCGGCCACCGGTGTAACGCGCGGGAAGCGACAAAGTTTGAATGTTTGATCGACTGATCTTCTATGCACATGGGGCGTCTCCTGATTTGATCTCGGAGATAGACGGTTTGATTAGAGAGTTTCAGAAGTTTGTATCGTCCGGTCAACTTCAGAGTCTAATCTAGGATTAATCTCTGCAAGGTAAAAATTCATGATGTAGTGACAACTTTTCTTGAGGTGTTTTAGAAAGGAATCCATGCAAAAATTGTAATCCATAGTGGTCGTTTTTCCAGATACACTTTGAAAGTTACATGTACGTATATCGTAGTTTAAAAACTATGTGGCATTGTAATTAGTGTTATTAACATCTCCAGTTAAATAGCACTCGTATGTGCGCGCAGACTCGCCCAAATAACTTCTGCTAATTGATGCAACGGTCGCCACGGCATCTCATATTTCATCTCACCTCTTTCAGCTCTTAGCAACCTGTAGCGCTAGAAAAAAAGATTTCTACCGTTTGTAAAATTTGGAGATGGAAATACCAAAATTTTCCAAACTCTAGCAACAATTAATTATAGAAGAAATCAGGTCGATCCCTACAATCACAACAGACAATGGTACAGTGGTGTCAGATCATGAAAGTAAAACAGCTATCTTATGGAATTCTTTCAAAGAGAGACTAGGGACTACTAAGAAGCCTTTCATGCACTTTGATCTGCCATTCCTCCTGCAGGCACATGAAGACTTATCTTTTCTTGAGGTGCCATTTACAAAGGCAGAGATTGATGCTGTGATCTCTGAGCTGCCAACAAACAAATCACCAGGCCAGATGGCTTCAATGAGAATTTCATCTAACTCTGCTGGGATACAATTGCATATGACTTTTACAGACTCTGAAGATTTTTATCATGGAAAAGTCAACCTTCAAAGTATCAATAACTCCTTCATAACTCTGATACCTAAGGCCATCTCCAGCAGCTACTTTAAATTTTCATCCTCTAAAACACTATTACAGCATCCCATATCACTATTACAGCATCCCATATCACTATTACAGCATCCTTTATTTTTTCATCTCCAGCAGCTACTCTATTTTCTACCTTCTACTCCTCTTTTTCTCTCTCCGGACCCGCTGTCAGCCTCTGTGAACAGTACTGCTACAGTGTTGCGGGTGCTACAGTAGCTCAGCAGTTTTGCAGTCCCAGTTTCTCTCTCCGCGGTACTGTAGCAACACTGTAGCGTACTGTAGCACCGGTACCGATTCTGCTTCAGTTCTACAGTACATGAACAGTGCACCACAATCACTGTAGCGCCCGAATCTGCAAAAATACCTCCTCTACTGGAGATGGCCTAAGAAAGATACCCCAGTGACAGTCAATAATTACAGACTCACCCATCTCCCTCTTCGATAGCTATTGGCTAACAGATTGCAGGAAGTAATTCTCAAACTAGTTCATACAAATCAGTATGGTTTCATAAAAACAAGAACAATATATGATTGCTTGGCTTGGTCTTATGAATAACTTCACGTCTGCCACCAGTCCAAAAGAGAGATAGTTATTCTTAAGCTTGATTTTTAGAAGGCTTTTAACATATTAGAACATTCAGTGATCTTTGACATTATGGACCATAAAGGCTTTGGGCCAAAATGGATTTCTTGGATGGAACAAATTCTGTCAACTAGTACTTCTTCAGTCCTACTGAATGGTGTCCCAGGCAAATTGTTCAACTGCAAGAGGGTGTTAGGCAAGGTGATCATCTCTCTTCACCTCTCTTTGTCCTTGCAGCAGTTTTAGAGCCTCTTTGGTAGAGCTCACCGTAGCAGATTCCCCACCAGAATCGGAGAAGCTCTACTAAATGCCATTTTCCCAACCAACTTCCCGCATGGAATCATGGAGAGCGATCCCTCTTTTTGCACAACGCGTGGGGAGAAAAAAAACCTGCTTCCCTCCCCTCCAATGCATACCTCCCCATGGAGTTCACAGTTATTTACCCATCTTTGCCATTAGGCAACCTCCCCCCCCCATCAGTCATCCTTGAACCCGCAGAGCCGCATCGCTTGTCGCTCCCATCGCCTTCTCGTGTCGCTTAGCCATGGACGATTAGGTTCGACAACTACCCCTCCCTCTCCACCCCCATTCCACTAGCCTCTCTCTGTTGCCCTTCTCCACCGCACCCATTTAGTTGCCCCTCTTTGCCAACCCCTCCCCACCACACCCCACCTTGCCACCCCCTCTCTGCTGCACAGAAGAAGGACCACCTGGAAGAAGTCGACGGTACCAAGAAGGAGGTGCCTCAAGTTCAAAGAAGCTTAGATCTGGTCACCCCCCCAACTTCATCTATGAAACTCTTCCCTACCAGATACAAGGTAATCGACCTGTCCTTTTTTTTTCTTGTGTGTCGATTTGTCCATTTTTGGCTTGCTATAGGTGGTTGCTTGTTCTTGATTGTGGTTACACGGCTGTGTCGATATGGTGGCCAATAGTAGATGGTTTGCTAGTATTATGTGCTCTCTGCACATGGCAAATATGAAATCAAGGTCAACTATTTGATCTGAATTTGTGCTGCTACTGTGATGCCTAAATATTAGTGTGTGAAGTGTGTCAATTGTTGTATGTTGCAATACAATATTTGTCGAGATGTCATGATGTTTTTTTACAACAACATAGCATGATGGGCGATTGGAATGATGAAAACATATACACTAGGATAGTATGTGAGTTAATTGCTGAACAAGTGAAGGCTAGCAATAGATCAGGATTACAGTTGAACAAAATTGGGTACAACAATGTAATGGCCAAGTTTACAAAGAGGACCAAAATAGCTTATGATAAGCTACAAATTAAGAACAAATGGGATAAGCTGAGGCAAGACTACACCAATTGGAAAGATTTGCTCAAGGAGACGGCTTTAGGCTAGGATAATGAAAGAAAAATAGTTTGAGCTTTAGAAGCTTGATGGAAGAAGAAAACAAAAGTAAACATTCAAGTTATGCTGCACACTTTTCCTATTAATGCACAATCTTTTGGTACATGTCTAACTTTTGTTTGTATTGCTGCAGGAAGTCAAAGGAATCACCGAATTTAAAGAACTGATGCTTCAAAATGAAGAGTTGTTGGCTGAAATGTTTGAAGATATTTGGAACACTGCTGAAGATCATTGGTGTCCTACAAGTGGTACCTTACCCCAAAGTTATTCCCATGAAACACATGCGTTCAATCGCAATGAGGATGGTGATAAGGATGATGATGGTAGTGGAGTTGATGAAGTTATACCTACTAGTGGGCAAGGAAAGAGACATTGAGTGCTTGAAAAGGACAAGGGCAAAAAACCAAAGACTATTGGAGGACGATGGATGCAATAACAGTTTGGTTACATTGTGCAATTGAATGAGAAGATAAATGCATCTTGTGAGTCTATGGTAAGAAGGGAGGATACCTCTAGGTGTGCAATCAAAGATGTCATGGCCTTGGTGAAGAAATGTGGTGCTAAGCCTAGTACAAATGAGCACTTCATAGCTACTCAAGTATTTACAAAAATAGTTGAAAGAGAGATGTTTATGACATTGGAAACACCAAAAGAGTAATTTCAGTGGCTCAAAATGAAGCATGAGTGATCACTAGAAATGATGTTGCCAAGTAGTGGCACAATATTGTGATACATGCAAGTGGCATGTATACCTGTATCTTTTTTCATTATGCTTGTTTATTTGCTTGCTCTTCATTAAGGCGTGTAAGACTTCAATATCACTCCCTAGGATTATTGTCATTGTTCCCAAGTACCATCATGTACTCTTCCTTAATGCAATATCACTCCCTAAGATACAAATTGTATGATCGGGACCCAAATTACATTTGCACCATACCTACTAGATACAAAAAGCACGTCCCACCTCAAAATGCATCGGATGTATCTACCTCACATTCCAATGATAGTGATATGAATAAGTTCCGTCGTTACCTTGCTAGGGCAATTACTCAATCTAGATGATGATTTCTTGTATTTATCGGTGTCTTTTTGTTCTCATTTGGACAATTTAGTTGTAATATCTATACTATTAATACCATCTTTTAACCATTCAAACTATATTTATGTAGTAATGTTATGCAAACAATGGTTCTTACAGTATATAGTTCCAGTTTATTAGTGTAATAAAAAAGCATGAACAAAAATAGTGCCTTGTACAAATCAAGAGTCAACCAGGGGTAAAAAGGATAATTCTAGCATAATATTAACTTAACCAACTTGCCAAATAATTTAATAGACATAATTAATTCCACCACATAATTATTTCCACAAGAGAATCAGGTTAGTGAGCAGGAGAATCGGGTTGGGGAGCTCTGCAAATAAGCCCTTATTGCGATCCATCCTTAACAAAGCAATGCGGCAAGGCATAATACAGACACCAATCAACTCACAAGCATGTCCATATTTTCCAGTAATCCAATATGCTGATGACACTTTGGTGATCATGCCAGCTTGTGCTAAACAACTCTTCTGTCTCAAGAGCATTATTAGCACTTTTGCACAATCAACAGGTCCCAAGGTTAATTATCAGAAATCTTGTATGGTGCCTATAAATGTATCTATTTAAAAGATGGACATTCTCACAAGAACCATAGAATGCCAAAAAGGAGATATTCCCTTCACATATCTTGGACTTCCTCTTGCTCTCACTAAGCCAAGAGTGGCAAACTTTTTTCCTGTCATACAATGAATTCACATAAGATTGGCCAGCATGACTACTTTCCTCTCATGTGCTGGTAGGCTAACAATGGTTAACTTGGTACTATCATCCTTGCCAACTTTCTATATGTGCAGTTTAATGTTTCCAAAGGGAGTAATTGATCAAATAGATAGAGCTAGAAGGCATTGCTTATGGAGGTGGTCTGATCTAAAAGCCAAAGGTCCAGCTTTTGCAAAATGGAAAATGTTATGTCGTCCTAAGTCCCATGGTGGGCTAGGTTTTATGAGCATTGAAGCACATAACAATGCATTGTTTCTGAAAAACTTGCACAAGTTCTTCAACAAGAAAGACCTCCCATGGGTACACTTTATTGGGAAAATATACTATAAAGAAAACAATCTTCCAGATAAACTTATTGTTGGATCCTTTAGGTGGAGAGGCAATCTGGAGTTTCTTGATTTATACAAAGGCATTTCACATTGCAACATTGGATCTGGGTCCACATCATAGATATTAGGAATGGGGAAATTAGACATTTGAAATACCCAGAGTTGGCCTTATCCATAAAGTCTGCTTTGACAACGGTAGAGCAAGTAATCAACATGGACCCTTTGCATGATCTCTTTCACCCCCTCTCACTAAACAAGCATTTGCACAATATCAAGAGCTAGAAACTTACTTATCAGAGCTGCCTGAGAACAATAACAATGATGAATGGTACTATATTTGGGGTAATGGAGTATACTTGTCAGTTAAACTTTACAAAATCTTCATGGGACAGAGTCAGGCTCCAATACACTTTAAATGGCTTTTGAGTAGTTCATGTCAGAAGCGTCATAAGGTTTTCTTCTGGATATTGCTCCATGATATCCTGAACACGAGGAACTTGCTTAATAGGAGAAACTTCAATCTGGAATCATACAAATGTGTCTTCTGTGATCAGGGCACAGAGAAGACATTGCAACACCTCTTTTTCTCCTGTAGCTTTGCGAAGGAATGTTGGGACAACATTTTTCCAGCCCAAGATAGAGATATTGACATTTATGATGCTTTAGCATATATCAAGAGGAACCTTTAAACACCTGGTTCCATGGAAATCATCACTCTCAGCGCTTGGAGCATTTGAATTACCCAAAATAATATGATGTCTAATCAAGTCGGTCCATTGTGTTTCACTTTTTAGAGTCGATTGTTTTGTTTTCTTTTTGGTTGTGTGCATTTTAGTTATGCAGAGGCCGAGATCGTGCTCTTTGACAGTTGTATCATATTGATGTGACATTAAGAGTTAATAAAGCTTCCTTTATCGGAAAAAAGTCAACCCTACTGCGGATCAATGGGAACACACTTTCATGAAAGAAATTGCACTGGTTATCCAGCGTGCAAAGAGTAGTTTAGCTTCCTCTATTCAATCATGGATTGATCTTTTTGTATAGCTCTTATTTCTGCTCTTTTTTCTATTCTCTACATGTACATATACTATATAAAATCTATAAAACAGCTTGATTGTGGGGAACTCCACCATAGTTTTTTGGTAAATAAAAAGATTTTTACCATTTAATTATTGAAATTTGAACAGCTTTGAGATTTCAAATCTTATATTAGAGTATCACTCAAAAATACTTTTAACTAGAATAATCAACTTTGAAGTACAAAAGTCAAATGTTTTTTTCACCTGAGCCATCCCCACGCAGATCCATCGAATATGCCCCACAAGCCACGCTATTTTTTACACTATTTTCAGTCTGCGTTCCGTGAGAATCAAACTCGCGACCTCTCTCGCACGCACGTAGCCCCTTACAACCCCACCTACCATGTAGTTATGATAGAAACCGGATATTATATCCTTTTAACCTTATTTGCTAAAAGTTATTAGTGACGTGTTATAACCATGACCTGCCACTAATGATTGATTTTGCCAAATTTCATCGAGGGTTATAATTTACATATAAAATATTTCTTCATCCAAATTTGTATTAATATTTTATAAATTTTTGAATATCTCATACAAACGATCGCAATTTGGTAGGTGTCCCAGAGTGCCCTTATGTAAAACAGGCATGAATTTTGCATATGGACTCCGATTTTAACATTTTTTACTCTACGGACATTAAAGAAAAAAGTTACATCCGTTTCTTCGTGTAACGTTGGGTTCGAAAAAATTTCTGAGGCCAAATTCGACCTAAAAGATTAAGTTCTCGCCTCTTGAAGTTTCTGCACCATTTTCGAAATACGTGTTTGTGTCTATAGGCGCCATCCCATACACATCAAACTTGAGCAGAAATGTACAATATTTCATATTCTAGTACTGCTGATGTGAGAAAAAAATAAAAGAAAAATAAAAAATTTGTGAATAACATCATTAATGACAGATCACAACTTGACCTGTTACTAATGACTAGCATATGATGATTCGCCACTGATGAGTTGGCTATTAGTAGCGGGTCACAACTTAACCTATCATTATTATCACAATGATAGATCATGTTACTACCCGTTACTAATAATCACTTATTAGTAATGGGTCTATATCGAGTCCCGATCACAAATGCTAAAAAATATAACACCACCTATGTATCTATATTCTCCTTTTTTGTGTAAAATAAATAGTAACACCTCGCGTTCAAAATCCGCTTGTAACCCATATATAGAACCTCTCTTATAATTTCGTCCTCACTTCATGTAAAACGTTTAACCCAAATGTGATATGTTTGGAAAACTAAGGCTTATATGATGGCCCTTATCCAACTAAACTACTAATATGGTACTAAACCACCACACAACAGACATGGACCATATGAGCCGACACCATGCTAACCGGCTGAGGTATTACATAAACTTACTGTACACCTATCTTGTTTCATTGTATATTTTACCTATTTTCATCACTTCTTTACCGTTTTTCCAAAAATAAACTCTGCCTGAAACTATTTTCAAAATTGAGCCTCAACTTAGCGCCAATGTACGATATAACATCAACGCAAACCCTAGATCACTTTGGCGTTGAGTTGGGACTTATCACTGCATGAAAAAAGTTCATTAGTGACGGGTGATAACCGTTATTAGTGACAGATTCTGCACCCATCACCCTGAACACATAACTAATGAGGTCATTAGTGACGGGTCGTAATCTTGACCCGTCACTCATGACAGATAAACGTTTTTTGCGTTTTTTGATATGAAAAAGTCAAAAAAAATATTTTTTTCACCTGAGCCATCCCCACGCAGTTCCATCGAATATGCCCCACAAGCCATGCTATTTTTTACACTGTTTTCAGCCTGCGTTCTGTGAGAATCGAACCCGCGACCTCTCTCGCAAAAACGTAGCCCCCTTACAACCCCACCTACCATGTACTTATGATAGAAATCGGATATTATATCAACCTTATTTGTTGAAGGTCATTAGTGACGTGTTATAACCGTGACCTGTCCCTAATGATTGATTTTGCCAAATTTCATCGAGGGTTATAATTTACATATAAAATATTTCTTCATCCAAATTTGTATTAATATTTTATGAATTTTTGAATGTCTCATGCAAACGATCGCAATTTGATAGGTTTCCCAGAGTACCCTTCAGTAAAACAGGTATAACTTTTGCATACGGACTCTGATTTTAATGTTTTTTACTCTACAGGTATTAAAGAAAAAGTTACATCCATTTCTTCGTGTAACGTTGGGTTCGAAAAAATTTTTGAGGCCAAATTCGGCCTAGAATATTAAGTTCTCGCCTCTTGAAGTTTTTGCACCGTTTTCGAAATACGTGTTTGTGTCCATAGACGCCACACCATACACATCAAACTTAGTCAGAAATGTACAATGATTCATATTCTAGTACTGCTGAGGTGAGAATTTTTTTTTTGTGAATAACGTCATTAGTGACGGGTCACAACTTGACCTGTTACTAATGACTGACATAGGATGACTCGTCATTGATGGGCTGACCATTAGTGGTGGGTCACAACTTAACCTATCATTATTATCACCAGTGATAGATCATATTACGACCCGTCACTAATAATCACTTATTAGTAACGAGTCTATATCGAGTCCCGATCAGATGTTATATTAGTGATGGATCATAGTAGGACCTGTCACTAATAGATTTTTAATGACAGATCTCAACGATCCATCACTAATTTGGTGTCACTAATTAGGTGGCAATTAGCTAAATCTCCTACATCCACTACCGGATTTCGAGACTTTGCCGTGTGCCTAGGGCACACGGCGAAGGCCTAAAAACACTCGGCAACATGTTTGCCGAGTGTAACACTTGGCATACCACTGTCGGCATACACAGTGCCGGCAAACCACTGTTTGCCGAGTGTTTTATATCGTGCACTCGGCAAAAAAAAGTGACCTAACGGTGCCAAGGCGTTAACGGCCTCTGCCGAGTGTCTTAGGGATACACTCGGCAAACACGAGGACACTTTGCCGAGTGCCCATGGTATACACTCGGCAAATCAAGGGACGTTTGCCGAGTGTACTGGAGGGTACTCGGCAAACACGAGGACACTTTGCCGAGTGTACTGGAGGGTACTCGGCAAACACGAGGACACTCGGCAAAGTGAGCACAGAATAGCACCCAAATAGCACAGTTTGGCGACACGTGCCACACTTTGCCGAGTGTATCCCATGGACACTCGGCAAAGTGGCATCCAAAATGCCAGATTGAACAGCCTTGTGACACGTGTCTGTTTTGCCGAGTGTAACACTCGGCATAGCCTTGTTTGCCGAGTGTAACACTCGGCAAACTGTTATTTAGCAGATCGACAATTGATCCATACCAGATTCAAAACTGTCACTGCAATTCAAAACAATATATATATATTTCACATATTACAACCTTCACATAAACATCGCATATTACGCAAACATCACATAAAGCGTCGCATAAACATCGCATATTACACAAACATCCCATAAAGCGTCGCATAAACATCGCATATTACACAAACATCACATAAAGCGTCGCATAAACATCGCATATTACACAAACATCACATAAACCGTCGCATAAACATCACATATGCCACAAACAGCGCATAAACTTGCGCAAGTGACACAAACATGACAAATTGTCGTGACAAGATAGCAAAACATAGTCCAAACAAAAAGAAAATGTAGCAGGCCATAATGGACTCAACACTTGATTACCACCTTAATCTGCATCAATTAAGGAGCAAAAACGCTAATTAAGAAGTATGCATTTGAAAGTAAACAGAAATGGTAAGTATGGATATGGGGTTACAAAAGTAAGTTTTCAAAGTGAGGAGAACAAACCAAAGTGAGGTGGAGTACCAAAGTGCGAACCTCCAGCTCCAGGCGTACTCGATCCCTCTGATGGATACTGCACAAAGTAGGTAGTTAGCACAACACTCTATGGTTGTAAGAATGGCAATAATGGTGATTACAAGGTTATAAACTAACTCACAGGAGTGTTTGGAGCCTGTGGAGCAAGTGAACGAGAAGGGGTTGGCATCGGTGGCGGAGTTTGGCCCATTGCAGCATAAAGGGGCGTCATCATCGCATACCACTGGGATCGTTCTGCCGCCATCCTCTCCTCGAACGATCTCTCTAATTCGTGCCGGAGCCTCCTTTCTTCATCCAGCTGGGCCTACAGTGTGTCATCGCAATCTCATCATCGTTCCAATGCAAAGCATGTAAAGATAGTGGAGGATGAATGAAACAGAACTAACCTGCATTTCGTTCATCGCAATCCGTGTAGGCTCTGGGCGAGGGCGTATACCCGGACCTGAGCTCGTGCTCTGAGCTCTAAGCTGAGAGAGAGAGAGGGAGTGGTGGCCGTATCGAGTGTGCCGTCGCCAATCCAGAACCGGCCATGTTTCTTGCCTCCTCCCGCCCTCATAACCACTTCCCCATCAAGATCCTGCTTGCTCGGATCAAAGTCTGGGCCGTGGACCTCCTTTGCCATCGATGTGTATCCATCCAGGCGAGCCTTGACGTTCTCGTTGGTGTACGCTGAGGCCGGGTCATTCGGGTCATAAGCAACCCCGTGCATCGCCTTTGACTTATGGGCCAAAGCATAAGCCTTGAACTGGGAGAGAGGCTGACCATCATTTTTTGCCGACTGCAACAGAAAAACAATAACATTCATAAAGGGGACACCCGCACAGAAATTAAGGAGAACTGAGCTTGGGAACAACAGATGCTATTGCATACCCATCTAGCCGCGAAACCAGTCAGGCTGAGGTTGCCTTGATGGTGTGGCGCGCCAGGCATCAACAATCGCCTTTCCCGGCAAGCATTGTGACTCTCCTCCCACTCGGGAGCGCACCACTTGTCCACGATCACAAACCAGCACGGAAGGTCTCCGGCGCACCACCCCGGAGGCACCTAAATAATCAAGTACATGATATATAAGAAGAAGAAATTAAGTGTTAGTAATCTAAGGAACAATAAGCTTTAATGTACTTTACCTTCAGGTACTGCTCCCGGGTCAGAGATATGATCCTAGCGTCTTTTTTTGTCACCTTCGCTCCAAGGTGTCCGCGTGAAATTTGATCACGGCCTGGACGCGCGCCTCATAGTGCATATCCTTAACAAGTTTCTTGGTAGCTTTGTCGATGACAGCAGCTGGCCTAGCCTCTAAGCCCGGCTCGCATCTAAAAAAATCCTGCATATAGACGCGACGGATCCAGTCATTAGTTAAATAATTTCCATGCGATTAGTATTGACTAATGTAGTGCGAACGAAACTTACCCACAGCTCGGCCTTCACCCGCTCGGCTCTATTGGGAAACACCCTTCCCTCCCGGTCATGGGCGTCCGGCGCGGCTGCATAGTGAGCCCATGTGTATGCTGGCTCGATTACTCCGCCCAAAGTAACCATGCCAGGGAACTTCTCCTTGATCAAAAGTCCAAGGATGCCGTTTACATGGCGTGAGTGGTCACCCTCTCCAACCCTCAGCCAGTTCCTGCATAAGTGTAAAGGCAATTTATTAGTATGTGTTGAAATATTGAAGATACAAAGGCAAAAAAAATAATGAGAGTAGAGAGAGCCATTTACTTCTCTCCATCTGGTCGAATGAGCGGGCGTCTAGCCATTGGCACCGGTCGCCTCGGGAGGCTCGAAGGACCACGCAGCCACACACGAGAAGAAGTAGAGCTAGAGATACCCCCCTGGTCAACCTGCTCCTCCTCTACCTGCTCCTCCTCATCCCCAGACTGAGTCGCAGCCGTAGGTATAGGTGAGTCAGACTCAGACTCAGCCGCACCTAGAGGCGACTCAGTCTCCTCCTCAACAACAGGTATAGAAGCACCTCCTCCACCCCTACCTCCGCCTCTCGTCCTTCCTGGAGGTCTTCCCCCGGGGTCTCTTTCCGGACCCGTCACCTACATCCGTGGCTTTCCCCGTCGCCTTTTTGTATAGCGACGTTAACTTCCTCATACCGCCCACCATGCTATGAGAACGAGTAAACCAATTAGTACGGATGTTACAACTTGATGTAAATAAATGAAGCACACTAAAAAAACATGCTATGAGAAAGAATAAGTCATACAGTTATTACAAATAAACATACAGTTATTAGAAATAATCATCATCATCGGGATCAGCTGGATCATAAGTCTCATCATCACTATCACGCGTGTCGAAATAATCATCCTGATGCTCGGGAGGAGGAATGGCGTCATCACTGTCATTGTCTAAATGTAACCGCTCAAGTAATTCCAAGTCCCTTGTATTCTCAACCTCGTCTTCTTCGTCCTCGTCAACACCAGTTTCATTGTCTACTTCCATGCCCTAAGCTTCCGTCAAGTCGATCTCAAAATTCCCTACGAGCCCATCTTCTTGAAAGAATTCTCCATCATATGTGTTGGGGTCTATGTTGTAATCTTCATTGTTTGGGACTGGTAGTTTACCGTGTGGCGGTACCTTGTACACAACATCCCAACCCTTAAGACGCTCAACGGTTTTGCACGGGTACGAGAGATAATAAACTTGCGTGGCCTGTTGAGCCACAATATAGACATCGTCTCCTGGTAAGACGGTTGATTGTCGAATTTCGGCTAGCCCAAGATTAGGGGTCCGTCTCACTACTTCTGGATCGAACCAATGGCATTTGAATATGACGGGATTCAGAGGTTTGCTCCCATCAAAATTTAGTTCGTATATTTCTTCAATTCTTCCGTAGTACTCAGCCCCATCTAAGCCTGGAGTAAAAACTCCGGTATTTGTTGTTCTACGATTGGGCCGACTCTGCTTGTGGCTTGCTGTGTGGAAGCGATATCCATTCACATCGTAAGCCTTAAATGACCTGACCCTATAGGCACAACCATCCGCAACTTGTCTCAAGTCGGCACTCATAGACTCGTCGGTTGTTCCCTACAAGTTTAAGCGGGATAGCTTGGTGTATTAGTCGCATGTAAGAAATGAAATCAAGTTAGAAATGAAATCAAGTTGGTGTAATAGCCAAGTTAGAAAGTACTTTCTGTTTGAACCAAGAAATGAAATCGGGCATGTCATTTCCCACACCATCTCTAAGAAGGGCCGAAGCTTCCTCGAGGGTAGGTTCCCTTGATTCATACCAGAATTGCTCATTGAATTCCCTATAGCAATGAGAAGAAGCGGAGTTGGACACAAACTTGTGACTAGTTGAGAAATAATGTATTGAGCACTTACTGCATGTACGGCTCCACTTCGGATAGGTTGGTCAAGACATACAACATAATAGTGCGCCACTCTTCATGTTGCAAGGTCTTGTTAGTCGCACCACTTGCACTGCCAAGTTGCCCTCTAAAGATGCTAAGCTTTGATTCATCTTCGGGGTTTCCAACATTGTAACGAGGGGGTGGATTATGCACACTGGGAAGATTGTCAGCATAGTATTTTATTGTGAAGTTTGACACCTCCTCCAGGATGTATGCCTCGGCTATGGATGCTTCAATTTTGCATTTATTTTTACATTTATTTCAAAGAATCTTTTGGAATCTCTCAATTGAGTAGCACCAACGGCCCTGCACGGCCCCCCTCATTCGTGCTTCATACGGGAGGTGCAAAATCATATGTTGCATCGGATTAAAGAAGCCGGGTGGAAAGATCTTCTCCAACTTGCAGAGCAACACAGGCGCCAGTCTTTCCATGTCTGCTACCACGGTATGAGATAACTCTTTGGCACAAAGCTGGCGGAAGAAATTGCTCAACTCCGCAAGCACTAGCCAAACATCCTCGGGGACATAGCCTCGAATCATCACCGGCAGTAGCCGCTCAAGCCATATGTGATAGTCATGACTCTTGAGCCCGTTGATTCGTAAAGTAGCTAAATTCACTCCCCTCTTCAGATTCGCTGCATACCCATCAGGGAACATCAAGGTTTGGAACCACTCAAGTACTTCCCTCCTTTGGGCCCTTGTAAGAACGAAATTGGCCTTTGGCTTCGTCCATGATTTCCCGCCTTTGGGAGGAGCCATGTCTAGCTGTGGTCTATTGCATAATCTCGTTTGATCGACTCTAGCCTTAACGTTATCCTTTGTCTTCTCAGGAATGTCCATGATTGTGCCAAAAATGGCCTCAGCGACATTCTTTTCAGTGTGCATTACATCAATGTTATGTGGAAGAAGGAGATCATCGAAGTAGGGGAGATTCCACAAGCATGGCTTGTGAGTCCAGGCGTGTTGCTCACCATATCCCAGAAATCCATCTCCTTGGGCATTGGACTCGAGAGCGTCTAACTGAGCACGAACCGCGGCACCGGTCATCTTAGGTGGTGCTGAGCCTTCGGCAACTACATCTTTCATAAAGTTCTTCACGTCTTGTCTGAATGGATGGTCAAGAGGAAGGAATTGTCGATGCTTGTTGAAGGAAGAATATTTGCCACCCTTTGTCAACCAAATGAACATCAGAGCCGCCCTGCATACTAGGCATGGGAACTTCCCATGCACACACCAGCCACAGAATATCCCATACGCCGGTAGATCATGCAGGGAGTACTGGTACCAAACATGCATTTTGAAGTTTGTCTTTGTAGCTCGGTCATATGTCCAGACCCCATCCTCCCAAGCACGGACCAAATCATCCATCAGCGGCTCCATGTACACACTCATATTCTTCCCCAGGTATTCAGGCCCCGAAATTATCAGCGACAGGAATATGTTCTGTCGTTGAAAGATGACGCCGGGGGGGGGGGAGATTGAGGGGAATAACAAACATGGGCCAACAACTGTATGAGGCACAAGTCATACCATATGGATTGAACCCATCAGTTGCGAGCGCAATTCGTACATTACAAGCCTCTAGAGCTTTTTCACGATGAATCAGATCGAACGTCTTCCATGCTTCACCATCCGATGGATGTACCAGCTTGTAGGATTGTATCGACGCCCATCTTTGTGCCATGTCATCTGTTTAGCAGATTTCACAGTCATATACAGTCGTTGGATTCTCGGTACGAATGGAAGATACCGAAGGATCTTCACGGGGATTGCGAGCTGCCTCTTCTGACCATCACCAGAGTCTACCTCAAGATACCTAGAGGAATTGCACTTCACACAGTACTTTGCGTCCGCGTGTTCTTTCCTAAATAAGATGCATCCCTTTGGACAAGCATGTATCTGCTCATATGGCATCTTAAGTGCACGGAGGACTTTCTTCGACTCGTACATGCTCTTTGGCAGAATGTGACCTTCCGGGAGAAGGCTACCAACAACTGTCAGCATTGCATCGAAGGATTCTCGGCTGCAGCTAAACTGGGACTTGATAGCCATTAGGCGTCTGATGGCATCCAGTTGAGAAACCTTGCAATGCCCGTGAAGGGGTTGCTGCGCCGTAGACAACATATCATAAAAGGCCTTTGCGGTTGACTCCGGCACTTCCTCCATACGTGCTTCATTAAAATGTGCGTCATGGAAGTCATCTAGCATGTCTCCGACCCCGACATCATAGTCATTGGTGCGTTGACGCACCACCTCCTCTCTGGCACGTTCGGACTCACCATGGTAGGTCCACCGGGTATAGTGTGGCATAAACCCATTCTTACAAAGGTGTTGACCCATGACCTCCTTTGTTTGTTGACGCGTGTTTGCACAAATACTGCATGGGCACCAAGTTTCACGAGGTCCCTTAGGCCTAGCAAATGCTAATTCCAAGAACGCATCGGTCTTCTGGATCCATTCATCGGTCAAAAAACTCTGACTAGAGCGGCCAGTGTACATCCACTCACGATCATCCATCCTCTAACATATTGGGAAACATACACATATAATATTATTTATTCAGCAAGTAATATAAAAATCAAATATTTGTGTTTGGCCATAAGAGGGAATCGGCATGCATCAAACTATCTAATAGGTAAAGATAGGTCCTAATCCCACCTGACGATGTGTAGATTGGGCCGTTTCCATGCTCTACTCCGATCCGAGACATAATTTCGGCAGCACCTCCCCGCTGTTCTCCAAATACACGTCTCGGCAACAAAGCCAAGAGAATGCGTATCCGGAGAACAACGGGGAGACGCTGCCGAAACTCTGTCTCGGATCGGAGTAGAGCATTGAAACGAACCCAATCTACACATCCTCGGGCTGTCCAAAAAACGTGGACAATTCAAAACAGTTACGGTTATAGATATGCAAGGACTTGCATATTTGTAACCATAACTCTTTCAAACGGGAGACGCATAGGTTACGCACATGCACATCCTAAAGCCTAAATTAGCCAAAATTCAAAATTTCGACGGCACCTCCTTTGTAATAAATAGCAAAGTTGTGCCTTTAACAATTTAAGTTGCTCATATATTGAAACTAGCCAATTGTTACCTGTGCAATTGCACAACTCAACCCTAAAATCTCTATGAAGCAATAAAAACATCCAGCTAGCATTGTCATATAGCCTAAACACATTTCCAAAAGTACTTTTGCAAGGTTCAGATAGAGGTGATAGCATAGTTGACCAGTTCCTTCCCATTGAGTTGAACATTTACAATCTTTTCTATTTAAATTAGTAGGATTCATGCTTAAGATATATTTTTCTAACTAGGATTGACTGCCTCAAAAAATTAACTAGGATTGAATTTCAGAAAGAAAGAGCTGCTGCAGAAATTTATTATAAACACGCATGCCTTTCTAAAGGCGAGGAAAGATAATTTTATATTACGTCACCATATTTCAAGGAATATTCCTATCCACCTTAATTATTTAGTATAAACTAATCTCCAATGAGGGTTAAGCACTTAAGTTCCGTACTTGTATTGGACTTAATCATTTTGGTTTTGCTTATAAGCAACTCAATTTCGTACTGAGTTATTTGGGACCAGAAAATTCGGGACATATTATATCCTGTTTGTTTTCTTGGGATTGAAATGGACTTTGCTGGCAATCTGTAAAGATGACATAGACTTCTCCTTGGCTAAACTGCGTTCGATTGTCATGCTGGAAGAGTTGATTGATTTGATGCTATCTTGACATGCACTCAACCATATTAATTATAAAATGCAAAACAACACATGAAGTATGTTTGAATTATGTCAATCGGAGCCTATCCAGTATGCAGTAATGGATAAGGTTTGAATTTTACATACAATTATATGATAGTAGTGCTACCATTTGTCAATCGGAGCCTATCCAGTATGCAGTAATGGAGAAGACACTCGGTTGTACCTTGTTTCTGGCCGAGGTGCCGGCGGAGGGGCCGAGGTGCCGGCGGAGGGGCGGCGGGGGCGTTGTCGGCGGCGGCAGCGGCGGGCCGAGGCGGCGGCGGAGAGGGGGCGGCGGCGCAGGCGGTGCAGGGCCGCGGGCCGAGGCGGCGGCGGCCCGCAGGGGCGCGGTGGCAGCGGGCCGAGGCGGCGGAGGGGCGGCGGCGGGCCGAGGCGGCGCTGGCGGCGGAGGGGCGCGGCGGCGGATGGGCTCGGGGGCGCTGGCGGCGGAGGCAGGGCGGCGGCGCTGGCGGCGGGGGGGCGCGGGCCGAGGCGGCGGTGCTGGCGGCGGCGGCGGGCCGAGGCGGCGGCGGACGGGGGGCGGGGGCAGGCCGAGGCGGCGGTGGCAGGAGGGGAGTCACGCGCGGGACAGTTTTCGATCTGTCCCCGCGCGCGGGGTGGGGAAACCCTATATTCGCTGTTTTGCCGAGTGTGGGATCTTTGCCGAGTGTCAAATCTAGAACACTCGGCAAACCAGTTGTTTGCCGAGTGTTAGATCAAGGCACTCGGCAAACACGTGGTTTGCCGAGTGTAAAACAAAGACACTCGGCAAACACATGAATTTTTTTTTTGACTACATATTCACTAAATGAATTAGAAATAGCAAACGGACCCAGAAAAATACCAAATTTTAACATCGAATATGCTATGTTGTATGTTTAGTGTAGAAAAAGTTTCAAGGTCAAACGACGATTCAAACGTCACTTCGGGTTCAAACCTAATCTATTCCCTCTCGAAACCACGATTCTTCCTCGGAGATGCTTCGATTTCTAAGCATCGTACGTGACAACTTTTGCGAAACCTTCTCAATTTTTTATCTCAGCTTCTACGTATCATATCATGCAACTATGGCAAGTCTCATGTTTTTCTGACTTCGTTTGCTTTTTTTAGAATTAAAAAACCAATAAGCTACATGTTGCTGGTCGAGTGTTGCCGCCCAGATGTTTCAAATTTCTTTTCATTTCTTAGGTATGACCTAAAAATAGACTCAACAACATGAATATGATTTTTCTACCCATTTTTTTTCATTATTTCATGTACTTGCAGATCAAATTTGACTTATATCCATTAAAAGCCTAGAAATGCACTTAATGAATTAAAAATAGCAAACGGACCCAGAAAAATGCCAAATTTTAACATCGAATATGCTATGTTGTATGTTGAGTGTAGAAAAAGTTTTAAGGTCAAACGACGATTCAAACGTCACTTCGGGTTCAAACCTGATCCGTTCCCTCTCCAAACCATGATTCTTCCTCGGAGATGTTTCGATTTCTAAGCATCATACGTGACAACTTTTGCGAAACCTTCTCAATTTTTTATCTCAGTCTCTACGTATCATATCATGACACTATGGCAAGTCTCATATTTTTCTACCCATTTTTGTTCGTTATTTTATGTACTTGCAGATCAAATTTGACTTATATCCATCAAATAATTTCTTATGAAAAAGAGTTGTCCATAAAATTAGATTTCGATGAAACATAGCAAACATGTTATCCATCCAAGAATCACCAAATGAAGTCGCTTTTTTGTTCCACCACTTCTCACTATGCTACCAGCTACCTCCTCTGATGCACTTAACGATGAACCAAGTAAAACCCATAGAAGTGATCTTGCGTACTACTACTAGCATGGTGTGTGATGTGTTACAAGAACAGAGCTGTGTATCAAGTCAATGGCCAATCACTGTGTGCTTCCTCGATCGCACACACCAGGGAGCTCAGCTGAAGCGTCGTCGATCTCCAAACCAACTGGAGCAGTAAGAGATGTTGCTTCTGTAATGCAAATGAAACAATATAGCATCTTACTTTTTATTGTCATTTGTAAAAATTATTTGGATATAACGTTCGGGTAACCCAACCTCCACGTAATGTTTCAAACATGTATAGAACAAGGCTAGATAGAATAGGTTTAGGAATGAAAAACAAATTTTGATGGGAATAGGTGCGTTATGCTGGTTCAGTCGAAATTACAGTTTTGATAAAGTAAAGATTCAC